>NW_027526214.1:90400470-91000470 GCF_048455015.1 Haemaphysalis longicornis
AGCTTTAGAGGGTTCAACACTGGTCGAACGCTCTCGACATAATGTACGCACTGGAGTGAGGGCCGTGGTGTTTGTAAGAACGTCCCTTTGACTCCGAAAAGTCGCAGTGGCGCTGGCTGTCAACCGCTAGAACAGGAAACAATTCCTTTAGGCATTCGGTATACTGGAGGGGAGCGCCGCCACTTCGTTAGCGTACAGGTGATAGCACCAGACTCGTATTGAACGTCTTGTGCTCGGTTTCCACCCATCTGGCATGTTTTTCTCACTTCAGTTTATTTTTTTACGTGTATTTGTTTATAATTTTTTCGTTGCTTCATTGCCTTTCTTAACTGCCCAGCGTGACTTTACACCGACCGCCAATGTTCTCGTAGTCTTGGTGCCATTGGTAACTTTGCATAAGTACTCCGGAAAGTGGACGGCAATTCCGCCGGCCGCGTAGTGGTCACCACATTACTTCTGCCGACTAGTTCATCTTGACAGTCTGATCTTGAGCTGTATAGTGAATTCCTAAGAGTTAAAGTGAAATTCAAAGGGGCCAAAACAATTCTACCTGGCTTGTATGAATTACATCCGATAGTCGATAATACGTGTTAACATCAGCTCTACAGTTTTTATCTGAGAAGTTGAAACCGGAAATTTACAAAAATCTTTCTTTAGCCACTTTTTTTTGCCGGGCTCATGGTGTTACACCGTAAAAAATGTTTGTTGAATGTCCAAAGCAAACCACTTGTTTTTCTTTTCTTTCAACGCATTTATACTGGCGTGTTGCGTCGAACCTCTTCTGGAAGGGATCTAGAAAATGCATTTACAAACTGCAGCACAGTCGAAGTTGATCAATTCCCCGATGCAATTGTTGCCATTTATGCGTGGCATCTCCTTATGCAGTTGCGTCTTACCTACCCAAGGCGCGTTACAGGAGCTGGACTATGCCAAGACGGGACTTTGCTAACGGTGATTACACGTTTCTCTGCCAAATGTGGACAATGCTCACTGGCCTGGTGTGTACAATGCAAGCTTTGTGTACGCGGCCACCCACAATATAACCAAAATTGCGGAAAACGCAATGAATCAGCACATCCCAAAGCCGCGAAATTGCTTCACTAAGTTTCCCTTTTGGTTCAGTCAGGAGCTGCGAGATGTGTTTCGCAAAAAAACGTCATTTTCACCGCTTTGTTTAGGCTCACCATGACTCGTATTCTCATGCAAGCTTCAAACAATGGCGGTCCTTAGCGAACATCTCCTTGCCCTGGACAAAAAAAAAGTTTACCTGCTACACTGAATCCTCTCTTCCACACTCCCCTTGTAGGATATAACGGCGTATTAGATTGCGCACACGTCATGCGTGCGATATCATAAATATTCAGCATGGTGACAAAGTTGTGTCTGACGACACAGGCGGGTGTGAACGCCCGTCATTTTACTTTGACCTACTCCACCTCTTCTGTCAGCGGTAGCGAACTGTGCTTCCAGTCCTATGGGCCACTATTGCAAATCATGAACATTACCGAAAATGATGTCGTGCATGCTATTCGCAACCTCCCATAAAAAAAGTGAGCGGGCTGTGACTGCATTCCCCGTTTCATCGTGAATGGCGGTTGTGCTATCTTTGCACCTCTGCTCTGTCACATCATACGCATGTGACTTGCTAAGAAACATTTTCCAGCAGACTGTAAATTAGGTTTTATAATCTTATTGGGCAGGTTCGGAAGAACCACTGTCCCTGGAAACTGTAGGCCGATCTCCTTCTTGTCTTCCTTTACTCTAGACTTCGAGAAGGTCATGCATCGTTATCTTGTAACAGCAATGCGTTGAATATTCTATTCCAACAAACAGGGCTTTGGGCACGGAAAATCAGTAGATTTAATTATCGCATGTTTTCTTAACAACGTCGGCGCTCCTGTTCTCTCTTGTCTTTAGGTAGATACAGTACATTTCGTCTGTAGCGAAGCCTACGACGCTGTTAGTCATGACTTGCTGCTTCGCAAATTGTCTGCATACGTCGTAAACAGATAGTTCTGTAATTGGTTTGGCAGATATTTATAAGGCAGGCTCATTGTGTCTATCGTGAAGGCGTCCCCTCCCTGCCTTTTGTGATATTGTTAAGGATACCACAAGACTCGACACTGGGCCCTTGTTTGTTTACCATTTTGGTTATTGACATCCACCATGTTATTAGGCAGAGTTCACTGTCTCAGTATGCCAATGATACGAAACTCTATAGCGCAGGCAGAGTTCACTGTCTCAGTATGCCAATGATATGAAACTCTACAGCGCAGTGTCTTCACCGGACGATCGCGTCCTGCCACAAAGTGACATCACCTCAGTTTCGTCATGGCGGGACAGCAACTATTAAAGCTCCATCTCTCCGAACCTATTGTGGTAACACGTACTCGTGACTGCCCAGCTAATTTTCTCATGCTCTCAGTTTGGTGCACCCGTAAAACGCGCTACTGTAGTGCGTGCTTTGGGTGCAATGATGGGCGAGCGAGCGAGCGAAGTAACTGTATTAACTGCCTGCAGAACGATCAGACTTCCCATGTAAGAAAGGCGTCACCGTGACTCGGCCATGACACTTACCCGGTCGTTGGTTCCTCTACTCCGGATGCGGCCTCACTACTCCCTTTGGTCGACTGTGTCTGCCCCTGTTTTAGGGTGGCAGCATCCCTCCGGTTTCGCTCGGACGTTGCCTTTCCAGGGCCGCAGAGATCTGCTGGGCGGCTTGGGCTTGTACATCTTGATAGTAGCAACGCATTGCGGCCTGGAGCCGTCGCGGGATCGTTGTCATCGTTGTAGCTTGGTGCGGGTTCTGGGCACAGTCCCAAAGGGTGTGAGCCGCAGTGGCTCTCCCTTTTCGGGCCCCACAACACAGATCACTTATATAAACACTCGGACATATGTGCTTCATCAGCACCGGGGTAAGTAATGACCCTCTGCGTAGTTGTCGATATATTACCGCTGCTTCACGGGTCAAGCTCAGATAACGTGGCGACATAGTCCTATCTAGTCTCAACAACTTCGCGATTTCATTGCAAGAGGTCATCCTGTCCTTGGTTTCCCACCACCACGTCGCGTCGACCGCAGTAGCAGCGGCATAGTTGGTTAGTCTTGGCGCAACCGAGTTCGTGGTCTCGTTGTGGTTTGCCTTGCCCCGATCCGACACATCACTGCCCATGTGCGCCGGAAACACCTTAATGAACACACACACTTTTACTCGCGAGATCGACCACACACAACACACGTGCGGCTCCACCACACACTCTTCCTCTGGCGTGGTTTTTCACTGCTGTCCTAGAATCAAGGAGCACAGTCGTGCACTCAGGGTTGGCGATAGTTAGGGCAATGGCCACTTCCTCTGCTGGATGCGCCGCTTGAGTCCGCACGCTCGCCGCCGTCCATGTTGAACTGGTCGCTGCCCCTACAACTGGGGCGGCGAATGCCCTTCTGCCATTTGGGTAATCTGCGGGTCCACAAACACCGCTCCCCTGTCCTTGGCATGGAGATCAATGATCGCCTTGGCCCTGGCCGCCCGCCGCTCCTTTTGAACTCGGGGCTTATATTTCTTGGCACAGGACATACCCGAAACAGTCTGCGAATAGCTTCTGGTACGGGCACGTCCGTATTCTCGGGGCCCCCTTCCTTTGACTGCGGGCCTAGGTCACGGAGCACTTGTCTGCCCATTCTTGTTTCCGATAGCCGCACGAGCTGGGCGGTCTTCTGCGCATCGGCGATTTCTTCCAAGGTGTTATGAACTCCCTGGGAGAGGACCTTTTCGGTGCTTGTGCAGTAGAGAAGCCCGAATGCTGCCTTGTACGCTTTGCGTATGAGCGCGTTGATCTTATTGCGCTCGCGCTGCCTCCAGTTGTGGAAAGCAGCAACGTACGTAATGTGATTTATAGCGAAGGATTACACAATCCGGGTGAGGCGTTCTTCCTTCATGCCTGTTTTTCTGTTTGACAACCTCTTTATGAGGCGAATTGCCGTAGTGACTTTGGCCGCGAGACGGCTCACCGTCTCGCCGTTCACTCAGTTGCGCTCAATAAGCATACCTAGTACTCGGATCTTCTCTACCTCGGGGATCGTGTGGCCGCCGCTTGTCCTGATCTTGATTTTTTTCTTGCTCTCTCACAGGGTCGTGGCCGTTCGCCTTCCTAGCTGCCCCTTTCGGTGGAATAACCAATATCTCCGATTTGTTTGGAGAGCAGACGAGCCCGGACCCGTCCAGCTGCTCCTCGATACCATCAACTGCCTCTTGCAATGCACCTCGATGTGTCCGTCGCTTCCACCTAGGACCCATAGCGTTATGTCATCGGCATAGATTGTGTGTCGGACCTACGCGACTCGCGATTCCCGCTCGGCCACCCGAATCATTACAGGTTGTAAAGTAATGGCAATATCACCGAGCCCTGGGGGGTCCCGACACTGCCGAGCTTCTCTTTGAGCCGCTAGTCGCCGGCGTTGATCTCGGTGATCCGCCCCTTTAAGAAATCAATGATGTACTCATACGTTCTCTTGCCCATGTTTAGCCGCGACACCTGGGAAAAGATTGCAGAGTGCCTCGCTTTATCGAAAGCCCTCTGCAGGTATAAACCCAAGATGCCTCGGTTGTCTTGCGTGTTGGCGGTGTCATCAAAGATTTCATTTTTCAGTTGTATCATGGCGTGCTGAGTTTCCAGCTTGTTTCGGAACCCGATGACGGTGTTTGGGTAAAGCCCCGAATCTTGCAGATACCTCTGCCACCTGTTCATGAGAACATGCTCCAACGCTTTGCCCACACAGGATGTAAGCGAGATCAGCTTGGCGAGATCAAGTTGGCTTGCCCGGTTTTGGAAGCAAGATGGCCTTGGCAGCTTTCCATTGCGGGGGCAGTGACCCAGCTCGCCAGCATTTGTTGAAGTATGCCGTGAGGTTCTCGATGAGGGCTTCGTTAAGATGTTCCAGCGCTCTATTCATAACCCGGTCAGGACAAGCGGCGAATTTGCAGTTGAGAGTGTGCAGAGCAACCCTCGCTTCCCATACTTCAATGTCTCGATCTAGCCACTCGTTTGCTTCGCCTTGGTATTCCGGGTGCGTCTCTGTGGGAGTGACCGGCAGGTACTTTTCGTCGAGGCGTTTCTTCACTCTTTGTTTCCCATTAACGGTCAGGGCCCTGTGGACGATCCTGGCCACGTTGTTGTGCTGGTGCGTCTTGGTCGTGGTCTCATCCAAAATATGTCTCACCATTCTCCACGTCTTGCCGCGATGCATCTGGCCGTACACCGCGTTAAAAGCCTCATTCTTCTGCTGCACAGAAAGCACTCTGCAGTGGGACTCTATCTCTCCGTTGAGTTTGGTGACCTTCTTGCATAGCTTTCTGTTTGTCAGCTGCGTCTCTCATCTCGCCAGGATGAACTGCTTGGCTGCGATGAGCTGGGTCAGGCGGTTGTTGACCCTTTCAATACGCTCGTCCTTCTCGACTTCCTTGGTGGCTTCTTCTGCCTTCTTTACAATCTCGGTCGACCACTCCTCAATGTCTGCAATTTCGGTGTTCTCCTCGTGTAACAACATCCGTAAAGCTTCCCAATTCGTAAGTGAAATGTTTCCGAAAACTTCTGCCGACTTCTTCGTTGCCACCGAACAGGACAGTGACCTCCACAATGTAGTGGTCACTTCCCAATTCGTCCCCGTGTTTCGCAATTCAAAGTCCCTCGTACCGCAAACGTTACGCCTGACGAAAGTAAATTCGGGCGTTGTGTCTCGGGTGATCAAATGGCCGATTCTGGTAGGTTATGCTGGGTTGGTTATTATATTTAGGGCCAAGTCAGTACCACCTTGCATTATGTACTTACCCTTTGCCAAAGTTTTGTGGTAACCCCAGGCTTGACTGGGTGCAATAAAGTCCCCACAGATTACCAGTCTGCTCTCGGGCCCCGTGACGTTGCATGCCTTGTGTAACAGTGCTTTGAATTTCTGCTTTCCGTGTGATGGGCTACTGTACTAACAGAAAACTGATTTCCTTCTTTTTTCCCTCAAGAACTCTTACCATGCTGTGCTCAATTGTGATTTTGCCCAACAAATTGTGCTCGACATACGTGGGATTTTTCCTCACCAAGGTGCAAACTCCCCTGCCACTACTGCCACCCACTGCCTGGAGGCTTGGTGGACTTGCGTGGGACCGGTAACCCGAGAGCTTGACCTTTTCAATGCGGGTCTCTTGCAACATGGTGATATATGGCTTTCTTGATACTTGTAAGGGTTGCTGGAGTGCAGCCTTCTTTCCAGGAAAACCATTGCAATACCAATGGCAGACCAGGAGTCCTTTCACTACTGTTGTGGCTGCGGTGGTTGATAAGCTATCCATGTTTGCTGAAAGTTACCCAATTGCGTCGCCAAATTCTGCACTCTCAATGCCAATTACTGGCTTGTGCTGAATTGCTACGAAATGGTCGGTGATTATCGTGGTGAACTTCGCGCGAATATACTCTTCATTGTGGTAAAGCCCATCTTCAAGGTTGTCGACCCTATCGCTGAGTCTACGCTCTTTATAATTTTCAATTGCCCTTTTCTTAAGTGCCGAGCCGCCGCTGCCACGTTCGCTTCCCTCTCGTTTACCTCTATTTCTGGTTCATCCTGGGTCATTGCCATTTGCTTTGGTGGTGGATCTGGTTGCTGCCACTGTGCCTGCAGTCGCTGTAACTTGGCCGCCATCATTCTCTTCAGCTCGGCCATTTCCCTATTGATCTTATTTATTGACGCCTCTCGTTCAGTGTCCTTCTTCCGCAGCGCCTCGTTTGCATTTCTAAGCGGTTTTATGGACCCACTTTCATCTTCAAATTTCCTTCTACCACCCTGCAATGGCGATGCCTGCTGTTGCTGTCGTTGCTGCTGTTCCCTCTTGGCTATCCCGGACTTTTCCCCGTCTGCCCAACCGAGTGTCTTTGGATGGGGATTGGCGGCGGCGGCTTGTGCTTTGGTTTCAGTGAATGCTTTCGCTTTTGTCCTTGCGCGAGCGTGACTCACGGCGACGTTCTGTGCCACTCTATCCTTCTGACGTCAGCAACGGTGGAAACTCTCTGGGCAGCAGTTGTTGCTTTGCGCACTGCTCCGCAATCTTGCGCACCCCCTGCCTTCTCGTACTATGTAGGTAGCCTTCTATCTCTTTTTGCATTCTCTACTGCCCGTTGGATGTTGTCCCAAACAAAGCTTGCATTTCGGGTTACACTAGTACTCGTGGCACTTAGAAGCGTTATTGACCCCAAAGTCGAAACACACTTTCACATCAGGGTTAGGGCAAACGTCTTTTCTTTGGCCTACTTTGCCGCACTGTTTGCAGACATCGAAATGCTTGCGATACAGACTACACCTCGGTAATACAGTGCTGTAGCATGCAAAATGTGAAACCTTTTCGCCCTCAAAGACCACAATTATGGCAGTCGTGTTGCCCATTCGTTGTGCTCCTCTTGCTAATAGATTGTAGAGCTAACGACGTTACGGTCAATCTGCGCCAGTGTATCCTCGATAGAAATGCCTCGAGTGATCCCCTTGACCGTTCCTTATGGTGTGGTTTGGTATGGGCCCACCTTGTGTGTTTTGTCCCCGATACGGATCGCCTGAATCTTACCATAGGATTATGCACGCCTCTCAACAGGGCTGCTCACAACCATGATGCTCTGGTGTTCGTTAGAGCAAAAAGCATCCGCCTCCCCTCCTTCTCTCGAAACTCTCGCCGCCGCCATGATGGCCGAGGCAACGATCGTAGTCGGCGTTCTTGCAATGTTTAGGCCTCCCCGCTTCCTTACGATCACTTCGATGCCCTCTCTCGTTAGCACGTCTGCCATCCTCGCTGCACTAGTTTTCGATGCGATCACTTTTCTGGCGAAATGGTCCCTTGTTTTAGGCCTCAACTGGCGGATAATGGCGAAGGTGCCCTCACCCTCGGACGGGGCTCTGATACGCCGATCCAAGTGCGAGGATCCGGAACTCTCATTGAAATCTTCCGAGGAAATTTCCTCACCTGAAACCTCAATGCAGATCGGTCCACCGCTGATGCTGGGGACTGGGGTCGTTAACACTTCCGAAGACGTTATCATCTCCACCTCGGAAGCCATGCTGCCGTACTTTTTTACCACGCCGGGTTAGGCCCAAAAGGCCTAGCGGGCCGAAGTCCTTGGTCGTTGTCCTCGGCAGATCGGGTGGGCGTCGCATCAGGCCTCCACCACCACGAATACGCAGTCCGTGTAAATCACCAAAAATCGTACCGTTTGCTCAAAACTGGTACTGGTCGACACCCCCGTATCTTAACGTGCACACAGGCACTGCTTATTAACACTGTGAAATTTGACAGAAAAGACGGAGACGGAACAGACTCCAGCGCCCATCTTCTTCGTCTTCTTCCACTGCGCTTTTATATCAACCATGGGCGTAAACCTACTTTTCCACTCACAGGCTAACCACTTGAGCAACTCCAATCTCCGTACGCTTTCCTTGAGTTCCTGGTCTACCAGTGATTTCAGCGGCCGATGATGCTCTGTCTCCCTCTACCGCCCCCTAATTTTACAGAAGCTGGACTTTACCAGTGCTATTTCGGAATTGTCTAAGCATTAAGTCTAATCTTTGCTAGAAAGTGTTCAGAACCGCTTTACTAGAACTGTTTATCACTACTTACCACAGAGACAATACCTGCACTGCAGAATTACCAAGCTCCTGAATCTTGATGAGCTTGTATTACGTCTTCCAGGCGTGACCAGATTGTTTTTCTCGACTGCTTTCATTCCAAGATTGACTGCGCTTGCCTATTAAGCTCTATTCATCTGCATGTACATGCAGACCACTGCGGCGGCATGGCTCCTTTCTCATTGACGGAACAGTGAGGATGGACTAGCTAACAGATGCCAACAGGCCTAACCCTCTCTGTTTTTATCTTTCAGTGACATTTTTTCTATGACTTGAAAAATTTGAAGTTTTCAAGGTACATGTTGTAGAGAGGCGGCACATGCACTTTCCCCCTGTTCTTGTGTTTATTATCTTATATATATAAATATATATATATATATATATATATATATATATATATATATATATATATATATATATATATATATATATATATATATATATATATATATATATATATATATATATATATATATGGGGATCTTCTTTTTAACCCCGGCCCGTGACTCGAGTGTCTACGACATGTCAAGAGTGGTCGACCAGCGTTGAACCTTCTTAAGCTCCCTATGGCACCAATACTGCCAGAACCGAGGCCCTCCCTATGCATGTAGCAAATCAGAATAGGAAAATGAGGGGATCGTTGAAAATAAGACAGAAGTATGGTTGGCCGGCAACAAAACCTCGAAAAGCAAACGGGAGGACGTGGCAGGTAATTGAAACAGATAGAGAATTTGGAAAGAAAGAAAGAGAGGAGAGAAACAATGCTCGGGAATGGTTCGAATCCCACCTGGTGGACATTTGGTCTCCACTTTCTTTCTTTCTTTCCAAATTCTTTATCTCTTTCAATTACCTACCACATCCTCCCCTTTGCTTCCGGATAGCACATTGCGGGTATTTTTTCTTCGCTTGTTTTGAAATTTTTTATCTGCTTTATTGACGTATCATATTCTCCCCTTGCTTTCCGGGGTTTTCTTGACTGCCAACCTTTATTTCTCCCTTGTTTCAAAGAGCCCCTCATTTCCTATTCTGATTGGCTACATGCATAGCGAGGGCATCTGTTCTGGCGCTCTCAGTTGCATAGGGAGCCTAAGAGGGTTCAACACTTGTTGAACCCTCTTAGGCCCAGCGTCAGATACAATTCTAGTAAATATAAAAAGCCCAGAAAGTGAAGGAGAACACAGTCGCCCAGATAGCCGAATTGGTAAGGCATTCGACATGTAATCGAAAGGCGTGGGTTCGGTCCCCACTCTGGGCGCGTGTTTTTCTTTCTTTCTTTCTTTCTTCTGTATATAAAAAAAATGTGTACTTCATTAACCATAGTGAAAGAGAAAAGAGCCTAACCACACCCCTATGCCTCCTTTGGCGTTGTAGACTGCTGACCTATCTTTCTGTATTTCCTGAACGAGCCCCTCATTTCCTTACTATATTATTCTGCGAAAGCCTAGCGAGGGTCTCGGTTCTGGCAGCCTTGATGCCTAGGTAGCATAAGAGGCCTTCCCGCCAGTTACCCACTCATGACAGGCTGTAGACGTTTGAGTCACGCCCCGGGGGTTGAAAAGAAGGTCCCCTTCTCCCCGTGTAGTCAGAGTGGCGCTGGCTACCACCCTCCATCGTCAGATACAATTCTAGTAAATATAAATAGCCCAGAATGTGAAGGAGAACACAGTCGCCCAGATAGCCGAATTGGTAAGGCATTCGACATGTAATCGAAAGGCGTGGGTTCGGTCCCCACTCTGGGCGCGTGTTTTTCTTTCTTTCTTTCTTTCTTCTGTATATTAAAAAAAATGTGTACTTCATTAACCATAGTGAAAGAGAAAAGAGCCTAACCACACCCCCATGCCTCCTTTGGCGTTGTAGACTGCTGACCTATCTTTCTGTATTTCCTGAACGAGCCCCTCATTTCCTTACTATATTATTCTGCGAAAGCCTAGCGAGGGTATCGGTTCTGGCAGCCTTGATACCTAGGTAGCATAAGAGGGCTTCCCGCCAGTTACCCACTCATGACAGGCGGTAGACGTTTGAGTCACGCCCCGGGGGTTGAAAAGAAGGTCCCCTTCTCCCCGTGTAGTCAGAGTGGCGCTGGCTACCACCCTCCAGCGTCAGATACAATTCTAGTAAATATAAATAGCCCAGAAAGTGAAGGAGAACACAGTCGCCCAGATAGCCGAATTGGTAAGGCATTCGACATGTAATCGAAAGGCGTGGGTTCGGTCCCCACTATGGGCGCGTGTTTGTCTTTCTTTCTTTCTTTCTTCTGTATATTAAAAAAAAATGTGTACTTCATTAACCATAGTGAAAGAGAAAAGAGCCTAACCACACCCCTATGCCTCCTTTGGCGTTGTAGACTGCTGACCTATCTTTCTGTATTTCCTGAACGAGCCCCTCATTTCCTTACTATATTATTCTGCGAAAGCCTAGCGAGGGTCTCGGTTCTCGCAGCCTTGATGCCTAGGTAGCATAAGAGGGCTTCCCGCCAGTTACCCACTCATGACAGGCTGTAGACGTTTGAGTCACGCCCCGGGGGTTGAAAAGAAGGTCCCCTTCTCCCCGTGTAGTCAGAGTGGCGCTGGCTACCAAGCTCCAGCGTCAGATACAATTCTAGTAAATATAAATAGCCCAGAAAGTGAAGAAGAACACAGTCGCCCAGATAGCCGAATTGGTAAGGCATTCGACATGTAATCGAAAGGCGTGGGTTCAGTCCCCACTCTGGGCGCGTGTTTTTCTTTCTTTCTTTCTTTCTTCTGTATATTAAAAAAAATGTGTACTTCATTAACCATAGTGAAAGAGAAAAGAGCCTAACCACACCCCTATGGCTCCTTTGGCGTTGTAGACTGCTGACCTATCTTTCTGTATTTCCTGAACGAGCCCCTCATTTCCTTACTATATTATTCTGCGAAAGCCTAGCGAGGGTCTCGGTTCTGGCAGCCTTGATGCCTAGGTAGCATAAGAGGGCTTTCCGCCAGTTACCCACTCATGACAGGCTGTAGACGTTTGAGTCACGCCCCGAGGGTTGAAAAGAAGGTCCCCTTCTCCCCGTGTAGTCAGAGTGGCGCTGGCTACCACCCTCCAGCGTCAGATACAATTCTAGTAAATATAAATAGCCCAGAAAGTGAAGGAGAACACAGTCGCCCAGATAGCCGAATTGGTAAGGCATTCGACATGTAATCGAAAGGCGTGGGTTCAGTCCCCACTCTGGGCGCGTGTTTTTCTTTCTTTCTTTCTTTCTTCTGTATATTAAAAAAATGTGTACTTCATTAACCATAGTGAAAGAGAAAAGAGCCTAACCACACCCCTATGCCTCCTTCGGCGTTGTAGACTGCTGACCTATCTTTCTGTATTTCCTGAACGAGCCCCTCATTTCCTTACTATATTATTCTGCGAAAGCCTAGCGAGGGTCTCGGTTCTGGCAGCCTTGATAGCATAAGAGGGCTTCCCGCCAGTTACCCACTCATGACAGGCTGTAGACGTTTGAGTCACGCCCCGGGGGTTGAAAAGAAGGTCCCCTTCTACCCGTGTAGTCAGAGTGGCGCTGGCTACCACCCTCCAGCGTCAGATACAATTCTAGTAAATATAAATAGACCAGAAAGTGAAGGAGAACACAGTCGCCCAGATAGCCGAATTGGTAAGGCATTTGACATGTAATCGAAAGGCGTGGGTTCGGTCCCCACTCTGGGCGCGTGTTTTTCTTTCTTTCTTTCTTTCTTCTGTATATTAAAAAAAAATGTGTACTTCATTAACCATAGTGAAAGAGAAAAGAGCCTAACCACACCCCTATGCCTCCTTTGGCGTTGTAGACTGCTGACCTATCTTTCTGTATTTCCTGAACGAGCCCCTCATTTCCTTACTATATTATTCTGCGAAAGCCTAGCGAGTGTCTCGGTTCTGGCAGCCTTGATGCCTAGGTAGCATAAGAGGGCTTCCCACCAGTTACCCACTCATGACAGGCTGTAGACGTTTGA
Source organism: Haemaphysalis longicornis (assembly GCF_048455015.1). Lineage (NCBI taxonomy): Eukaryota > Metazoa > Arthropoda > Arachnida > Ixodida > Ixodidae > Haemaphysalis > Haemaphysalis longicornis. The sequence goes on from NW_027526214.1 coordinate 90,413,079, forward strand.
GTCACGCCCCGGGGGTAGAAAAGAAGGTCCCCTTCTCCCCGTGTAGTCAGAGTGGCGCTGGCTACCACCCTCCAGCGTCAGATACAATTCTAGTAAATATAAATAGCCCAGAAAGTGAAGGAGAACACAGTCGCCCAGATAGCCGAATTGGTAAGGCATTCGACATGTAATCGAAAGGCGTGGGTTCGGTCCCCACCCTGGGGGCGTGTTTTTCTTTCTTTCTTTCTTTCTTCTGTATATTAAAAAAAATGTGTACTTCATTAACCATAGCGAAAGAGAAAAGAGCCTAACCACACCCCTATGCCTCCTTTGGCGTTGTAGACTGCTGACCTATCTTTCTGTATTTCCTGAACGAGCCCCTCATTTCCTTACTATATTATTCTGCGAAAGCCTAGCGAGGGTCTCGGTTCTGGCAGCCTTGATGCCTAGGTAGCATAAGAGGGCTTCCCGCCAGTTACCCACTCATGACAGGCTGTAGATGTTTGAGTCACGCCCCGAGGGTTGAAAAGAAGGTCCCCTTCTCCCCGTGTAGTCAGAGTGGCGCTGGCTACCACCCTCCAGCGTCAGATACAATTCTAGTAAATATAAATAGCCCAGAAAGTGAAGGAGAACACAGTCGCCCAGATAGCCGAATTGGTAAGGCATTCGACATGTAATCGAAAGGCGTGGGTTCAGTCCCCACTCTGGGCGCGTGTTTTTCTTTCTTTCTTTCTTTCTTCTGTATATTAAAAAAATGTGTACTTCATTAACCATAGTGAAAGAGAAAAGAGCCTAACCACACCCCTATGCCTCCTTCGGCGTTGTAGACTGCTGACCTATCTTTCTGTATTTCCTGAACGAGCCCCTCATTTCCTTACTATATTATTCTGCGAAAGCCTAGCGAGGGTCTCGGTTCTGGCAGCCTTGATGCCTAGGTAGCATAAGAGGGCTTCCCGCCAGTTACCCACTCATGACAGGCTGTAGACGTTTGAGTCACGCCCCGGGGGTTGAAAAGAAGGTCCCCTTCTCCCCGTGTAGTCAGAGTGGCGCTGGCTACCACCCTCCAGCGTCAGATACAATTCTAGTAAATATAAATAGACCAGAAAGTGAAGGAGAACACAGTCGCCCAGATAGCCGAATTGGTAAGGCATTCGACATGTAATCGAAAGGCGTGGGTTCGGTCCCCACTCTGGGCGCGTGTTTTTCTTTCTTTCTTTCTTTCTGCTGTATATTAAAAAAAATGTGTACTTCATTAACCATAGTGAAAGAGAAAAGAGCCTAACCACATCCCTATGCCTCCTTTGGCGTTGTAGACTGCTGACCTATCTTTCTGTATTTCCTGAACGAGCCCCTCATTTCCTTACTATATTATTCTGCGAAAGCCTAGCGAGGGTCTCGGTTCTGGCAGCCTTGATGCCTAGGTAGCATAAGAGGGCTTCCCACCAGTTACCCACTCATGACAGGCTGTAGACGTTTGAGTCACGCCCCGGGGGTTGAAAAGAAGGTCCCCTTCTCCCCGTGTAGTCAGAGTGGCGCTGGCTACCACCCTCCAGCGTCAGATACAATTCTAGTAAATATAAATAGCCCAGAAAGTGAAGGAGAACACAGTTGCCCAGATAGCCGAATTGGTAAGGCATTCGACATGTAATCGAAAGGCGTGGGTTTGGTCCCCACTCTGGGGGCGTGTTTTTCTTTCTTTCTTTCTTTCTTCTGTATATTAAAAAAAATGTGTACTTCATTAACCATAGTGAAAGAGAAAAGAGCCTAACCACACCCCTATGCCTCCTTTGGCGTTGTAGACTGCTGACCTATCTTTCTGTATTTCCTGAACGAGCCCCTCATTTCCTTACTATATTATTCTGCGAAAGCCTAGCGAGGGTCTCGGTTCTGGCAGCCTTGATGCCTAGGTAGCATAAGAGGGCTTCCCGCCAGTTACCCACTCATGACAGGCTGTAGACGTTTGAGTCACGCCCCGGGGGTTGAAAAGAAGGTCCCCTTCTCCCCGTGTAGTCAGAGTGGCGCTGGCTACCACCCTCCAGCGTCAGATGCAATTCTAGTAAATATAAATAGCCCAGAAAGTGAAGGAGAACACAGTCGCCCAGATAGCCGAATTGGTAAGGCATTCGACATGTAATCGAAAGGCGTGGGTTCGGTCCCCACTCTGGGCGCGTGTTTTTCTTTCTTTCTTTCTTTCTTCTGTATATTAAAAAAATGTGTACTTCATTAACCATAGTGAAAGAGAAAAGAGCCTAACCACACCCCTATGCCTCCTTTGGCGTTGTAGACTGCTGACCTATCTTTCTGTATTTCCTGAACGAGCCCCTCATTTCCTTACTATATATATATATATATATATATATATAGCGAATCAGAATAGGAAATGAGGGGCTCGCACCAGACCGGTATTCTGGAGGTCGTGGGTTCGGATCCCACCTGGCGGGCATTTTTTCTTCACTTTCTTTCTTTCTTTCCAAATTCTTAATCTGTTTCAATGATCTACCACATCCTCCCCTTTGCTTTCCGAGGTTTTCTCGACTGCCAACCCTTATTTCTGTGTTATATATATATATATATATATATATATATATATATACATATATACATATAGTGAATCAGAATAGGAAATGAGGGGCTCGTTGAAATAAGACAGAATTAAAAATTGGCACTCCAGAATATTGGTCTGGTATGACTACCACCCCCAAGTGCAGGAAACAAAGACACCTGAACATAAATACCCCAGAAAGTGGAGGCTAAAGTAGCCCCGCCGGTAGCGTAGTGGTTTTCGCACCAGACCGGTATTCTGGAGGTCGTGGGCTCGGATCCCACCTGGCGGGCATTTTTCTCCACTATCTTATTTTCCAAATTCTTTATCTTGACGTACTACATCCTCCCCTTTGCTTTGCCAGGTTGTCTTGACTGCCAATTCTTATTTCTGTCTAACATACATATATATTCTCGAAAGTCCTCCGGTGGAATGGTGGCGGACCGTTTCCTTCTGCAAGACCACAAAACGTCCTTTAATTGTCTCAGCTCCGGGAACGGGCCCATAAACGGGCTGTCAAATGCCGTGTTCGCACTTTCCGAACATATGGCGGGACACTCGCTTTCAATCAACGGAAACGCGATCCCTCCGAGCGTCTGGGGGTTAGCATAGTGACGGCTAGCGGCGGAAGATATATTGCCTTCTCTCCTTTTTTCTACAACCCCACTTTCGGACGGTGTTGAGCTTTTCTGGTGTCCGCCACCACTCGAATTCCTGGTCAGTGCTCTTTCATCCCCCTTTCTTCCTTTTTTTTCTCTCCAACTATCTTGGCGTCTCTCTCTTTGTTGTTCATTTTTTGTTCATTTTTTGTTCATTCTTCCAATAAGGAAGATTCCCGCTTCGTGTTTGTGTTATTCACGTATTTGTGTGTGGCATCGTTGGCCATTCCTAAACCCGCTTTCCACTTTCGACATATATGCTCTCTTCCGAAGCGACCGAAGCCATCATTCCTGTAGAAGACTTGTCTCGAAGTGAAACGTCGAAATAAACCCTCCGCTGTTGCTGTTACCGAGGTTTCTTACTTTGTGTTCACCACGCCTTCGGCCCCATCGCCAGCATGCCACTTATATATATAATTATATATATGTTTATATATATATATAGCGAATCAGAATCGGAAATGAGAGGCTTGTTGAAATAAGACAGAAAGAAGGACTGGCAGTCAAGAAAACCTCGGGAAGCAAATGGAAGGACGTGGTAGGTCATAAAAACATAAATAATTTAGAAAAAAGAAAGTGGAGAAAAAATGCCTGCCAGGTTGGATCCGAACCCATGACATCCAGATTACCGTGTGGTGTCCTGGTTTTCTTGACTGCCGATCCTTATTTCTGTCATATATATATATATATATATATATATATATATATATATATATATATATATTTATATATATATATATATATATATATATATATATATATATATATATATATATATATATATTGTTAGGTGGGTTCATTTCCGAAGGCAACGCAGCCGGACGCTCAGCGAAGGCAGTACAACACAAGCGGGGCAGGCGGCTGGCTCTCACGCGCTCTTCTTGCGGTCCACGCTGATGATTATCCCTGTCCGGTTCACTGTTTCTTCATCTTCCTTGTCGCTATATTACAATGGCCAATCTCCTTGAAAGGGTAGGAGATACTTGTATCTCTTCTGCACTACAATCATCCACCCGCGGCGAAGGCAGGCAACCTGGTGACTTAGGGGCACGTTACGACAACAGAATCGTAATAACGCTTGAGGTGTTGCACGTTAACTGTCTCGCGGCTTCGGCGACGGAGGTGTGAGGATGAAGTTAGCAGCTCCACAACGTAATTGACAGGTGACACGCGTTCGACAATTGCGGTATGGCCCGTGGTACTTGTATAGCAAGAGACCGGTAGTAGTAGTCGGTATCCAAAGCCATACCAGGGAGCCGGGAGAAAACATCGCTTCTGGGCGCTCACCATCACGACGAAGTTTTTGGTGCGACTGGTCTCTAGAGGGTAAATCACGGGAAATATGCTGGCATTCTTCGGCGTGGGGGCAGACTCTAGAAATGGTCGTGTGCTGAGAAACATAAGGTCGATAAGGGAGAATTGTGTCGAGGGAGCAGGATGGTTCACGAACGTAAAGAAGGAAGAAAGGAGAGAATCATGTTGTAGACTGCATCGCGGTGTTATAGGCATACGTCACAATGGGCAGAATTGTGTCCCAGTTGGAGTGGTCGGAAGAGATGTACTTGGCGAGTGCGGTTAATCATCTCCACCATCAAATTCGTCTGCGGGTGGTAGGCAGTAGTGGTGTGGTGAGTCAGGTAGCATTTTTTCAGGAGAGCTTCTATCACTTCCAACAAGAAGACACGCCCTCTATAACTGAGAAGTTCACCTGGTGTTCCGTGACGGAGGATGAAAGGGTGTAGAAGGAAAGTAGCAACTTCGCCCGTAGTGGCAGCCGGTAGCGCAGTGGTCTCAGCGTAGAGCGTAAGGTGGTCGATAGCAAGCACAGCCCAACGGTTTCCGGCAGAAGTAGCTGGCAGCGAACCGTATAAGTCAATACCGACCCGATTGAAATGTCGCAGTGGGCAGGGTAAAGGCTGCAATGGGCCGGTTTGGTGCTGAGCCGGAGACTTCCGACGCTGGCAGTCTTCGCATCCCCGAAAACACTTCATCACCAAGGTGTACATGCCTCTCCAAAAATAGCGCTCTCGCCGATGTTCGTACGTCTTCAACACGCCTGCATGGGCACGATGCACATCCCCGTGGAAGCTTTCACAAATGGCAGTCCCCAAGTATCGAGGGACCACGAGCAACCATTTGCGTCCTGACGTGCGCAGCCTGACGTCGCAACGCTCTCGGAGCGGTACACAGCGCAGGAGTAGAAAGGAGGTCGCCGAATGAGGACATCCAGTGATTCTTACGCTGTTGCCCCGCCATGTCCACATCCGAGGCGGATATGGGAAGGAGATGCATTGCAGAGAGCCATAGTGGCTGCCCTATTCTCGATATTAAGGACGGCATAGGGTAGAGAGGTAGCTTTGCGGTGGCAAAAAAGATTAGAGGGCGTGAACACAACTGTTGCCTCGGAAATTGTGTCACAGGTCACAGGTATCAGAACAGCCGAAGCTGGCGGAATTGTGCATTCGTCGGCGATGCATAGCTTTGAAGGAAGTGGAATATTGTCTTTTTCGGTGTCGGAGAAGTAGAGCAAGCTGGGCACGGGCACAGTCAATAATGGCGCTATGACGTCACAAGAAAACCCACCCTAAGTTGATGCGATGGGAACAAGAGGGCAGGACGAGGACCTCGATGATGTAGAGCCCATTTTGTACTACATTCTGGGCGGTGCAAACTGCGAGGGGTTCGACGTGGTGCGCTGTGGCAGTGCGGAGGTGAGAACCGGAAAGTAGCGTCCTCACTATTCTTAATTTACGGCAAATCTCTTCGTCCAGAACTGATACCGCAGCTCCTGTGTCAACTAAGGCGGAAATGTGGATTCCTTCCACGTCTACTTCAATCGTGTTCACAGGGGACAGAGAAGGGCTTCAATATTTCGATAGCGCCGCATTTTTTGCCTCCGGAACAGCAGCAATTAGTTTTCCTCCAGGGCATTCGGACGATGCTGCATCGGCGAGATGGAACGGCGTCGAGGAGCGACGGACCGATGGGCACCAGAAGAGAGTTCGTCTCCAGAAGGCGGAGAATAAAGCCGCTCACCACGGCCGTCGTTGTAAGGGCAGTAAGGAACATACGTGTTATCAGCGTAGGCTTGCCGCCGGTAAGCGTCTCCTGGCGGCGGACTCCTACGGTGGCAATAACGTGCGACGTGGCCACAAAATTTACAAGAGAAACATCAGGCCGGTTATCAGGTGTTCGCCCGGGGTTGGTGGGGAGCGGCGGTGGGCGGCGTCGAGGCCCATAAGCGTGAGCCGGGGTGCGTGCCGCGACTTCAGCGTAGCAAAGTGGCGCCGCAACAGGCAAGTGCTCGGGAGCAGCTGGAATGGCATCCGCGACTTCCTCCCGAATGATTTGAGGTAGGGGTGACGACTGGGCAGGATCTTGTGTCGGCGACGGCTGCTGCGATAAACAAGGCAAGAGAGAGATCTTCCGAGCGACTTCCTTAGGAATCAGCTCTTTGATGCGGCGCAGTAGAGACGGGTTTCCGTAGACTTCCAGAGCGAAGAGTGGATCGTCACGCTGAGACAGTCGGCGGCGAGTGAAAGTGCGCTGCTTGCGCAACTCGTAACTTTGGCACATGCCGACGACTTCGCTTACGTTTTGGGGGTTTTTTTTTCAGCAGCATCTGGAACGCGTCCTCGTCGATGCTTTTAAGGATGTGCTTGACAGTGTCTTGCTCAGGCATAAGCGGATTCACGCGTCGGCAGAGATCTACCACATCCTCAATGTAACAGGTAATCGTCTCACTGGCCTGTTGAACCCGCTCTCTTAGCGCTGCTCCGCGAGAAGCTTGCGCACAGCTGGGCGGCTGAATACACCCGTAATGTTTGTCGTAAATGCATTCCACGTTGGCCTCTCAGCTGGATGGTTCAGAAACCATTGTTAAGCCACGCCCCTCAAGGAGAAACCCGCCTTACTGAGCTTCGTGTCGTTGTCCCGCCGATTGTAAGGGCTTCCTCGCTCAAAAGAAGAAAGTCAGTCCTCGACGTCCTGGTCGTCTGCGCCACTGAACTGCAGCGCGTCACGCTGGCGGAGCGCTCCGGAGCAGATGACAGCCGGCGGGGAAGGGGCCGCGGTGTGTTGGGCATCATCAGGCATGGTTGACTCAGTGGGAGATTGCAGGGTACGACTGCGGAGTTCCAGTCTCGAGGGTAGACGGGGTGAGGTAAAGCGGAGAACCCGCACACTCCACGAAACTGTAAGATCGGTATATTTCCGAAGGCAATGCAGCACGACGCTCAGCGAAGGCAGTCCGAAGCAAGCCTGGCAGACGGCTGGCTCTCACGCGCTCTTTTCGCGGTCCATGCTGATGATGATCCCAGGCTGGTTCACTGGTTCCTCATCTTCCTTGTCACTATATTACCATGGCCAATCCCCTTGAAAGGGTAGGATATACTTGTATCTCTTCCGCAATACAATATATTTATATATATATATATATATATATATATATATATATATATATATATATATATATATATATATATATATATATATATATATATATATATATATATATATACATATATCTCACTCCCGTTTGACCCGTTCTTTGTTATAAGTTGTTTCTTGTAAGCAATATATTTGTGTGCCCAGTTCGTAATCCGAGAAGGCCCTCGTGATGTTGGTGAGCACATCAAAAGAATAAATAAATGAATTACATCGGTTTTCAACGTCCTCCGAAGCACATACAATGCATTCGGCCTCCATGTCCTAATAATAACTCTCTTTGTTGAAAATGTTTGCCGAAATTAAGGCTCACGCGATCATCTTTCCTCGAGGTTTTAAAAACTGCCACAACTAACGTCGCCCTTCGCGAACTGCTTCGCTGTAGTCGCGAGACAAACTGAATGTTTCTTTATTTAGCCTAAAGTCATGGCTTATTACCTTCTTAACTTTTTTGTTCCTACAGCTTTGCTACAATATGCGGTGGTTTTTAGTAGAAAAAGAGGCCAATCTGGCGAGCCCTGCCTATGCTAGACACTCATTGGCCAAGTTTACATTTTCAAAATTTCCGAATGAGAATCACAGAGAAGTGCCATTTTTCGAATTGGTCGGTTTCGCTGATCCCGCAGAATTTGTCATTATACCTGCGTGGGAAGTTTTTGATGTCACAGGTTTTTTTTTTTCGTGACAAATATTCGACGTTGTTTATTCGTCAGCTGTGATATACATCCAAGTCCTCCTCATGAGTCAAGTACCACGTAATAGCATCTTAACTAGCATAGAACATGACGTGTAGGAGCTTGAACTGATCATCCCCCGCATAAACGGGCTTAATCAGTTGTTTGGCAAGAAAATACCTGCGTCGTCTCCCTGTAGAAATCTGGGTGGTCTGGATTCGGGCTTCTGATCGTCCACGTAGGGAAAAGCGGGCTGGCAGGTGCTTTGCCATCAGCAGGCATCGTCAGATCCTCTAGCGGCATGCTCTGATGACAACAATGAGTGCGGACCTCCGTGGAGCTCCAGGGAAACGCTGGAACTGGTGAACACGGATCCAGGGGAACATCTGCAACGTGCAAAACTCAAACAAGAGACAGTTGGAAGGTTTGCCTGAAGAGGGCCCCACGTCGCCTAGAATTCATTCTAAAAACAGTGCGGAGAAATCCGCAAGTTTAGGTTATGCTGAAGACAGTGTGGTGCTTCACTGAGACATTCGGTAGTTTAGTAGCTATGTGGCTGCCGCCAATAAAGTAACAAGGCGCAGCAATTAGGCCTGGGCTCACAATGTATGATCAGAAAATATACATTGGTTTGCTTCACTTGTGAGTTGTGGTTTTTCCTCCTGCCGCGCTTTTATAGATTACGTGGGTTCAAAGCGAAGCGCAGGTACGTTCTCTCTATTCTTTTGGAGTACTGGTTACATTACTGGATTGCGAGAGTTCTTTTTTAGGTTTCTTTTTCCTTGAAGGTTCTTTGACATTGAGCCGAGAACAAGTCCGCCCTAAATCTTTCACTGATGGGTTTTTGGAGACTTCTCCTCACCCCCTGCCAGTTATTTGTTTTTCATCATGATTCAGTGGAAGTCGGTTCGCGGGTGTACAAACGTAAGTTCGATTTGTTGTCTAAAATTTAACTTACAAGTTCTATGTGTTCAGCTGTCCTCTCCATAGATGGCAGGATATGACTGCAATTTTTTGTTTTGCACTAGTTGTCTTAGTAGTGGCAGGGAGCGAGTTTTTTATATTCTATTTGCTAAAGAACTGTTCCGCGGTGCTGCCACGGAATAATAATTTTATAAAGGTCGTGTGCCTTCCACATGGCCCGGTTCATAAGTAGCCAAGATCATGTTTCTTGAATCTGCAGGGATCTCCAAAGCCTCCTGCCAATCACATAACCGAGACGTTTCTGCAGAGACAATGCCGGTTACCCTAAAAAATGAGCCGCCTTCGACTTGCGAAGATTCAGAGGGATTACCGCGAAGCGGACCTGTCACCAACGTCACTCAACCTTTGCCGTCTCTAAAGCCAAATATAAGTGATAGATTAAACCACTAAGTCAACATACAACAGCTGGATCAAGCAAAACATCCACTGGGGATTTTCAAAAGAGGTTTATGTGCAGCTTAAAAACAGCATCTTGTTTCGAGCTAAATGCCAATCAGTATCAAGGCCTTCCAGTCAGCACACAAACAACCCCCTGCGCAGCCACCACACGTGTGGTTGCTGACGTCCATGTGGTTTCTAATGCCGCAAGAAAGTACCCCACCCCTTTTCTACGTTGCAACGCACACAACTTCCACCGCATATAGCATGAACAGAGAAAGTCTTCCGAACTCCTTCAAGGTTACCAATGAAGATCACGTTCTGTTCACCGCAACGTATGGCACGAAACTACACCAATGAGTGAAACGGCAACAGTACGAATACTCCGAGCAACTCAACCCCCTGTGTTTGTGAGGTATCCGCTAAAGAACAAGCGGCGGACACCAGCCACCAAGCATCACGCAGAGTTCAAAAGTATGAAAAAGGAGCGAATCACACAAGGATACACCTCTCGGCGACGAGCACGTTTTAACCAAAGATTTAAAATACGACGACGACTAACCTACAGGGGCAACGACGTTGAACAAAGTTCAGAGTAGCCCACAAAAGTAAACAACGACTATCCCTACAATTGCGACCAACTAGTCTAACGGAAACCTAGTGATACTACCATATGCCACGCCTCTTTACAATACAGGGCATTATTCCGGATGTCATAGTGGGCGCAGCGTATACGAATGAAAGCATAACAAAACACCAGTCCGACAGGCCAAGAACACAGCCATGAGAACTCTGGGGAGACAAACAGTTTACTTGGATGTGTGTCGGCAGTCTGACCGATGGAACAGACGAAACGCATTTCCGAAACAACAGTGTAAAAATGGTCAGTGGTTACTTTCTTGCTTAACGAGAGCACGGCCGCCGTCGTAAAGCAAAAGAAGAATAATAAAGAGCTGGATATGGAAGGCGCCTTTGAATACAATCAAAATTTTATTGCAATCACAAATATGCATTATTATATATTAAAATTAATGTGAACATTATCTGCCTTACGATAATTCGCCTAGTTCCCTCCTGGGTACTTCAACACAAATTAACTACATCGCCACTTTTGAGCGCTCTAGTTAGTTAATTTCTAAGAACGTCGAGTACAGATAGAGAAACTTCTTTAGGGTGGAGCTGCTACTGCACAAATTATCCTACCGTCCGTGGCAACCACTGATCAACAGAACATAAATATCCCCTTCTACAGTGAACTACAAGGACACACTGCTTAAGAAGCATTCTCCATGAGCAAACAAATTGTGGACGCAGCTTCGCCACAAGCTGTATAGCAAGCAGGCAAAAAATGTAACCACTTCAGACACATTGCTTTCACTGTTCGCGCAAACAGCAACGCTGGCTACAGCGCCCATGTACCGGGAACGTATATATGGTTGTCACTATAGTGGCCGCCCTAAACAACGGACTCCCATGAAAACGTGCCACCACAGAAATTGGTAACATTAGCGCAGATGGCTGAGGCTCAACTAAGCCTCAGCCAAATTGACGCTCAACCACCCAATTCCCTGAAGATTCTTAGAATTCAAAAACTCGTTGGGAAAGGAAAAAACCACACATTCTACCTAAAATCTTGTTACTCGTTCCTTCCAAATTAAAAGGTTCTCTAATGGCTCCCTCTTAAAATTAGGTGTTCGCTGGGTGTTCTCCCCTTAACTATCGTGGAGGTAGCACGATATTGAAAGCAGTGCTTCGCTTTCGCTTTTACAAATTCGTAGAAAACTTTGTAATAACTAACTGAGCCTTTTAAATGAACTAATCCAAAATACGTTGCTTGGTGATCAGAAGAAAGCAGAACATTTTGCTTTATAATTCGCGAGGTACGCAATCAATGCATTAAGGAAACATATTACGCCTCGCTCTCTTTTAACATAAGGCTTCCAGTGTAGAAAATCAGCTTCCGAAGAATCCAAACTACGGAGTATTCATACAAGTTAAGTCGCATCTCGAAACTGAACCGCTAGAGGAGAATCCAGCAGCTAATTTTCAAAATGTGTAATCCAGCTCCTACAGCATTAGTGTTGAACGAGGTGTAATTTATTCATCACAACAACTGCCGCCTGTATATTACCAAATATACAAGATCCTAACTAAGTGTTCCTGGAGCATAAAGTTTAGAATGACTACAAACAAACAGAACCATAATAATATTACACAGTACACAAATCGCTCCCCAAGTGCTTGGACCCAAGACAAAAATCTCTGAAATTATAACTGCAGATAATATAATTATTGTAAAAGAACAAAGCTATCAATTAGGCGCATAAACGTAAGTGCATTAGATAAGGTTACCTGAATAGCTTAACAGCTAGAACCGACATGGTTATTGAACCTCGCGATAGAAGTGCCAGCGTGGTTTGCTTACCGATAGAAAAATACAAATGTTTAGGCTTCTGAACAGCCATTGCGGCAACAAAAACTCAGAATATGATTATTGCTAGGAGTGCCCTAACGATATTTCATACTCTCACAAAAGTGCTCTGTAGAGAATAATTGACCTGCACATCATTTCGCCAAATATTTACAAAGCCGGACATTTTGAGGTTTTTCTTAGCAATCAAAGTCCAAGATTATTACCATTTAAATCCCAAATTTCTTGAGGGCGAATTTCTATTAACAACATCCCAACTGAGGCATTATTTTTGTTCCTCTATCTTAGGAGTCATCGTAAAAACTATACTTGCCGTTATCAAAAAGTCCTGCTTAAGTGGACATATAAGACCACATGTTGCGTTGTTTCATTTACCCTTTGGGGCTATGTTTTCGGCTTTCTTTTTAATCCGTTTGGGGTGTTCTTGGTTTTGTGGCGTGTTTTGACTGTTTCTCTACATTTGACTGTGTTGCTGCTTTCAATGACAACACTGCTTGTCTAATAATTGGTGTAGCGTTACTTTGTTCTCACTGTAGTTCTCAATAAACCGCAACAAAATGAAGCAGCCGGCTCCCCCATCGTATTAGGTAAATTGTGAAATGTATGCAGAACAAAAACAAATTTCTGCGGAACCGCCACTCCGTTTTGCCAGAAAAATTGACTCAAAAATATGTTTCCCAGAGCGAAAACAGTTATCTCACACAAAAGAGTCACAGCGTAAAAGATATCATATTGCATGCTATATTAGGGCCTTGCAAACAACCTGCATTATTGTCCCGCTTGCATTCCGAATGTTAGACATTTTCAATGCAAGAAGCAGGATCCCCGTTTTCCTAGCACTTTATTTCTTTGTTTTCTTCTACCACAAGGCACAAACCAGCTACCTCAAAACAATTACGATGTTGGCCGTAGAGCTGGGAAACATTTTTGAATGGTGTTGTCTGTACTTTCTTACGTTGACCTAAATCGTGTGTGAAGTAAAGATGTTTTCCGCACCTGCCGGGCATTAGCCTTGAAAAGCGAATGAGAGGGTGGGAATGGGAAGAGTGCGTATGACATACCCGTATTCTGTTAAGACAACTTTAAAAATTGTGTTTTTCGCTGAGTAGCGTATCCTATCAAGTGGGGCTATCCTGCGTGTGATTAGTTGTCTGTCTGGGTACTCCAGTATGTTTGCCGTGTTTTACGAACTAAAACGTTGTGTGGTTTGAAATCAGTAGAGGGTACCATTGTATGCATATTGGATCCCTTAGGGAAGCAGCGGCAGACATTTGTTCTACCACCTTATTTCTGGATAGCCTGGATGTATCTGTTACGCACTGCAAAGTGACACTCAGATTTGAGACATATGCAGATATTGTCACGAAGTAAAAGATGACACAGTCGTGAGCGAACTTTTGTTCCCCTAACAACTTAAAGAATACACAGGCGGCAAAGCAGCAGTCAACGAAGTGACTTGCGTAGGCGAGCGTCGTCGAGTCGAATGCCGCTGTGTCTGCTTTGCACGTTTTTCTCTTTCGGCACGAGTGTTTCTCGAACCGTCCATTGAAGTCCAGAACAATGTAGATCAAAGAAAATTATTCCAGTTGACGCTAAGGCGAAACGCACTCCTTATTCAAATGAGCTAACCCTGGCGGCATAAAAATGAAAAATGGAACACGCGCTTTCCTTGGCACACAGATAACACATACTGGAGCAGCCGGGTGGTAAAAGCAAAACACAAATAAAGAAACCCAATGCATGGTTCGCGGCATTAACCCCCCCCAAAAACAAAAATATGCATAAACCCGATGCTAACATAAGGGACAGTGCGCGCAAACAAAAATAAAAGTCCGTCATTGTGCGTACAAATGTTTCAAGCAAACCACCTGGACGACTTCGGGTCGGGTGCGTCGTGTTGATGTGCCGAAATCACCCTCCGGGATCACTTCGTAGGTAAGTTGGTCAACACGTCGTAGATTCTGGCAGTTTCCAAAATACCGTCGCCGAAGCTTTTCACTCAGTACGCGTCGTCGGATGGGAGTCCAAACCCGCGCAAGATACCCTGGGTGGTACTTGGCGTCCCGGCGTTGGAGCTTATACCAGCCGGACCAACAGTTGCTGGTCTGTTGTACGAACTCAAACAAGCTGGCGAGCCGCCTCCGTACGCTGAAGGTATGCTTGGACGTCGGCGTTGAGGTCGTCATCTTCTACGTGCGGAAGCATGGAGTCAAGCGTCGTAGTCGGTTGCCTTCCGTAGACAAGCTCGAACGGCGTCATCTGCGTAGTTTCTTGGGTAGCCATGTTGTACGCAAACGGGACATATGGAAGCGCTTCGTCCCAGGTCTTATGTTTTAACATCGACGTGCATTGACAGCATATCCGCAATCATCTTGTTCAAACCTTCCGTTAGTCCGTTCATTTGGGGCGCAAGGCCGTCGTTCGTCGGTGATCCGTGTTGCTGTAGCGTAAGATTCCTTGCATGAGATCCGAAGTGCAAACCGTTCCGCGGCGAGTAATTAGAACTTGACGGGCTCCATGTCGCAGCACAACTTGACTTACAAAGAACTTTGCCACTTCTTGGGCAGTCCCCCTCGGAAGAGCAGTGGTCTCGGAACAGCGCGTCATGTATTCTGTGGCTACGAGAACCCACTTGTTCTCAGATCGTGACGTAGGGAACGGGCACAAAAGGTCCATTGCAATCTGCTGGAAAGGCCTTGACGGGACGGCGATCGGCTGCACAAGTAAGGCGAGTCTCGTCGGCGGCGTTGTTCGTGGCTGGCTGTCAGGGCAGCTCTGAACGTAGTGGGTGTCTTCGGAGGTAAGGGGGGGCCAGTATTACCACCCGTTGATTTTTTCAATTGTGCGATCTCTGCCGAGATGTCCGGAAGACGGGTCGTCGTGGCCCGCTTCCTAAATTTCGTCACGAAGATTAGCAGGGATGACAATAAGGTAATTCATTCTCGATCCGGAGAGGAAATTTTTCTTCACGAGGATGGAGTTTTTGAGACTTGATGCTGTGAGTTTTTTCGAAGTTCCTAGGCACGGCGACATTACGTCCCTCCAGGTAGTCGATCATGACGGGTAACTCGGAGTCTGCACGCTGTTGGGAGGCTAGATCGCTCTCCGTCACGACTCCGAAGAACGTGCTGTCGGCATCGGCGTCTTGAGGTGCTGGATCGACCGGGGCACAGGACAGACAGTCCGCGTGAGAGTGTTTCCTGTCGGATTTATGAATAATTGTAACGTCGAATTCTTGCAGCCGCAAGCTCCGTCGTCCAAGGCTGCCAGAGGGGTCCTTCAAAATGAAAGTCTAACACAGTGCGTGGTGGTCTGTCACAAACTTGAGCGGTCTACCATAAACGTATGGGCGAAATTTTGAAATGGCCCATATGATATCCAGGCACTCCTTCTCCGAGGAAGAGTACTTTTCCTGCACCTTCGAGAGACGACGGCTGCATAGGCGTACCTTTTCGTAACCACTTTGCATTTGGACGAGGACGGCACCGAAACCTATATCACTGGCGTCCGTGTGCGTTTTTGTCAAAATGCGCGAGCACAGGCGGGCTTTTCAGGCGTTTTTGCAGCTCAACGAATGACTTTTCTTCCCTGCTTTCCTAGCCAAAAAATGTGCTATATTTCGCCAAGCCTGCGAGTGGCCCTGCAAAGCCTGTGAAGTTTGCGGCTAAGTGCCAGTAGTATGCGCATATTCCGAGAAATATCCGCACGCCCTTCTTGTCTTTTGTCTTTAGGAAGTTCGCAATGGATGAAGTTTTTACCCTGCCAGGTAGGACTCCCGCGGCGTTGACGACGTGGCACAAGAACTGCAGCTCCTCGTACGCGAAACGGCACTTTGCGGGCTTCAGCCTTAACCCCGACGTAAGAATGGCCTCGAGTACAGACTCCAATCTTGCAAGGCATTCGTCAAAATTCCGAGCAAATATCACCACGGCGTCAAGGTATACGAGGCAATTGTGCCACTTCAGCCCAGGTAGCACAGTGTCCAGAACTGTTTGAAATGTTGCTGGCACCATAACCCGCCCAAAAGGCATCACCTTGAACTCGTAAAGGCCGTCCGGGGATATAAATGCCGTCTTCTCCCAGTCTCTCTCGTTCGCTTCAATTTGCCAGTAGCCGGTCTTTAGATCCATCGATGAGAAGCACTTGGCATGGCAGAGGTTGTCGATGGCGTCGTCAAGTCGTGGCAGGTGGTACACATCCTTTTTGGTGATTTTGTTCAGTGACCGGTAGCCAACGTAGAACCTTAATGTGCCGTCTTTTTTTCTTTACGAGTACGAACGGCGCACCCGAAGGACTTTTCAATGGCTGTATATTGTCGTCGCTGAGCATGTCGTCGACATGAGTCCGGATGGCTTCCCGCTCGTGGGAAGAAACGCGTTACGGTGATTCTCGGGTAGGTCTGGCTCCATCTTCGGTTATTATTTGCTGCTTTGCAAGATGTGTTTGACGTAGTTTCGAGTTCGACAAAAAACCATCGCGGTAGCGACGCAGCAAAGCCAATACTTTGTTCTGTGTTTCTTGTGGTAGCGCCGGATTCACGTCGAAGGGCTGCGGAAGCTTGAAGGTGTCTTCGGATGTGCGTTGAAATTTGGCGACAGCGATGACGTCACTTCCTTCTTGCGTTTCTTCTATGAACGCAATTGCAGCCCCCTTGTTTAGTTGCTCGTACTCCTTGGTAAAATTGGAGCCTAAAACGTTGGATTTGCATTGCTTAAAGCGCGTAATGTCTCTTGCAATGGAGATACCGCGGTTGAGGACCAACCGTTGGTCACTCTCTATGAGAGCGTCGATGTGAGAAGCAGCATCCTCACAGTAGCCGGCGATCATCAAGCTTGCGCGGGGTGGCAGGGTGACGTGATGGTCGGCGACGCTTACAGCGGCAATGTGATCAGTTTCGGCTGGGGCGTCGTAGAGTGATCGAAGGAAAATGTTATCGACTTGTTCTGCAGATCAGTCATTGCGCCGTTGTCCGTCAAAAAGCCCTTTCCGAGAATCGCGTCGCGGGAGCAGTTTAGCAAAACGACGAACTCAGCAGGGTACGTGCTGCCACCTATGGTGATACCTGATGTGCACGGGCTGGGGGACCTTCCACATAAGAAGTCAGCGGTGCTACGGCGGTTCGGCGACTGGTACGGGTAGGGTGACGGCAAACGGTTGACACGGCCTTGTATTTGGTTGGTTTTGGACAGGTATTCGCCGGTTTCAGTAGGGCGCTGTCCGGGTAGGGGGCATGGTACGTCGACAGAGAATTCTCGCAGACCAAGCCTCTTGTAAGGAAAGTGATGGTAGATATCGGCTTGTCCGCAGTGGCAGCACAGCGAGCGATTATGAGGCGTACGCTACACGTGGGTCTTCTTCGGCGTATGGTATTGGACTACCGGGAGCCGGGTGGGCGAGAGGGGGCGGCGGTATGGCGGGGCTTCTTGACAACGAATTGGAGCAGGGCGGGGTCGCCGAACAGCGGCGGAGTAGGTAATCTCTTGTGGCTCACGGGGTGCTTCGCATGGCTAGATTAACCTAGTGCATGTTAAACATCTTCTTGGGTGACGTCAGTCAGAGAAGCCACTTGAGGTTGCTGCGTCGTTGGAAGAAGCTTCCGAAGCTCCTCCCTGACCACTGCTCGGATGGTATCCCGCAATGTGCCGGAGCTTGTACTTGCGGCATCGAAGGTCTCCCAGAACCGCCCGTTGACAGGGTGGTCGTACTGCCTTGTTCGAATTTCGAGTCTTCTCCAAAGCGGCAGCCTGAGACGTAAATTCAGCCACCGTTTTAGGGGGTTTGCGGACAACGCAGGCAAAGAGTTCTGGTTTCACTCGTCGCATTAGAAACCTGAGTTTCTTTTCTTCAATGATTTCTGTGTCCGCACGGAGAAAGAGTTGCTTCACCTCCTCAACGAAGATCAGGACACCTTCTTTGGCGGCGGATTCAACAAAGACGAGGACAGGAACACAGACGAAAACACACAGGGCGCTAACTTCCAATCTTCATGACACAAATAACCCAACCACCACATATATAGTGCTCTTATCAGCCAACATGCCTCATTTCAAGCAAACAGAATGCAGTCAACATCACAACAACAAATAAAACTGCGGAGAAATTTAGCATTCTCAAAAGCCTAAATAGTATACAAAACTAGTACAACAATAAAAACCGTTGAAAATAAAGAAGAAAACTTTACAAATTGGAAGTTGCCAAAATCACGCAAGGGCAAGCACAACACGCATGCGCGAAAGAGAAACGCTGTGCACAAGAATGCACGAGTTTCAACTTTAAAAATTGAAATATTTTGCCTCGAGAGCTACCGACGGCTTTGAAATGCAATGATCCCCCAAATCAGCGACGGTTTTCACCTCCACAATTTTGTGTGTAAAGGGGTGTCGGTGCTTGGCCAAAACAACACACTTCTCAAAGAGGGGAGGGGAACAGCCACACTTTTTGCAGGGCATACCGAGAAAGCCTCCGTTCTGAGTACGAACATTGCAGCTGTGCTCCTTTAAGCGTTTGTTCATGCACCTGCCTGACGGGCCCACGTACATCTTGCCGCAACGTAGCGGAATCGGGTACACTACACGCTCTGTGCACTTAACAAAATTTATTCCGGTGCTTCGTCTTGCGTGAGGGCTTTGCCTAGCTATTAGGATTTGTCAACCGGCTGAGCTTACCTAGCTTCTCGGTAGCAGAAAAAACTAATTTTATGTTGGAGCCAGCGGCTATTTTCTTGAGATTATGGGACAGCGATGCAGGTATGGGATCAACACCACCTTGCTTCTTTTCGTTGCCATTTGCCCTTTATCACGTTTTTTTCAGGCGAGCTTTCCAGAGTATGCACACAGCACTCGGTCTCTCGTGCTCTGCCGATCGCCACGGTGGTCTGCGCTGCCCGGTCACTTTCGTACTGCATGGGAAAGAACCTTCTGCCTTGAGATGTTCGCGTCCTCTACCGTGATTGCACTCCTTCCAAGGGACATGGGACTAGCATGTGCAGGATTCTCAGAGCCGGCGTACTGAAACAAGCACTAATGTACCGAAAAGTTTTGGTGGCCCAACTTGGGAACAGCAGCGGTTCATCCAGGAGAGGCCATCATCGGCAATTCCTGACCCTAACACATCAGACCACTGAATTCTTGTGGCAGCTGAAGGTGCTCCGCTCCGAAACATTGGACAAACAGCGTTCTCAGCGGAACACCGTCCACATTCCTGAACAGGTATCCTTACAAGGTTATGTTCATGATGTGCTTAGCTTCGGGACAAAGTTTCTTTTGGAGCGAAACCGCTCCTGAAATAGTGTCAATCGTGTGCCCGGTGTCTCGTAAAGCTCCTGATGAGGAAGTAGCTCGTTACGTCTCTGAAGGCGTGGATGTTTTGAAGCATTTTAAGCCGCACCTTTCAAAGATCCCCGGTAAACGGGTTTTGTCGTTCCTTAGGAATAACTCGCTATGCGTCTTGGCAGCCGACAAAGAAGGTGGGTTTGCCATACTTTCGCATTGTCTTTCAACGCGGAAGCTGCTGATTCTGTGTCCAAAATGTTCGAGTGTAAATCAGGTGTCTGCCTGTCTCGCCTAAAGCCTGAGGCGAAAAAGCTGTGTAGAAGACTTGACTTGGACCACGTTTTAAAAATGTGTGAACACAACCAAGAGCTAGTGCTTGGATCTCTTTTTCTGTGAAAAGACCCACAAGATAAACATGCTGTTGATGGTTATTGTCTCCGAGCATGACACGTGCCAAAAGGCGCTTGCTTTTTACCGACAATCAAAGCTTAATCTATTGGCCAAAGATGACCCCTTTCCTGTAAGAAGTTCGGAGGAAGTTCTTTACTTTGTCAGCTGCCAGTCTGACCAGTGCCTGAAGGCCTTATGTGTTGACATACTGACTTATTTTATTCTCTACCTCAAGCTGGACTGCTGACATGGGTCGAGGACGCTATTGACAGTTTTGGTGCTGTGCCCTTCCAAAATAATGCCAGTATCTCATGTTGTGGCTTCTTGGGGCTTATGAGTTTTTACTTTTGGTCCCCCTTCATTGTTTAGGAAGGCATGCAACACTTAAAAAAAACGGGATCTGCATTGGCTTGTGCATAGCACCCATCCTCAGTTATTTCTTCTTAGTAGATTTGCACTAAAATGGATACCAGCGTAGCAAACTCCCTCGCAGGCACAAAAATCAGAAAAAGTGTTCCGGTACATCGTCAATTACCGGTTCCTCCTACAGCCCTCCGCTGGAGAGTTCCAACCTGATGCCAACAAAATTCCAGCTATGCTGAATACAAGACTAGCAACCCTCGAAATTACGTTTGAGCTACCTGTCAAGAATAGAATACGCTTCCTTGACCTTTGTTTTTTCTTTCACGACAATCACATTTGCTGGAGGTACGAACGTACAGCCAATAAGCCGTTTCTAATCTATTACTCTGCCCATTAGAAATTTGTTAAAAGAGGTATCGTCAACCTATGCTTTACCAATGCCTGGAAGAAGTCTTGCGAGCACGAAATGTGCCTAAACTTCGCAAAGCAGACGGTACGCCTGGCAGAAGCAGGATAGCCAACTCATCTTATGGTATCTGTGGCTGAGTGCATAGTCAGGAAGTGTCGCACGAAAGAACGTGATGATGCGCAAACGCCAATGGAGAGAAGCAAGGTGGCGGTGATCCCGTACCTCCCTGACTTATACCAAAATCTCAAGACGATACATGCTCGCTCAAACATAAAAGCAGTTTTTCTGCTACTGAGAAGCTACGTAAGCTCAGCCGGTTGACAAAGCCTAATAGCTATGCAAAGCCTTCATACAATACAAAGCACAGTAATAAATTTGCTAAGTGCACTGAGCGTGTCACCAGATTCTCCTAAGTTGCAGTAAGGTGCACGTGGGCCACGCGGGCAGGTGCCTGAACGAATGCTTAGCGGAGCACAGCTACAATGTTTGAACTCACAACGGAGGCTTTCTCAATATGCACTGTAAAAAGTGTGGGGGTTCCCCTCCCCTCTTTAAAAAGTGCGTTGTTTTGGCTAAGCAGGGACACCCCCTTAACGCGAAATTTTGGAGGCTAAAACAAATGCTGATTTGGCGGATCATTGCATTTCGAAGCCGTCGGTAGCTCTCGGTGGAAAATTTTTTACGGTCACACCCGTGAATTATTGTGCAGAGCGTTTCTCTTCCGCGCGTGCGTCCAGTGCTTGCCTTTGTGTGATTTTGGCAACTTCCAATTTGTAACGTTTTTTTGCTCTTCTTTATGGGTTTTTATCGTGTACTTGTTTTGTATACTTTAATCCGCTTTTTACAATGTTAAACTTCCTTGCAGTTTTTTTCGGGCTTTTGTGATGTTGACCACATCCTGGTCGGTTCAAATAAGGCATGTTGGCTGATAAGACCACTATATATGTTGGGGTTGGCTTATTTGTGTCATTAAGGTTGAAAGTTAACGCCCTGTGTGTCGTCGTCTGTGTTCCTGTCCTTGTCTTTGCTGCGCTTCAATGCGCCGCTATGTACCAACTCGCCCAAAACCAATACTCCCCTTCATTGGGATGCTGCGTGCGCGTTTTCAACAAAAGTGCGGCTCGTTCTTTCTGCACGACGGTGCGAATATTCATGGAACTCGCTTTTAAAGAGAGTCTGGTTGGTTAGGGAGCTTTCATTGTTCTCGAACCACGTTCGGCCTGTATCTTCCAATAGAAGGAAACATTGCGGAACGTTTCTTCTTTATCCCACTTGGTAAACATCCGGACGCTCTCCACTTTCTCCAACCACTCCTCAGGGTCCTCTCCGAGAGATCCGTGGAAGGATGGTGGTTCCCGGAGCTTTCGCTGGAGGAGTGCAGGATTAGAAGCGCTGGTCATGGTGCCAGCGTTCACATTGGTGGTTTTCACGTCGTCTTCTTTCTTCATGTTGCCCGGAAGCAGTCTAAACTCTGGTTGAAGACCTTGCTGTCGGCAGCTGCTGACACTAGTTGAACTTGCCTGTCGGTTGACGACGGCTGAAGGTTCATGTACCCCGCAACTCCTCCAGATGTCACGAAGTCAAAGATGACTGTGTCATACAAAAGACAACAAGGTTATTGGAGTGAACTTCTGCTCCCCTAACAAATCAAGAAATACGCAAGCGGCGAAGCAGCAGTCAACAAAGTGACTTTCGTAAGCAAGCCTCATCGAGTCGAATGCTGCCGCTTCTGATTTGCACGCTTCTATCTTTCGGCGCGAGTGTTTCTCGAACCGCTCATTCAAGTCCAGAACATTGTAGATCAAAGAATAGTATTCCACTTGATGCTAGGGCGAAACGCTCTCCTTATCCGAATGAGATAACACGTGCGGCATAAAAAGAAAGAATGGAACATGCACTTCCCTTCCCACACAGATAGCACAGAGCGGAGCAGCCGGATGGTAAAAGCAAAACACAAATACACAAACCCAATGCATGATCGCGGCAATATAAACACATAAAAACAGGAATAATGATGTGTCATTGCGAAAAGATTTGTAGTAATAATGACTGGACATTGCTGAGCGAATCTCAAAATGATAAACTTAGAATTATTTTCATATACGCAACGACTACAGAGCTGTCTTCAAGCAAAACTAATTTTATGGGAGTGAAATTGCGCACTGCTAACACCTTAGAATATACACAGACAGAAGAACAGCAGCCAACAAAAGGACGTGTCTCGACTGGTGTCGACGAATTGAAAACCACGGTGTCGGCTATACGGTCCTTTGATGTTCGGCGTGAGTGTATCTAGAACCGTGGAATTACATCCAGAACACTGTACATAAAAGATTAGTCTAGGCTGAGGCCGTCAGTTTGACTAACTCGACTTACCAAAGGAGATAGCAGCTGCCGCATAACAAATACGAAATGGAACACGCGCTTAACTTTACCACAGGTAATAAAACCTTTGCCCTTCGGGCGGAAACAACAACACATAAAGAAGCAAACACAATACCTTGTTCTCGGTATTACCGCACTCTAAGAATGCATCTATTCAATGCTAAATAAAAACGACAGTCCGAACAAACAAAAATGCCTGCAATATTGCATAGTAAGGTTTTAAACGAACAGTGACGACAACGGGCCGCTTGAGTCATCAGGGTGTTTCAGATTCACAGTGAGGGATTCCCTCAAAAGTAACTTGGCCAACATCTCGTAGAACCAGGTGGCGTCGGAAATATGTTCGCAAAAGCTTCATACTAAGCCTGCATCGTCGATGGGAGTCTAAACCAACGCACAGTGCCCTCTATCGTACTTGGAGTTTCGGGGCGGAGGTTGCAGCGTGTGGCACCCACGAGCTCTTGGTTTGCAGTACGAATTCTAGTGAGCTGGTGGCATACTCGCAAGCTTAAGGTACTCTTCGACCTCGGAATTGAAGTGATCGTATTCTACATGCGGATAGCATGGCGTCAAGAACCGTATTCGGCCCTCTTCAGTGGGCAGACTCGTACCACATCATCTGCTTTGTTTGCTGAATAGTCATGTTGTGCGCAAAAGATACATACGGAAGAACTTCGCCCCAAGCCCTATGTTGATCATCAACGTACACAAAGTGCATATCCGCAGTTGCCTTGTTCAAGTTTGCGTTAGCCCATTCGTGCGGGAGTGAAACGTCGCGTTGCTCTAGCGTAACATTGCTTGCATCAGCTCCGCAGTAAATGCCATTCAGCGGCCCGTGATTAGGACCTCGGGGGCTTCACCGCAGCATCGCTTGATTTACGATGAACATCGCGACTTGGTTTATGCTTGGTTTATGATGATCGTCGCGAGTGACTAGGAATGGGCCCAGAAGAATAATTCCAGTCTGTTAAAATGCCTCAATTGGACGGCCATCAGCTGAAGAAGTCTGGCGGATCTCCTCTTCGGCGATGTTTGTTACCGGCTGTTACGGCAAATCCGGACATAGTGTGACACACGGCTGTAAGAAGTCCGGCAGATAGGTCATCATGCAACGCTTCGTAAATTTCGTCATGAAGGTCTGCGTGGATGACGAGAACAAAATTTGATCTCGTTCGGGGTATAAAATTCTCTTGAAAACGACGGAGTTTTTGCGTGGGCATGCTGGTATGTTGCATTTAAAGGTCCTAGGTACGGCGACGTTGCTCGTTCAAAGTAGTCGATCATGACGCGTAACTTGTGGTCTCTACGCTGTTTGGGGACTAGGTCGCTCTCCGTCAGGACTGTGAAAATATTTTGTCTTCGTAAAAGTCTTGTTAAGGTAGGTCTACGTGGGTGCGAGACTGGCAGTTGGCATCGGAGTGTTTCCATTCCACTAGCCGTTCTTCAATTACACCGAAGAAAGTAACTTCGCATGGCAGAAGTGGTCTAGGGTGTGTTCATATTGTCGCAAGGGGTGAACGTCACGTTTTTCGATTTTGTTTAGCCCTCAGTACTTATTACCAAACCTTATTGTGCCGTCTTTTTACTTCACAAGGACGCCCGCAAGACCCAGTGGATTTTTGGTACCTGTATAATGTCGTAGGTGAGGATGTCTTCACATATATCTGGTTGTCTCCAAACTTGTGTGAAGACACACAGTACGGTGACTGTGGAGTAGGATAGGCTCCATCTTCTGTCATTATTCGTTAATTCGCTTGAGGTGGATAACTAATTCTGAGCTCCACAAATAAATACTCGCTGTACAGCGCAGCAAAGTCAGTGGTTTGATCTATTTTCTATGCGGTAGCACCGGTTTGCAGCTAAGGGATATGGACGCTTGAAGGCATATTCGGCTGCGCATAAGAAGTCGCGACCGCGATCACTTCCTTTGGTTCCAGCATTTCTTCAAGGAACGCAACTGCAGCCCCTTGTTTAAATGCTGTTACTTCTTCGGCAAAAGTGGTCACCAAAACGTGGGATTTGCTTTGCCTACATTGCGCAATGCCTCCAGCGACGAAGACTCCGCAATCGACAAACAAACTTTGGTCTCTCTACGTTAGTGTCGACGGCAGAAGGAGCACCTTCAAAGTAGATGGTTATCATCAAGCTTGCGCGGGAGGGTAGATTACCATGATCATTGGCGATCCTTACTGCAGCGCGGTACTCTGTTGGCCGTTCCGGCGTCAAGGAGTGATCGTGGGACAATTTATCGACTTCGGCTGCCGATCAAATATTGCGCCATTGTCCTTTAGAAAAGTCTCTTCCCAGAATTACGTCCGCGACAAGTTAGGCAAAATGACGGACGGAGCAGGGTTCCTACAGCCATCTATGGTGATGCGTTAGTGTATGTTTCACGTATGTACAAAATGGCCTCCTGCTGTGCGCATGTGCGGACCATCCCGTTTGTTCATAACTTTTTTTAGATTAGAAGCTAATAATTCGCTCATCACTGAAGTTACGACACCCGTTTCTATGTCGGTGACTACATCTAACCCGTCGATTGATGACTAAGCATTGGGCGCCGCCGTGCTCAAGATCCTGGTGCATTGGGTCGTCGTACCTCGGCCTATCCGTGTTGAAGGTCGGGTACTATGCGTCCTCGTTGTCGTAGTCGTCTCCTCACCTGCATGCTTGGTCATGCTGGAACGCGCCGTGCCGTGTGACTGTGGTGGTGATTTCGATTCACGTCAGATTTACATCGGGTCCTCTACCAAAGGGCATGTCGTCTATCACGTTTGTACGTGCGCCGTTGCATCTTTGTTGTGTCTCCGTTTTCCCCTCGTTGTGCAACTTTACCCCTCACCACTTCCAATTTGTCCAGGAGAACACAAGGCAAGTTATTTTAACTAGGTTCAACTTGAAACCATTTTTATTCACCATGCAAGCTCATTTCTTGACAACAAGGTTAAGTTGGCATACGAAGCTTGTGAGATTATACGATTTAAAAGTCACCTCACAGCATATTGACTCATTTAAAAGGAAATAGCTGGCGGTCATACCTTCAGGGGTCAGTTTACCTTAACTATAAACAATGTTCCGTTGAAAACTCTACCGTAAGGTGGGGCATTTCCCCACAACTGGACATTTTGAGTGCGCACCCCATTCCAAAGAAAAATTTTCATAGAGATATATAACCAGCCAGACTGCTATACATGTAAACCGAAGGGCAATGATTTTATTCGCTGAGGAAATCGTAACTTCAGGCGGTGTTATAACCTTCCTCAATGTGTAAAAAGAACACCATCTTCCCGTTGGGGAAACCCTGAATAGTATGTGAAGCAGCCGTGGGGTCGACTGAAGTTCCCATTGGTTTTCAGTTTGTCGTTTGCGTTGACGTTCAGCTTCGCGTGACTTCGGTGTATCAGTAGCTTCTTGACGTAGTTTGAATGAATTAAATGACGTAAGGCGCGTTCGTAGCACATGCTCCCGTCTCAGTTTGTAGCGCAGTGGAAGAGCGCCATGTGCCTCCCGTTGCGGCCAGAGAGACGTGGGATCGAAACCGCGCCCCGCCTAACTATTTCTTTTTATAGTGGACTGCGCAGACATCAGTCCAAAGCATGGGGATGCTGAAGAGACACGCATGCGCGGTAGAGTGCGGAAGGTGGACATGAGAGGAAGGGACACAGCCCCGAGCATCAGATGCTAGGCTTCTAAAGAGACCTTCACCCATGACTGTTTACGAAAGCAGACATCCACAATGAAAAGTCTGGCTTCACGAATGAAACGTAGGCATACCTAATGTAAGAGTGTGGGCCACGATTTGTTCATTCTTATATTCCTCCAACGTCCACCCTACCAGCCAACTCGGGATAACACCATTGTGCAATAAATAAGTGTATGACATTTTAGGTATTCATCCTTTTGAAAAACTTGACAGCCAGCTTCTCAGGGCGATGAGAGGATTACTTTGGACTGAATAAGGTTTTTTCCCCTTGTTTGAATAGCCACAACAATGGCCTCCCTCCGACGTCTTGGCAGGCTCGCGGAAAGCCATATTTGGTTGCATAAGCAGCCATATGTAGTATACTATATCTAGTATGATCGGCAACGGGAGCTTGATGCTTAGAAGCCTTCAGAGCTAGCCACAAATCATGAAGTGAAAAGGCGACAGTTTTATGTGGTTGTTGATGGTTGTTGCACAAAGACTACCTTTTGCTGAATGCTTGTTTCATAAATCTTTTTGTGTAGTGTGCAGAACTGGAAAACACCAAACACCAAAATCCAAGATCTTGAGGCGGCCAAAAAACATGCGAACGAAATGGCGAGCACCTTACCAGTCCTCAAGGTTTCTATAAAAATACAGCCAGATGAACTAGTTTTAAAGCAGTAAAGGAAACCTACCAATTCTGGAACCAAGTTGCACTTCCATTCTTACGTAGCATATTATTGCATGCCTTCCATAGTGTTAGCTTTGTTTGGGCAACAGTTTTCTTAACCACAGAAGACTACCGAAGGACCACAACGGAATTGTAACCGCGAACATAAAAGTAATTGCTACACGAACAACATAAAACTGGGCGCCGAACGACACCTCAACCGACCGGTCGTAAACAAAACAACTTCCACTCTTTGAACAGCGGCGGTAACCACCCCTTACCCTACCTCCAGCAGTTGCTCAACGCCAGCCATGTTACGACGCAGCCGCATTTGGCTCCTTTTCATAAAGATACGAGTGAAACAGTAGCCCGGATTCTTAGGAAGGAAGACATTCTCGGCACACACATGGTGGTGTGAACTCTTGGATGGCTGATGCTCTCACCAAGAGGGTGCGGAGCATAAAAAAATCACAGGATTCGTTTTAAAAAGTGTTTACTGGCAGTGCTGTGCCGGTTTTTTTGGCG
This sequence comes from Haemaphysalis longicornis, assembly GCF_048455015.1. Classification (NCBI taxonomy): domain Eukaryota; kingdom Metazoa; phylum Arthropoda; class Arachnida; order Ixodida; family Ixodidae; genus Haemaphysalis; species Haemaphysalis longicornis. The sequence goes on from NW_027526214.1 coordinate 90,440,870, forward strand.
AAACTCGAACATTCCCAGAACATCTCCCAGAGCTCTGAAACGATGTCTACTCGTCTAAACATTAGTGTAGTCCATTACCCGGAAACTGAGAAAAAACTTATGCGGCGCCCATCGAACTGGAAAAGAGACAAAATTACGCACAGACAATATTGCTCCAGCATTTCCCCGTACAAGAGACTCAGGGAGGGCTCAATAGCCCACTGGGGGCCCATCCCGCATTTTACACTCCAAGTAATTGATTCGCCATCGCAATGAACGAAAAAAAAACTTCGTTATATAGGTTATTCTTGTGATCCTGAACAGTTGCCCATATTGAATGAGTCAGTTGCCCATATTGAATGAGAAATTCCTAAGATGGTGTATTTGCCTTTTCCTTGCGTTTAACCAAACCAAGAAGAGTTCTCACGAAGATGTTTTAAAAACTGGGCACGTGGTGGAAGTGCTCTGCTGCAGTGCCTGCCTGGTCTTCCAGTGTTTTCCCTGTTGTGTGTACCAGAGTGTTTTTTATTCATTAAGTTACATACTTGTGTGCAGACTTTGTGTGCCTGTGCAGATGTTCAGGGATGCAATAAAGGCGCGCCAACTCCCAGATTTCGCCATCATGCACACGCTTACCAAGTGTCTCCCAATTTAAAGGAGATAAAATTATCACACGTTGGGTACCAACGAAGGATATCCAGGTCTCGTTCTGGGTTGAAAGCAACTTCCTGAAGCCTTTGTTCAACGACGGCGTCCTTTGGTGGAGCGTGCCGCAGAGTTCTTTTGAGCGGAATTGCGGTGTAGTCCAGAATGTGCGTCGGGATGAATTGGGCTGCTTCGACCACACATACGTGGTTATAGATGTGTTGTGCAGTTTAAATATTTCTGTGAATGCCATTCAGTTTGCACCGGCTTCATTTATTCCTATATGGGAAGGTGTACTTTCTGGGCCTTAACGTATGTTTGGGAACGTTTTCTAGAAGTGGTTGATACGCATCATATGGGTCCGTAACCACATCCCACTAAAGAGATGGCAAAGAAAACGCCACGCTTAATTGTCAATAATTGTTCAGTCCTATATAATGCTGTGCAGGCTATTGTTCATTCAAATTGCATTCAATCGAGGATATTAGAAATTTTTGATCAGGTGACCTCCGACCTCTGTGAAGGAAAAGACCCAAACAGACTCGTGCGCACTACGGTCGCTTATAGGAATTTAGGGTTCGAGAAATTGAACTACCAGTGCCTCGAAATCGAGGCTCACGAGTTAAAACTACGCTGGAGTGTAGAGGGAGCATTCTATTATTTTCGGGTAAACGCACAGGGAATACAAAACTGAAATTAGTTTAAATAGATATGCTGCCATCCCAAATAACATACTAGCCTCCAGGTCATATTTTCAAAATGCACACGTAAATAATAATCAAATAAAGCTGTCTCTTAGCAGAGACGGCGATAAGCGACGACTGCGCAGATTAGCGAAGCGTCACGTGATGGTAAAAGAACAAAAAAAACGCCCGCACAAGCTCTTCTGTGGCAGCCGTGATCAGCTGCTGTGTGGATACGAAGCATGTCCCAGCGAAACTGCAACACACGAACAGGGTGTGGGCCGGTGCCCTAAATTACGTATTGCATGCAGCCAGGCTTGTAATCCGCGCAACGCGATATAGGTCCTAGTCGCTGCTTTTGAGTCACGGAAAATGTCCAGCTTTGAAACACTAGTTACTCTCGATGCTAGCATCCCCCGACCATTACGAATAGCAGTAAGCTCTGCTAGCACGCTAGATAGACCACTGATGGCGTCATACAGCTTCGGTTCAAAGGAAGGTAATTGAAACAGCGAGTCAGAACGGACACGGCATCAGACGAATGTAAGGCTGGACAGATGTACCGGATGTAAGGCCGGACAGGGCATCAGACGAAACCTCTGTTGACCGTGGCCGTGGCGGCTGCTTTTCTGATGGAGGCAGAAAAGGAAAAACACCCGTGTGTACGAGATTTTGGTGCATGTTAAAGATCCCCAGCTGGTCAAAATAATCCGTACCCCTACACTACGGCGCGCCTCATCGCCTGTGTTGCGTCGGTGCGCTAAACCCTACAATCAATCGAAACCTGCATTGATACATTCATGGTGGGTCCTCCTGTCAACGATTACGATGAGGTGCTTTGTGGGTATTTGTTTGACATCTATGTACGGTTATGTACCTGACCCTGGTTACGCCCTCATCACGATTGCAGTAAAGCAGGTCGGCTTTTCAATCGTAAAGTAGATGGAAATCGAGAATCATTCCCCGGGAGCTGTTTAGGCTGCGGTGGGGTGGGACGCGGATGGTCAGATACGCAATTCGGGTTTGCGCAAGAAGTTTACCAGCCTGCTCCTAGCTGCTGAACATGACAAGGATTTCACCAACTTGATGCTTTCTGGGTTTATATGATTCTCCAAATACCCAATGAAAAGATTTGGGATCAAAAAACACCGACTGTAAAGCATCAGGTTTGGACTGGTTGACTGGTTATATCACCAAGAGGCTAGGGTAGCTTTGTTTTGGAAGACTCAAGTTAGGATGTGTTAAAAGAAAATTTCGTCGCGGCCGCTTTTCAGGGACCGATAACGTTTATGGGGAGTTTAGAAAAATTACACATTCTTTATTAAATATAAAGCAGAAGACGGCATACTATCTTATGCAGCCTTACCCTGATAATTGAAGATTTCCCGGAGCTCCCTGCCAGGTAAACAGACAGGTAGCCCATTGGCCAGAGCTTGATCACGGAGGGTGTAGTTCGTGCCGATGAGTGCACTACAAGCACTCATCCGCGTGTCGCATGTTCACATTGCTCCATGGAAAGATCGACGTTTTTGCGACGTTTCATCCGCTAGGAACCACAAGTGCTTTGCTTTAACTCCGCTACGGACACTTGTGCTCCGAGCAATGTGCAAGCTACTTGGAAACCTATTAATATTTTGTGAGACAGTTAAGTTCAGGACACGTTGGTGAGAGCAGGCCTACCTGGTCACCGTACTTACGGGAAGGCGCGGTGCACTCGCGCCTGTGGCCCACATTCATTATGCCGACACAGTACGTTTAAGACGAAGAAGAATGGTTTCGCACGCCTGTGCGCACCCCGGTGAGTCCGATACAGACCACCAAATACGTTATTCGACCGACGTCAGGGCTTATTCCAGCGAAGCGTACCCTAGCGACTTTGCCGCCGTACTAAGCTTGACAGCACACTTGACACCTGCAGAGACCCGCCAAGTCACCGTAAGGATAACGGGCGACAAGACCCTTGTCATAATACCCAGCGATAACGGGCATGGAACAGAAAAATTCAAAAAGCTTACATTCCTTAAAGGGGTCCTGAAATACCTTCCGCCGATGCATGGATGTACATGTAACCAAATAGGGCAATGCATTAGCAATCTCCTTCTGCCAGAATTTTGTTAAAGCGATAAGTATTACCTGAGAAATCGTAAGTCAAAAACCACGCATTATCGTCGTGCCGCCTTTTCTCCTCCTTTCAAAATACTCTCCGCTGTTGACGGCGCGCAAGACTTCCCTCCCATAATGCTGCGATCTTCAGCGGTGACGTACTTCCGGTATTGCGCTGCTTAGACTGCCGTGTGCTACGGGCAAGCTTTGTTGACAGCATGAATCCCGCACTCCGTTAAAGGCTGGAAAAGCGAACAAAAAATCTGGCCGCACGTGTGCGGTGGCCTGGCCTTGCCCTTTCGCGGTGTACAATGCTAGTGTTGCTATCGGTGAGAATTGACTTTTTATCGGCGGCGAACTCGTAGCCACACAGGGAGTATCGTGCGCTCGTTCTTTTTGATGCAGCGCGCACTGTTTATCCAAAAAGCACCGTATCATAAGTGGCCCTAATGGTGCCGGGTCTTATTTTGAGGCGGTGGTAATTCCTGCCGGTGGCATGTGAAAAAGGCATTTTAAACCGATACAGAACCCGTGCACAAAACGCTTCAATCATGTGACCAGTTCACCTTGTGGCGACGCGTAGTGGAGAGAGGAACCTTTGGCAAAACATGCTCCACCGCGGCTCTGAGCTTTCTAGCGCTGAATCGAGCACTATTTATTTGACAATCTCAAAACGCGGTTGTCTTGGCAACAAGGCACAAACCACTCTAGAAGTCAGTTACGGTTTCGTGATCCCGGTTCAGCTCGGGGCCTCACCTCACGACATGTGGGCACCGCAGGCGTACCACTCACGCCCATTGGGAAGTGCCAGATGCGTTTCGCATTACAGGAAGCGATGGTGTGTGTGTTATGGAGGCCTTTGTTTCGCGATGAAATGCGACGTTGTGCTTCTGCGGGTGGATAGTGCTTCCCATGGTCTGAATTATCTTTCTCGAGTGACGTACGACTCAACCTCGCATGGGATATGTGCAGTGTGCGTGGCTAAAAGCCATCTCGGCTTGTGCGCCAGAGGTAAGTGGCTTGCTTTTCGTCCCCGAAAACCGCGCGGGAGGTGAGTGCCGAATTTGCGACAGGCCGGAGGAGGCAACCCATTGTCTTTCAATCGCGCTTCAGACTTGCAACGCCTTTTGTGACGGTGTGTTCGTTCGAAACGCATCTCTGGATTGTTTTGAAGTTGATGAAAATCTGTGCGTCAAACTTGGGAATTAGGCTCAGGGCGTTCTCTGCGGGGGCTTCAACGCTTTCTCTATGGAACGTACTCAGCTAAGAGAATATCCATGTCGTGTTATGGCCGTGTTGCATTCAATACAAACAGTTAAGTGTTTGTTTACACTTATTTTGTTTGTCGTAAAATGCCCAAGCAATCAGGCACTACGCTGGCAGATCAGCCGGCGAGCCGACGCTGAGCAGACGACTATTCTCTTTTCCGGAAGTGCGTGAAAAAGTCACCCAACAGCAGGATGTCTAGCTCATGACGAACATGTGGTAATCGATGACGTAGACGTGTGAAGATGGCGGGGTACAAAACCACGAAGGGAAGGGTGAGAAACAAGCGACCAACTCTTCAACAAAAGTGTGAGCTTTCCGCTGCGCGTTAAAGAATAATACTGGGTACAGATGACGTCGGCGACCCAATCTAACGAGTGCGCTAGTTCATTTGGTGTGCTCAAAATACCGTTCAGGGGCCCTTTAAGTAAGGAGGAAGCACTTAAACCACCGTTATTATTGAATACAGCCCGGAAAACTAATGCAAGGTAGTCAGACACAACAACATTCGACTAGGAACAAGCCCAGAACACTTAGGCCCCGCACTGCTCCTGGATACGGCATCATAGGAGCATGCTTGATGGGAAACGAACCAACGGCTGGTATCACCTGTGAAGGGAGCTACATGCCAAGAGAGGTTGTGTACGCGGGAAGAGTCTTTAGAGGCTTCCCTCACAAACCAATGGCAATATGCTGAATAAAATGCCTCGCTATAGGACACAAAGCAGACGTTTGGGAAAGAACGGGTCAGCCAAGGTGCCCCAGATGTGTCCAAGACATCACCGACATCGCCGAACAACAGAGTGCATGGTACGCCGCCCCAAGAATGGAGGGAACCATGGCGCTAACGACATCACGTGTGAAGTGAGAAGAAAAGCAGGCAAGGCAGTAAGACAAATGGCCTAGCAAAAACGTCTTCATCTACGCAAGATCCAACAGAAGACTCAAGAAAAAAACCACGAGCCGCTGAAACTCGACCAGCGACCAAGATCACGTAGCCGCGTCCGCGGCAGAGAACAACGCAGCACCAGAAACGTTCAACGCAGCCAATCAAGACTATTATTTGGACGAGGCAGTGCGTTAACTGCAACGCCATAGGTAGGTAAGCCATCAGTAACACCACTACACACAACCCCAACACCAACGGAAGCAGCTAGGTCATACAGGAACGTACTTCAGCACACCAAGCACAAAGCAGACACAGTTTACAAGGCACACACACAGGCAAGACCCCCAGGAACGCCACCCCAACCCTAGCAAATGGAAACACACACGGCCACCACAGCCAGCACGGCACTATATACAACTGAAAACCAGCACACGGAAATTCACACAGCCCGCAGAAATGTGTAAATTCCACCGAAACCTAAACGATGCAGATCACTGGCATCAAACACCACACCAGAAATGGCCGACCTCAAAATACAGAAACAGGTCATAGCGCAAAAGCAAACTCAATTAAAGCAGACTATAGAAAACGCTTTACAAAGGAAAATCGAAGCCCTCATCCCAGTAATGGTAAGAAAGGTTATCCAAATCCTGACTCCCCTCATAATAACACAAATCCAGACGCATCTACAAGGCCTACAAGACAATCTTTACAAGACAATACAAGGCCTACAAGACAATCTACAATTTTTGAGGGCTAGGGTCAATATGGAGTCTTCGGCAAAGTGCCGGATACTGTGTTGGATATATGATAGGGTGTTGTTTGAGGCGGGGTTCGGGGACGGCGGAATGAATCGCTTAATGCGCCGTAGTGACTGGAAGTAAGTTTTTGCAAATACGACACAGTGGCCTAAGGTAACACTGTGACGTCAACATAGGCCACATTCTCCTAATTATTAGTTCCTTCAAGATTGTTCCCGTCGCCACACGTACAGTGCCCGGTACTGAAGTCGCAGTAGCGTTGGGAAAGCCGTTTTAGAAGTCGTAAGCAGTTTCGAACACTTTGGTGGCTTTGTGCTGCTCCTTTCGTCCGATATCCCATTAACCGGAATAATCTCTTTAAGCGTGTCTGGTATTTGAGGAACACGTTTTCTCTGAAGGTGTGTTTCGCACTTTCGATTTTCGGTTTTGCGGAAACATTAGTATGTTTTGTTTGAGTTTACTGTCATATGTTCGCCGTTGTTTTTAATTTAAAGTATGATAGAAGATTGCTAATATTCTTACATTATTGGTACATGATTGTCGAGTTGGATATGCAAGGTGTCATTCTAACGCTGTTCTTACGGTGCTTTTACAGCACAATGGGAGCCCACCGGTTAAGTTTGTATGGTTAGTTCCAACAAAATATTGATGAGAACATTTGGACCAGAAAATATAACAAGAGTCGAAATTGGCGGCAGTGCACCGGTAGAATTGACACTTTCTACATAACGTAGTACAAAAAACCTCCCCAAAACCAGGTTGACATCTGAGTATCTACAACTTAGAAAAGGGAACTGACGTCAGAATGATCTTAAGGTGCCACAAAAAATTGCTGGTTATAAAATGCGCATTTTGGTTTAGGTTTCTCTGTGTGGTTGTCATGTTGAGGCGTATTTATGGAGTGTAACTAGTACTCGGACGCAGGGTTTCTACTCCGGGAGATGTAGTGTGCAGCGCATAGGTACTTGAAAAACCCATATCAGTTCAGAAAATAAATTTGTAATATGCAGCGGTAAGATAATGCGGCTTTGTAATATGCCAAAACTAGGCAATTATATGTATTTATAGTAAGGAGCAATTGTAGTTGGGAACTCTCCAATTCAGTTCTTTCATGCCTTAGGCTCAGTGTATTAAAAAACGAATGACCTTCACAAATCAAGATGAAGGAATTCCCGGCACATCAAGAGGTATTTTATTGCGCACTTTGCGAGTTTCGATACTCCAAAGTAGGCAATATATTTAAACAACAACAGGAAGAACATCCAACTATTTCGTTAATATACGCTTCGTTGCGTTTGGCGTTTGCGAGCCAATAAACTTGGAGTAACGCAACATTTTGAGAACCTTTCCTAAAAATATACTTTCTGCCGAGATAGAAAAACTAATCTCGCCTAAGTGAATCCAATGTACATACTTACTTGGCTACATAGAAAACGAAATAAATGCTGCCGCTCTAAATTCACATTTTTTTTTGTTTTGCGAGATACCCAATACAGCTTAAGGGAGAACAACCGGGGTATACACAAAGCCCACCGGTGTACGTGCTGTACTGCGGAGCTATTTTTTTTCCTGAGGCCTATTATTTTATTGGTGGTGGTTGGCCATACAAACGTAACCATAAATTGGTTTTTTTAGTTACACTGCCCCGCTCTTTTAGGAATGATTTCTCTGTTTAAAATCATGCACGGTATCATCAATAAAGTAGTGACGTGTCTTGTAGCCTATTTATGTTGCAATATCCACGCATAAAACAGCTGCGCCGAGGGAAGAAAACGAATATTTTACTTACAGCTGCAATCTGTGCATATACCAAAAACTGTTAGAAATAAATCGAATGGAACGGTTTAGCGAAAATTTTAATAGGGAATGTGTGACTATTGCCGATAAAATGAGCTAATTGGTGGCGCGTATGCGTGTTTTCCATTCTTTCACAGTGTTTCTTCAAGATTGTGCATTCATTTATCTAGGATTAGTCAAATATGGCGTCTCAAACCAATGAATGTTCAATATGAAGTGGTTTGATAAAACAACGACTGTTAAAAATTTTGCGTAGAATACATTTGTCATCTAGGGTGAAAATATTTTTTGGATGCTTTAGTTATACTGAAAACGTTTTGGAGCAACTCACGCTACTTCCAGAAGAAACATTCAACGCATACATGGTTCTTTTCTTGCTCGCGGGTGGCTGCTACACAATATTTAGTTAAAAGCCTTTGAGAGAGACTTCGACACCGCATACTTATGTATGAGGATATAGGTCTAGAGTCAAACTTCCTTGAAACCCTAAATTTGGAGCCAGTACACAACAAAAGATGAATAGACGCTATATTCAGTTTATGGCGGAAGGACAGAACAAAACTTTTAAACTTAAGTGGGGATTCCTGGATGTCATTCGTGATTTCTCAGGGCAGGCGTCAAGCTAATGTACTTGGGCATAGGAAACTCACAGATACTGTCCAGTATTTGCCCTTCCACAGCAGCCGGATCCAACTCTGCAAGACCGAAAAACCTTATAGCCAAGCTTTCATTTTACGCAAATCTGTATTACCCAACGACATTTCCATTACAATTTCCGAGAACTATATCCTGCGCATTTTGTTCAAAAATGCACATATTATGTAATCGATGAGGCTATTGCGGGGAGAACAAATTGGACCACACCGAAATTCTCCGCGAAAAATCTGCATATGCATATTTCATTTTGGACAATGTTATGTACAATATGTGAGATACCATATGCTTTTGCCGTAAAAAGTATGGTGTGTGCGTTCGTAGTCCTTCATTAGTTCGGGTTAGTTCCATCAGCAGCAGAGGCCACCATCCAGGCAGTTTCTGAAACAAGAGTGTAAACATCTGTGCGCTAGTGTGTGTAATACCAATACACGAAACACTGCTAAATTGCCATTTCTGGTTCTCTGCTTTCATTAATAATAGTAAAAGACAAATCACAGATTAGAGCGCGAAATTTTCATTATGGTAAACTATCTGTAGATGATAATACGTGCAAGCCGGAGAAGTAGAGAGCCGAAGCTTTCTCTCTTTCCCCGAATAAAAATGGCGGGAAACCGATGGACTATTTAGGTAACGCTAGATTTTGTGTCTGTCGGAAGTACCTGTTTTAAAGGATGACTTGTTACTGATTAAATTTTGCACGCAACGAAAAAGTCGACGTGTGTTCGCTGATATTCAGGGCACAAACTGTTCGATTCAACATACCAGCGATTTACCGGACTAGTGCAGGAAGCTCTGTACGAAAGGCGAAAAGCAAAGTGGAGCAGTGCGTCAAGCATTCTCAATGTCATTTTCGTATTTTCGTCACTGACCTACACACAATAGTGCTGTAGTCGAGCTGAGGCCCATCCAAGGCAGTTTACGTACAATCCCAAAGGAAGTTTTTTGTCGGCACCGTACGACTGGTGGGATAGAACCTCCAGGATATTCATTGTTTTCCGAAATTTAAGCTTGAGTTGCTTGAAGTGACGAATTATTGATAGTGTTTTGCGAAACACAACACCTAAATACTTGTGCTCTTTGTTCAATGAAACTCGAACGCCTTAAGAGCAATGTCTCGGCCCTGATTATCCCATGAAAATACCACGCAAATGCTTTTTCCTTGATTGAGTTTAAGCCGACTCTGTGCTCTCCAGCCGGCACGTTTTTGAAACCAAGCTGGATTTGACCTTGGCAGATGAATATATTACGTAATTTAAGATATGTGGATGTCATGTACATACTTAAAAGAAGAACTTGGAGCTGGCACTGCCTTCGCAAGAAACTTCATTTTGACTATAACCAGCGTTCAGCCTAAATACCCAGCGTGCTTTGACTATAACCTGCGTGCAGCTCGTGATTACTAGACCGTGGACTACCGACAATTGTGCGAAATATTCCCTCGGACATCAAACCATAATGGGGAGCATGTTACCCGAAACACCCAATGCTTTCCGGTCACGAAGGATGCTGTGAGGCCCAAGTTAGGTCATAAGCCTTCCCAAGGTAAAACATTCATGCACCTCTCCGCTTGACGACGGCGATGGTTGAACGTGAAACTTTTTGTGATCGATACTTTGTATGGCGATCCCACATGCAAGCAGATGCTACTCTCGAGGTTCTGGAGGTATGTACCAGATCTCTAGAATAACCCAAGCAAACTTCGGTGTGCGCTTCGTAGGCCTGATATTTCAGCGTTGAGTCTACAGCGTGAATCTGTGTCTGCTGCTTGGCGCACACAGAGTGTTTTGAGCGGTAGCCGGTTTAAGCTGTAAAACTTCAAAATGTGATATTAATCCTAACATCTTGTGGCTAACCACCCTACCGCATGCATAGAAACACCATGCTCATTCAAAGTCCACCTGTGGGCGACGACGTTCGACGTTCACGTCAGTAGACGACGTTTTTCGTTGAACGTCGTCTCGTCGTCGCACGCCTGCGTCGCGTACTCTCTCTGCCAAACATTACCCATTAAAGGGGGATACTAATAGAAATGTCGCCAAAGTTCGTTAGGAAGCGTTTTATTTTTCTACACTCCTCCCCGATAATCATCACTATTAGACAAAATTGACCTTCTTGCAGCGCGTATTCGCGTACGGGCAACATAGCGGAGATGGAAAGCTTCGCTCTAGAAACACTTATACAAAACTGTTCGTGAACAAAGGTATCCTTGATGTATGACTGTAGTTCCACAAATTGACCGTTTCTGGATCTCCTCTCGCTGAGGCCTGCATGGCAGCTCTCGCAAAACCCCTCGTACTCCTAGAGTACACGATTCCGCTTTTAATAATCTTCTCTAAAACCTTGCACACGCAGCTTCTCAAAGCTACGAGTCGATAACTTGCTGGAAAGGAAACGTCCTTCCCCTCTGTAAGGATAGTAACATCCAATATTCAGAATACCAATATTGTCTGATTCTATATTCCTAACAGCCATTGAAACAGCATTCCGTGTTACTCAAGTAACCTATGTAGTTAACGTTGGGTTTGTACTTCTCTGGTTTTTTTTTTTTAATTTTTGATATCTACAATTAATGCTTTCGTTGTATAATCCTGTGTTTTGTACTATTGCTACAATGCCTTACAGCAAGTGTTAACATTTTTCATGTATAAAGTTCTGCATGATTTTAGTTCAGTTTTAATTTTGATGTTTGTATAGTATTTTCTACTATAACCCACCTACAACAATGCCCAATGGGCGATGTAGGTACTTGTAATAAATAAATAAATAAAATAAACTATGGCATCCCTCTAAGATGTTCGAATTTTTTTTCTCGAAAGCCATATTTTATCGCATACATGTAGGATTGTTTCAAGTGTATCTTCATGTGAGTGTTGTATCACGTATGTAATGTCTGCGCCCGGAGGTGAAGTCTTACATATTGAATACGGTGAGTGGTTAATGTTAAATTCGTATTTTTTACAAAATGGTTCTGTTTGCAAGAGATGTTGTGTGTAATGAACGTGTTTTGAAAGGCACCATGCTGTGAATTGATGCAGAAACGGTACTTCTTTCAGCGCAATGTTTACTGTACACGCGTAATACTGCCTCCCAACTTGCATTTCCTGTCTCTTTTATCTTTGTTTCGATGAAAAAAAGGATGATGTGATTTTATTCCGGTTCGTTTTACTTCTTCGGGCGGGTTCGCGGTTGCGAACGCTTCATCATTCAATGAGGTTCCTTCAATGTGTCGTTGAGGTGCGCCGCGTTCCCATGCGATCGACTTAGGATTGAGCACTCTAAGCCTCCTGATTACCTCTGTAGCAGACCTTGGTCCGCTGTAAAAGTCCAACTGCGGCGGCCCATCGCGGGTGCGTACTTCCGAAGCAGTCGATTCCTCACCAGAGCGAACGACAAGCTGTCATTTGAGTACGGTAGAGACATTTGGCTATTTAGGACCGCTTGCGGTAATGTATTGCAGATCTGATGCTCGCCTTTAAAGCCACTCGCCCAGTAGGTACGTACTCTAAGTTAACCCTCGGAGGTCTTGTCATTTATCGGTGCACAAGTGGGAAGAAGAGGGGGGAGGGTTAAGCGCGCCGGGGGCCTCTTTGTACCGGGAGTATTCGCGCGCTCGACGGCCTTGTAGGCGGTGGCCTTAGTGGTCAGTCTAGGCGGGTTCTATCGGCTGGCGTTAAGGGCATCATCAACGGACATTGTGAATCGCCAAACCTCTGCGCGTTTATTGCACGGTTTGTATATGAAAAACAGTGATAACATTTAGCTTTTTTGGAAGGGACCTGCCGTGGTTGCGCAGTGGCTATGGCGTTGGACTCCTGAGCACCAAGTCCCGGGTGCAATTCCTGACCGCGGCGGCCGCTTTTTTTTATGGACGCTAAAAGCAAAAGCGCCCTTGTGTACGAGATTTCGCCGCACGGTGAAGATACCCAGGTGGCCAAAATTATTCGGGAGCCCTCCACTACGGCGCGCCTCATCGCCTGCGTTGCATCGTCGTGTAAAACCCTAAAATAAATCAAGTAATATTTCGGAATGAAACCGCGGGTGGAATACTATCCAGGAATTTTACCTAAATCTTGCCTGAAGTAGACATTTTCTCTCTGGTATTTTTAAGATTTCTATGTTCGCTTCAGGTGGTTCATAAACCATCCAACGTTTGATAATTTTTATAAGGGAATTCTCATTTATGCCTTATTCTGAGCGAATATTTTGTTAGTAAAAATGAAGTTTTTGCTTACGGTATTTCGCTGAGGAGTAATACACCTCCCAAGTATAATAAAATGCAAACTGTATCTAAGGATAATGAAATGAGTGTATTTTAATATTTTCACGGCTTAGATTTTCTAAATGTGTGACTACAATAACGACCAACTTTCTGTTACATTTGTGTTTTATAAGTAGTTTGCTAGTGCTAAATGGAAAACTTAATATGAAGCGAGTACACCTTAGTCCTTAATAGAAACTTGATAGTATAGTCTAAAAAAACAACTTCGCTTTTGTACCCATATCTCTGCTAAAATTTCTTGTCCAGCTAAAACAAAGTAAAATCGTTAGCAAAATTGACTGACTGTGACTCTCTTAATTTACGTGCACATAATGTTTCTAATATACTTTTGAACATGTTTAATTTCATAGTGAGGTCAAAACAACTCCCGACAATAGAGCACCGACGTAACATCACGCGACAAAAGTGCACAGCGACAAAATACAAATGTAAACAAAGCAGTGCAACCAGTCCGCAGAACGAGACAAAAGTGCACATTTGTGAAACTGGAGGACATCCTTTACATGCTGTAGGAGTATATGGGGCTAGTGGCAAAGAGATTAGCCCATGTTCCACCGACCATCAAGACCCTGCATAGTCAGACATCGCCCTCTATGAGGCGGCAGTACCCAAGAGTGACTGTAGTTTTCCTGTGGACTTTCAGATTTACCATTGGAGTACAAAAGACGATGTGTTCGTTCTGATACCTTTTCCCACATTATTTCATGATTACTAAACATGGAGCCATCTCTTTAGGCTGGCATGAAGTTTTGCCGGCTTCTGAAGTAAACTTGATCTAAGATACCTAAAAGGCACAACTGCATTGGTACAACCACGCTAGGAAGAATATTTGATACCCAAACAGCACTCTCTCACCGCAGAAGAAACTGGTCAGCGTGGTGCGGCAGTTATAATTTTTTTATTAGCGGCTAACTCAACTCTCGGCTCCCACTCCGCCGAAAGTGAAAGCACCCTACCGCGATAGCGACCAGGCCGGGGTTACAACCGCACTAGCCCAGAATGTACGAACCCGAAAAGACGCCTTTGTCACTTGAACGTCACAATGTGTACTAAGAACCCTTTCTAGCAAGGGTATCTACGCTACTGTTCTGGGAAGCTCGAGAACCCTAGAATGGATATTATAGCGTTAGGCGAAGATATAAGAACCACAGAATGTTTCATGCAGACGACCAGCGGGGCATATTCTGTGTTTCTTAGTACCTCAAGGGGAAAAAAGCAGTGCATTGGATTTTCATACAACTTAGAAATACACCGGAAGGGGTGGAATTCTCCAACCTGAAAGAACCAGTCGAAGGAGGAGAAGAGATAAAGGACCCGACGTTCAAACTAAGGACAGCTTCTACGGAGATGCCTGCTCAGCAATAAATGCGTAAACCACTTGGGTTGGGACCCTTTGACGCAAAAGCATATAACCTGTACGTATGGAAAGGTCAGCAGAAAACTTTGGAATAGGCCGTCATACCAGTCGTGACATGCAGAGTTGGGATTTCCACGAAACATGCTGGGGGCGTAATGAACAGAAATACTGCAAACGCAATACCTGTAAATGAACAATAAAAATTCCCAGCAATCAAAAGTTTAAAATGAATATGTTAGGATCCCTTCGAGGTTTTTTGTGGGACAAGGAGGAGTGATCATAGAGTGGTTAGGAGTTTGTTTTCTCAGAAAGAAAGAATAAACTGGTAAAGTGTAAGAAACACAGCGTGGAGTCTGAGCGAGGAATGAAAAATTACAAATACCTTGTCAAAACATATTCATTTTCCAAACAAGGACAACCTGGGTTATTTTATAGCAGAGATGACCAACTAACAATGGCTTTACCAGAATCACCAGACGCTGTTGGAGATTCCGCATGTAGAAAGCGAACGCAAAAAGCTGACTCAGAATTGAGGGAGTACCTTCAAAACCTAAGAACATGGACATTCCAAGTGCTGCGGATAAAATTGAATTAGCAAGGCTGTCGACATTGATAACCCGAAATAAAACGAAGGACATTCGTGTGTGCCTCCTGAACGTTGTCGAAGAAATGAATGAAGAAGAACAGCAAAAAGATTTTACAACAGGCTATAACCCATTGGCAGAACACCAAGTGCACCTACTATTCGCACAAGCGTAGTTTGGGGCGTCCCAATATTAACAAATAAAGAAGCAGGATTGGTTCTCAAGAGGATCGGAAGAGGTAATGCGGCGGATAGCGACGGCATAAGCCTGGATTATATAACAAGCGGTTACTGTAGTTTAAAAGTTGCTGCTGTTTCTTTTTACTGCTTACGAACCGCAAAAGTTACCAAAACATAAAAAATGACCATTTTATTTGGTTTCACTAGAAGGAAGGTTTCAAATACGTTACTGAAAGAAACCTATCGGCCTACTCTTGGTTGTAAACGCGCTGCATAACAAACCAATATTTACCCGCGTAAGGCACAGCCTAAATATGGAATACCTAAGGCGCAAGCTGGGTATAAAAGAGGAACACACTCATGCCGTCAATACGTAATTAAACCAAGCTCCTTATTTCGAATATAAAAACTATTAAAAAGTGTTTAACTTAGTACAGACAATGCAGGGCTGAAACAATGACAAGACGAGGCAGAAGAAGAGAGCTAGCTAAGTCTTTTAAACCACATGTATAACAAATGTGAGGGGAAGATGCTCTTTCACAAGCGATGGAACTGTTTCTCGATCCGTAAAGGCGTAACAAAAGGACATACAACCTTGCCGAAACTGTTCACAATATGTGTGTTTGCAGTAATCAGCAGCGTCTCCCAAGAAGTGCAAGATGGCGAATTTGTAAGACATTGAGCTTCTTAACCACATACGTTTCTATGTAACTCTGCAGAACACCACCAAAAAATGGTCGAAGTACCGTGGGACTAAAATAAATTTGAATAAATTTGAATTAATTATAAAATGCCATGCGAAGTGCTCCATTCTCAGCACGTGCAAAGTTATACTGTTATAGATAAATTTCAGTACTTACCCCCTAGCAGCGAGAGAGAATTACGGCGCTGAACAGGTTTTTTTGCGAATGTTTCGTGGCCGTTATGACATTGTGGGCAGAAACGTTTATTTATTTAAGCAAAACTGCGGGGCACGAACGGGACTAAGCAGTAGTGGTGGTGTTACCTTGTTTTAGGAGCATTTACACAATTTCTAGCTGGTAAAGTCGGGCTAACAAAGCAGTATCAATTATTTAAAACCTATATGTCAAATGTTTTTTTGGAAATGAAACATTTCATCAATATGTTTCAACATACAACTCGAAGAAAGAATTTGAGGGGCGAATTTATTCCAGTCGGGTATAGTCCGGTGGATAACCAATCACTAAAATGTGTCAGCGCACAGTGATACAGGCGTGAACTTAGCGGAATAATGGTGACCCATGGGAAGCTATGATAACAAATTGAGTAAGGCGAAACATCAAGTCGTAAATTGGATTCTGGTAAATGAAAAACAAATTTAACATGGCTAATTTTTCGAGGTTTTCTTGTTGGAAGTTTATTATTTTCATAAACTAGTTGTGGATTCAAGCGGGTGATATCAATTGTATATAAAGCTTACAGCTAATTTTTCATTTTTTTTTCAAGATTATAATGTTTTATTATATGCGGGTCCCAAACTCCGCAGGTGTATTGTAAACGTGGTCGTATCATTGTGTTACACCATGAAGCTCTATGTTGAAAGGTGAGCATTTCAGGTAATGTCTCTGCAAAACCAGTTTTCTCCGAGCTGATGCGCATACTTTATAAAGTGTGTAGACCAAGATAAACTAATATGTATCCAAACCCCCAAATAATGAAACTTTCAGTTTGAGAGATAGGAGGACCAATATTGTACAGTGTAATCACATGTTTGTTTGTTGTTAATAATAAGTAAAGGTATGGTTTCTTTACCGTTTACTTTTATGTTCCACCAATCGCACCATTTCTTTATTGCTTCAAAGCCGTAACTTAGAACCGCCTAATATTTAGAGGAAATAATTGTACTGGACAACAAGTAGATGTCCACGAATAATCTGATTGGAGCGCCTTCTCTAACACAATTATCCATTCAATAATAAAAGTAAAGAGAAGTAGCGGTCAGAGGACACTACCTTGTGCAACCGTGGAGTTTACTGGAAGGCATTGTGAATGAGTACCATTGATGACGACTGATGTCATTGATGTCATTGACGACTGATGTCACTGATGTCATTGATGACGACTGATGATATTTTAACCAGTTTACAACAGTGGGCGAATAATTTAGATAATTAGGGTGAAACATAACATTGGGTAACATATTCTATCGAACGCTTCATTGAATTCTATACAGACTACGCCCGTTTGTCTTGATTTGTCAAAACCAACAGAGAAGGGATGGCCTGAATCAATTAGCTGTGTAGTGGTAGAAAATGTTATACGGATCCCGTTCGTTAATGGCGACACGAGGTTTCTTGCTTCTAAAACGTTTATCATGCCGTTTCATAAGATGTGTTTCATGGGTGATTGATTGATTGATTGTGGGGTTTAACGCGCCGCTGCAACGCAGGCGATGAGGCGCGTCGTAGTGGAGGGCTCCGGATTAATTTTGACCACCTGGGGATATTTATCGTGCGCCGAAATTTCTTACACACGGGCGTTTTTGCTTTTCGCCTCCATCAGAAAAGCGGCCGCCGCGGCCGAGAATCGAACCCGCAACCTTGTGCTCAGCAGCGCAACGCCTTAGCCACTGAGCCACCGCGGCGGGTTTCATGGGTTCGCAACCCAACATTATTTATATTATCGGCCGATAAGTTGTTAGAATGGTGTTATCATCTTTGCTAAACATTGGTAACACTCGGCCGAGGCACATTTCCGCCGGTACAATGCCTTGGGAATTGAATGATAGAAAACTCACAACTAGTGAACAGCTTGGGATTCCGCCTACTGACGTAAAAAGCGTTCTGAATGTTCGTTGGACCACATGATATCTTTTTATAGAAGCATAGCAAACAGGAATTCCAAAGTAATAAACCTCTAATAACCTCGACAGAGTTACCGTTTCAGTTGTCGCACTGGCTGCGCCAGAAAACACCGAATGAAAATAATGGTAAATTCCGTCACAATTTGCTAAGAATCGCGGACAACATTATGTCCGAGAATAACATAGCCGACAGCTTCGTCTTTTTAAACTGAAGCTTGCGCCAGAATTTTCCCTAATTGCTTTAAAAACCTGCGGCAAGGTCAACAAGAATTAGTGGTGTTTCGCGGCGCGTATTTATTTACCTGTACAATTATAAAGTTCTGAACTAGGGAAACTTTCTGCTTTCGCATTTTATTCTCCTAAGTTTGTGACTAAAATGAATGATTTCTCTGGATAACTAAGAGTTTTTACTGTTAGATGTTTTGGTTTTGTTGTGAATAATGGTTTCTAGGCGAAAGTCGCAAAGTTACTGAAACTCTTAAGAGATCATTAGTAATATTGCAGGAAAAGTCGTCACATGCCAAAACAAGATAGTCCAGGACGGATTAATCATTAGCCCTAGAATAGTCTTTAACGACTTTGTGCTTTAATAAAACCAGGTCAGAGAGATCTATGACGGAACATGTGTATAAAACAATCATAAAATGAGACAGCCCATCTAATCCGAATGCGTGGACATTAAAAACATTTTTGCGGTAGAAAACCATGTCTAGATAGGATGCCCTATGTTCTTCAAGCTGTGTTGAAATGCCTACCACCTGGTCAAGGTCGCATATAAACATAGTGTCAAAAACCGCGATCGTGGTACATGTATAATGTTATTTATCCCAGTTCTGGCAGTCTTGTGCCATAGGAAGCTTAAGAGTGTTCAACGCTGGTCGACACCTCTTCACATGTCGTAGACACTCGAGTCACGGTCCGGGGATTGAAAAGATCCCCTTGAGCCAGAGTACTCCGCGTGGTTCTGGCTACTACCCCCTAGCACAGGAAACCAAAATACATTATTATAAATACCCCAGAAAGTGGAGGGGAAAATCGCCCCGCCGGTACCCTAGTGGTTATCACATCAGACCGGTATTCTGAAGGTCGGGGTTTCGCATCCCACCAGACTGGCATTTTTTGTACACTTTCTTTCTTTCTTTCCAAATTCTTTATCTATTTCAATGACCTACACATCGTCCCCTTGCTTTCGAGGTTTTCTGGACTGAAACTCTGATTTTGTGTGTTATTTTCAACGAGCCCCTAATTTCCGATTCTGATTCGCTACATGCATAGCGAGGGCCTCTGTTCTGACCGTCTTTGTGTCAAAGGAAGCTTTAGAGGGTTCAAAGCTCGTTGACCACTCTTGAAAAGTCGTCGACACTCGAGTTACGGCACGGTGGATAAAAAGAAGGTCCCCTTCACCCCGAGTAGTCCAACTGGCCCTGGCCACCACCCCCAAGCACAGGAAACAAAAATACCTTAATCCTAATACCCCAAAATGTGGAGGGGGAAATAGCCCCGCCGGTAGCGTATTGCTCATCGCACCAGACCGGTATGCTGGAGGTTGTGGGTTCGGATCCAACCTTACGGGCATTTTTATCCACTTTCTTTCTTTCTTTCCTTCCAAAGTCTTTATCACTTTTAATGACCTACCACAACCTCCCCCTTGTTTTCCGATGTGTTCATGACTGTCAACTCTTATTTTCTGTGATATATTCAATGAGCCCATCATTTCCCATGCTGTTTCGCTACATGCATAGCGAGGGTCTCTGTTTTGGCAGTCTTGGTGCCATAGGAAGATTAGGAGGGTTCAACGCTGGTCGACCACTCGTGACATGTTGTAGACTCCTGAGTCACGGCCAGGAGGTTAAAAAGAAGGCCCCCTTCACACCGAGTAGTCCGAGATGCGCTCGCTACCACCACCAAGGACAGGAAACAAAAATACCTTAACATAAATACCCCAGAAAGTGTAGAGAAAAATCGCCCCGCTGGTAGCGTAGTGGTTTTTGCACCAGACCGGTAGTCTGGAGGTCGTGGGTTCGAATCCCACGTAACTGACACTTTTTATCCAGTTTCTTCCTTTTTTCCACTTTCTTTATCTATTTCAATGACCTACCACATCCTCCCTCTTGCTTTCAGAAAGTTTTCTTGACTGCCAACTCTTATTTTCTGTGTTATTTTCAACGATCCCCTCCTTTCCCATTTCGATTCGGTACATGCATAGCGAGGGCCTCTGTTCTGGCAGTCTTGCTGCCATAGAAAGCTTATGAGGGTTCATCTGTGGTCGACAACTCTTGAGGTCTCGTAGACACTCGAGTCACGGTCCGGGGGTTGAAAAGATGGTCCCTTTCGTTCAGAGTAGTCCGAGAAGTGCTGGCTACCACCATCAAGAACAGGAAGCAAAAATACCTTAACATAAATACCCCAGAAAGTAAAGGGGAAAATTGCCCCGCCGGTAGTGTAGTGGTCATTGCACCAGACCGGTATTCGGGAGGTCGTGGGTTCCGATCCCACCTGACGGGCATGTTTTTTCCACTTTCCAAATTCTTCATCTATTTCCATGGCCTACCACATCCTCCCCCTTGCTCTCCCAGGATTTCTTGACTGCCAACTCTTATTTTCTGTGTTATTTTCAACGAGCCCCTCCTTTCCCATTTCGATTCGGTACATGCATAGCGAGGGCCTCTGTTCTGGCAGTCTTGCTGCCATAGAAAGCTTAAGAGGGTTCATCTGTGGTCGACAACTCTTGAGGTCTCGTAGACACTCGAGTCACGGTCCGGGGGTTGAAAAGATGGTCCCTTTCGTTCAGAGTAGTCCGAGAAGTGCTGGCTACCACCATCAAGAACAGGAAGCAAAAATACCTTAACATAAATACCCCAGAAAGTAAAGGGGAAAATTGCCCCGCCGGTAGTGTAGTGGTCATTGCACCAGACCGGTATTCGGGAGGTCGTGGGTTCCGATCCCACCTGACGGGCATGTTTTTTCCACTTTCCAAATTCTTCATCTATTTCCATGGCCTACCACATCCTCCCCCTTGCTCTCCGAGGATTTCTTGACTGCCAACTCTTATTTTCTGTGTTATTTTCAACGAGCCCCTCCTTTCCCATTTCGATTCGGTACATGCATAGCGAGGGCCTCTGTTCTGGCAGTCTTGCTGCCATAGAAAGCTTAAGAGGGTTCATCTGTGGTCGACAACTCTTGAGGTCTCGTAGACACTCGAGTCACGGTCCGGGGGTTGAAAAGATGGTCCCTTTCGTTCAGAGTAGTCCGAGAAGTGCTGGCTACCACCATCAAGAACAGGAAGCAAAAATACCTTAACATAAATACCCCAGAAAGTAAAGGGGAAAATTGCCCCGCCGGTAGTGTAGTGGTCATTGCACCAGACCGGTATTCGGGAGGTCGTGGGTTCCGATCCCACCTGACGGGCATGTTTTTTCCACTTTCCAAATTCTTCATCTATTTCCATGGCCTACCACATCCTCCCCGTTGCTCTCCGAGGATTTCTTGACTGCCAACTCTTATTTTCTGTGTTATTTTCAACGAGCCCCTCCTTTCCCATTTCGATTCGGTACATGCATAGCGAGGGCCTCTGTTCTGGCAGTCTTGCTGCCATAGAAAGCTTAAGAGGGTTCATCTGTGGTCGACAACTCTTGAGGTCTCGTAGACACTCGAGTCACGGTCAGGGGGTTGAAAAGATGGTCCCTTTCATTCAGAGTAGTCCGAGAAGTGCTGGCTACCACCATCAAGAACAGGAAGCAAAAATACCTTAACATAAATACCCCAGAAAGTAAAGGGGAAAATTGCCCCGCCGGTAGTGTAGTGGTCATTGCACCAGACCGGTATTCGGGAGGTCGTGGGTTCCGATCCCACCTGACGGGCATGTTTTTTCCACTTTCCAAATTCTTCATCTATTTCCATGGCCTACCACATCCTCCCCCTTGCTCTCCGAGGATTTCTTGACTGCCAACTCTTATTTTCTGTGTTATTTTCAACGAGCCCCTCCTTTCCCATTTCGATTCGGTACATGCATAACGAGGGCCTCTGTTCTGGCAGTCTTGCTGCCATAGAAAGCTTAAGAGGGTTCATCTGTGGTCGACAACTCTTGAGGTCTCGTAGACACTCGAGTCACGGTCCGGGGGTTGAAAAGATGGTCCCTTTCGTTCAGAGTAGTCCGAGAAGTGCGGGCTACCACCATCAAGAACAGGAAGCAAAAATACCTTAACATAAATACCCCAGAAAGTAAAGGGGAAAATTGCCCCGCCGGTGTGTAGTGGTCATTGCACCAGACCGGTATTCGGGAGGTCGTGGGTTCCGATCCCACCTGACGGGCATGTTTTTTCCACTTTCTAAATTCTTCATCTATTTCCATGGCCTACCACATCCTCCCCCTTGCTCTCCGAGGATTTCTTGACTGCCAACTCTTATTTTCTGTGTTATTTTCAACGAGCCCCTATTTTCCCCATCTGATTCGCTACATGCATAAGCATAGCGAGGGCCTCTGTTCTGGCAGTCTCGGTGCCATAGGAAGCTTAAGAGTGTTCAACGCTGGTCGACCATTCTTGACATATTGTAGACTCTCGAGTCACGATCCGCGGGTTAAAAAGAAGCTCCCCTTCACCAAGAGTAGTCCTAGAAGTGCTGGCTATCACCACCAAGCACAGGAAACAAAAATACCTGAACATAAATACCCCAAATAGTGGAGGGGACAATAGCCCTGCCAGTAGCGTAGTGGTTATTGCACCAGACTGATATTCTGGAGGTGGTGGGCTCGGATACAACCTGACGGGCATTTTTCGCACCTTTCTTTCTTTCGAAATTTTTTATCTATTTCAATGACCTAACACATCCTCTTCCATGCTTACCGAGGTTTTCTTGACATCCAACTCTCATTTTCTTTGTTATTTTCCTCGACCCCCTCATTTTCTATTCTGATTCGCTGCATGCTGGAAGGACCAGTGTTCTCGCAGTCTCGGTGCAATATAAGGCTTAGGAGGGTTCAACGCTGGTCGACCACTCTTGACATGCCGTAGACACAAGGGTAACGGCCCGGGGGTTAAAAAGAAGGTCCCCTTCAGCCCGAGTAGTCCGAGTGGCGCTGCCTACAACTCCCAAGCACAGGAAACAGAAATACCCTAACGTAAATACCCCAGTGAGTGAACGGGAATATCGCCCCGCCGATAGCGTAGTGGTTATCGCACCAGACCGGTATTCTGGAGGTCGTGGGTTTGGTTCCCACCTGACGGGCATTTTTTCTCCACTTACTTTACTTATTTCCAAATTCTTTATTTATTTTATTCACCTAACACATCGTTCCCCTTGATTTCCGAGGTTTTCTTGACTGCCAACTGTTATTTTCGGTGTTATTTTTAACGAACCCCTCATTACCCATTCTGATTCGCTACATGCATCGCAAGGGCTTCTGTTCTGGCCGTCTTGGTGCCGTAGGAAGCTTACGAGGGTCCAACGCTGCTCTACCAATCTTGACATGTCATAAACACTCGAGTCACGTCCTGGGAGTTAAAAGAAGGTCCCCTTCGCCCCGAGCAGACCGAGTCGCGCTGGCTACAACCACCAATCACAGGAAACAAAATTACCGTAACATGCATACCCCACAAAGTGGAGGGAAAAATCTCCCCGTCGGTAGCCTTGTGGTTATCGCACCCGACTAGTATTTGGCAGTCGGGGGGTTCGGATCCCTCCTGACGGGCACTTTTTCTTCACTTTCTTTCTTTCAAAATTCTTTATCTAATTCAATGACCTACCACATAACCCCCTTTGCTTCCCGACCATTTCTTGACGGCAACACTTATTTTGTGTGTTATTTTTAACGAGCCCCTCATTTCCCATTCTGATTCGCTATATGCATAGCGAGGCCCTGTGTTCTGGCAGTCTTGGTGCCGTAGGAAGCTTAAGAGTGTTCAACGCTGGTCGACCACTCTTGATATGTCCTAGACACTTGAGTCACTACCCGGGCGTAACGAGAATGTCCCCTTGCCCCCGAGTAGTCCGAGTGGCGCTGGCTACCACCCTCATGAAGGGGAAACAAAAACACCTTAACATAAATACCCCATAATGTGGAGGGGAAAATCGCTAAGCCAGTAACGAAGTGGTTACGGCACCAGACCGGTATTCTGGAAGTCATGGGTTCGAATCCCGCCTGACGGGCATTTTTTTTCCACTTTTTGTCTTTCAAAATTCTTTATCTATTGCAATGACCTACCACATCCTCCCCTTTGCTAACCAAGGTTTTCTTGACTGCCAACTCTTATTTTCTGGGTTATTTTCTACGAGCCCCTCCTTTCCCATTCTTATTCGCTATATGTATAACGAAGGCCTCGGTTCGAGCAGTCTTGGTGCCATAGAAAGCTTAAGAGGGTTCATCGCTGGTCGACCACTCTAGACATGTCGTAGACACTCGAGTGACGGCCAGGAGATAAAATGAAGGTTCCCTACACCCCGAGTAGCCCGAGAGGTCCTAGCTACCATCACCAAGCACCGGAAGCAAAAATACCTTAACATAAATACCCCAGAAAGTGGAGGGGAAAATAGCCAAGCCGGTAACGTAGTGGTTATCGCACCAGACCGGTATTCTGGAGGTCGTGGGTTCGGATCACACCTGACTTGCATTTTTTTCCACTTTCTTTCTTGCTTTCGAATTCATTGATATTTCAAAGACCTACCACATCCTCCCCCTTGCTTTCCGAGGTTCTCTGGACTTCCATCTGTAATTTTCTTTATTATTTTCAACGAGACCCTCTATTCCCGTTCTGATTCGCTACATGCATAGCGAGGGCCATTGTTCTGGCAGTCTTGGTGTCATTGGAAGCTTAAGAGGGTTCATTTCTGGCCGAAAACTCTTGACATGTCGTAGACACTCGAGTCACAGCCCGGGGGTTAAAAAGTAGGTATCCTTCACCCCAAGTTGTCGGGGTGGCAGTGGCTATCACCCCAAAGGCATGAAACAAAATACCTTAACATATATACCCCAAAAAGTGGAGGGGACGATCGCCCCGCCGGTAGCGTAGTGATCATCGCACCAGACTGGTATTCGGGAGTTCGTGGGTTCGTATACAACCTGACGGGCATTTTTCGCACCTTTCTTTCCTTCAAAATTTTTTATCTATTTCAATGACCTGACACATCCTTCCCCTTGCTTACCGAGGTTTTCTTGACTGCCAACTCTCATTTTCTTTGTTATTTTCAACGAGCCCCTCATTTTTCATTCTGAATCGCTGCATGCATAGCGAGGGCCCCTGTTCTGGTAGTCTTAGTGCCATATAAAGCTTAGGAGGGTTCAAAGCTGGTCGACCACTTTTGACATGTCGTAGACTCTCGAGTCACGGCCAGGGGGTTAAAACGTAGGTCCCGTTCACCCCGAGTAGACAGGGTGGCACTGGCTATCACCCCCAAGACAGGAAACAAAAATACCTTAACATAAATATACCAGAAAGTGGAAAGGAAAATCGCCCCGCCGGTATCGTATTGGTATTGCACCCGACCGGTTTTCATGAGGTCATGGGTTCGGATCGCACCTGGCGGGCGTTTTTTCTCCACATTCTTTCTTTCCAAATTCTTTATCTATTTCCATGACCTACCACATCCTCCCATATGTTTTCCGAGGTTTTCTTGACTGCCATCTGTTATTTTTTATGTTATTGTCTATGTTATTTTCAACGAGCCCCTCATTTCCCATTCTGATTCACTACATGCATAGCGAGGGCTTCTGCTCTTTCAGTCTTGGTGCAATAGGAAGCTTAAGAGGGTTCAACGCAGGTCGACCACTCTTGACATGTTGTAGACACTCGAGTCACGGCCCGGGGGTAAAAAGAAGGTCCCCTTCACCCGAGTAGTCTGAGTGGCGCTGGCTACCACCCTCAAGCACAGGAAAAAAAATGCCTTAACAGAACTTGGAGGGGAAAATAGCCCCGCCGTATCGTAGTGATTATCGCACCAGACCGGTATTGTGGAGGTCGTGAACTCGGATCCCACCTGTCGGGCAGTTTTTCTGTACTTTATTTCTTTCTTTACAAAATATTTATCTATTTTATTGACCTACCACATCCTCGCCCTTGCTTTCCGAGGTTTTCTTGAATTATAACTCTTATTTCCCGTGTTATTTTCAACAAGCCCCTCGCGTCCCATTCTGATTCGCCACATGCATTCCAATGACCTCTGTCTGTTCTGGCCGTCTTGTTGCCATAGGAAACTTAAGAGGGTTCAAAGCTGGTCGACCACTCTTGACATGTCGTATACACTCGAGTCACGGCCCGGAGATTAAAATGAAGGTCCCCTTCATTTACGTGTAGTCCGAGTGGCGCTGGCCACAACCCCAAGCACAGGAAACAAAAATACCTTAATAATATTACCCCAGAAAGTGGAGGGGAAAATCGCCCCGCCGGTAGTGTAGTGGTTATCGCACCAGACTGGTATTCTCGAGGTCGTGGGTTCGGATCCCACCTGATGGGCATTTTTTCTACACTTGCTTTCCGAATTCTTTATCTATTGCCATGACCTACCACATCCTCCCCTTTGCTTACCAAGGATTTCTCGACAGCCAACTTCTATTTTCTGGATTATTTTCTACGAGCCCCTCCTTTCCCATTCTGATTCGCTACATGCATTGCGAGGGCCTCTGTTCTGGCAGTCTTGGTGCCATAGGTAGCTTAAGAGAATTCAACGCTGGTCGACCACTCTTCACATGTCGTAGACACTCGAGTCACAGCACGGAAGCTAAAAAGAAGGTCCCCTCCACAACGAGTAGTCCGAGTGGCACTGGCTATCACCCTCAAGCACAGGAAACAAAAATACCTTTAAAAAAAGAGTAGGAGCAAATCGTCGAGCCGTCGCGTAGTGATTATCACACAAGACCAGTATTCTGGAGGTCATGGGTTCGAATCCCACCTGACCGGCATTTTTTGTCTACTTTCTTTCGTTCTTTCGAAATTCTTTATCTATTTCAATGACCTACTACATCCTTCCCCTTGCTTTCTGAGGTTTTCTTGACTGCCAACTCTTATTTTCTGTGGTATTTTCTATGAGCCCCTCCTTTCCCATTCTTATTCGCTACTTGCATAGTGAGGGCCTCTGTTCTGGAAGTCTTGGTGCCATAGTTACCTTAAGAGGAATCAGCGCTGGTCAACCACTCTTTACACGTCGTAGACACTCGAGGCACGCCCGCACATTAAAAAGAAGGTCCCCTTCACCCCGAGTAGTCCGAGTGGCGCTGGCTACCACCCCCAAGAATGGAAACAAAAATACCTTAACATATATACCCCAGAAAGTACATGGGAAAATCACCCCGCACGTAGCCTAGTGGATATCACAACAGACCGCTATTCTGGAGGTCGTGGGTTCGGATCCCTCCTGACGGGGCATTTTTTCTCTACTTTGTTCTTTCCAAATTCTTTATCTATTTTAATGACCTACCACATCCTCGGCCTTGCTTTCCGAAGTTTTCTTGACTGCCAACTCTAATTTTCTGTGTTATTTTTGACGAGCCTCTTATTTCCCATTCTGATTCGGTACATGAAGAGCGATGGCCTCTGTTCTGGCCGTTTTGGTGCCATCGGAAGCTTAAGAGGGTTCAACGCCAGTTGACCACTCATCACATGTCGTAGACACTCGAGTCACGCCACGGGAGTTAAAAAGAACGTCCCCTCCACAACGAGTAGTCCGAGTGGCGCTGGCTACCACCCTCAAGCACAGGAAACAAAAATACCTTAAATAAAGAGGAGGAGAAAATCGCCCAGCCGTAGCGTAGTGATTATCACACAAGACCGGTATTCTGGAGGGCATGGTTTCGGATACCACCTGACGGGCATTTTTTCTCTTCTTTCTTTCTTTCTTTCTTTCCAAATTCTTTATTTATTTCAATGACCTACCACATCCTTCCCCTTGCTTTCTGAGGTTTTCTTGACTGCCTACTCTTATTTTCTGTGGCATTTTCTATGAGCCCCTTGTTTCCCATTCTTATTCGCTACTTGCATAGTGAGGGCCTCTGTTCTGGCAGTCTTCGTGCCATAGGTATCTTAAAAGGTTTAAACGGTGGTTGACCTCTCTTCACAAGTCGTAGACACTCGAGTCACGGCACGGGAGTTAAACAGAAGGTCCCCTCCACAACGACTAGTCCGAGTGGTGCTGGCTACCACCCTTAAGCACAGGAAACAAAAATACCTGAACAAAAAGTGGAGGAGAAAAACGCCCCGCCGTAGTGTAGTGATTATCGCACAAGACCGGTGTTCTGGAGGTCGTGGGTTCGGATCCCACCTGACAGGCATTTTTTCTCTACTTTCTTTCTTTCCAAATTCTTTATCTATTTCAACGACGTACCACATCCTCCCCCTTGCTTTCCAAGGCTTTCTTGACTTCAAACTCTTATTTTCTGTGTTATTTTCAACGAGCACCTCATTTCCCATTCTGATTTGCTACATGCATAGCGAGAACCTCTGTTCGGGCAGTCTTGGTGCCATAGGAAGCTTATTAGGGTTCAACGCTGGTCGACCACTCTTGACATTTCGTAAACACTCGAGTCTCGGCCCGAGGTGAAAAAGAAGGTCCCCTTCACCCGAGTAGTCCGAATGACGCTGGCGACCACCCTGAAACACAGGAAACAAAAAATACCTTAACAGAAAGTGGGCGGGAAAATCGCCCCGCCGTAGCGTACTGGTTATCGCACCAGACCAGTATTCTGGAGGTCGTGGATTTGGATCCCACCTGACGGGCATTTGTTCTCCAATTTCTTTCTTTCCAAATTTTTTATCTATTTCAATGACCTACCATATCCTTCCCCTAGCGTTTCAAGGTTTTCTTTAGTGCCAACTCCTATGTTCTGTGTTATTTTCAAAGAGCCCCTTATTTCCCATTCTGATTGGCTACATGTATAGCGAGGGCCTCTGTTCTGGCAGTCTTGGTGCCATAGGTAGCTTAAGAGAATTCAACGCTGGTCGACCACTCTTCACATGTCGTAGACACTCGAGTCACAGCACGGAAGCTAAAAAGAAGGTCCCCTCCACAACGAGTAGTCCGAGTGGCACTGGCTATCACCCTCAAGCACAGGAAACAAAAATACCTTTAAAAAAAGAGTAGGAGCAAATCGTCGAGCCGTCGCGTAGTGATTATCACACAAGACCAGTATTCTGGAGGTCATGGGTTCGAATCCCACCTGACCGGCATTTTTTGTCTACTTTCTTTCGTTCTTTCGAAATTCTTTATCTATTTCAATGACCTACTACATCCTTCCCCTTGCTTTCTGAGGTTTTCTTGACTGCCAACTCTTATTTTCTGTGGTATTTTCTATGAGCCCCTCCTTTCCCATTCTTATTCGCTACTTGCATAGTGAGGGCCTCTGTTCTGGAAGTCTTGGTGCCATAGTTACCTTAAGAGGAATCAGCGCTGGTCAACCACTCGTTACACGTCGTAGACACTCGAGGCACGCCCGCACATTAAAAAGAAGGTCCCCTTCACCCCGAGTAGTCCGAGTGGCGCTGGCTACCACCCCCAAGAATGGAAACAAAAATACCTCAACATATATACCCCAGAAAGTAGATGGGAAAATCACCCCGCACGTAGCCTAGTGGATATCACAACAGACCGCTATTCTGGAGGTCGTGGGTTCGGATCCCACCTGACGGGGCATTTTTTCTCTACTTTCTTCTTTCCAAATTCTTTATCTATTTTAATGACCTACCACATCCTCGGCCTTGCTTTCCGAAGTTTTCTTGACTGCCAACTCTAATTTTCTGTGTTATTTTTGACGAGCCTCTTATTTCCCATTCTGATTCGGTACATGAAGAGCGATGGCCTCTGTTCTGGCCGTTTTGGTGCCATCGGAAGCTTAAGAGGGTTCAACGCCAGTTGACCACTCATCACATGTCGTAGACACTCGAGTCACGCCACGGGAGTTAAAAAGAACGTCCCCTCCACAACGAGTAGTCCGAGTGGCGCTGGCTACCACCCTCAAGCACAGGAAACAAAAATACCTTAAATAAAGAGGAGGAGAAAATCGCCCAGCCGTAGCGTAGTGATTATCACACAAGACCGGTATTCTGGAGGGCATGGTTTCGGATACCACCTGACGGGCATTTTTTCTCTTCTTTCTTTCTTTCTTTCTTTCCAAATTCTTTATTTATTTCAATGACCTACCACATCCTTCCCCTTGCTTTCTGAGGTTTTCTTGACTGCCTACTCTTATTTTCTGTGGCATTTTCTATGAGCCCCTTGTTTCCCATTCTTATTCGCTACTTGCATAGTGAGGGCCTCTGTTCTGGCAGTCTTCGTGCCATAGGTAGCTTAAAAGGTTTAAACGGTGGTTGACCTCTCTTCACAAGTCGTAGACACTCGAGTCACGGCACGGGAGTTAAACAGAAGGTCCCCTCCACAACGACTAGTCCGAGTGGTGCTGGCTACCACCCTTAAGCACAGGAAACAAAAATACCTGAACAAAAAGTGGAGGAGAAAAACGCCCCGCCGTAGTGTAGTGATTATCGCACAAGACCGGTGTTCTGGAGGTCGTGGGTTCGGATCCCACCTGACAGGCATTTTTTCTCTACTTTCTTTCTTTCCAAATTCTTTATCTATTTCAACGACGTACCACATCCTCCCCCTTGCTTTCCAAGGCTTTCTTGACTTCAAACTCTTATTTTCTGTGTTATTTTCAACGAGCACCTCATTTCCCATTCTGATTTGCTACATGCATAGCGAGAACCTCTGTTCGGGCAGTCTTGGTGCCATAGGAAGCTTATTAGGGTTCAACGCTGGTCGACCACTCTTGACATTTCGTAAACACTCGAGTCTCGGCCCGAGGTGAAAAAGAAGGTCCCCTTCACCCGAGTAGTCCGAATGACGCTGGCGACCACCCTGAAACACAGGAAACAAAAAATACCTTAACAGAAAGTGGACGGGAAAATCGCCCCGCCGTAGCGTACTGGTTATCGCACCAGACCAGTATTCTGGAGGTCGTGGATTTGGATCCCACCTGACGGGCATTTGTTCTCCAATTTCTTTCTTTCCAAATTTTTTATCTATTTCAATGACCTACCATATCCTTCCCCTAGCGTTTCAAGGTTTTCTTTAGTGCCAACTCCTATGTTCTGTGTTATTTTCAAAGAGCCCCTTATTTCCCATTCTTTTTGGCTACATGTATAGCGAGGGCCTCTGTTCTGGCAGTGTTGGTGCCATAGGAAGCTTAGAACGGTTCAGCGCTGGTCGACCACTCTTTACATGTCGGAGACACTCGAGTCACGGCCCGGTGGTTAAAAAGAAGGTCCCCTTCACCCCGAGCAGTCCGAGTGGGGTTGGCCCCCCACAGGAAACAAAAATACTTGCTTTCTTGCTCTCCAAATTGTTTATCTATTTCAATGACCTACCACATCCTTCCCTTGCTTTCCGAGGTTTTCTTGACTGCCAACTCTTATTTTCTATATATATATATATATATATATATATATATATATATATATATATATATATATATATATATATATATATATATAAATATATATATATATATTTATATATATATATATATATATATATATATATATATATAAATATATATATATATATATATATATATATATATATATATATATATATATATATATATATATATATATATATATATATATATATATATATATATATATATATTGTCACGAAGACAAGGATGATGCAGTTGTTTTGAATGAGAAACACGTTTATTGGAGCGAAGTTGTGCTCCCCTAACAACTCAAAAGAATACAGAGGGGGCGAAGTAGCGGTCAACAAAGTGACTTGCACAGGCGAGTGTCGTCGAATCGAATGCCCCGGCGTCCGCACTGGAGGCTTTTTATCTTTTGGCGCGCGTGGTTCTCGAAACGTCGATTCGCATCGAGAACATAGTAGATCCAAGAAGATTATTCTGGGCTGTTCACGTTAGTTAGGAATGCTCTCCCTATCACAACAGATAACACATGCGGCACAGAAAGAAAGAATGGAACACGCGCTTCCCTTGGCGCAGAGATAACACAGACCGGCGCAGCCGGGCGGTAGAAGCAAAACACATATAAGCAAACCCAATGTATGGTTCGCGGCATTATATATATACAGAAAGAAATGCTGGCAGTCTACAACTACCACCCTCAAGCGTCAGATACAGTTGTAGTAAATATAAATACCCCAGAAAGTGAAGCAGAACACAGTCGCCCAGATAGCCGAATATGGAAGGCATACGAGATCTAATCGAAAGGCGTGGTTTCGGTCTCCACTCTAGGCGCGTGTTTTTCTTTCTTTCTCGCTTCGATTAATATGAAAAAAAAATCTATATATAATTTCACGAACGGTAAAAAAAAATATAGTCCAACCATTCCCCTATGCCTTCTTTGCAATGTAGACTGCCCGCATTTCTTTCTGTATATCCTAATGAGCCCCTCATTTCCTAACCATATATATATATATATATATATATATATTTACATATATGGACAGAATAAGAATTATCAGTCAAGAAAAACTCGAAAAGTAAGAGGGGGATTGCGGTTGGTCATAGAAACAGATGAAGCCGTTTTTGAATAAGAAAGTGGTGAAAAAATGCCCACCGAATGGGATCGGAACCCACGACCTCTAGAATACCGGTCTGGTGCGATAAACACTACGCTACTTGCGGGGCTGTTTCTCCAGCACTTTCTTGGGTATTTATGTTATTGTCTTTTTTTTCCTGCACTAGGGGGCGGTATCCAACGCCACTCTGACTACTCGGGGTGAATAGACCTTCTTTTATTCATGGCCGCGGCGGCCGCTTTTCTGATGGAGGCGAAAAGCAAAAACGCCCGTGTGTTCGAGATTTCGGCGCAAGTTAAAGATCCCCGGGTGGTCAAAATTAATCCGGAGCCCTCCACTACGGCGCGCCTCATCGCCTGCGTTGCGTCGGCGCGTTAAACCCTACAATCAATCAATCAATAGACCTTCTTTTTACCCCCGGGCCGTGACTCAAGTATCTACGACATTTCAAAAGTGGTCCACCAGCGTTGAGCCCTCTTAGGCTCACCTTGGCATCAAGACTGCCAGAACACAGGCCCTCCTTATGCATGTAGCGATTCAGAAATTGGAAATGAGGAGCTCGGTGAAATAAGACAGAAAAGAAGGTTTGGCAGTCAAGAAAACTTCGGAAAGCAAAGGGGAGGTTGTGGTGGGTCATAGATACAGATGAAGAATTTTTTGAGTGAGAAAGAAAGTGGTGAAAAAATGCCCGCTGGCTGGAATCCGAACCCACCAACTCCAGAATACCGATCAGGTGCGATAACCGCTACGCTACCGGCGGGGCTGTTTCCCTAGCACTTTTTCGGGTATTTATGTTAGTGTCTTTTTTGTTTCCTGCACTATAGGGCGATATCCAGCGCCACTTCATCTACTCGGGCTGAAGGGGAGCATCTTTTTACCCCAGGGCCGTGACTCGGGTGTCTATGGCATCGCGAGAGTGGTCGACCAGCGTCGAACCCTCTTAAGCTTACCTTGGCACCAAGAGTGCCAGAACAGATGCTTTCGCTAAGCATGTAGCGATTCATAAATTGGAAATGAGGAGCTCGGTGAAATAAGACAGAAAAGAAGGTTTGGCAGTCATGAAAACCTCGGAAAACAAAGGGGAGGTTGTGGTGGTTCATAGAAACAGATGAAGAATTTTTGAGTCAGAAAGAAAGTGGTGAAAAAATGCCCGCCGGGTGAGATCGGAACCTACGACCTCCAGAATACCGGCCTGGTGCGAAAACCACTACGCTACCGGCGGTGCTGTTTCCCCAGCACTTTCTCGGGGATTTATGTTAGGGTATTTTTTTTATTTCCTGCCCTTAGGGGTGGTAGCCAGCGCCACTTCATCTACTCGGGCTGAAGGGGAGCATCTTTTTACCCCAGGGCCGTGACTCGGGTGTCTATGACATGTCGGTAGTGGTCGACCAGCGTGTAACCCTCTTAAGCTTATATATTTACCTCTATATATTTATATACATATACATAAGTATGTATAAATGTATATATAAATATATATATATATATTCGGCGCCTAGGGACATTTTTTCCGGACGTGATGCCTGAGCGCATTATCACCATCATCAATTCCACGCTGGACACCAAGGGGTGTCTTCAAAGGTAAGTCATATCCGTGCACCCATCGCCAGTATCACCTGAAAAAGACCATGCTCATCCCCACGCTTTGACTGTGCACGAAGGTCTGGGCTCGGCGACCTACTAAATATTTTTGCGAAACGCCATACGCCCCGTCTCTTAAGACACCCACACACACACACAAACACACACACACACATATATGTATATATATCTGTACTCTGAAGAAAGAAATTGCTCTTCCTGAAACGTCAGTAAACTTATTTCTTTTTTCTACTTCTTTCTCGTGTGTCTCTATCTCTACTAACCTTATTTTTTCACGCTCTGTAGAGAAAGAGAAAGAGAGGGAGTTCCTCTCAATATTGTGTTGTACATATAATGAATCCACAAAAAATGCACTGTACGTAATATTAACTCGCTGATGGCAATTAGGCTTACTAGCGATGCTTATCATTGTTAAATGCTTGCCTACAAAGGGTTCTGACATTTTGTTAAAGATAAAGGCTTTCTTCGGTGTGTAGTCCTTTTGATTTTAGTCTCCAAATTTTTCAAAACCTTGCTACCAACCATTCTTGGACGAAACCAGCACGAACTCAGACGAAGACGAAGTTAGTGAAACACACAGACAGCCGCTGGTCTAACAACTATAATTTTAATATCAGAAATGGTGAATATAAAGAGTGAAAGCAAAGAAAAAGTAATAAAAAGACGGTGCGCACGGTCATAACAAGTTTCCAAAGGTCGCGGTGATGCCACAAGAATATATACACTTGTTATAGTCAAGGCACACGCAGATATGCAATCTCTTTATGGTTGAGACACACGCTCCTTTGGCTTACACACTTGTCACCGCGTTCTGCTATGCGGAATGCCTCCATGATTTTGGGGGTTGTTTGATTACGTTCCTAAATAAAATGTTAGTGGCCGAAAATTTAGGTTTTCATTGGTGGCACTTAGCATAGTGCGAAGAAAGATGGTATGATGCATGGTCTTTAATGACAATTCTTGTTCTCGCAAACGCATTTTGAACAGCGGCCAGTTTGTCCAACATAAGTGCGACCACAGGGCAAAGGAATGCTGTCAACAACTCACGTTGCGCATGCGAAATACCGGTTCTTGTGGTTGACGCCACAACCAACACCTTTCTTCTGACTTTTCTGCTTTATCTTTTTGTAAAGCCTGCCACATACAGAACGCAAGTTGTTGCGGGCCATGATAGTCACTTGCACTCCATAGCGATAGCCCACTTTTTTTAGGCGGTGCCTGATTGAATGAATGTATGGGATGATGGCAACTTTTTTGGGGTGTTCTATGTCCTCGGCCACATCCCCGCCACCGGACTTTGTTTTTAGGATTTTTACAAGTTTCTCACACGACCATACCAAGAGAGGTTATGCAAATCCTGCCTGCTTTAACTTTTTAAATTGCTAATTGAAGCTGTCTGTAATCAATTGTTGGCACAATTTCGAAACGGCTGAGCGAAAATGTGACAAATGAATAGAATTTTTTAAAATTGGTATGGCCCGATGAGTAGTTCATCAAAGGCTTCTCTGATCGTGGCGCATACATCCAGAAGATATGCTCCTTATCAAACCGAAGATACATATCCAGATACTGGATGCAAATCTATTTCGGAGTTTCTATGGTGAAATTGAGCACCAAACCCCTGTGCTTTATACCTTTATAATAACCATGGTTGTTTGTAGGCTGGAGAAATCCTCAAAAATAACCAGCTAGTCGTCCACGTAAGGGAAAGCATTAGTGGCCATACCGTTCAGGTACCTCTCAAGAGACCGATTAACTTTGGCAAGAAAATAGTCGCTTCGTATTGGAGCCACTCGCGAGCCGATGCATACTCCTGACTTCTGAGTGTACACAGCACCGTCCCAGCAAAAAACCAAAGAGATTAAATAGTTCCAAGAAAGCTGCAACAGGTATGCCGGTTACTCTTTGAATGCCATTTAGTCATTCACATTTGGAATGCACTCCTTTACAGCGGGAAAAAAATCGGCATGGGGAAGCGAATAGAACAGTTCTTCCACATCTATGGTAATAGCATAGCAGTGAGAAAGGTGATGCATTTCCAAAAACTTTACTACTGCATGGGAATTCGGGACAAGGGAGGGATCATCAACGTCCAAATAGGAACGACACTTTTGTAAAAACCCATAAACACAGTACTGCCACGTCTGTCGCTCGGTGACAATTACCCCAAAAGTGATTTCTAACTTATGGGTTTTGGCTATGTAGAAAACGTCAAGGTGAAGCTTATTAGGCTTTTTAACGATTAGGCCAACATGCCTGAATTCATGTATATCAGCATAGAGCATGCCTCTTTCTTTCTGTCCACCGAGTTAACACCCACTTCCTAAAGCTTTTCTCTACTGCTGCCACAGCCTTATGACCAAAAATAGCCTCAGGTGTTACAACAAAGGAACCCTCCTTTTCCGACTCAAGCACCCGAAGCTTATTGCTTGCAAGGTGGTAAAATAGGGAAGACATTGGGGAATGCTTAACAGGTTGACCTCTCGCCTGACGGCCTCCATGCAGTCACTTATGCACCTGTATGCACCTTATCACTTATGCACCTGTTCCATTCGCTTCCCATGCCGATCTTTTGCCCGCTGTGAAGGAGTACATTACTAATCATTATGACGAAACGGCATTCAAAAGTGTAAGCGGCATACCTGTTCCAGCTTTCTTTGAACTTTGGACGTTTTATTTAACCTCTTTGGTTATTTTCCGGGATGGTGTAGTATACACGCAGAAGCTGGGAGTATGCATCGGCTCACGAGTGGCTCTAATTCGAAGCGACATTTTTCTTGCCAAGTAATCGGTCTCTTGAGAGGGACCTGAACGGTATGGCCACTAATGTTTTCCGTTACGTGGATGACTACCTGGTTATTTTTGAGGATTCTTTCAGCCTACGAACAACCGTGGATATTTTAAATGTATGTAAGCACAGGGGTTTGGGACGCAGTATTACCCTAAAAACTCCGAAATAGAGTGGCATCTAGTATCTGAATCTGTATATTCGGTTTGATAAAGAGCATGTCTGGTGGATGTATGCGCCACGATCGGTGAAGCGTTTGATGAACTACTCATCGGGCCATACCAAGCTTGTAAAAAATGCTATTACCTTGTCATGTTTTCGCTCAGCCGTTTCGAAATCCTGTCAACACTTGAATACAGACAGCTTCTATGAGCAAGTTAAAAAGTCAAGGGAGGGAGGATTTTCCAGCATCTCTTGGTATGGTCGTGTGAAAAACATGTAAAAATCCAAAAAACAAATTCCTGTGGCCGGGATGTGGCAGATGACATAGAAAAGCACAAAAAAGTTGCTATCTTCAAATACATTCATTCAATCATGCGCCGCTTAAAAAAAGTGGCCCATCGCTGTGGAGTGCAAGTGGCTATCACGGCCTGCAACAAGTTGCGTTCTGTATGTGGCAGGCTTGACAGAAAGATCACGAAGAAAGGGGTAGGTTGTGGTGTCAACCACAAGAACTGGTATGTCGCATGTGCAACGAGAGTTTTGTACAGCATTCTTTTGCCCGGTGGCCGAACCTATGTTGGACAAACTGGCCGCTGTATCAACGTGCGTTTGCGAGAACATGAATTGTCATTGAAAGGCTCTGTGTCATCCCATCTTTCTTCGCATTCCGCTAAGTGCCGCCAATGCAAACCTTAATTTTCTGCCACTAAGATTTTATTTATGCACCGTAATCAAACAAGCCGCGAAATCATGAAGGCTTTCCACATAGCAGAACGCGCTGACAAGTGTGTAAGCCAAACAAGCGTGTGTCTTCATCCTAAAAGAGATTGCATATCTGTGTGTGCCTTGACTGTAACATGTCTACATCTACTTGCGGTATGACCGCGACCTTTGCAAACTGGTTTCGGACATGCGCATCGTCCTTTTATTACTTTTTGTTTGTGTTCACTATTTATATTCACCCATTCTGATATTAAAATTTCAGTTGTTAGACCAGCGGCTGTCCGTGCGTTTCACTTCCTTCGTCTTAGTCTGAGTTTGGTGCTGGTTTTATTCAAGAATGTCTTTTCAACTAGTCCAGCATGCAACCCTCCTGCATTCCAAC
This sequence comes from Haemaphysalis longicornis, assembly GCF_048455015.1. NCBI lineage: Eukaryota > Metazoa > Arthropoda > Arachnida > Ixodida > Ixodidae > Haemaphysalis > Haemaphysalis longicornis. The sequence goes on from NW_027526214.1 coordinate 90,479,047, forward strand.
CATGGTTTCAAAAGAGGTAACTTTTTTGAATGCGTAAGCAACAACAATATTTTTTAACAAAAAAATGCAACACTTACAGTACGTTCCTGAACAAAACAAGCTCAAAATTTTAAATAATACGTCTTTTTAAAAGATAGATATATCACTATTTTGTAAATGTTTACAGACGGGAATTTAGTTTAAAATTCTGATGAATGAAATACAACTGGAAGTACTGCTACTATATTGCTGTTAACTCTGGAGATATAAGCATTTTTGAAGAGAGCAAGTTTAAATGTAACAAGGAAAACAGTAATGATGACCGCAATGATGGAACAGCAATGATGGAAGCTAAAACGTCGTTAGAGATGTACAGGGCTGAGAAGATGAACATCAGAAAGGAAAATTTCTACGATAATTCCCAGGGCAGTGCTTTGCCTTTTGAGGCTAGAGCAGGTGTCCTGCGAACGAAGAGTTTTGTAGGGAAATATTCACAAAATGATGGGGTATGTGTCGTCTGCGGAAAAGAAACAGAAACTATGCGGCACGTAGTGTTAGAATGTGAGGGTATCCATCCAAATCTACATGAAGGGAATATTGGGCTTTCAGAAGCCCTAGGATTTAAGGGTACCAGAGAGGATGTTAACTTAAAGACTGTCGAACTGACGAAAAGAAGATTAGAATGCTGGTGGACGTAAAGCAGAGAGGGGAATATTGCCTAGGACAGTTACCACCTGTAACAGGGAAAAGAAAGTATTTCGGGCCTAATAAGCTTCAGGGCCTCCCATAAGCAGCGCTAGTATTAAACCAAGAGTGTAAAACATGGTTATATTAGTCCTTTTTGGTAAGATGACATGTCATCACCCCGCTTCAAAGGGGAAACCAATAGGAATCATCATTATAATCATCACCGTCGTTGTCTACACAATGGGCGGTGGGCAGTAACATTACTACTCTATCGTACGAGTTCTTAAAACAGCCGGTGTTTAGGGCCAACAGCACTGGTAAAATTGATGTTGTTGCTAACATTCCTTAAAAGTTGCGAAAAATTGACCGATAATTCCTAATCTCAGCAACTGTGGTTACCCGTGCGCAATGACTCTGATATACTCCCGGAGAGGGTTCACTGCGTTGCCGAGTGAAAAGTGTGCCCTACAACACACCTACAAGAGCACCAGCGTGAAAGCATGGCGGCAAAACTGCACGCTATAAAACACCACAAGAGCAAACAGCAATGAGTCGAAACTGAACAGCGATAACCTAACGCACTTTGCAGAACACCCATATCGGCAACGCTTCACTAACGTATCACGTCCCATTATTCTTTGTAGTGAAACATTAACTTTCTGATGTACGAAGACCTCAGCTCACGCTTCTTAGAAGAGTTGCACATGCAATGCAAGCAAGGAAATAAAAATATAAAATTTTCTTTATTGAAATTCTCATAGGGTATTTGTGGGATTTGTAGGAAATAAAAAAAATGATATTTGCTTTCTAAATGCTAACATTTTTTGTTATTGCTCTTTAGCTACAAGTCGTGAGCTGGCATCTCCCTCACCTGTTATTAGTTATTTCGTAATGTGGTGTCCCAACTTGCATAATACTTCACTGTTATTCTTGGCATAAGTAGTCAAGCAATTATTTTTGAACTTCTGTTGGTCCCAAATAAATCAGTAGAATATAAATGTTGGTTACGTTTGAAGGCGAATGTATTCCGCGTGAAGGCTGGTGGTTTGCGAATCAAGTGCTAGGGTGAATGCGCTAATACCAATTACTACAAAAAATGCTCCTCATGTAAAAACTGCCCCAATTGCATGTGGCTCCATCATTCTGCAAATGACAGTGTTCGGCAACAGTAAGCCAATGCCGCCCGGAGTTTGCGAGAGCCTTAAAGTTCTGGGAATCGATGTTGTTTGGATACTATCACACCCGCTCCGCTGAGCTCTGGCGACAGTGCTGCAATTAGTAGGCCTCGGCCGTCAGCGACACAAACAATTTTATTAGGAGCATTGATAAGAAGATCATGCCACAGTGGTTCAGTATTAGCGTGAAGTAATGTGCGGATATCACTATGTTTGCCCTCTCGATGTTTAGGAGGCGGTTCCGGAGGGAGGGACTAGACAGCAGTGCCTCCCTAAGCTCTTTCTCGTGCGACAATGTAATTGCAAAAGTACCTGCGTATTTGTGGGTGCTAGCGAAATTTTCATGTGGCTACGTATTTGGTTGAGCACAAGAGGTTAAGTTACGTGGTATTATGTATGGATCTGATTGGACATGTCCCAGAGTGGTTTCCTTGTTCCATGTTAGGCGTGAATGTGAGAAACAGATTATTATCCTTGTAAGCCTCTTGTGGTGAGCAAGCTTAAAAATGTTGTAAGTGAAAGAGCTCAACACACAATCAAAGTTAATACGTTGGTTAATATGTGGGCCCGTTTGAAGGAAACTTTTTTACTCAACCGAGGCGTGTACAGGAAACCACACGATCTGAACCTTTCAGTTGGGTGATTCACTTGATTGTATTCCTCTCCTAGTGGGGGAAGTATACAAGGAGGCTAAATTCGGTATGCATCTTGAGTGTTTGTGAGGATTGTACTGACTATAGCCTGTGCGAGCTTTAGAGGAATGGCCCATTCTTCCGCTTCCGCTTCTTTAGTATAACCTCTCATCACAGTAGAGACTACGACGAGATCCTGGTGCGCAGTCAATAGTGCTCTCTTGGCATTTTGCCATGGAGAGGTACTGCATCAATGTAGGCCGTATTTTGGATTGGGGCATACTGCTTGCATTGTTAAAGGGCTTAGCTCTCACTTTCCCCTGGCTTCTGTGTGCTGGACAGAATGTATATTTCTAGGTAAATTAAGAAGAGCGACTTGCGGTTTTAATTGGTTCCGAATTCCTAATTGTTGATTGACAGGTCGGAAATCCACTTGATTTTCTTGAATACTTTTGTTTGCTGGGGAGTCATGGCTAATTTTGACTTTTGGCTTCAGAGGTGGCCTTCCACAACCTCATCTACCGTATTCGCCAGACACATTCATCACAGGTGTCGGCGGATGCGTTCTTGAGAATGATTCGGCCGTTGTTTGATGCCTTCTGTAAGAGAGTGGTCGTTCTATTGGTGTCGTTCTTTCTTGAAATTGAATTTGTTATAATGTTGATAATTTTGTAATGCACAAATGGCTTCATGAGGGGAAAGGTGTTCATTTCCTTCAGTACTCCTGTGTTTATTTGCCACGCTGCAAACAATATGAATCACTTATTAAGTGTATTTTGTTAGACAATGCATCGCGACGTCGATTTCACCGTGGGTAGGAATGTGGAAGCCAAGTACTCGAAGAGACTGGCAAAGCTTGACACTGTGTCGTTCCAACATGACGTAAATTACGTCTGGCTCCTTTTTTTTTCTTGGAAGCCGTACGGCAAATTGTTCACACTTCTTGCGTGATCAGGTGACGCAGCACCCATTAACATATTGGCAGGTAGCATATATTGCTTGTAGTGTGCTCAGATCGATTCTTCACCCAACTAGAGAAATATTACTCGTATAGAGGACATGGTGCAGGTTGGATACACTGACAACCTGCTTTGTATGACCAAGTAGGGAGGTAATATATAATAGAGAAGATAAAAGAGGTCTTTAAAGCGTGCCACAACTCATATAGGCCATAGGAATTGGGGGACGTATGCTATTTTAAGTGTTGGAGTCTGGTCTGTATAAAAGTTTATTATGTAGTCATGGCAGGCGAGTATTCTGGGGTCACAACTTGGCCGAATATATCTACTTAGGCCACGTTGTGACCCCAGATCCCAACATGAGGCAGAGATAATTAGAAGGATCAGAATGGGGTGGGGTGCATATGGCAGACATTCTCAGATAATGAATAGCAGCCTACCATTGTCGCTGAAGAAGAAAGTGTATGACAGCTGCATCTTACCGGTACTCACCTACGGGGCAGAAACTTGGAGGCTCACTAAGAGGGTTCAACTTCAATTGAGAACGACTCAGCGGGCAATGGGGCGGAAAATGATAGGTGTAACACTAAGGGACAAGAAGAGAGCGGAGTGGGTCAGGGAGCAATCTGGTGTTAAAGACATATTAGTAGAAATTAAGAAGAAGAAATGGATGTGGTCAGGGCATGTAATGCGAAGGCAAGATAACCGCTGGTCATTAAGGGTAACAGAGTGGATCCCTAGAGAAGGCAAGCGTTGCAGGGGGAGGCAGAAAGTTAGATGGGCAGATGAGATCAAGAAGTTTGCGGGGATAAATTGGTCACAGTTGGCACAGGACCGAGGTAATTGGAGAATAATGGGAGAGGCCTTTGCCCTGCAGTGGGCGTAGATAGGCTGGTGATGATGATGATGATGTATTCGTAGGTCCTCTGATCACACCCTCTGTCTGAGGCTCTTGAGGATACTGCCATGTGAAACTTTCCTGAAAGCCGCCCTTTGATCCACACCGTTCCAAGAAAAGATTACATGCATGGGTAGGACAACCTAGTCTTCAGGTTGGAGAAGAATGCTTTAAATGGACAGTTGTTTGGGGAGGCGAATTTTTTAAAAATTGTTCTGATTCTTTTACGTGATGTTGCAGACGCTCGAGTACTAGTGTTTCTATGAAATTCCACAAGCTAGATAAAAGATATATTATTCGCAAATTCCCGACATGGCATACATTGCCTGGATTTATTCAATGAAACATACTTCTGCTGCTTCTTACTGAAGGTGATTTGCCTGTAAAATAAAATGTTCGCAGTTCTGCAGTAGACTTTGGATTGCATGGTTACACAGGTTATAAGTACCTTACATGCGATGGCGTCTTCTAAGGGGGCACTCTTTTCTCTTTGATTTCAGCTATTGCTGATCCGAGTTCAAGAACCTCACCTGGTTCATCACTAGTTGCGTTAGTCTCAGCACTCCACTGTAGAAGGTGGAAGGCTAAGTTAGTTTTGTGAGATCTGCACTGTAGAGAGTTTAGTAGCTGATGGGTTCCTTCCTTAGTAGTTTTTGAACCTCACCTGGGTCGTCACAAGTTGCGTTAGTCTCAGCACTGCAATCTACCAGGTGGAAGGCCCAGTGAGTTTTGTGAGATCTGCTCTTTAAGGAGTTTAGTAGCTGATGGGTTCCTTCCTAAGTAATTTTTAGTTGTCCTAGAGTTTCTGCAATTGGTCTCGATGTTGCATGTCAAGGGCTGGACTAGGTGATGAAGGAGCATTAATGTCTTTTGGGTAGACAGGTTTCCATAGCCCATTGTATAGTTTATTCCAGTTCCCCTCACACAAGTACGTAACATTTCCTGCGCCTCACTTTCTAGGGGCTCTTGTAGGGCAAATGAAATCGGGTACTGCCAAAATTGAATAGGTTGGTCTGTTATAAGGCGCAGCTTGCAGTTAACCAGGTTTGTCTTTCCAGGTGGGTTTGAGAAGTCTTTATGTGAGAAGACAGAAGCGTATATGCTTGCGCGTATGGTTCGGGAGTCAGAGCCGCCGAAACGTCGACGTATTTGTAAAACTCTTTTTGCCTTAGAGGGGCATACGGTACGTCCCCTCCTACTATTTCGTCAGATCACAGTGCGACGAAAACATGTTGAGGATCTGGCTTGGCCGGTTTTAGCTCTTCATATCTTTTCAACATGTTGATGTAGAAAAGACTCGTCCTGGTTGCCCTACCAATTGCATAATCGAATTTGTTGCGCCTTTCCAATACATTGAACGGACGTTTCCATGTAAGGATTAACTTATTATTGTATGATGGGAGCAGATGCAAAACATTGTCACCCACGGCGAGTTGACGTGTCTTCGCCCTTCGGTTGTAATACATTTTCTGTGCCAACATTGCCTTCTGGAGCTCTTCTTGTGCCAGTCGGCAAGTGTCTTCCAGGCGCTCACGAAGCTCGACGGCGTATGTGTGGGTGTGGGTCTTAACTTCAGTGTTTATGTTATCTACTATCCAAAAATCCTCCAGTATAGCCATAGGTCCTCGTACATGTCCGCCGTACAAGGTGATCGAACGGCGCGAAACGGAAGCTAGTTTGGGGCACCTCGCGGTAGGCAAACAGCAGTGGTGCCCAGTAGCGGTAACATTTTTAGGAGTTTCTTGGCACAGCTGCCTTATCATTTGCTCTAGCGTGGTGTTAAACCCTTCAACCAGCCCGTTAGCCATTGTGTGGTATGGTGTAGTGGGTAGCTTTGCAACTGAAAAAAGATGGCTTAGCTCCTTCATAAGTCCAGATCTGAAGGACGTGCCCCGATTCCTGACGATTTCTCGAGAAAATCTCCCTCCAGCAAACATCTCTGGAAGCGCTTAAGCAATTATTTCTGTATCCATGCTTGGTCACGCCACGCAATCAGGGTAGCGGGTCGCGAAGTCCACCATTGTTAGCACGTACCGGTTACCGTTCTCCGTGGTGGGGAACAGCGGTCCCGCTACGTCGATGGCAAGACGTTGGAACGGTGTCTCGATCACTGGCATGTTCCTTAGTTGGACGCGGCCTGCTAGATGTTTAGGTACAGTCCGCTGACTAATGTCGCAGGATTTCACAAATCTTGCTATGTCAGCCCGTATTCCAGGCCAGGAGAATTCCTCACGCATACGATCCCGAGTTCGTTAACTCCCTGGTGTCCACCCAGGAGTCCTTCGTTAGCCATCGTCAAAACGATGTCTCGAAGCTCCACTGTAAAAACGAGCTGCTCCATTTCCTTTCTCGAGGGTAAACGGTACCGCCGGTATATAACGCCATTTACCATTGCAAACTTGTTCGCAGCCGCGTTCACCATCACCTTTTGTCCGACCTCACCGAAATACTTTTTATGCGTAGTATCATGTTGTTGCATTTGTCAACTCAGCAACGCTGATCCTAGAAGGGCTAACAGTAACCGCCGGTAGCCGCGGTGTTTTCATCGACGCCTCGCGTCTTGCTGCACCAACGCTCGTGTCGGGCTTTGACTGCGCGTTTGTTGGTGGGCACGGGGGTTCATTTCGGCTGCACTGGACTTCTGGAACGAGTGTTGGAACGCTCCCTGTTCCGTTCGCAGGACCGTTACTGGTCGGAGGAGATTCCTGCTCCTGGGACTCCTCCCATATGTTTTCCGAGTTGCGGCCTCGATGGCATTGCGAGGCATTGCGAGCGACCTCGATGTTCCCTATGATAACGTCATAGAGAGGGTCCTCAATGCCAGTGGCCAGTAGTCGGCCTGAGAAAAATGAAGACACTATCTTCACTTCGGCTTCTGGTAAAATAAGGTGGGTTTGGTCCAACAGAGAGACAGTGCTGGCATTCCCCGTCAGCTTGGTATCGCGAAGCAAGGACCACCTAACGATTACGGAATTACAGCCCGTGTCGCGTAAGAGTGCCACAGGTTGCCCTTAAAGTAATCCTCCGGCTGTCAGCATATGATCCCGGTTAGCTCTCTGTATTTCGTGTTTTGGATTCTATTTCCCCATCCTTGAGATTTCCGGCCAAGATGCATGTCCGGTCAAGAAACAGGAAGCTTCATCTGGTTTTCCTGGTTGGTTCGGGCATACGTCAGATCAGTGCCCGTGTTTCCGGCACCTTTCGCAAAAGAGCGTCCTCTGGCTGGGCTGATTAAAACCCCGAAATTTTCTCTAGCAGTCCAATGGACAGTGTCATACTTTATTGCAGAAAAAGCAAGGTGACTTGGTCGTCTTGTGATTCTCATGATCAAATCAGTGAGGGAGTCTAGGGGTCTTGCTGCCCTAATTCGTTTTCTCTCAGACTTTACCCAGATTGATTAGGCTTCAGCTTCGATGTACTGGTCAGCAGTTTCGACTAGCTGGTCCAGGTTTTTGCAGCCCCTGTTTTTAATAAAAATGGCTAGCTTCTCAAGACACCTGTTGAAGTAATGCTCGGCCACCATTTTGTCTCGGAGCGCCACGTAAGTCTGCTCCGCTTTGGCCAGTTCCTGCCAATGGTCAAACGGACCGAGTAGGCGGCTCGCAAACTCGCGGCTTGTCTCCGCGTTATTTGGCTTAGACTCCCTGAAATTACACCTATAGCCCTCCTCGGTGTATATCAACCTTTGTAGCAGGGTCTGCTTTAGTTTAGTTAATTACATGGCACCCTCAGAAAATATGCCACCAACCGCACTGAGAGCTTCACCAGTCAAGAACAAGGGTAGGGAGTGCACCCACGTGTCTCAGGGGCATTCTTGACTGCTTGCCACCCTCTCAAAACCCTCGATGTATGCACCAAGCTCATCATGATCCTCGGTAAAGGCAGGAATGAACCTGTGAGGGCTGTGGATACCTTGTGCTGCATTAGGCGCAGTGTCCCCTTCCACATCGTGAGAACTCTGCTACCCTTCCTGAAGCCACAGCTTAAGTTCTACCAGGGCTCGTTCAGGCTCTGTGCGCGCTCTGGTCTCGGACTCTGTCTTCTGGGCTTATATTGCTGCTTCTTTAGCCGCCTTGCGTTCAGTTGCGCGCCAGTCTTTTTATTTCGTGCCTTCCTCACCAATATCCTTTAAGAGCTGGATCGGACAGTCCGGACTTGTTCCCGATGGAAATGAGTTTTATAAATCCGTCCTCCCTTGCCAAACCAAAAAGCCCGCTTTTTCTCACGAGGCAATTAGTCTACGCAATCCTGATACGGAAGCCAGAAATTGAGAGGCCACGTATTACGCAGGCGGGCGTGTGGCTCGCGGAAGAGTATCGAGAATTGACGGCATGACATGAGAACAACAAAAAAACATCCCCTGGCGGACACAGAAACATTGCGGAACGAAACTGGTGGCCTGCTCGGCAACAAAATGCAGCACACGTGCCACGTGGAGGAAAAAAAAACTAACAGCTAACCAAAGTCCTAACCAAAGTTCGAGCGGCGAGAAAAAAGGATGCGATACGCTCACGTTCTTGTCTACTCGAAGCTGGGCGGGAAGACGTCGGTTGAAGGTGTTGAGAGCTCCGCGTGTACGATGCCGGTGGTTAGCAGACGTGGTGGGACACTTTCTCAGTGGCGCCTTTTTAGAAGCAGAGGCCCAAGGTCGGAACGCCGATGCCCGCGCTCATGTCTGGCCAATCTAGGCTTCGCCCCGAACATTGCCCGTGAACACGCCTCGCGATCACGCCAACGGGAACAGGCACCCCGCGTTGCATCAGAGGGACCACGCAACAGCTCCCAGGACGATTCTCGGAGCACGGAGAGAGCACACTTCCAGCTCAACCTCGAACCGCCTCCCGAGGAGCCACTGCGCCCATTCCCATGGCGCTGCCTCGTCGCTAGTCACCGCCGGAACATTCCCCTCTCGTGCTCCCCGCTCAGCGTGGACCCGCTCATCGTCGTCTTCACTTCCACCGCCGGCTCGTTTCCATCGTATACTTGCGCGATGTCACGGCCGGGCGATGTCAGTCATCGCAGAAGCCTTTACAACATAACAATTGGTCAACATCTTACAACTCATAGTTTTCACTACATCACCTGAGGGCTGCTCTGATCCCGTGCACAAACTCAGCTCCCCCCAAGACAACAGCACCTATACAATGATGCAACACCTACACTCAGACACACTCGAAACACTTCTACATTTTTATAATAAAATATGACTTTCGGGGCACTCTTGGATGGAGGCCTTTGTATTGGCTTTCTTGGAAGAGGGAGAGGAGCCGTCGTCCCCCTCAAGTTTCCATCCTATAGCCCAGACGAGCTACCTGTGCAAGCTTATCGAGAACATGGTAAATCGCAGGATCGTGTACTTCGTTGAATGCAACTGTCTTCTCAAGAGCAGCCACGCAGGCTCCATGGTGGGGCAATCGACAAAGGAAGAACTGTCGCACTTGACTCGTTCATCAAGAATCCATTCGTGAATAAACAGTATTAGGTAACTCAGTTTTTCGACCTCGATAAGGCCTATGACACCGCTGGCCGTTATGGGATTCTTACTAACCACAAGTCATTCGGTGGTTCAGGTAACATGTTAAACACCCTTGTTAGTTACTTGTAAGAAATAATGTTTCGAGGGAGAGTTAGTTGTGCACTCTCAAAGGTTCCTATGCCAGAAAATGGCATGCCGCAAGGTGTCATGTTGAGCTACACGCTCTTCATAATTATGGCGAACCCTCGTGGAAAGGCCTCGCCACAATCAATCTCTTATTTTATGTGTGTAGATGACGTCCAGATATCCTTTAAATAACCTAATATGTCAATCTGTGAACGTCAAATCCAACTTGGTGTCACCAAACTTGCTAGCTGGGCAGACAAAAATGGCTTTAAGCTGAATCCTGCAAAAAAGCTCTTGCGTTTTAGACCCAGATATTACTCTTAATGCCCTGTCGCCTCGTGTGAAAAACGAGCACAAGTTTGTATGCGTTCTGTTTGACCACAAACTCGTTAATTCCCCACATCCATTAACTGAGGCATAAATGTCTGTAAACAATGAATATCCTTAGAGGTCTCTCACACCAATTGTATGGGGCTGACAAAGCACTCTTGCTGCACTTGAACACTGCTTGGTTGGGTCTTGTTTTGTGTACGGCAGTGTGGTGAGTGTGTCGGCGACTAAAACAGCGTTGCAGATGCACCACCCAGTGCTACACTTTGGGCTTCGCTTTCGTCGCGTGCTTTTCGCACTAGTCCCGGGCAAAGTCTATGTCGAGTGTAATAAAAGTGCAGCATTGAAAAACAACGGACGTACATGTACTTACTCTAAGGTTTTGAAATATCATAGTCGAATAACCATCGTTTTTATCCTGTCCTAAATATTACATCCACGACTCTGCTGTTTGTGATTTGCCCATCTGTTCCTCTGCCTTTTTCTTTTCGCTTAGAGTAAGAGAGCGAGCCTCGGGTCTCAGCGCTTCGTTTTTAGGTGTGTACAGATCATTATTTCCTAACATTGTCACGCAATGGCAAGTTCGCCCTGGGTCCTGTGACCTTTGTTTTATGTAAGTGGACAAATATCGGGTAACACGAGCTGCAATACCGCAACACTTTCTGTCTCTGCTGTTTATATACCCATTGGAAGAATTTACAGTTATCTTCTAAAACCTCCACTATGGTGTCCTGCACTGCTCATGGTCCGAATTTCAAAAACTTGTTTCAGCAGAAGCATATGAAATTACTCATCGTACAACACATTTTTGAAAATCAAATTCTCCATTTCATCATTTATACAGATTCCTTGAGTGTTGTTTGTGCACTATTACTGTAAAAACCCCCAAAAAGCAGATAGTTAACCTTGTGTCCAAAGCAACTATGTCAATCGATGCGCCAAAAATGAGCTGCCCCTCTGCTAGGTCCCAGGACACGCTGGGATCGCTGGCAACAAGTTGGCAGACGGGAGAGCCACTGCTGCTGCACTCAGTAACACTAAACATAACCTTGGTACCATGGGCAGACCTAAAGCCACATATAATACAACACTTGCGTAAAATATGGCAAACACACAGGAGTGAACAGACAGGTAACAAGTTACACGTTATAAAACCACGCTTTGGACAATACACCACTGAAACACGCAACAGACACGCGTGAGTGGCCTTGGCTATGTTACGGATAGGCCACACCAATGCAATCACTCGTATCTGCTCACGGGATAATCTAGGCCCCAGTGCAGCAGGTGCGGAGAGGCTCTATCCGTAGTTCACATACTCATTGACTGCACAACACTACAAATCACACGACGCAAGCTTTTCCCATTGCTATACCTACTACGCGTTCCACTACATCCAGTATTTTTCCTGCCTGATGATCTCTTGTTTTCTTTCAAGTGCATTTTTTTATCTTTAAAAGAAGTGAAATTTTTAGACCTAATCTTCATACCATGCATAATAACTCCCTGCCCCTCTACACCAGCTATGTAATTGTTGTTTTCTTATTTTACTTCGGTTTTTTGCTGACCTATCTTACGGTTTATGGTTTCACCTTTCATATATACCCATTGTTTTGGCGCTCTTTGCCCCAGTTGGTCTTGCTCCATTCACAACCAACCATAATAATCAAATTAGCCATATTTTTGAAAACCAAACATAGGACAGACAAGCAATGGCATACAGTGGCAAAGAAGTCGATTTGTTTGGCAAAATGGTTTGAAAGACTGCGGACGTCAAGGGGAATGAACGATTTCAGTTGCTTGGATTTTGTTAGCACAAATAAACGCATCAGTGTGGATCAGGCCAATTCATCTCAGGGTCACGGAGCTGCAAGACTCTTCATTTCAGTAAATCATTCTTAGGTCGGGGACGCCAGTGAGGACATGCAGTAATCTGTCCTCATCATTCCTTGTCTTGCTACAGCAGTTTGACGTCCTGAGGTATTTCCATTCGCGTTCCTTTTTCCGGGCGACCGCCTGAGCGATGCATGGCTTGTTGTGTCGCGTGAGGTGCTCACTGACAAAAATATTATTTTCTATCGTTATAGGAAAGTTGAGTGCAGTTGACTCGTCAAGCTGGCGTTTCAAACTTCAGCCACAGAATTTATCTTTTTATCGCGAGGGCAAAACCTGGCTATTATATTTTTTCCTTTCTCAGCCAGTATGTGGGGAGCGACATCGATGTAAGCAGTTGTAACTACGCGCCCAATTTCGTCACCGATTGCTTGCAAGTGTTCTGTGCAGTCTACTTTTTTTGCTGCGCAAGACTCCTTTTATCTCATTGTTGTTAACACGACCTGATAAACAACCTTTCGCAAAAGCTTCTCGAAAGTTCCTGATGTTCGAGATTCAGTGCTTCATTTTAGAAATTAAACGCATCTTGTTCATTGTTTTTCAGGGTGTTTTCTGGTTACAGGATAAAGGGGGCACAAGCAGAAGGTGACAGTGGGTGGTAGAGAGGGCAAAGCTGAGTTCAGTGCCTGGCCCTTAGTATGTTGTATTGCTTCAATGACAACGGGGTGTTTAAGTATTACGCTTTGTATTGCATCCTCCACATCGCTTTTAAAACCGAGGCAGCTTGTAAAATTGAAAAAAAAAAATAGCAACAAATTGTCACCATTCTAGCAGCCACGCAAAATTAAAAAAAAAACTTCAGTTGTGCTTCTTTGGTCAGTGGCATTTCGTAGAACAAGGTAAACCTCAACGTTGTTTTATTTTACAGTCGCGCCCCGACAAGGTCTAGAAGATTCAATGCCAATTATACTGTTTCTTTACAACGCCGTCCAGTCCTGTGCACTGAGGGCCGTAAATTCTGCCCGCCCCAGCGCAAAACAGGACCAACGCATACCTTTTATTGTTTGGCAAAATGTGGTAACAAGAAATTTACCCTTTAAGCCTTCTGACCCTGGCATTCTCTTTGAGTAGAACAACCAAAATTGTTCTATCAGGTTCAGACAAAAAGTAAGACACCTGGTTTTTGGTGGAAATATTTCTTGTGGAGGTTCATTTTAAGGCTTTCTGCATTGTTTGTTTTTGCTACCTTTCGGTGCCAGAAAAAAAAGAAGCCATTGATGAGTAGACGCAGCGCGCGGCATGACCTCAAGGATCCAAGTACTAGACACTTGACGAGCCCTAAATGTAAAACTTCTTTTTTTAGCCGCTTTATTTCTCCTGTGTGCGCCGAGTGCTTTCGAATACTTAGGAAAACAGGGCAGAATTGCTGTGCTTGTACATACACTTTATTAACTTTACAATATAATTAAATGTCCTGCTTGTAAATTGCTACTTTCTGTCATTGCCACCTGGATGTTGTGCCCAAACAGACGCGTAAAAAGACGTTGACGTAAAACATAAATACACAGTAGTACGGGCGCGTTTTCCGCCTGTTTGAAACACCATGGAGAAAAATTTGTTTGATAGCAAGGAAAGTTCCACGGCTCAAACGATTAAGCGCCAAACCCTATTGATATTTTAGCGTAATTTATTCAACGCAATGGTAGGGACCCCTATGCTTCGCAATTGCTAAAATAAAGAAAAACTGTCTGTCATTTCTGGTATGAAAACATAGGAAAGTGTTAGACGGGCGATATATAGTACCCGAGAATAAGAACAAACAGCAGCGCATTTATTTGCCCACATTGATCCGTTATGTGTATAACCTGTTTTGTGCTGCTGATTTTACAAGTACGTAGCAAATTTCCCAATACTGCGGACAGCAAGGGTTAATGGCACATTCCTAAGGATTTTATATATTTAGTTGTTCATTGGACGGTAGTAATTTCAACAGCAAAAAAACTTCACTCGTGTTTCATCCCCTTGGAATCGAAAATTGTTCAGATCATAAAAGTTATTCCCTACTTCTAGCTGATTTTAGAAGTAATTTTGTACAGGCGTGAAGCCCTAATGATTTCAATTTATTGTGCTTTTTATATTCACAGTAATATATGAAAGAGGTTTTTGTAGAAAACGAGACATATTGAAAGAGTGTTCTATGCAGAGACATGGAACCAAGTGTTTACATTGCTACATTACACCGCAGGAGTCTTTAAAAACGAGCTTTGTAAACCTAACTTTAAACTTTCTTCTCTCTTCCGCAAACGATGCCAAACAATAGAGATGCATGCCATAGTGAGGCTGTGCTAATGCCGGTCCCAAAAGAAGCCGAATCAAGTGTTTCTTTTTGGGCTATTGTCCGGATAGGTCCTCAAAGAATTGGTTAAGGCGTGTGCTGCAGTTTACATAATTATCCAGCATGGTTCCTAGTTGATTACACCGTGTTGTTCGGCGAGTTGGTACTGCGCTTCAAGGGTAGAAAACTGCGCGTAAAGGACAATAGAATAAGAGACAATAAGGAAGGAAGAGACAATAGGAAGGAAGAAACCTCCCCGAAAAGCAAACAATGCTGAGCCCTTCCTCTTCCTTCCTCATTGTCTGCGCTCGTCCTGGCCCTTTCTAATAGTCTTTTACACGCAGTTTTGTACCCTTAACATTTACAGCAGGTCTTTCAGTTTTATTACAATGTGATATCCATCTCCGTACTTGCGCCGCTATATATAATCAGTTGTTTCTAATTTCCAATACTAGGCGGGAAAAAACTTCTTACTGTCTAGCTGTTTTCTAAATTTGTAAGAGACTTACCCCGATTTTGGGCCGTTGTTTTTGTAATACAGCTTCTTATCAAGGCCACAACCAATACGCAGTCAGTTTCCGACACTGTCAACCTTATTCCAACATGTCGGCATGATCCTGCGTCCCACATAGCCTACAATACAGGCATCAGCGATAGATCGTCTGTTGCTTCCTAATGACCTTAATCTGTTAAGGTGTGCGAAATTGAAAGGCAATAAATAAATCCAAAAATAGGAAACCCAAGTTGCAAACAATTACTGTCTAACACTCAATTTTCTCATCGCGTTCACAGGCTGCTTCGAACGGCATAGGTGCATGCCAACTGGGACATACTCGTTTCAAAATATTAACATGACACCTCAGCGCAAATTTGTTCATACAAACACGGTCAGCACAGAAGCTGTATGACATAACTGTAAGTTCAAGTGGTTGTCAATAAAGCGCTATTTTGATATTATAATAAATATTAGCAGCAAGGCTTTTGGCCAGATTACAATTGACATACAGAAGAATACACTGAAGTTTCCTAAAGCCTGGAATATTATTTGTCATTATAGCCTGCAAACCTTGCTTTCTAGTAACCTAAATATTTTGGTACATGATAAACATTAGGAATATTGTTACCTAAACGTCTTTTCCAAGGAATCAATGAAATACCCACAAAGCGTGTGCTTTCATCTATAGCCATCCCTATTCAAAAATTGTGATTTTCGTTGCAACTTCGTACTGCGAAACACCGAATGGTTATTTACCATGCCATGTTTCCACAAATAAGTAAGATGGCGTAAAATTGGTAATTAGACTTTCAAAATATCTTAAGCATCCGTCCGACACCTCAATATTCCTAAATTGTTGTTTGGCCATTTTCTTTTTTCGTCACACCGGTAAAATGAGTAGATAATCTGTAAGCTACGTTTTTTGCTAATGCTATTGTAAAGTTGACAACCTAATACAATTTTATAAATATGGGAGAAAACATTCCTCAAGTAAGGAACGGCCTATTTCACTTTGTGTCAATCCACGTAACGATGTCAGATATTTATTGTACTCGCGTTTAAACAATCTATTTTATCGAACTTTCCTCTACACGACCTTATCATTGCTTTCTGAAACACTATTCACGTGAAACTAAGCTGGCATCATTTACGCGCAAGTTCACCCTGACTCCAGGTCGTTAATGAAAGCAAACTGCGTATATCAAAGTTCTGTCTTGCACTTTTCTTGCTTTTTTGCCTAACGTGCTATTTTCAGATGTATCTTATAAATTTTATAACAGGATTTCTTGTCTAAACAAATTGTTACCAATTACTCACCGTTATCAACAGAGCACCTGAGCTATGTGCAGTGATCTGTGGCTTGCAATATTCTCTGTTTTTGGTCCAACTCTTTTTAATGCACATTACCGAGTTACCGAGTAATGTTTGCTTTACCTTACTCGTTTTGCGGGACGGCGCTGGGATGTTAAAAAAAACGTGCCATTAGAGATCACTCATTCTTGAGTCAGACCAGAGTGCCATTTGAGAGATGGGAGTCCCAAGGTTTGTCAGTTCGCGCAGGAATATGCGTCAAGTGATGCGGGTAACCTGATCGCCTGTCACACTACTCATCAACGACCGTTTCGACAACCCGCTAGAAAGGGCACCGTCAGAGATTATCTAAGCTGAAATGTTCATACAGCTTATGTTATTAAACGCTACCCTCTCGCTTGGCTGGCCAATTCTGCACGTTTTTAAAACCAATTTCTTTATGCTGCGCCTATAAAACAACATTCTGAACTGATATTCAGAGCTTCAATATGGCGTCCCCTAACGTAATTTATTGCAGTCGTTACCAATCGACATAACTGGACTCAATTCATACGGTCTAACTCCAATCAAACCACTAAAATAGAATTCATAAAATCACTTGTCAATAATCATCTCGTCAATCACTACGTAAATGTACCGCTTAAGTCGGTTTCACGCGATCAACTATCACGGCTGGTTTTCGTAGTGAAAGGATAATGTGTCGTTGAAGTATACCAGAAAGGACGGCATTTGTTCTTGCAGAAATTACTTCTTTCTCCGTTTTGTATGCCTGATATATAAGAGCAATATAATACCATTGCCAAACCGACTGCAATATTTGACTATTTAAGCGTTGCCAAGAAGGCTGGAACTGAAAGTGTCTACAAGCTGAAACTGAAAATATTGTAGTTGTTGGTTTGTAATTTTCAGTATTGCCCATTACCACCCACCTTGTGTCAATTGACACATTAGTAAAAAAACCGAAATTAAACAAATGTTTAAAAACTGTTGACTGTTTTTAACATTACAATAGCCCCTACCCAAGCAAATTTGGCAGCAGTGTCAGAGCTGTATGCACAAACCTAAAAAATAGCTACGGCTTAGCTCGGCTAACCTTAGAAATGGAAAGGAAAAGCTTGGCTTAGTTTGGATGACTATTGTTTTCGCTTCGTTATTCTTTGATTTAGCTATATTGCCGAACACATATTTTAAGCCGTCCGGTGCCGTGCAACGCTCACAGATGGAGGCCGGGCGAACGCGGCGCTTTTCACGGCGAACGCGGAGTTCATTCATAGCCAACGGACCGTCCCTTTTCGCCGGGAGCGAGACGAGTCGGAGGCAATGGTGGTGGCGACCGCTCTCGGCACCCGCAGGAGCCAACAGCGGCCCCTGCGAATCACATGATGCGCTTCGAAGGGTGTATCGCCGGGGCTGTGCCTCCCATCAAAATGTCACCTTGAGTATCCTCTACGAAATCACTGTAAGAAAGCCGCAAAGCTTTGCTTTAAAAGCATTCCAGCATTTGTTGAGATCACTGAACGGAATTGTATTAGGAACATTCTTGGTACCGGTGCTCTTGTTGCCGTCCCTGCTGCCCAGCGCAACGGTTTCTATTGTGTCTGTGTCTATTAGACATTTTAGAGTATGCCCAAGTACATTACAAAACGGTTCCTACATCTAACGGAACCATTAAAGTCGCAACTGGAAATTCTCTACGATGTTGTAGGTGTAATGTGTGACTGGAAGACAGAAGCACGCGCGTAGAACTTCGCAACATGGAAGCCAGCTGGAACGTCTTAATCAAGGTTTTCGCAGACGCAGCATGTAGAATTTAATTAAGCCATCCGACATCTCAAACTAGAAACAGCTACCGAACCGCCAGGAATAAAGTTTTTGCAAACGTAGACGATTTCCTGTAGTGCCTATGGGGGATTTTGAATATCAACAGCACACCCGAACGCGACCTTTACTATCAACAAAGCAGCGCAAACGCGAAAAAATGGCATGAAACACTTGAAAAACCGGCCCAAAGTTCAACAGAAGCATTCAAGGCCAGTGATCTACAACTCTGCTACACAGTGTAATACTAACGCATGGAGGAATTATGCAGCGTAGTGGAAAGTGAGCACCACAAATTGTGATACGAAAAGCCTAAAATAACGTGAAAAAAAAAACACGGGTGACACCCACAATCTTCTAAGACCTCACGGGTTTCTAGGTTTATATCAACATTTCAACGCGCACGTGGGACCTGCTATGAAAAAAAAAGAATTTTTGTCGTTCTCCGGAACAGACACATGATACCAATGTAACAAAACAGCAGTCCACTGAGATATCTTCACATTATGTGTTTCCATTAAAAAATAAAGGCGTTTTTTATATATACAAACAATTTTCAATGCAAAAGCAGCCCACAGCACATTGAACATCCGACATTTTCTAAAGTTTATTAAACAGGGTCGTTCAATTTTTACGTTAACAAAAAGAAATACTACGAAACTTTTCAAATTAGAGTGTGAAAACAATATTTCTACGCGTTCTCGTTGAAAATTGGAGATCACGATTCCTATGGTATGTATTGGCTTTTAATTACAGACGCAGTGGTTTATTTAAGTAGTTCTGTGCTCATGTAACCTGCTGCAAAAGTTAACAAACTTCAAAAAATGGTATGCTCTGATTGTGAATAAGAAATTAGCAAGCATTTCGAGGTATAAAAAAAATGGTAAGCATTTCGCATGGTTTGGAAATAGCATAGATGGTTAGTAAATTCTTAAAATGTTTCTATGAGATCGCTACCTCTTTTCAGGAGTCAGAGAAAGTTTATAATTAGAAGTGCTAATTTCAGACTGCTAATAGAAAAACTGACGCACAGTTCCCCCCACATGCGTTGTAATGTCATGTAACTTACGTGGTTTTTGTCGTACAGAACATACATTTACTTCTATAGTTGACCACACACAGAAACTTTGAACAGCTTCTACTTGTCTTTGTTACAAGCCAATGCAACATAAATTCTGAACCTTCAACTAGTACATTTAATGCGTACAGAGAATGTGATCAGCAGCCTAAAAACATTCACTGGAATTTAAAGAACAATTATTTTTTGGCCACCGCATGTTCGATTCGAAACACAAGGCAACGATCAACAATGTTTTCAAACTGCATAGATGAAACCAGTAAAGAGATTCAAAAACCTCAATATTTATTCAAAAATTCCGTGTCGTAAACAAACGCCTCAGGCGCACCCAGCAGTTTACGTCTAAGGGGCCGAGCGCATCGGTCAACAAACCAGGTAAACAGCATATTCGACAAGACAAGCATTGAAAAACCGCCTGATGAATATAACCCACTGTAAACAACAGGAAACAGCGATGTGTTTTTTCTTTATTATTCGATTTGCAGCTAGTCTGCAAAAAGGGGTGGATCACATTTGAGGGCAAGCGCACGTGTCGTGCCAATAAAAACAAAGCAGTTCGCGCCCAAGTGGCCACGGGTATGTTTCGAGCTAGGCATACCTCAGAACTTTCCTTCACAAAAGCTGAGCAAACACGCCAAGCCCGCCGACACGACGAGGCACACTTCATACCCTACCCCATCAGCATGTCTACGTGTTTACAACAGATTTCTTGGACATACATTTTGTCACAGGGGATGGCGGCAGTTTATTTACTTAACCCTTCGTTGCGTTTTTTTTTCTGTTTGGCGCTGTTCACCCTTTTTTTAGTCAAAATGTTGAATTATATATTCCATTATTTTTGACAGTTTAGCAGCTCAAGGCTCCATAGAGTAGCTTTGAACTTAAAATATTCTGTCATGACCGAGAGGTAAATGTTTAAGAGGTACTCAGAGATATGTTCGGCGTTATAAATCAAAGAGCAGTATGATTCGCCTCAGGATATTTTCCTTGTAAACATCTGCTAATTATTCCACCCACACCCTCCATCTGCTGGCGGTGAGCTCACAACCTAATGGGAAGCAGAAATTCTAGACAGTGTTGTCTTGCCCTCATGCTCGCGATAATTTTTACTGCCACGGTCGCATATTGCTTATCAATGAATCAATTCATCAATCAATCAATCAGTCAATCTTTCATTCAATCAACAAAGCAATCAATCAATCAATCATTTGTATTTCCACAAAACATGCCAAGCATACTTCACAAGGTCTATGTATTGGTATTCGATAAAAGCTCAAGCAGTCATTCGCTGATATCAGAACTATACCCACTCAGACAAGTAAATAACATACACATTACAATATTGGCATAAAAGCATCAAGATAAGATCATGTGTCAGAAAAAACAATAAAAAAAGATTGCCTGTGCGCCTAACGAAGGCAAAACATTTCTATATTAAACAATTAGAAAAAAACAATATTAATAACTATATATACATATAAACACTACGCAGCAATGAACTGTGTATTACCCAGCGGTTTTTATGGCTGCATATTTACACAATAAATTCTTTTTATAATCCAAAGATTGTACGTTTTGAAAGCGCGTCATAAACAAATCAAAAACAATATTGCAGGAATTAAACCAACTCAATGCCGTCATCTTGCTGGATAAATTTTTGTATTACGAAACTCATGCATTGTGGACTTATCACACAGAAAATAAGTAGTATTTAAAAGCCGGGCTCAAAAAACAAGACAGCACGAACAAAAACTGAAATAGGTTTTTTTTTTTTAAATCTGCTGGGGGCAGCATGCAAGGGCAGTTTTAATGAAAAAAGGGGTTCTTGAGCAATGGCTGAATAAAACAAGACAGACATTTGAATGGTTTAATTTCTGAAAATACAATCCCTTAAAAACAAGCATGCTTCAGCAATACTTTAAATTTGACTTTTTAGCGTGTTCAGCATCACTTCTTTATAAAAACTTGGCTATTATCGCAGTGCTTAATGCATTAGGGGCTCTCAGATGTGTTAAACAGTAATATACAATATCGATTAATTTTACTCACCCCCATATACTAAAAGATGGCCAAAAAATTCAGAAACCTATTGAAAGAAATATTTTTGCCCTTAAAAAGACGTTGACATTAGGAACGTCCCGAAAAACTGGAACAAATGTTCGTGCACAAACTCACCTCCATCTAGCTCTTGTTACGGAAGATTTAGCACAGTTTTCTGGCAGACCTTTCATCTGCATGATCATTTTGTTAAACCGCCGTTCGCGTCAAGGATAATGTCCCAATGGTCTGCATTACTGATTTGTTTCGCATACAGAAAAAGGGTTTCTGAGAGTATTTACCTCTGAAAGAAGTCAATACCACTAAACACGTTTACTGTAGGGCCCTCTGCACCCTCCGCAATACCTAAGCGCTAACCGTGCGTGACCAATTCCTGTAAGAAAAACAACAAAAAGTGAGAAGAGCGGCATTGAACTGTCATATCCAGGCTGGGCTCATAGGCTGATTTCTCGCATTGCCAAAAGCTATCTCCGAGGTGGGGACCAGCAGAAGAAGCAAGGTAAATTTTACGGTCAACACCGTTTTTTTATTGCGATGTCCGCAGAAACTGCAGTCACAAAACGATTCAATCATTAGTTGTTGCGCTATGATGACATTTTTACGGGCATACGAATCATTGCCTAAAAATTCAGGCAATGGTTAGTTAACCACGATGAACGCAAACCTACCACTATAAGCAGTAAAGAAGTGTTTCTTATCTTATATATAAACAGGATCCCCATGGAAGCGCTATAGAACACAGTGTGTTTTGAAGACACGCATCTAAAAACAAAGTGGGTGGTTTTCGCCTAAGAAACCGGAACCGTTTTTAATAAATGATATGCTCTAAATTTATAAACCTACGGCCGACAATAAGAGGCAAAAAGGCGGCAATCCACACCCCTGCCTCTTCTGGCAAGTATAGAGTTTCACGGTGACGTATCCGCCCGGTGCTCCGAAATAAATCCACTGAAGACGTCCGGTGTACAAAAGAATGTTTCTGTAACCAACGCAAGACTGCTTCGAGGTGCTTGCGAATTAGGCAGAGCGAACAATACCGATGAAACAACCGAACTTATGAACTTTATAACACGGGAAGCCACTTTGTTAAGAAAATGTGCTTATAACGTGAAGTGATCTGCAAAGCAATCTTAGTCAATGTCAATTCAAAAACGGAAAATCCTTCAAGCTTGTGTAAATGGCGAAATTATATAGACGATGGTTTGCAGTGTGCTGACCTATTTCTCAGTGAGCCTAGCGGAAGTGTTTGTTTATTGAGGCGTGTAATTTACCTTTGTGAAAATGCGTTGTCAAAATTGAGTTTCCTACATGGCATTGTGTGCAAAACGTTTTGCATTCTGGACGTACGCTTTAAAATTTGAATACGCTGGCAATGTACTCGAGAAACGTTCGTGTTTTCATTACATTTTTCTTCACCTGCTACCATCATACTCGTCAGAAAAAGTTGGCTTTCTTGAAGGCGTTCGGGGCCAACATTGTCATCGGTTAGGCATAGAACGTTTTGCTTTAAAAGCGCTTTCCGCAATGTTTCTAGTACGTTTAACGCGCAACACATACACATGAGGATCTCTTGCTTGCTGGCGTCTCATGGTTATGGCAACCAAATACTCCACGCATATTCGTATTAGTACTCGCCGGACAAGCCACAGCAGGCGACAGCCTAAATACATCGCACGTCGATTGCGACAACCGCAGAACTTTTTTTCAAACCTATGAACGTCTACATAGGCGCCCGTTTTACCGTTAGGTGTACATTGTACACTGTAACTCTGGCGGACTACTAAACGTGCAGGAATGCTGACAAATCATGTAGTCTTCGGTTTAGTATTCTAAATATACCCTATGAACACCTGGAACCTCCTCAAATAGTGTGGCAAAGGGTACTGTAAGATGTACTCGTTGTCAATGCTTTAGCAATGCGGAACGAAGTGCTTGTCCTACCACTCAGATTCGTGTCAAGGCGCTGCGACGTAAACGACTGAAATATAACTGAAAAAAAAAATAACTGGTTCGCTAGACTCATAAAATTCAAGAAAGAAAGTACACTCGTACTGTTTTTCTGTGTCGTTGGAATATTTATAAGCATGCCTGTAAAGAAGCCATAGGGAGGCACAGCAAACTTTCCGGGAAAGCACAAGAGAAGCGTGCTTGCGACTTTTCCCGACTTTTGCCTTGATTTAAATTGCTTCAGTTACATCAAGCCGCGCGAATTGGAGGGCCTGAAGCCTTCCATTTACGCAAACTGGGAATGGTTGCACTCATCTAGAGAAGCGTTCACTGTTGAACGCCCCATAATTTTTTCGCATACGGTCTTCGCGTATGTTTATTCATAAGGGAACACTCTCGTACCTCACGCGGTGTAAGACACCTGGCTTATCCCAACACAAAGTTCAGGAAACTTTGCTGTAGCAGCATGCCCGCCGCACACGCTTTGTCAGCTTCACGCCACAATCAATCACCTTTCTCACAGAGCCATTGTTTCTGTTTGGCGTGGGAGAGAAGAGCCATGGTTGGACTAGAAGGGCGGGTGTTACCTGTTTTCATTGCCAGAAAGAGACATAGTTCTTAATTTCTGAACGGCCGCTCTGTCTTAGGTATTTTTCTTCTGCACGTGAAGGGCACTTGAATTGCGATGCACGTGTTAAGTTTCCATTAGCGCTACCTAAAAACACTCTGCCGATATTACAAGAAAAAAGAACAAAGTACGACAACGGCTTTCAGCTTTTATTGAGTACTCTTGTGTATAATGGGAACCTCAATAAGGAGAATCAATTTTAAAGCTGTCGCGCAAGGACAAGCAAGGCAGGAGGACGATGATTATTTCGACCAAATATTTTCTCTCTGTTTTTATATTGGTAATTTAAAATGCCTATCGCAGATACGGACAAGAGATCAGGCTTAAAAAAACAGCAAGATAGTTTTTTTTTCTAATTCAACCTTAAATTCCCACATTGTTCGAGCGTACCCCTCAACAATGTTTTTTTTTTTTATATTTGGGGGAGGGGCAAACCTTCGCGTCTTTTGACCGTCACACCCTGCTCCGAAAAACCCACTCAACGCGTCAAAGACACGCGTGATTTATGGTATTAAAATATATACATTAAAACGCTTACTCTGACTTTTGCTTCATCTGAAGCGCTATATCCCTCATGTGTGCTTTGTCTTACAAATACCTACTTATTATTTCATCCAATAATTAGCCTTGGAAAGACCTCATCCTGGGCATATTCGCAAAATCATCCCGAATAATGCTTACTGTGAAACAGTACATGCCAAAACCTCCCACTTTCCAGTTTCCATTCCTTTAAAGTCGATTTACTCAACGCTGCTCCAGGGCTTCTCCTCGCCAGCGCTGACCTTTCCTTCCCAACAGTTTTTCCCTTCTCCTCCACTGATGCCACTTTCACAAGTTGAGAAATCGGCTGATGAAGCTCGTAGTACCGTTACCAGATCATAGCCAAGAACAATTATCGCACGGATGATTTCATCATCATCATCATCATCATCACCAGCCTATCGGCGCCCACTGCAGGGCAAAGACCTCTCTCAGTATTCTCAAATTAACTCGGTCCTGTGGCAACTGTGACCATTTTACCCCCGCAAACTTCTTGATCTCATCTGCCCATCTAACTTTCTGCCGCCCCCTGCAGCGCTTGCCTTCTCTAGGGATCCACTCTGTTACCCTTAATAACCAGCGGTTATCTTGCCTTCGCATTACATGCCCTGCCCACGTCCATTTCTTCTTCTTAATTTCTACGAATATGTCTTTAACGCCAGTTTGCTCCCTCACCCACTCCGCTCTTTTTTTGTCCCATAATGCTACACAATCATTTTCTGCTCCATTGCCCGCTGAGTCATTCTCAATTTAAGTTGAACCCTCTTAGTGAGCCTCCAAGTTTCTGCCCCGTAGGTGACTACCGGTAAGATGCAGCTGTCATACACTTTCTTCTTCAGCGACAATAGTAGGCTGCTATTCATTATCTGAGAATGTCTGCCATATGCACCCCACCCCATTCTGATCCTTCTAATTGTCTCTGCCTTATGGTTGGGATCTGGGGTCACAACTTGGCCTAAGTAGATATATTCGCTTACCACTTCCACTGCCTCGCCACCTATCTCAAACTGCTGTGCTGTCCCGAGGTTATTGATCATTACTTTAGTTTTCTGCATATTATTTTCAGGTGCACGGTTCTACTCTGTTCGTCCAGTGTGGAAAGCATGCTTTGCAATTCGTCCCCCGAGTTACTTACCAAGGCAACGTCATCAGCAAATCTGAGGTTATTAAGGTATTCTCCATTAACCCTTACTCCCACCTGTTCCCAATCCAACTTTCTGAATACTTCTTGTAAGCATGCTGTCAATAGCATTGGAGAGATTGTGTTTCCTTGTCTGACACCCTTCCTTATAGGTATTTTACTGCTCTCCCTATGGAGGATTATGGTAGCTGTAGACCCATTAGAGATATCCTCTAGTATTCTTACATAATGCTCATCTACCCCCTGGTTCCGTAATGCCTGAATGACTGCTAGGTTTTCGACCGAGTCAAATGCTTTCTCATAATCTATGAAGGCTATATATCCTCCTCAGACCTGGTGGAATGTGTGGCCACACAGGGACGAGAAAAGCACATTTTTGGAATGTCTGCAGATAGTTTATTGCACAATAAAAAAATTGCACTTCTAGATAAAGCGGATGTTGCGCATCAGGCTGTGCATTATAATGCACACTGGGTCTTAAAACATACTATTTGTACAACACTCGTGTACAAAAGAATTCAACTGCTGCTCCTTACAAACAGACCTCTTATTTCGAGTGGAACTGCTTGTAGCAGTTTCGCATTGCTGTTACGCACAGGAAAATGTTGCACGTTGTGCACACGATCAGCTTCTTTATCAGTGAGTCCTAGGAGAAATAAACGCTAAATTTCACACCCAAGAGCAAGGAACACATGAGAGTGTAAAGCGGATAGGCATGCAAAAACATAAATTGAGACCGAGAGTGCATTATAATGCACACTGCAAGAAAACGGCTTGCGCGAACAAAAATGTAGGCATTTAAAGTTACAGTTCGTGCGGCAATTACTCCTAAACACTTTGCGAGTAGATTAAAACAATAATTAAAAATTATTACCCGACAGGTATAGCGTAAGTTGCAACTTAGTTGGACGCCTCGAGTAGAACGTTGATGTCGAGAAAGACGCCATGTTTCAAAGCTCAGAACGGCGCTCCCGCTGCGGTGCGCTTCCTGAATTCGTGGGCAGATGGCAGCACATGATAGAGGATGTGGTCGCGCGCGCGGTCTTTGCTGCAGCAGGGGCGCGAAATGTAAAACCGAGGTTGAAGCAAATGTGCATTTTAATGCACGCGAGGTCTGAAGAGGATATAGGGGTTCAGTATACTCAGCGCTCTTCTCTATCACCTGATTGATTGTGTGAATATGGTCCAGTGTTGAATAACCTTTACGGAACCCAGCTTGTTCTTTAGGTTGACTGAAATCTAAGGTTGCAGAGATTCGGTTAGTGATTACCTTGGTAAATACATTGTAGACGACTGACAGTAAGCTGATCGGCCGGTAATTTTTCAAGTCCTTCATGTAGCCTTTCTTATATATTACGATGATGTTCGCGTTCTTCCAACATTCCGGTACCATTGCGGTCATTAAGCATTGCGTATACAGGTTTCCCAGTTTTTCAAGTACAATTTCTTCGCCATCCTTCAAGAGGTCTGCTGTTATCTGATCCTCACCAGGTGCTTTGCCCCCTTTCATTTCTTTCAAAGCCTTCCTTACTTCTTCGGTCGTTACTGGTGGGATGTCTATCCCTTCTGAACTACTGTATCGTTCGGCATTATCCTGTATGTTCGGGCTACTCTACAGATCCCTATAGAACTCCTCGGTCACTGTGACTATTTTATCCCTATTTGTGATGACATTGCCTTGCTTATCCTTAAGTGCATGCATCTGATTTTTCCCCACGCCGAGACGTCTGTTCACTGCTTTCAGGCTACCTCCCTTCTTTACAGCGTATTCGATCCTCTCGACATTATACTTCCGTATGTCAGCGCTCTTACGCCTATTGATTAACTTCGAGAGCTCCGCTCTATTCTGTCAGCTGCGGTAGAGATTCTAATAGTTTGCCGTTTCCTGATTAGATCCTTCGTCTCCCTTGAAAGTTTACCAGTATCCTGTCTAGCCATAGTGCCCCCGACTTCTACTGCACACTCTGTGATAATGCGTGTAAAGTTGTCGCTGGCTTCCTGTGTCGTAAGCTCGGCTTCCTCGTTAAGCGCGGAATATCGGTTCTGCAGCGCGATATTGAATTCTTCTACTTTAGGTCTTACTGTTAGCTCATTTATCGCCTTCTTTTGTACTAGCTTGTTGCGGTCCCTCCTCAAATATGGCCTAATTCGAGATCTTACCATACGGTGGTCACTACACCTTACCGTTCCGAGCACTTCCACATCCTGCACGATGCCAGTGTTATCGCATAATATGAAGTCTATTTCATTTTTGCGCTCCCCGTTCAGGCTCCTCCAGGTCCACTTCCGACTCTCCGTTTACAGAAGAAGGTATTCATTATGCGTAGGTTATTCCGTTCTCCAAACTCAACTAGTAGGTCCCCCCTGCTATTTCTACAGCCCAGACCATATTTCCCAACTGCCATGTCTCCAGCCTGATTCTTGCCTACTTTAGCATTGAAGTCCCCCATAACTACCGTATACTGTGTTTTTACTTTAGCCATTACCGATTCCAAATCTTCATAGAAGCGTTCCACTACTTGGTCGTCGTGGTTGGATGTGGGCGCGTCGCCCTGCACCACCTTGAGCTTGTACCTCTTATTGATCCTAATTACAAGACCTGCTGCCCTTCGTTAATGCTATTGTATTCGTCTATGTTGCCAGCTATGCTTTTATTGACTAGAAATCCCACTCCCAGTTCTTTTCTGTCATCTAGACTACGGTAACATAGGACGTGTCCATTTTTCAGCACCGTAAAGGCTTCGCCTGCCCTCCTAACCTCACTAAGCCCTATTACATCCCATTTATTGCCCTTTAATACCTCGAACAACACCTCGAGACTTGCTTCTCTAGATAAGGTTCGCGAGTTAAACGTTGCCAGGTTCAGATTCCATTGGCGGCCTGTCCAGATCCAGGGATTCTTAGCACCCTCTTCTGCGTGACAGGTCTGACCGCTGCTGTGGTCAGTTGCTTCGCAGCCGCTGGGGACTGAGGGCCGAGGGTTAACTGGCGTATTCATGGGAGGTTGTGGCCGTTACTACACCAGGGTGGCCAGTCCTGCTCTGGTGAGGGAGTGCATTACCGGCAATGGTCGCCGGGGTCAGGCGGCATCCCAAGCCCCTTTGCGCAATTCCATCAATACGCGGATTTTTTTTTAATCTGCTGGGAATTGTCCGGCACCGGGAATCGAACCACGGTCCTTCTGCGGATGGTTTAAAAACGTCCTAATCCCACCGCCGCACCTGAACATGCATCCGCAACAGTTTCCGCCTAAATTCTCTTTAGCCTAGCAACTGCGAAACCCCCCAGGTCTAAGGGCAACTTGCCCGTTTGGAACGGTGGTGTGTCCCTATAACATATTTTTCAGTTTCTAAGGGCTTCCTTGCGACATTTTTTCCCTGTGTCTCTCCAGTCTGAGTATGCGTTATCAACGGTATCTGGTTTATGTGTACTTATTTGCTGGGTGGAAGAAGGGGCTTGGACGAACCAATAAGCTTCACGACGCTACCGAAGAAATTGCGTTCGCGCTGGTGGAAGATATAAGCGTAGAAGTCTCACTGCTGAATGTAACTTTTCCCTGTCCTCCATAATCCATTGGTTCGGGTCTGGGTTAACGTGTTACAGAGACAGTAAGATGTATACGAAGAGAAAGACAAACGTAAATCCCCATGAATATATGCGATAATGAAACTGAAGGCTTTCAGGAAATAAATGGCAATGAGACGTAGCACGTCGTTAGCTTGGCGGAAGAACAGCGGGAATTACACAAGCGTTGTATCGAAGAGAAATTAGAATCGGCGCAAAGAGAACGGAAAGATGCTACCACCGACGTTACCGCCTGAAGTTCCAGCTCGTCCAGTATCTTTTCGAAGAACTTGTGGAGTATCTTGCCCTTTTGGAACTCCGGTGTTAGCAATTAGGCTTGCTCAGATTAAGTGGCTCGCCGAGGGACATTTTTAACAATGCCCGTCACATCTAAGAACGCACACATGACTGGTTAGCGGTTATGTGGGCACGTTTTTAGTGAAGAATATAGCTGTGGGGGATGCGGTCTGCACGTGCAGCTATCATCTTTATACCTGAACTGATAGACGACTTGTCCGCTGTGATGGCGTGAGCTTTAAAGGCGGACGTCAAATGATCCAATGGGACCTGCGCGATGTCCTTAGTGGTGGCGCGGACTGGGTAGGTGTGTTACACACAAAGTAAGATACTAACGACGCCGGAGGGACAGCAGCAGATTCATGTTCGTCCACAAGAAAAAAGCTCAGATACTTGGAAAGTTCATTCTGCAATTGGCGAGTAAGTATGCTCAATCGCAAATTTCAGAAAACGTGTTTATTTTTTTTCACTATGTTGATCGCGTCCGGCTTTGCATATCATTCTTGTGTACACAGCAGAAGGGCATTATAGTTTTCGTGTGACTCAATTTATTCAATTACTCGTAAAATGTTCGTGTAGTAATTTTTCAATTTTTTCCGTGCGGCTCAGTTTATTCAATTATCCGTGAAACGTTCGCATAGTAGCTTTTCAAATTTTGTTCTCAAGAACAAGAATATTGTTCTTATATTTGTTCTGTCATGAGATTTATTTGAGATACATGATTGAACATACTAAAATTGAGCTAATCGCCTTATACCTTGCACCTAAAAAGTACGTCCTGGCATCACACCGAATAAACACAAATGGTCTCTCCAAATATTAAACACTGCTCACTCTCTAGAAGGCTTCAGCTGTTTTCTAAAACTTTTCAAGCTTCGACAATGCCACCTGTATATCCTTTGATGCCAATTTATGGAGTCCCGTAGAAAATACCTCAAGTACAGCTTCTGAAGAGCTTAATTTCTTTGCTCTCCCAGGTTTTTATCATTTTACCGACCAACGTAATCATGTAGCTTGTGTGTCATGCCTTGAAACTGTTCACCGACCTGTATCTGATTATGTTGCTTCTTACGGTTCACATAGGTATAGTGTGTAATTACTTGTCACTCGTAACTCATCAGTTTCTCACTCTCAGGAAAATATCTGAAATTTGAGGTGCCCTTGTCGGCTTAGTGTGAATCGTCAAAGTTTGTTTGCGCATCTACGTTTATGTACGGATGTGCGGTATTTCTAACACTGTTTTGTTTAACGTGACATAGTGTTTTGAATCTTGGAAGTATGTTTGGTTGTGCGTGTGTGTCTTTCATTGAGTGCCTGCTACTTTTGCTTGCGGTGTCTATAATCGCTCCATTGCCGGTGTTCATATTACGTGTTTCCTCCGCTCTTCCTCCCCATACTTGTAGGACATGAATATTTATTTAGCAAAAGAAGTACGTAAATGACTAAGTAAATAATGAATAATTTTGTAATGCATACAATGAAAACTTGTGTATGACAAACGAGGTATGCTTTGACGGTCTCTTTAGTTAAAAACTACACGTTTAGTGTCATCATTTCGAGGAGGATAGCTAACAAATTTCAAATTTAAGCGTTGGTGCTCTTACATTTTCTCCACAGCACAGTTCTACGACGCGCTTTGGAACCTGGTCACGACTACTGGTTTTTTATGCGGGCAACAAGCGAGAAGATACGACAGTCGAGATTTTGGCGCAAGTTTCAAGAACGGTGGTGAGCAAGAAGTATTTCGGGGCACTCCACTGCACTGCGCTCAAAGAGCAGGTTGAACATTACTATGGTCCTAATTCCGGGTTGAAGACGCCGAGGCACATTGAAACGAACAGTCAGGACGGACGTTCTAAAAGGGCATCTAAATCATTAAAACTTACCTCAGTTGAAGCAATGGTAAGATGTGAGCACACTGACCAGGTCGAAACTATCGCACTTTGAAGTGTCGTAACATACGGGTGCCTTTTAAAACCTCATAAAAAGTGTTCCCCTTCTAGGCCCGCCGCCGCCCCCCAAAAAAGGAAATAAAACAATAAAGTTGAAAAAAATACACACCCCAGCAAGGTTATGACCGAGTGAAAGACAATGTAAAATAAATGAACGCAAATGAACATAAAACAAACAAATGTACAAATTTAATATTTACATACGCTCGGACATAAGGTACATGGAGTGTGAGTAGAGATTGGTCAATCTAGGATGTGATTGAAAGCAAATAAAGAAAAACAGATAGCAAAACGTCCTTACCTTTAAGTGCAGTAGAGACAATCTGGTTACCATCGTCGAAATGAAAGAACGAACAGGATACGAAGCACAAAAAAGAACCAATAAAGAACGTACTTCAAATAAAAATGTTCGCCACAAATGTCCACATAGAAGTAGCTCTTTTAAAAAAAAAATTCAGTTGGGTTATTTCCGTTTACGAGAATGCATAACTGCTAAGGCCCTAAAGGAATATGGCACACATTATGTACACCATTTACAAAATACAAAGGGAGGCACACTAAAGTTATAAATTAAAGGTTACTACGTCCAACGTGAACCGTGCAACTATCACTGCCACGCACTGTCACATGCTACACACAATATAGGAACAAACACCGAGACCACGATGACGAAAAGGGTGACATGTCGTAGAGAAAAGCACTCCGGAAGGAACGAATGTTTTATGTCGTGTTTACACAAAACACGATTTTACAAAACCAGGAAAAAAGACGTGAGCAATGGCGAACCACACAGATCACAAGTAAATTGTACGGCTGCAGTGATGCACAGGCTTGCACGTACGAAGGTACTAATAAAAGACCATTGTAAAGACTACAGAAAAAAGATGTAGCGCAGCGAAAGACACGTACAGTGAAAACGACCGGACAGGCCACGTCTTACATTCTAAGGACATCGGTATCACACGTCCTGTGGGGAACGGGAAATGAAGTCGATGAGCTTGGTTGAGATTTTGATGGCTGGAAAATTATTCAAGAGGTTCCGAAGGTTTGGTGGTTCAAGGGGGGGGGGGGACACTAGGCGAAGTAGTGGTTGAATGTAAGATGGAGCTTTTGAACATCGCATCAGATAATCGCAGACGGAAGTGGCGGTCCCATCGCAAAACACAGAAAATTCCGCGTAAGTTCCAAACGGCGAAAATAATGACTGATTCGGCCAATGTCCAGTTATAAGGTTGGTGAGTTTTTCAGACGAGTGAAATGAAGCAGGAACATTCACAACAGTCAGTGTCCAGCAAAATATTTCTGCGTGAGCTTGGTTAGATTACCATGTCGCTTGCCACAATAGGCGTCCAGCCTTCAATAGCGACGAGCGCACATAATGTTTAATGAAGTGCACCGAACTGTCACAGTTTGAAGTGTCGCACCCTACGGGTTACTGGTTAGCAGAGAGAGAGTGTTTGGTGGCGATACAAAAATTTGGCTTTTAGCTGAAATATTTCGATGAAAAAGGTGCAGGTTACCGGCAGTTGTTTATAGCGTAAGGTGTTGTCTCTATGTTCATTACTAGAGTAGCAGTCAAGAAGAGAGAGTCTGTTGGTTGTGAGCATTTCTGGTCATCTCATCCTCACGTCTGTGCAGTTCTCACAAGTTCTTGCATTGCCCTCCTTCCCTTCGTTGCTGAGCTATGGTATTTGACTGTGCATGTATAGCACCTCGAGGATGCAGAAACAGTAATTATAGGCACACCATATGTTCCAAAATTACAAGAAAACGTGAATTTGTGAGGGGGTTTTTTACGATAAAAATGTCGCGCCGCACCTCGCTCGCGATGATGTTCGCAATGTGCACACCGAGTTTTTTAAGAGCAGGTCAGGGCGTTGATAAAGAGTAGGGCGTACGGAATAGCAGATCATCCTACTGTAGCAGGAGTTTACGTCTCCTCCCCGTTTTCTCCATGCATATTCTTGCTTACTAGCTGTTTTCTTCTCTTCACGCAAACAGATATACGTAGCCATAATTGCAGGTATCCTTCTATTGTTACCGTTTCTTTTCTGTTTTTCTCCGTATCTGAGCAAATTCGTCTTGGTCTTTGTAAAATGAACGTCACTGTTATCCGTTTGTTGGATATAGTTCGCCCTGGGTGAAAGCTAATCTATCTTGTGAACTAGGCCGGTTACTTGTCCTTGCTGACAGACACTGCACTCCGGGAGCATAACCTTGTTTTAATGGGAATGTGCTGATAAACTGAGGAAGTGGTCTACCCCGAGCAAATAAGCCCATCGACTCTGCAGGGCACCAGTGACGGCGCTGTTGCCGTTTAATTCGCTGCATTTGCTGACAGGCGCGGAAAGAACAAAACTGAGCGTTAAAATTTGGGACATAACAGGCAAGGTAAGGTGCATGCACAAGAACACATAAAGCACAGGTACGAGGCAAAAAATTGTAGAAATAGGAGAAAATCAATGTTACAGGAATGATACAAACGAGGAGATGGAACAAAAAGTGTTGCCCAATTAAAGAGTTACTTTTAGCTTCCATAGAGTTTAATGCATATGTAGGACAAAATTCTTCAGGATAATACGCATCGGTAATGTTGATGCAGGCACGAAGAAAAGACACTGTGACATCACGACAACGCAATGCTACAGCTCTCTCTCAGCAGGGGCGATTCTTTTGTAGTGGCACTAGCACGGAGAAAGAAGAAGGATAGAAACACACTCGCTGTTTTTGGGCTGCATCGATACCGTTTTTTGACTCCCTTAATGTGCGTGGCTCGACAAACGAAATTCTCTTCTGCTTGCGGGATAGCCCCAATGTTTCTGTAGCCAATAAAGCCGTGTGCGCTGTTTGTTCTTTCTTTTGTGCATTTTGGCACATGAATGTGGGGCACATTTTATTCCCGACGGCGATTAATTGGCGTCCGGATGGAGAAAGTTATGCAGGACTCTCGGAGTCACGGGAAAAACTGCAGTGAATCAAGCTGCTGTACCACGTTATAAATGCTCTACAATAATATTAGACGCTGTATGAAATTGTTTTACGTTGCACGCGACATTTTTGGGAGAAGGCTTATTTTAAAATGGTTAAAATACAGCCATCAGAGTCCGCTACTATCGTAAAGGTATGTTAGGTAGTATATATTTAAAAAGTGTTGGAAAGTGGCGAACGTATTCCCTGTCTGGGATACAGAAGATGTCGATGCCAAAACTTAGGAACAGTTAGGCTCGTATTGTTACCCTAACTCTGACCTATAATGTCCTTTGTCAAATTTGTATTGGTACAAAAGACTGATGCCCCTCATCGATTTTGCACACATCTGTTTGTAGATGTCACCTTCGTCCGCAAAGCACGTATGGCTCGCGTAAAACCGAACCAACGTTGAAACCTTAATAACATAAAACAAAATCTTGCGCCGACGTTTTTTGTTCATTTCGGAACGTATTAAACCTAATTCAATAGCGTGGCCTAACGAATGCCATTTAACAGGAAACAAATGGAAAGGGTGGTCGCCATCCTGCATTGCGAATGTGATTGTACAGCACAGCTATGGTAAACCTATTTCCCTGGTGATGGAAGACAGTTCGAAATGTTTTTTGTAGTGTAGGCCTTCTTTTGGCTTTCACTTGGCTAGCGTCACGAGAGAATGGAGCATGCTATTGCACTATTTTCTACCACTACTCAATGCCGCCGCCAGGATCGTTGGTCATATAGGATTACGTGAATTTTTTTACATGCCGAAGGTTCATAATCGCCGCTGTTTTGTTATTTACATGTTTTATTCGGTGACCTCTTGTAGGCTTAGCTTGTCTTCCCTGTTGGGTGCCAGCGCGATACTTTTATCGTTCCGATGGCGAATCCAAGATCACGCGTGTAACTGCATTTCAGTAGCAGGCGTGTGTGCAAATACTTCGTTTTGATGCATCTTCAGTAGTGTTAAGAAACGGACCAGTCGAAAGAAAGCCGCCACTGTAGATGCGCCAACCTCGCACGTTGATAAACAACCTAAACGCTGCCGTTGCAAACTTGCGTGGGTTAGTTAATTTAAAGAAGAGCTGTTACCTCTAACCCCCAAGAGTTCTTTCTCGGCTATTGCTGGAAACACAACACTCGCGCGAATAAAAAACAGAAGTTACTGGAACCGCAAGGAATTGAACATAGCTGGAACTAGCAGAATAACAAAGCCAGAGCGCATTGTCTTACCGATTGAGCTACGAGCCGATGCGGAGACAAAGGAAGACATGTGGTGCACTCACCAAGCACATCTGCGTCTTTACCCCCTGCATTATTGCTGAATGCAATGTGATAGGGTAAAGCGACCTCTCCTGCAGCGCAGGACTGCGCTCAGCCAACGGCACGTGTAGCGGGCGTGTGCGCGCCTTGCGCATGCGCTAGGAAATACAGAAAATAAAGAAAGCTCACACCAACGCATGGTATCTCACTTCTGGTACGCCAATGTGATAAAGCATGTGCCCTCCAGAGATCACCACAAAAATCACATATTCTTGTCGTCCGCCCTCACGCCAAACGACACATCAGGAAGACATTCCAATACTCTTCGGTTGGGAGCCCATCATTCCAAGCACAGCATCATTGTCATGGGCCTACATCTCCAGGCAAACACCAAGGGTGACGTATCGTTGCATTGCCTCAAATACAGCATCAATGAAATCATCCACGTTATAAGGCGAGTTGCCACCAAGAAGTGAGACCTCAAGGAAGCCGACACCTTTCGAATATTTCAAGCTTTTGTCCTCCAGAGAATTACTCACATAAACCCCCGGTCTTCTTCTCAGCAAGGAGGATATAAAGATGTTTAATATAATGATTAGAAAGGCGGTTGAGTAGGCGATTGGTCGTCCCATATGTGTGTCCATGGAGACACTGTAAATATGTGGCGCCACAAGACAGTGGAACAGATGATAGAAGGCCATCTTTCTAACCAGAAGCTCCGATTGAGGTCAACAGCAGTCGGTCGCCGCATCTTTCACGAGATCGGCTGGGCAGCACAGAAGGTCACTGCGTGTGATGTAGTCCCGGACTCTTGGCGACAAGAACTGAAAGGTTCTTTTGCTTAGAAATATGAATCCCTCACACGACAAGGGTTTGCCGACAAGCACAGGCTGAAGCGGTCAACAGCATCCTTGGCTCAACCTCTCGAGACGTTTAGGAACGCAACCAAGCATTATCTCCTTCAGAGGCAGACCCTACCTTCGCCTTACCCTGACATTTCTAGAGAACAATCTTACCATGGGGCTCATACAATGCGGATCCTTCTTACACCCGACGAGTCTTCACCTAACGCACCCTAATCACAACTACGCTGAATGTAAATTTTGCTTAGAACTATGAACAGTCCACCACATAATCGGGGTGTGCGACTTTTGCTCTGAGCACCCTCCCGTCTTCCTGTCAACTACCCACTAAGAGCAAAGGAAGAGGCTGCTGTTCATCCCTCTCTATCTTCCCAGCTTTAGCTGGTAGACAAAGCACAGACGGCTCGGGCTGCATATGGGCTCCACTGACGCAACCACTGCCCTGCACCGTCCTCTGGACCTTTCAGAAATCTGACTAAAAGTATTTCCCCTCCATCTTCTGCTACTCCCTTTGTCTCTGCCGCCAATCTCGTCACCTGCGACGGCGGCGGCAGAAACGAAGAAGTAACATTGTGTAACACCGGGTTTTAGCTTCTCCTAATTTTATAAAAAAACACTTTTCACTCATGCATTACCCCAATACCACTCAATCAAACACCGGTCATTCATCATGCATTGATTTAACCTTACAAAAAAGTGTCTTTGAAGTAGTAAAGGCTGTGGATAAGCGTATTTCACTTATTTTTTGTTTCAGTGCTTGTAGAGCCACGTGAGTAAATTTAGGCGACGTTGCTTGGGTAAACGTTGTGGGTGCCGTTTAAAGCTTTGCTTTCCACCCACATTCGCAGGGTGTATAGGCAAGATTTTTTTTCTAATAGCTTATCTACTGACGCCACACTCGTTTTATCAGGCCTCAAATGCTGGATCGTCCATGGCCTGACGCATGCGCTCAGAGTATTGGGACAAAACTGCATTATTAAATAACACTACTCCTGCATAGCGTTGAGAGACAATCTGCGAACATAATCTTTACCACAAACACAATGTAGGAGGTTCCCTTTTTATGGGCGTCCTATCATCTATAACGCGGTATCAATGCTTTCGTGCTTTTTTGTAGCATGTTCTTAGCTCTATGCCGTCGACGTGATTAGCCTGAACATGCGCTAGGCGTCTTAGGCCTTGGTGTCTTAACGTTTTTGCCCACGCCGATCGTTTGTGTCTATGGCTAAGAAACTATTGAGCGTAGAAACAGGGATTTGCTGCAAAATTAGGCACCCATTCTTCTAAGGATGATGATGGCTGAACGGATGCTTTCTTGTGATGGACCACTGTCACCTATACCCGGTGGGGTGCAGCATTTTTTTCGTCTGATTTTGCACGTCTATGCTCCCCTTCCCAATCTAAACCGCCTAGATCATGTCAAAATGGAACAATCCGATAGAAGCCAGCTTAATGACGCCAAAGCCAAAGGTTTCATTTAGCCCATCAGAAGAATGTTTTTTTTTTCACGACACCCGTTTTTGCGCTGCCGATGCCATTAGCGAGAAGAGTAAAGCTTCGTTTTATTAAGCAGAATGGCGCCATCTCCCACAGCTGTGTTTCTCATCTTGCGAATGAAGTCGCCTAGGTTTCCCACTTTTGTAGCTTTAGTTCCCTGAGGCGGTGCAAGGATTTTTCGCAGTTATCGAGACATAATGAGGTTCCGTTTATGGCCAGGTTGGGAAGTCCGGAACATCATGCTGCACAGAAGAACACTAAAGATGATACCATAGGCTATTCTAAAATGTTCTAAAATGATGGCGGATCTGCAATTCTGTTTGCATCGTCACCATCGGATCTTTTGGCAATTGCCCGTACATCGTGTGGTGTTCCAGAAGCGCCAACAGCTACTTGTTAGACACAGAACTGTGAACGATGAGTCGGTCATATATTCGTTGGTCCTTGAGATAGGGAACATCCGGTTTCGACGCACAAGCTGATCGGCGTTCGGTTTTCCACTGGTAATGAAGTGTTTAATGTTTTATAGACGCAACATAAAAAACCCTAGATATTTCTTGGTCCGTACTTCTAGTGGCAGTTAGTGGTTGATCTGAAATTTTGACACTGTGTATCCTATTGGGGTATCTGGCGACTTGCGTTTTTGTAACATCGGTACCGTACATCAGCTCACACATGTTTCACAATTTGAAGCTCGGCGGACACCGCCTCTTTCCTCCTTCTACCAGTAACCCGTTTAGCTTAGTTTCTGGGCAAGGTCATGGAGCGCATGGTCCTCAGAAGACTCTAAGGATTCCTGGACGAGACGGGCCAGATGCCGGCGACCATGTACGGGTTCCGTCAGCACCTGAGCACGCAAGACGTCCTCGTCTAGCTGCACGAACTGGTGATCAAGGAGGCATCCAGACACGCACCACGCGGTATACTGGCACTGGACCTCAAGGGGGCCTTTGACAACGTTTCACACTCCAGCGTGCTTAAGAACTTGCGCAAGACGGGCTGCGGCTGCAGATTGTACAGTTACGTCAAAGACTTTCTGACAAAGAGAACGGCGACCATCCGGATAGGAGAGGAACAGTCGGAGCCAATAGAGCTCGGAGATAGGGGTACCCCTCAGGGATCGGTCTTGTCGCCTCTGCTCTTCATTCTGGCCCTCCTGCCCCTGCCCCAGTTACTAAACAAAATCGAAGGCGTCGACCACGCGTTCTACGCCGACGACATAACGGTGTGGACGAACCGCGCGGGGTCCGATGCCTGGGTGGAGGAAGCCTTGCAGAGATCGGCAACGACCATCCACGAGTACGCAAAAACATGCGGCCTGAGCTGCGCCCCGCAGAAGTCGGAGCTACTCATGGTGCAACCCGGCAGACCGAAGAAAGAGCCGCCGCCGAACGTGGTGGTCACCATCGAAGGAACAGAAATCAAGCCCACGCAGCAGATCCGGATCCTAGGACTCCTGCTTAGGGACGACGGAAAGGCGTACGCAGCTGTCAACAAGATCAAGACAACGTCCGAACAAATCTGAAGCATGATCCGCAGGGTCACCAACAAGAACCGAGGCATAAAAGAAGACGACGCCCTGCGCCTGGTCCAGGTGTTCGTCGTGTCGCACATCACGTATTCCACCCCGTACCTCCAGCTAACAAAGGCGGACCGAGAAACGCTGAAGACGACGATCAGGAAAGCGGTAAAGCTCGCCACGGGCTTGCCCGTCCACTCGTCTATGCAGAAGTAGCTAGGCATGGGCAAGCATAACACGGTGGAAGAACTGGTGGAAGCCCACCTTTCCAACCAAAGAATACGGCTCAGCCGAACCGAGCACGGCCGAGCCGTTATGCGCAAGGTGAGATGGAATATCCAACCGCAACCGAAGACGGAAACGCTACCCCAGGAATGTAGGGATGCAATAAAGACTAAACCGCTCCCCAGGAATATGCAGCCGGGGAGAAACGATGAGAGACGCTCCGCGAGGGCCAGAACACTAGCCCGGCAGCTGGAAGAGGACCCGGCTATTTTATACGCGGACGCCTCGCTACCCAAACATGGAACCAGAGCGACGGCGGTCGTCACCACCATCGACAGACTGGTCACCAGCGCGTCAATCAGAACGACGAACCCGTCCGAAGCCGAAGAACTGGCCGTGGCCCTCGCCCTCGCACAGCCGGGACCGAAGACAGTGGTCACGGACTCCAAAATGGCCTACGCAAGCTATCGCAAGGGAAGGGTCTCTCCTGCCGCACTAGCGCTTCTGGCCAGACGCAGGCCACCGGGACGAGCCATAGAGCTCGTGTGGGTGCCGGCTCACTCGCAGGTGGAAGGCAACGAACTCGCCGACCACTGCGCCCGCGAACTGACCAACCGGGCCGAGGACGAGCCGGGACTACCACGCCCCGTCACGAGCTACAGAGACATTACCGAGGTATACAGGGAAGGCAGGTGTAGGTTCTCCGGACCTCACCGGCACCTCAACAGGAACCAAACAGGAACCAACAGATGATCGTACGCAGACTACCGGCGGGGTCGCTGGCGCATCCCGTCCTCTTACACAAAATGTACCAGGATGAACACGATATCAAGTGCCCGTTCTGCAAGAGCAAGGAAGGCACCCTGGCACGCGTCATAGCCGAGTGCACTCACCTCAAGAACCCCCCACCACCCCTTCCCCCCAACTTCCCCAACCCCAATCCCCGAGAGCGATGGGCGACCTTGTTGTCCAGCCCCGACCTGACGACCCAACTAGCGCTGGCTGTCAGGGGCCAGGAGCTGCTGGATGCATATGGGACCCGCGAAGAAGGTTCCACCCCATCTGGTGCCTGCGTGCACTAACCACTTAATGGGCTCTATAAATTTGATTCTCTCTCACACTCTCTCGAAAAGTCTCGTATTTTCTTTTGCCAGGCGCACGTGATGATTTGCTATCAGGTGCTCCACAAAAAGTATGCCAACATTAGGTCTGGATGCTGCCTCGAAAAGAAGCCGTCATCTTGAAGTCACGTAACGCTGATTTTGCATTCCTCAATAATGACCTAGAAGCAGAGGTAAAGCCTTCGCCACCACTTGGTGGGAGAATCGAAGAGACAATGCTTGCCTAATATACAGGGTAATTGGAACGACCTTGCTTTATTTTTAGCGCAGGTGGAAGCGTTTGTGAGTAAAGAAACCATTTACCTTTTTATATTTTGATATCTTGAAATGTACATTTTTTATTGAGGTTTGTGTTCACGTTGGCGACTTGTTTCAAACAGGGTGCTGAACCACAACCACGGCTGATCCAAAAAACGTTACCAAAACCAAACCAAAATATTCGCACGGAATAGGAACTGAACAAAACCCGTATGTTTTCCGCAATTATAGAACTGAAGCCAAAACTGAAAAATCGAAGGGACCGTTCCGCACGGGTTCCTGTAATGTAATGCTTCTGATAACGTTTAGAGTGATAAAAAACTGTTAAGTCGGTTAGACGAACCTCAATATTTTTGTGTTCATCGAAATTTGAAAACTTTGCGGCGTTCTCCAACTCAACAAATCAGAACATATATTTGCATATGACCACAATTACGAAAAGGTTTGGTGATCAGAGGCTAAATGTTGTAAAGAGTCGTCATTATGCACCTATTGTGCGGTTACTTTGTTCCTTCTGTAAGATTGACGTCACGTGGAGAAAGTATAAGCTGTTCAATAATGTATATTTTTTCTACATCCAAGCTTAACTAAACAAGCGTTTTAATGAGGTTATACTGTAGCAAGCAACTTGACTAAAAAACAGCGAAGAACTGGTTTTACAGATAGAATATCATGCAGCGTTGCTCAACGCCTTCTCTCCATTTTTTGCCACCATTCTGCAGCCTTTGAGTACAAGCGACTACTAACGCTTCCCGTAATTCCTTAAAATACAATCTTTATACAAAATACAACCCATTCACTCTCACCTGTAGCTGTTAGTCGCAATTAGCTATCACA
Source organism: Haemaphysalis longicornis (assembly GCF_048455015.1). Taxonomy (NCBI): domain Eukaryota; kingdom Metazoa; phylum Arthropoda; class Arachnida; order Ixodida; family Ixodidae; genus Haemaphysalis; species Haemaphysalis longicornis. Next base: position 90,520,857 of record NW_027526214.1, read on the forward strand.
GGTGGTTCCCGATAGTTAATTGGTCATTAGAGCTGTGCCTTCATTCTAACCTGTCTGCTTGCAAGCAAAACTTGAGGGGAATAAAGAGCTGTAAACGCCACGTTTACACTGGACAGGTAGAGCTTGCGCGGGCAGATGATAGTTTTCTACTTTTTCAACTGCTGTTGCTCGCAGGTTAAAGATGTAACGCCGTTGAAATTAGAGCTTAAAGAAACTAGAAACCCAACAATCGCTGTTCTGTTCAATAAGAAAGCAACACTTGCCTTATTAGGCAATACGCGAGTGTCTGTGCATGCACTTTCGTGCATGCATGTGCGCACATGTGACGGCATTTGAAGGTACCAACAAAAGGACGAATGGTCTGGCTTTGTGCTGTCTGAAAACTTGCATGCTCCTCAAAGATGTATTATTTGCAGAGAATGCGCTGCCCGTAAGTCGAGGGCAACAGGAGTCGAGAACGAAGGCCCACCTTGGCACCAGCTACATAGAGCCACTGTTGTTCTCCTTAAGAAAGAAACTGCGATCTATGAAACCGCGGGTTTATAAGCAAAGGACAAATTTTCACCGATTTTAACTAAAATGAAGCAAATGAATAATTTTAGGCTGACGGCCAAAAAGGAGAATTTTGTCACGCTCACACCCGTAAGCATCCGTAAGTGTTCTTGCGAACCTTTTTTTAGCATTCCGTGTTGTAGTAATGTGCCTCTCCCAGAAAGCATTTTTATTGTTGGAAAAATTAGGCGGTTTAACACGCCTATTCTACACATGTGCTGAGTCGCGCTGTGTTGGAGGGCTTGAGGGTAAATTAGCCCCCTGTGCATGCTAAATGTGCGCCACAATGTCGAAGACACGAAGGTTTGGCTTCTTGCGTGCATCAGAGAAGAAACCGCCACGGCTGGCCGTGTAAGTCGCCCCCTAGGTCTCGCGAGCACAATGGCCTTGCCACTGAGCCACCGCAGTGAGTAAGGATTGAATTAAATAAAAAGTTTGTAAATATCGCATTCAGTGCTACCATAGGCCAATGGTGTAAAATCTAGTCTGGGAGATCACACAATCCGGCGGCGGCCCAGACGCGCGTTACAAGATATTCCCGATCCGCGAGCTGCCGACTGCGAAGCAATCTCTCCGACGGCTGAATGGTGTGTTGTTGTGTGAATGGAATTTGTCAGTGTACATTCAAAGCAAATGAGTTGTATTTCGTGTGCCAGGGTAGTATGCTTGGTCGGGAGTATGCGGTATGGGAAATACCAAGAAAGAGGGTGTGGTTGTAGTAAGTATCGGTCTGGAATTGTCGCCAAATATGTGCGTCGGCCACACGTTGGGATTTGTTTGGGGGGGGGGGCGGCAGGGCACTCCGGAAAGGCCCGGTATTGTGGCCGTAGTTTTCTGAGAGTGGATGCTGGACCGGAGGGCTGCTAAGTGTTTCGTATTGTTCCCATTATGCGGGTGCCCCCTGGGTAATCGCACCGGCAATAGCGTCGATGCAGATGACACCGTCAGTTGGAAATTTGAATTTCATCTTCGACGCGCCTGCATGCAGATGTATGTTGAATCAATTTAAATACATCTCGACCTGAAAGCTCCTTCTTAGCTGCTTAATGCTACTTTCTGGACGTTTTTTTCTAGTTCGACTATCCTTGCGAGATTCATTCCGTTTCTTAAACGGGCGCTTACCGCAAACTCTTCTTGGGAGATCCTTGAAAAAGGTCAATACCCCGCTCTCCAGCACGCTCCAATAATTTTCTTTTATTTGCCCACTCTTGCCTCTTAATATCACCTTTGAGCTCTACAGGTGGTACGTCCGTGACGTAACTTGTGCCGACGTCAATGGGGTCGATGAAATGTCTGATTTGCTCATGGTAACTTCAGCTGACTCTTGCGAGGCATACGATGACAAGGCATCTTCTGTCTGATGATAACATGCAGTCAACGACGTTGTCAAAATCTCGCGCTCTTCTTGCGGTAGAAGCTGTGACGTATGCAGAGTTTCGTCTTAGACGCTTTTTTGGAGTTCTTCAAATCATCGGGGCCATACAATCGCTGTTTGACTGTCAAAAACTGTCCAAATTTAATTGATAAATTTAATGACTCTATGATATAGCTTTGCTTCAGGGGGTCGCATTTTCTTCCTATAAATTGGTAATATATTCACCACATAAAGTGAATAAATACAAATTACAAATCCTCAGGAGTGAATGGCCGCGCTGCGCAGAAGAGGCACTATGACACAGGCCCCACTAGGCCAGATGGCCGAAGGCGCCGCAGAGGTCTACATGAATCCTGCCGTAGCCGGAAGAACACTGAAGTCGACCTAAAAACGTTCCCACCCGTGGCAACACAAAGTTTTATTTGATGTGATTTATATTAGGAAGGGGCGGGGGCGCTCCGCCGCTGTCTCTAAAAGCCCTCCTCTATGCCTTCTGTTTGCATTTCTCGCGTGCCGTTGTATATCATAGATGGCGTTCCCTCACCTTATACGGCGGAGTTTAAACACACATTTGCTGGTTGTAGCTTTAACGTTATTTATTTTGGGTCCAATGTGCGCTTACGTAGCCTGCTCTGGGGAAGCACTGCTTGATTGACATAAATGATATGTCCAAGCACTCATATACTTCATAATGTACAGTGTAGATAAAACTAAAGGAAACTTTTAATTACTAAGCTCCCTGAGATTCAAGAAATGGCCTCCCAGCAGGGGCAAAAGCACAGGCAAGAGGCCTTCGTTCTTTTCATCCTAAAGTCTACTCTCGCGCTAACGCTATCGGGATTGACCACGTCGCCACTGTAAATAAATACACGGTTACACTATGTAGTAACCTTGTGGTTTACCATTGCGATTTTATTAGCATGAAAATTATGCGGTTACTGCAAAATATTAAAAATTATGAGATTATAAAATTACATTCAACCATTGTTACCCAAAAGCACCAGTTGATGGTTTAAAAAAAAAATTGCTATCGTGCACTACTTCAAATAGCCAATGCAGTAAATCAAATTTAGCATGTCGGTGGTTGCGGGAACCAAACCCGGGCAGCGGTTGTTATGGAAGCGTAGGCTGCCACGACTCTGGCGCTACAACCCGCCTTGTGACATAAAGGATATACAGAGTATATAGCTTGAGATTTGTAACTCCACCTGAGCAAAATAGGCACACGACCACCAGGAAAAGCTGATATTCTGGTGAATATTTCGGGTGGAGCGTGGTTTATATGCATGTTCAGGCAATGCGGCACAAAAAACGAATTAACAAAGCACAGAATCAAGTGGTTCAATAATATGCCTAGGCTTTTCCCTTCAAATTTCGTAACCGCACTTAAGTGTTCCACATAGCTATTTTGAAACTGAGGGCTTGTATTTTCAAACCAAAATTTTATGAAGAAAAGCCCCAGATGTGGGATATAAAAACATAAAAATATAAATAAAAAACATCTTTTTGAATAAGGTATCTCAGAGGCAATCTCCATAGAGAGGTGTATTCTCGAGGAAGAATTGGTCAATAAAGCACTTTGCAAAAATAAAAAACAATACATAAAAGCAGCAAAGTATTCTAGAGAAATGGGAATAACACAAGCAATACCACTTACATCAAAAAGCTGAAACAAACGTAACAAAGATAAATTTTGTACCATTTCATAAACCTATGTTGCCTTTCGAGCCCTGCAATTGGGTGCAACAATCCGGCTGATGCAATCAAGATGAAGGTTAGGGTTTGCAATGAGAAATTTGTATTCACTACAAGGCGAATATGAGGTATTTGTTGCTGAAAATAGATATATCGCCGAAGTAAATGACAGAGATACTCACTTTTTAAACATGGGTCTTATTCTTTACGTGGATGTGTGAATAGAAATAATTATTAGAGACCAGTAATTGTATCATTGACTAAGGGTTCAAGCACTAACAAAACGCGATATATTTATTTGTGCAATGTTGCTCGCCATGCAACATGCGTAGAAGCTAGCTTCAGTACTATGCATATAGGCACATTCGTATACGCACATTCATATAGGCACATTCGTCTTGTATAAACAATTGTTTGATTCACATGAATGAGAAGAACGCCCTAAAAGAACCTTCCGCCGTGAAATTGCATGCTTTAACTTGTCTCTAGAGGTGCAACAGCCAACAGTAGGCTGCATGACAGATAGCCCACTGGGGTCGTGTTGATCTACACGTTTGGGTTTTATTGCACTTCCATTTAATATGTTTCAGAAGTTGGCATACAGTATTTGTGATTTTCAAAGGAACGGCATACTGTTATTGATTTGAGTTGTGCCCTGGTAAATACTTTACCAGCACTTATAGGAACTATTTTTCGCATTTTATTGAAAGGGTTTAAGCTACGTCTCGTGGTTGGCATTTTTTTGTACTATAATAAAACTTGCGGCTGCCTTTGATGTTTTTGGTAAGTATCCGTAGCTAAGCTTAGAGAAGCACAGCGATTGTGTCTAACGCAGTCACCCATACTTCTTCTTGACCATCACCCTATATTAGAGCTCGCCGTCCAAAAGAACTTTATTTAAAATTCAGCCTTCTGACCCACTCACACGGGTACCAGAATAGACGAAAAGACATTCTTTGTTCAACACTTTTAAGTTGCTTTGACTACTTCCGACGGAACACAGCAACTCTCTCGCGATTACTGGTTGGATGGATCTTTGTGACTCTCTTTCAGAACCATTCAGGCACTGTCAATTAAGAAGCTGTCATTGCTGACATCATAGAGTAGACAAGGGCACGCTATCCACTGATATGAAGTCCTACGTAATATCTCCACTCTTAGGGACAGATTTAACCCAGATAGTTCTCGGAATAAACAGTGGTCACCATCTCTCTAAGAGTTCCTAGTGGACTCTTCTGTCGCAAGCGAATGACACTTGTACATGAATCATAACGGAATCTTCCTCTTAGGGTGGATAATTCAGGTTGGAGTAAACTCTTTCGAATGCAGACAGCCAGTCGCCAGGTTTATTTTTAAATGATGTCTGGCCCAGCAAAAGCTTTGACTTCCTGCTACATATTTCATTTTGCATTTATTTATGGTTTATTTGTTTTTGTAGTTCTATACTGTAGCAATCTATTTGTGGCCATACAACAAGAACATTCTTTATCTGCCTGTCCGAGCATCCCTCATGCACCAGTGAAGGGCTGCCAGCTTTGCAAGTCGCCCTCGTTCAGGATGCCTTACAAGCTAAAGTGGAACCGCGTTGGCAAAGCTCTTTGTGATATCACCATTATTAGCGTCCTCATCACCAGCCTATCTACACCTACTGCAAGGCAAAGGCCTCTCCAATTAGCCTCCAATTACCCCGGTCCTGTGCCAACTGTGACCAAGTTATTCCTGCAAACTTGCTGATCTCATCTGGCCATCTGACTTTCTGCCGCCCCCTGCAACGCTAGCCTTCTCTAGGCATCCACTCGTTACAAATAATGACCAACGGTTATCTTCCCTTGCAATACATTCCCTGCTTATGTCCATTTCTTTATCTTTATTTTTACTAGTATGTCCTTAACAGGCGTTTGTTCCCTGACCCACTCCGCTATCTTCTTGTCCCTTAATGTTACACCTATCATTTTCCGCTCCATTGCCTGCTTAGGCATTCGCAATTTAAGTTGAACCGACTTAGTGAGGCTCCAAGTTTCTGCCCCGTAAGTGAGTACTCGTAATGCAGCCGCCATACACTTTCTTTTCAGGGACAATGATAGGCTACTATTCGGTATCTGAGAATGTCTGCCGTATGCACTACACCCCATTCTGATCTTTTAATTATCTTTTCCTCATGGTTGGGATCCGGGGTCACAACTTGGCCTAAATATATATATTATTTTACCACTTCCACTACCTCGCCCCCTATCCCAAACTGCGGTGCTGTCCGAGGTTATTCACCATTGCGTTAATTTTTGCATATTATTTTCACGCCCATGGTTCTACTGTGTTCGTCCAGTGGAGAAAGCATGCTTTGCAAATTGCCCCCGAGTTGCTCTTACCAAGGCCACGTCATCAGCAAATTTGAGGTTACTGAGGCCTTCTCCGTAAACCATTTCTGCCACCTGTTTCCAATCCAACGTTCTGAATACTTCTTGTCAACATGCTGTGAAAAACATTGCAGAGATTGCGTTTCCTTCTCTGACGCCCTTTCTTATAGGTATGTTAGTGCTCTCCTTATTAAGGGTAATGGTAGATGTGAAACCTCTGCTGCCAAGATGCTCAAAAAATGAAAAGCACCAGGTTAGATTCCTCATAACCTGAGATAAGGAAGTGAGTTTGGAAGAATTTCATACCGGAAACGCCAGTCAAGGCAATTGCGATCAAGCCAAACAAGCTATAGAGGTTACAGTTTGTACTGTTAGCTACGAAGATGTAGCAGTATGCAGTGTTTATGAGCACATTGAATCAGCTACCAATATGCCGCAAATGATACCACGATTGCGATAGGAGGACATGGGATAAGTGAAGCTGTTAAGCAAATAGGAGGGCACACAGGAGGAAACATTGAAATGGGCAGGTGCGATAGCCTGAAAGATACAAAGGGGAGATCAGCCGGGATGAAATGCAGGAGCATAGCGAACACTATATTTCACGAACAATAATATGGAAAGTTAAGAAGGAAAAGGCCCAACTGGTAAAACAAGAAACACATTGAATTCGTCTTTCCACAAACATACTTATTTTGATGCACGTCTAGGTGTTTTGCAACGTTCAGCGAAGCTATCATTACATGCTTAGATGCAAAAGAAAGAATGTTTTGCAGAGAAAAACAAGAAAACTCGTAAAAGTAAAAAAGCTCGCGTAAAGTCAGTCAGCGATAGGATTCTGGAATATAAAATATGCTTTCTACAAGTCGCGCTTCTTAACGAGGAGAACCAAGATAATGTCACAGTATTAATGACAACTTGGCAATGACAATCACAAAACAGCAGCCACTACAGTTGAAGAAAGACGTAGAAAACAAACGGGAATATAACTCAGGAAAACAAACAAGTAATAAAAACGTAGGAACATGAAAGTAGAGACTAAGCCACCAAGTAAGACGTACTTTAGAAATTGATGGACAGGTGGAAAACAAACTACCGTCATGTGTACAACAATCATGCAATGAACAAATCTGCAAAAAGCGGCGTCCTGAAAGCAACTGAGATAAATCTAGGCATCGGCAATGGCAGAAGGAACGCAGAAGGAAGTCAGATTACTCCAAACTACACTAATCGTACTACACCTATTGGATACCATAGGTACGGTGTATTCCTCGTACCGTACCAGAGCGACTGTAGGTCAGGCTTTACGCCAGCGACGTAAGCCCGTAGCCAAGGACGGACCATAAAAGCTACGCGTGCGATATACGACTTATGACTAAACAGGAAGCAGAAAAGGCTCCCATTTGGTTAGAGAAAATTCTGGTAACATAACCGTGCATGTTTTAACAAGAAGTAGATATCTTAGTTGAGTAGCTTGCCGCACTACTTTTTTAATGTTCTAACTAACTTAAGAGGGCTCCAAGCTATGAAGAACTCCAAAACATTTCTTATTTTTAGGAATGGAGGTAAAAAGGATTAAATACACCGAGTCATCAGCGTACCGTCAGTTGTTTGCAAGCTGTTTGCCAGATTTATATCCAGGGGCGTAAGCGACCGTCTAGACTCAAAAATACCCCAAGAAACGGACTCGGGTGAGGAAAACATAGTCAACCATGAATCGCATGGATGTTATAAACCAAGAAATAAATAAATTAGCGGATCAACAAAACCACTGTACCGATGGCGCAAGGTATTTGTGAGCGCTAGTCTTCATCGCCATAGACACCAGTAGCCTAATCATATTTTATGTGGGTGTACAGGTTCTTGTGCGCAATTCGCTTTTCATTATTACTTTACGGTTTGTTCAAAGATGGAATCCTCCGAAGTGAAGAAGGATAAAATGCCACGTAGTCATTGTCGCCATGGCTGCGCTCCACAGTCACTTGGAAATAGGCCCCTTTTTGACCGCAGCGACGTCTTTTCGTTACAAGGTGCGCAAAGAGCTGATGTGTTGTGGCTATGGCATGGCATATTCGGTGAAGGCCATAAACCACAGTCATCGGTGAGACTTCGTCCAAACCCCTGTTTTCTCCGGCTGCTGCATCGCATCGTGAGTGACGTCCAAGAGAATAAACGACGGCCATTGAGAAGGAACTCTATTTTGCAGAGTCAATTGTCAGGTCCGCTGTGCAGGAGGCCTTGAGGTACCATTCCTATATCATAGGAAGGGGCGATTCATGTCAGATAAACACGGGCGAGTTGTTTGCTCCGGTACAAGTGCTCGCTAACCAGGCTGAAAACACCTCAGGAACCTAGAATGCTGTTTTTTAAATGTGGAGCATTTCTTAGGCTCGCCTGGTCCTGCGTCGTTTATGGCGGCGCCACCCACACGCTCACTGCGCATGCGCAACTCTCCTCCTTACACCCACAGCTCCACGATAATACACTATAAAAAAATAGTTAGCGGCGCCCGGTTTTGATCCCACGACTCCCTGGCCGCAACGGGAGGTGCGCGGTGCTCTTTCCGCTACGCTACAAATCCGGGACAGGAGCAAGTGCTACGAACGCGCCCTATGTCCTTGACTCATTCAAACTACGTCAAGAAGCTACTGATACAACGAAGGCACGCGAAGCTGAACGTCAACGGAAACGACGAACTGAAAATTTAGAGGGGGATGCTGAATTTACCATGGGAAAGCTGTGGCGAGAAGCGCCATGCGCCTTACAGCTCAACCAGCCCCGCCCGCAGCGCCTCTGATGCTGATTGTGGCAGGATGGCCCTAGGGATTGGCCAAACAAAGACTGCATCACGAGATAGGTTCGCGTTCAATCACCGTCGTCATCTTCGGGTAGGGGAACCACCGAAGAAGAAGAACGAGAAGACAAAGCTGCGAAGAGGAGGGCGGGTACATTGTTCTCAGCCGGTGCATCAATGTTAACAACCTTTACCTCTCTAAAGCTGGCGGAGACTACCGATTCTATCACAGAGACAACATCGACAAGAACATAATGGACCAGTTTCGGCGCCTCGAGAACCACCGCCTACTCACCGTAACACAACAGCACTTGCGTGCCTTTGCCAACGGGGTGTTCCTGAACGCGGAATTCTTTCTGGCGCTAGTAAAAACCAGACAACGCAACATAACGGGCTCACAATGGAACCAGACGGAACCGCCACGATGCTTCGCATCCTCATCAGGGTTCCACACGGGAAGATGGTGTAATTTGGTTTCAGATGAACTTTTACCAAGACCAAAATGTTAACCATGGTAATTGTACACGGCTTTCGCAGGCGCTTATAAGGGGCTTTTAAAGATCACACAAAAAAATACGGGTAGCTTGCATTAACACCCAAGACATCAATGGCGAAGCTGTTTTAGGTTTTTATTGACATACACAAAATTGAGTTTGAGGATTGCTGTGGGTTCTTGATTCACGTTAACGCCTTCACGTTTAATGGCTTTACGTTCACCAAGGCCAGAGTTAGCTCTCTTTCTTGGTCGCCGCTTGCGTACACCTCTCTGCAAGCGCAACTTACCATCTCCAGCAGATGGTTTTCACACCGACCCTCTCAAAACACAGTCTCTTCTTCGACCATGGGAGCTATTTACCACCGGACTATGTTCAGTCAATGAAGACCTACAGAAGCTTCGACATCAAAGCTTGAAATTTCGACTACATCGACAGTTTACGCACGGCGAAATGAGTACAAACAAGCAGTGTACGTTATGACGTGTTTTTCTTGTTCAAAGCAGGTGTTGCAATACTACTGCTGCGCAGGAGTTTTTTGCGGGTTATATTGTCTAATCTCCTTAGTGAGTATGCTCGCCTTCGTAAACGTGCATTCAAGGCACTCCGCAAAGGCTGGAGCATTTAGAGGCGGAGCATCTCTTGCTCGGGGGGATGTCACTTGTCTGCGCACGTCCACAGCCCCTCTGATGATTATTGTGGAAGGATGCTCCTAGAGACTGGCCAACCAAAAACTCCATCACTAGATAGCTTTGCGTTCAACCACCGTTGTCATTTGCCCGTAGGGGAACCGCTGAAGAAAGAGGAGAAAACGACAAAGCTGCAAAGAGGAGGTCGTGTGCGTTACTAATTTATCACGACATAGGTTCGCGTTCAACTACCGTCGTCATCTTCCCGTAGGGGAACCGCTGAAGAAGAAGGGGAAGAAAAGCTCCAAAGAGGAAGGCGTGTACGTTGCTCGCAGCCAGTGCTTGGAAATTTTTTCCCAGCATGCCAAATTATTGCCGGCCCGATTACTCAATAATTTACTTGAAGACCATTTGGCTACTCTTCATACTCATGTCGTCATTGCCACAGATGCCTCGCAAAGTGATGAGAAGGCTTGGGTAGGAATATATTCTCAGTCCCTAGATTGGTCCTTCTCAATCAGGCTGCCAGACTATACCTCGATTTTTCAGGCAGAATTATTGGCGATAATCTTAGCCCTTAATAAACTACAGCATAGATTTGTGGGGGTGGTTATCCTTTCGGATTCTCTCTCCGTGTGCACCGCTATAACAAATGATAAAGATTCTTCCCTTCTCTGGTCATTCCGTTCATTCGTTCCTTACCAGCTTCATGAGATCAGGTTAGTGTGGGTCCCTGGTCACGCAGGGATAATCTTCATTGAACTGGCAGACCAATTTGCCAATTTGGCTCTTGGGGGTACTGCTGTCGTGAATTGTCCAAATGAGCGTTTTCTTTTGGGGGCAAGGTTCAGCGCCTTCAAGTTTTGCAAATTAATCGACAAGATGCCCTTCGCTCATGCTCCGACTACATTCACCTCTGTCACTTATGGAAGCCTAAATTCTGCGAATCTCGTAAATGTGAGGTGGCCATCACAAAATTTCGCCGCAGAATCTCCCCTTTAAATTTTGATCTACACAAAGCTGGTCAAGCTTAGTCTCCCCAATGCCCTGCCTGCAAGGCCCCCGAAACTAAAGAACATTTTCTTTTAACTTGCAGTAGCTTTTCGTCGATGCGACGCACGCACCTTGAATACGCGTTTAATCGGCTGAATCCCCCATTATCTTGTACCGTTATTCTTTCCCTAGGTGCTTCCGTCCTGGGTATTGCCACAGAGATAATGTGATCGGCTTTCACTCCTTTGTTGCGGCGACAGGCCGGAGGCTCTGCTAGACAGCTATATCTTCATTCGCAATTTTTTTTCCCGACTGTCCTGTTCAATTCAAAGATTTGCTTTTCCTTCTCTCAATATTTTTTTGTACACCACATTTTTTCTCTCTCTCTCTAAAATAAATCGGGTCACAGCCTAATCATTACAGGCAGCTTCTTGGCCAATCCCCCGCGTTGGTACGCGCTATGACATAAGGATCCAACCAACCAACCAACCAGTGCACCAATGTCAACAACCTTTACCTCACCAACGCTGGTGGAGACTGCCGATTCTACCACAAAAAAAGACAACATCGACAAGAACAAGATGGACGAGTTTCGGCACCTCGGGAACCACCGCCTACTCACTGTCACACAACAGTACTTGCGTGCCTTTGCCACCGGTGCGGACCCGGTCGGGGAATTCCCTCTGGCGCTACTAAACAACAGATCACGCCACATAACGGCAACACAATGGAACCACATGGAACCCCCATGATGCTTCGCATCCTCATCAGGGTTCTTCTCGGTAAGATGGTGTAAGTTTTTTATGGTCAATATCAGCCAATCACCAGAACCGGGCATGGTTACTTTGACGGGCGTGCGCTCAAAGCACGCGTGCAGGAGTGCAATCTCCTAGCGATAGTCCTAACCTTAAAAGAAATACATCCGCCGCACTTTAAGGTACCTTATTCACTGACTATTTGCCGGTATGGTCAGCTTTGTAATCATACAGAAATTCCCCTGTTATTAGTGCTTTCAACTTCCTTGTGGCTTTCATTTGCGGGAAATCTGCCCCTTTGGATTCTTGGTCACAACTGTGGACTGCTTAATGAAGAGGCTGACTTGTTGGCGCCATCTTCGTTTGGAGGAGCTTGTGTTTACCTAGGCTCTACTCTTTTTATTGTAGCAGGAGCAAGATTTCGTAATTATCAGCGCCTATCTAGAGTGCCGAAACAGATCGTCACAAATATTGAAGATTATGTCCATTAAAACAGAAGTATAATTCCTGTTTTGGGGGAATCTCGTTAATGCGAGTTCAGGTTAACTAGCTTCAGACGTCGAGTTCCCCAACTGAACTTTTATATGCATCAGGCTGTTCTCGCCTTCTCCTCCCAAAGTGCTGTTTCCGGTCAACGTGAGGCTTTACGGAACTTCGTCTTGCATTGCCACGTTTTTTTAATAATCAGGCAACGTCATACTGCCACGCCCTTGCTCCAAATTGGTATTCCTTATTCCAATCACGTACTACAATCTTTTCGGGCCGCATTATAGAATATTGTGACCGATGGGTGGCTTCAACCATTCATGATTACGTTACTGAGACCAGTCGCCTGCCTTGTGAGCTTTAATTCTTGCATGTACTTTTTGGGGCTAACAAACCAATATTTCTATTATAAACTCCACTTTCGATTACCAACCAAATTTATTTTGTAACAATGCACTTTTTCTGCAGAAACATCCCTAGGTTTATAATTTGCCGTTGTTTTAAGGGGGCGCATCAGCCCACCTCATGCCCAATTCCTTGGAAATCCTCCCCCACGTGGGTACGTGCCTGACACACGAAACAACAACATCGCCATTTCCTGCTGTATTTAAAACATCGCCGTGTCTCGAGTGCCGTCTGACGTTATTACAAGCACTCCAATTAGACGACGCCCACTAGCAACCTAACCAAAACATAACAAAAGATAACGTAATGCGCACAAATAAACTATTTAAACACAAAATCTAACCTAAGGAATAAAAATTACACTTCAAATAAATATCGAAATGAACCAAGGAAAGAGCCGGTCTCGAACCACCGTCTTCTCGTCAACAAGCTGACACAGATCCTCTACACTACGACTTTTTTTCTTTGCTGCATGAAAATTTTAGGAAAATATGAAAAAGACAATAACACACTATATAAATACTAACAGAAAGAAAAGGGAGGGCACCTCAGTCTAACAAAGGTCGGCACCAATTCACAACTCAGGCAAGCAAACACACGCATTTAAAAGATGCAGCCACTCTTGTGGATCACCCTGCGCAACATAAACACTGTTTAGCAACGCCGCCTATTCCCGAAAAATTTACTTAGTTGGCCTAGGGGGTACAGCACACCGATCAGTCATGCGGCACTTCCACAGGGTAAACATGCCTAGGAGCACAAAAATGTCTTATGACACCCGATTAACGTCCTGAAAAGGCAAGAAGTGAGAAAGTCTTTTGGCCAGTGCTATCCTAGTGTTAAATATTCGAATGTCGTAGGACAGCACTCTAGCCATACCTGCAACGAACAGCTAGAGTACCGTGAGACAGTACTCTAGACACTGCGTTAAAACATCAGACACCACATACAAACAATTACCTCACAGCTTCTCTAAGAAACTTCCCGTCGGCGGTGATGGCGTTATATGTCTTAGTAACAAGGGTGACGTCGTGCCGCCACATTTTTGGACAAGGACTCTGCTAAATTGCTGCCGTGTACGTGTATGTGGATGCCGACATTGCAATGCCATTGATAGGCAGCGCTTCGAAAGGAAGACCCTAAGTCTTTTATCATGGTTCGGCTCCTGTCAACACCCTATGCGTCACCCAAGAGTGGTGTGCTGGCAACTTCTCTGACCACGCCACTCACTACTTGTGGCTTCACAGTTCTCCAGATTTCAATCCACTCGACTACTATGTCTGGGGCACCATTGCCAGAGGGGCCAACAAAGAGTGGCATAATACAAAGACTCGCTGAACGCCGCTATTGTTCTCTAATGGGCAACATCTCTAACAAGCACCTGATCTGTGCCTCAAGCCGTGTCCCAGGCCGAATGGAATCTGATATTGCTGCCAATGGCGCATGCATTAGTAGATATACCATAGACCATGAGAGAAGAACTTCGCAAACTTTTTTAGGAATATGTATGATTTTGCTACAGATGTTTTGTTGTGTCTGAAGCCAACATTCTAATCAAGACTACATCGTGCACTCGTATCCCTCAATTATACACGATTTAAAACCAATCATACAGTACGCATGGCAGGAGGGCCAGAAGCATTAAAAGAAGCAGTATGAGAGGAGCCCTACTTTACACTTTACACTTACCGAAACAACAGGGAAATCGAGAGAAATTCAGAGGAATCTATACACGGAATGCCTGAAGAGGGTATTCAAGAAGATTGAAGAGCAAGGCTAAAAACATGGTTAACTGGCGAATACTTCAGCCTTTCGAGGTTTGCCGACACAGTAGTCGTAACTACCGTGAAAGAGCTGAAAAAGGCTTGACGAAATGCATTAAAACGCAACGCCTTGTCGGCAACGACCAACCTAAATAAATGATTGGTTTTGATGAATGAACAGGCTGAAAGGGCTCTCTTCAGCCTAATTAACGCACCGCTTAAAAATAGATGTCTATATCTATAATGAATAGGTTGCAGAGGCGACCACATTCATAGGGGAACATCGAAAACTGAATATGTATATGCGTGAGGGCTTTCAGCAAAGACTCGCTCGAATAAAAATAGGCTACATTCATTACACCAAAAAGGAATATTTAAGCAACGCATCCTAGCATTGTTGACCTATGGGACCTATTTGCCGCATTGATGAACTAATTGAAAGCAAATTTCTGTTGGCTGATCAACCTAAAAAACAAATGATGATTCGAGCAACACAGAGGCACAGACAACGAGCTTCCTGGATCGTGGAGACAACTGAATCAAAAGATAGGCTAGCTCGTGACACTCGTGCACGACAAGGTAGCAGAATCAATGGCAAGATACGTTACTTAGAGAAGGGCCATAACGCACTGAAGGCATAAAATAGGCAAACGGAAGAAAAATAATAAACTCTAGCATAGCAGGATAGGAGCGGTTAGAGGTAATTCGGCGGAGTATTCGTCAAACTGTGGAAGTAGGGTGTTGAAAAATATTATGGTGATGAATACAGTAAACAACCTTTCTTCTCAGCTGGTTCTTAGTGAGAAATAAGATGTCGTATCCCTGAAAACACCACGTGGAACCTAATGCCAGGCAGTGAGCTGATACTCAGAATAGTAGGCTTTTGTTTATAAAATTTGGTGTTCCTGACGGTGCGTATTTAACTTTGTACCCGATAGCTGCAACCTCATTCTGATTTTCACTACTTGTAATCTATCTCTCTGTAAAAGGCTTAGAATCATGGTTAGGCACGAAGATACCGCAGAAAGCGAGAGTCACATCGTTCCTTACTGCAACATTGTTTATATCGTGAGATAACCAGTGAACGTAAAAATGACCTTGAATATTTTTCTTTTCATATTGTTCTGGCTTGCGGATTGGTTGGCTTAAAAATGTGTTATTGCCCTCAAATATACAAGTTGTGCCAAATGGCATATTAGAGCTAAGCGGGTCTTCTATTTGATACATTTGCGCGATATAACCTAAATATAGATCATCTACACAAGGCTTTGCAAAATCCGATCGGCACACGTTTTTATTATAACCTTTCTTACATTTTTTGAATACGCTGATACCTGATCTAGGAGCTGCCTAAATGACCGGCAAAACAACTTCATATTGGCACAGCTATCTTTATTATTCAGTTTGGGGCGAGTAAATGTAGGCATTGGTTCATCGCAACTTCAATGTTGAAATTAAGCCGAAAACTACTCTCTTTGAAACGTTGATAAAAACGTTGATTTCGTTGGGTAATTTAAAACGTAGCTTAAAAAGGTCGTGGGCAAAATCGAACTATATCTTTCTCAGGTCTTGACCATTTTCAAATTATTCTGTTCGCCAAACTAACAAAATGTTCATCGAATACCTGTGCGACACCTAATAAAATCATACTCCTTACCTGTGCACGTACTATCCTGCTATTTAACATCGCTAGACTCCAGGAACGAACTGGGGTGCTCAAGAGACTGTCACAAACCCCTCTCCTCGATAATTATGCCTGCTGGCACGAAACAATGAAAAAGGCTGAGAGACAACAGTTATTTATATTTTAACAGGGTGGCCGGCCCATGAGTTTTTACATGTGCGAAAACTGCAGAGGTGAATGAAATCACAGCGGAGATGCTCGACAACGTTTTCTTATGATGTGTTTACTGCATGAACAAGAGATTACAAGGCAACGCCCTACACCAGATAAGAATTACCTCTCTTCCCGTGGGGAACCCTGACGAGATGCGAAGCATCATTGGGGTTCCATGTGGTTCTATGGTGTTGTTTTATTTACCCGAGCACGAATAGGAACGAAATTTGCACCCCCTGATTCTTCACATCTACACTGACGGGATTGTTGGTTCCGGTCGACCTCATCAAAGAACGACGTAGCAGAACCGGCGCGGGCGATCTCTCTGAGAAGACAGAACGGGCGCGTGCAGCGTGCACCTGCTTTATTCGCTTGCGACGGAGGGAGGCGGAGAGAGAGCGCATGCAGCGAGCACATGTTTTATTCGCTGGCGATGGAGGGAGAGAGGGCTTGTGCAGCGCTCACCTGCTTATCCGCTGGCGAAGGGAGTGAGAGAGGTGGAGGGTGCGTGCAGCACGCACCTGCTTTATCGCTGGCGTGAGGAGAGTGAAATAGGAGGAGAGGCGCTTCGAAGGAGATGCAAAGCACCCCGAAGAAGCGGTGCTTCGCATCCAAAAAAAGAAACCTCCACACTGTCATAGGCCCTGTGAGCGCAGGCACCAATCTGCCCTTAAATAAGTGCACGTGTGCGCTGGGCGGCTAACGCTCGGCGCTAACTAGCTAAATAACACAGCAAAGACAAACCATATACACATTGTGGCCGAAACGAAGACACTCGATCCGCCGGGGCCTAAGCCCTAACCGTCGACAACAAAAACATAGCAACTAAGAGAGCTGGACGCGACACGCTAAAACCTCTAGGAGGAAAACACTTTTTAAACCTCTGCAACCCAACTACAAAAAAATATTAACAAGTAGGCAACATGCAAACCATTCTGGGGAACAAATATGGTTTTTCCCCTACACCAGCAACTGCCATAAAAATCTAGCAGCTCTGCAAGCTGTATACGACACGCCAATTTCCCTCAAACATCATTACCCTCGCCAAGAACAGCTACAACAAACAAGACACACAAAAATACTGTCAACCCATTACCTACAAGCGACGCCGCAAAAAACCAGTACGAGGCAACACACAAATTGCGAAGGCGAGGCGCGGCAAAAAAAAAACACTCTACGAAGCAATGAGAACCCGCAGGATCAACAACGGAAGGTCAGGGCGAAGTCCTCCCGGCCTCGCTAGGCAGCCGCGTACGTGTTTCGGGGTTCCGGAGTGTGAAAACTGGTTGACCGTGGAACTCGCGGCGACGGGCGAACTCGAGCGCGAAGTCGTGGCATCGGTCATTCCGTCGCGAGCCTGCCGACCGACTTCTGCTAAAGCGCGTTTCCCCCGGACCCTTCCTACGTCTTGCACGTGTTAAATCTCAAGCCGAGTGCCCCAGCGACCGCTTGCGCTCGGCTAAATCAACATCTGCCGGCCGCCAATCTCTCCTGCTCTATTTTTTTATTAGCATTTTCACTTTCTCACATACAGCAAACTAAAGGAACAGGAACAAAAGGCGCCAAACTGCACTTGTCTGGGTTCCTGCTTTCATGCATTCTGCATTACAGGGAAACAGAAAAAAGCTCAACTACAATAGAAACGCAGAAAAAGTACACACAGTATGAATAGGTACTATGGATCATATATAGAAAAAAACGTATATGTTATACAAAACCGCGGTAACATTGCAAAACAAAAACGTAAGCATACAGCATCACAGAGAAAATACAAACGAAGTCAATGATTTCTTGAAGAAACTAAGGGATGGGCACTGATCAATTATGTTCATTAGGTCCTTGTTTTTATTGAAGAGGCTAGGAATTAGGTGGTGGAAACATTGAGAGCCGTAATTGGTTCGAATCTTCGGCGTTTTGTACTTACTAGTTTTAAATTCGAAAGACTTTCTGGTTAGTTATGCATGTTCAAGCTCCTCCCGACTTTCCTTTACGTGTGAATACATCTACATCGCAAGCTTGCGCTTGTGAAGCTGGAACACGTCGATCATACAATATTTGGCGAGAACATATTCAACACTATCCGTATATCTTAAGTTTTCTAATGCTCTGATAGATCTTTTTTGAAGTTGAAATGCGCACGCAAATTGGAATCTGTTGTAGTGCCCCAAATTATAATACAATACGGCAAATGCGACTGAATCATGGCAGAATATATACTGTTTCTAAACTTTGCAGGAATTTTGTTCATTACCTTCCATAATGCGCCTATTATGCGTGACAATTTTATTTTCAAATGATCGATATGTTCGTTCCAGGGTAAATATTCGTTAAAAAGCACGCCTAAAAATTTTATAGTGTCAGTGGATTGAATTACGTTATTGCGGAAGCAAAGATGAAGATTTTCTGACAGGGGTGTATTTCTGGCTCTGAAAATAACATACTTTGTTTTGTTTATATTTAACACCAATACATTCGCGTAAAGCCTATGAGAGAGTTCCCCTAGCCAACAATTCGCATCTATTTGTACTTTCATTAGGTCACTTCCAGAAAAGAAACCATTTCTGTCATCTGCGTACAAAACTATTTCTTGCGCGTGAGGAATATTGGGAATATCATTAATATAATGCAAGAAAAGGAGAGGACCGAGTATCGATCCTTCGGGTACTCCCACTTGTATCGAACAAAAATTGGACGACGTGGCACGTAGCAATACAAACTGCTTACCATCTGTCAAATACCTTTGATTAGTTTTTGTGCAACTCCTCTAATGCCGTGTGGACCTATCTTGTCCAATACGATGTCGTGTTTCACGGAGTCGAACGCATTCCGTATATCAAGAAAAAGTCCCACCGTATACAGTTTCCTAATGTTTTCTATCAGCTTTTCCTTACCTCTTAATGACGCTAACTCAGTCGACTTTTTCTTTCGGAAACCAAATTGCTTAGGAGCTATCACTTGCAAACTTTCTAAGTATTCATATAGAAATTACTCGTTCTATATTTTTGGAAAAAACGTTAAGAATCGAAATTGGACGATGGTTATTTAAATCATATTTTGGACCATTTTTGTGAAGAACCACCACACGGGCACCCTTGGGTTCATCTGGAAACACTCCGTCGCGAAGTATACCATTGCATATTTGACTAAATGGTGCTGCAATAAGAGAAGCTGCGGCTTTTATTTGTCCAGCTTTGATTTTGTCAGGGCCTGCTGTGCTATTAATATTCAAGGAACCGATAATATTTTGTACCTCTACCTCGGTCGATTGCCTGAAAAAGGTACTTCCTTGAACATGGAGTTAATTTAAATTACGGGTTCACGTTTTCTTGCCGATCATTGGGCGAGACCACACGACAAGAAGTGTTTATTATACTTGCCATACAATTGTGTACCAGAAATCGATACCCCCATGGACCTTTATTTTAGTAGGTACTGTATTACCTTGTGCATTGTTCAGGTCATCAAAGGCTTTCCAAAATTTGTGTTGGTGATCAATATTTTCAAATTTATGTCTGTAGTAGGAATCTTTGGGTTTCCTTATTACTGTATTTACATCATTGCGAAGCTTTTTATTCTCCTTAAATATTTCAACATTTTTGTCTAGAGAAATTCTTCAAATATTTTATTTTTTCTTCTAATACTACTATAAATAGAAACAGGTATCCACGGTTATCTAGCCTTTTTATGCCTCTTCAAAATATACGCTGGAAAAGCATTGTGGTAGGCATCAAAAACTTTACTATAAAAATTTGAAAACGCAGAGTTTGTGTCGTTTTCCTTTAAAACATCTGACCAGTCTAATCGAGATAACATTTCATCATTAATTTTGCCCAATTTCTGCAAAGAGTTGTGTACTTTTACCGAGATATAGTAATTCAAAACATAGAATAAATGTAAATGATCACTAATATTTACAGTCAATGACCAGAGGCCGTATTGTTTTATACAGCATTAGCAAAGCACACATCACTAGGATGTTTCAGTAAGAGGTGTAATTCGTGTAGCAGTGTTTATAAGGATGTCATAACCATATGATAACATAGTGGTCAGAAATTCGCTCTGTGCACTCCCGCTCGACAATAAATCAATAATTAAAACTCCTAGAATAATTTATTTTAGTTTTGGAAGGGACACAAGAATAAGAAGTTTTTCCAACCAGTCGAAGAAGAATAATTAATAAATTCTGGCACAAGCGAGCACTTCACACCAGCCTTTACATAAAGAGAAACACTACCACATTTTCTTTCTGTTCTAAATAAACCGAAGTGCTCGTAACCCCCAAAACGGCAGAAATCGCCCGTACAGGAGAACCACGTCTCAGAAAAGCACAAAACACTGAATTCTAGTTCAATACACTGAAAAATAGTTCAAGTTGTTCAGTCTTGTTGCCTAGACTACAAGCATTCAAATGAAACAATGACAACGCCTTATGAGTCCATTTGTTGGCTGATACATACTCTTTAAAGTAACCACTCGAGTATATTGAACCATCTATTACAGTGACTTATTTCCGTAACGAACACGAGTCCTTAATTTGATTTTTTCCAGATTGTCCTCAGAAAGAATTCTGATATTTAGGGCACTGGGCTGCTTCTTGAACAGAATCTTTTTGTGTAATTCCCAAGCGGACTGGTGGTTCAACTAAGCAGCTCTTGTACGCGTGAGCCACATGAACCTTTTGTTGTGAAGCGTCAGGTTCTAAAAAAACCGGACAGGCGACTTCCCCTCCCTCAGTTTCGTCGCTTTTGCCTTGTAACGTAGGGCGG
This sequence comes from Haemaphysalis longicornis, assembly GCF_048455015.1. Taxonomy (NCBI): domain Eukaryota; kingdom Metazoa; phylum Arthropoda; class Arachnida; order Ixodida; family Ixodidae; genus Haemaphysalis; species Haemaphysalis longicornis. The sequence goes on from NW_027526214.1 coordinate 90,541,755, forward strand.
CTCATGTAATCCGCCCCTCGTTTTCCCTTCCCTTTATGTACTCTATCCGGAAGCTGTACTGTTGGCGTTTGATACTCCAGTGACAGACATAGCTATTGGCGGACTTGGATACTCGGATGAACCTCAGCGGTTGATGATTGGTTTGAACGAGAAATCGTCGGCCGGACAGGAAAGACTGGAATTTTTCTATGCCCGAAACAAAAGCCAACGCTACTTTCTCAATGGTGGAATAGGCTGTCTCCCGGGGTAGCTGCTTGAGGCTCGCATACGCAACGGGGTGCAGCTTGTCAGAATATTTCTGCGTAAGAACGGCCGCTTTTTCTCTATGAGAGGTATCCGTCCGGACCACGAACTCCTCGAAATCTGGGAGCCTGAGGATCGGGGCGTTTGCCAGACGCTCCCCCAAACCTGCAAACGCAGTCTCTTGCTCGTGCCCCAACTTTACCGTGGTGGGCTGTCCCTTTCTCATTAGATCACAAAGGGGGATGGCCACGTGGGAATAGTTTGGTACGAACTCCCTGTAGTACCCTCTTAGCCCCAAGAATGATCGCACCTGTCCTTTGGTTTGTGGTCTCGGTGCTTCTAGGATCCTCTGGATAGTAGATGGGATGATGGTCTTTTCACCTGACTGAATGAGATGGCCCAGAAACGATATATTTTGCATGCTCACCTAATTTTGGCTGGTTAAACTGTGATCCCAGACTGCCTGAAATGCATGAACACTTCGAGCAAGGCTCCGTGGTGCTGCTCCCACGTCCCGCTCGCAATGAGCACATCGTCATAGGAGTATGCGACGTCGGGAATGCCGGAGAGTACCTTGCGCATGAGTGTGGTGAAACCGGCAGGTGCGGTCTTGATCCGGAACGGCTATAGCAGAATTGGTAGTGCCCACTATCCGTCGAAAAAGACGTCATCGTCTTTGACTCTGCCGACAGTGGCACCTGCCAGTATCCCATTGCGAAGTCCAGATTAGTAAAAATCTGCTGTGACCAACAGCCACTAGTAACTCGTCTGCCCGGTGAATAGACTCTTCGTCATCCACGAGACCTTCATTCAGCCTTCGGAAATCAATGCATACGTGGGTGCATCCCATCTGATTCGCGCACCGCGAGTAGCCGAGAGTCATAGGGCGAAGTCGAGCTTTACACGATGCCGAGCGCAAGCATGTCAGTGACCTCTTGGTCGATGATGCCCTTCACGGAAACGGGAGCACGTATTGCCTCACGAAGATGGGGTGCTCGGTCCTCATGTCCAGACTACACTCCTTCTCGTCTCTTTTTTCTGGTAAATGGGAGAATATTTCCCTGAACTCCAAAAGTAAGTTCCGTGCCTCCTCCTACTGTCGTTCAGTGAAGCCGGTGCCAACCTCCACGTCCTGAACTAACTGCAATTGGCGTGGTGGTGGGAGCTCCATATCACTTGAGTCCCAATCTTCCCTTGTAATGGCCGTTCTCGCCCCTGCCACGCTGGCCTTCGCTTCCCTCTGTTCGTACATCTTCAACATGTTTATATAGAAAACCGTTTTATGGCCAAGGTCTAGCTCGAAGTCGACGTCCCCCCTCCTCCCACGACAAAAAAGGGCCGCTTCCACAGCAGCAGCAGTTTGTTGTAGTCGGTGGGCAGGAAGATCACAGCCTGTTCCCCAGGTTTCAAAGAGAGCCGTCGGCTTTTTAGATCGTCGTACTGTTCGTATCGCTCGCCTGCCCTTTCCAGCTCTTCGTGCTCAAGCCAGAAAGTGTGCTGAAACCGCTCGCGTAGGTCAAGAACGTACTCATACGTAGTCCTAACCTCATCCGGTATCGCTGCATCTATACACAGTTCCCCCAATACCGCCAAGAAACCCCGAATGTTGCTCCCGTACAGCATCTCGAAAGAGAAAAAGCCCAAGCTCTCCTGGGGTACCTCGTGGTAGGCAAATATTAGCGGGCCAGGTACCGATCCCAGTCCTTCGGCTTCTCCTGACACATGCATTTCAGCATTTGTTTCAGGGTGCCGTTGAAACTCTCCACCGGTCTATTCGCCTTGTTGTGGTACGGAGTCGTTTGAAGGTGTCCCACTCATAGGAGACGGCTTATTTCATTCGTTATTCCGCAGGTGAAGATGCTCCCCCTGTCGCTTATGATCTCCTCTGGTATCCCCACCCGTTAAAAAATGCCGACGATCACCTAGGCGACTCGTTCACTCTTTATGCTCGGGAGAGAATTCGCGTCGGGATACCGCGTTGCCTAGTCGACCATAGTAAGTATGCACGTGCTCCGCTCCGCAGACCTTTGGTTTAGCGGTCCCACACTGTCGATTGCCACTCTCTGAAATGGGGCGTCGATGGGCACTCGCATCAACGGCGCTCTCCTGGTGGCTCTTTCGGGGTCGTCTCCTGACAGATGTCGCACGAGGCTGCGTGTCGCTTGTCATCCGTCTGCATGGCCGGCCAGAAGATCTCCACCCGCACCTTTAGCAGTGTTTTATTCGCCCCTTTATGTCCTCCCATCACTCCATCATGCGCAAGCTCAAGGACGGCAGCCCCGTATCATTTAGGAACCACCACTTGAGTAAATTTGCTGCCATACTTGGTGGTGGACTTTCGCTACAGAACTTCATCATCGACAAAATACTGTTAGCTCCCCCTTGTGTTGCTGTAGGCAACTTGGCCGACGTGCTCATAGCAGGTCCTCAAGGAACGGTCGACCTTCTCTTCTTGCAAGGGCTCGCTGCGATTTAACCTTCAGAGTGCAGGGGCCGTCATCTTCAGTTTCCGGAGCGGGGCTGCGTCACCATGGGGTTTGCCATCGTGTCGCCAATCTTGAGCGCATAGGCTGTTCCCTCTCTGGCGACAGGGGCCGCTCGGTCTGTTCTTCGTTGTGACTGCAAGCTCGTTGCCTGGTGCTGATGCTTAGAGTTTGGCCTCCTTGTTACAGTACGGATCCGGACAGCTGACAGGCCGGGCTCCCTCAACGTTCCCTAAAACCAGGTCGTACAATGGGTTTTCTAGGCACTTGGCCTTCATCCGGCCGGTAAATTATGGGGTGTCAACCATTAAGGATGCCTCAGCCAGCATTAGCATCGACCGGTCCAGGAGGAAAACATGTGATTTTGCCCCTGTTAGGTCGTCGTTCGAAACTAGTCAGTGCTTCACGATGACGGTGTTACAGCCCGTATCCCTAAAAACACGGACCTTCCTCTTGCCGAGGAACCCCTCCACGACTACGTTGGTTTTCTGAAGGAGACTTCCCGACAAAACCCGCGCTGATAAAAGGGGCCCCTCCTACATTCTTGAGTTCGTCGAACCCACCTCCATGCAATCTGAGGGAGACTTCTTTGGGAGTGCCGTGGGCTTCTGCGCCCCCTCCAGCCCGCACTTCCACCCCTGGTGACCCATTTTGCCACACTAATCATTTCGTTTGAGCAGCCCCCCGACCGAACTGCACACGGCGGTAGTCTTGCGCAAAGTGCCCCACGCTGGAGCCCAGATAGCACTGCTTCGCCCCCTAACCCTTGCTTGTGAGAGACGCAGGGGCAGCGCCCGCTTTCCGCTCGGCTTCGGTCGCATCCCCAGCGGCCTTGTGCTTCACTGCAGCGCGTTTCGCAAAACTTATTCATTCGTGAGCCTCGACTTACTGCTCCGCCCTCACCACAGGGTCCCCTAACCGGGCAACCTTTCTCTTCTTCAAAAACATTTCCAGACTCGGGGCGCACACAGAAAAAATTGGCCACGTATCTGCTTCTTTCGTTGCAAATGCCGTCGAAACGCGATAGTCCTTATCGGCTTTTGCGAAGGAAAGGCCTCCCTTTGCTTTCCAGTTCAGCTCTCATGTTGGTCTACTTGCGTCGCGCTCCTCCCAAGGTAAAGACACCAAAGTTTGGCTTAAATCATTTTGAATTTCCCGCGTTCCACTACTCCAAACCCGGTGTCTCGATGCGAACGCTGCCGTACGGCGAAGACGCGCGTTAATCGAGGCGCCCTACTTCAACATTTATAGAACCGCGTTTCCCTACTCCAGGTGCGTTGCAAGCAGAACGTGGAACCTATCTAGTGGAACCTTGCCTAACTGTTATCGGTTGATTTCTTAAAATGGCGCCAGAAGCTATAGTGGCGCCGGCGACCGCAGGCGACGGCTTAGTGAATTCTTTTTCTGCAGTTTATGAAGTATTTAATTTCGCAAAAGACAAGAACGTTTGATTTTTTTATAAAAAAACACTGCAAATATCGCTTCTGTATTGATTTGTTGTCTCATATTTGCGTAATTTCTTGTTCTTTAACAATGTTGACAAGTATGAACATTACACCGGACATAGACGGGTAGATATAGCTGTGACTATATAAGACTATTGCGCAGGCATTGTTTTGCTTTGGCCGGGTGGCTGAAACGAGTGACGGACAGACAGACGGACAGACAGACAGACATACAGACACATACAGACAAATCAAAATTTCTGTGTTTAAGTAGCCCAAGAAAGACTATCGTCTTTAAAACTGCTCCCTCAGGAACAACTAGAAAAGGACCTCATAGGTCTTCTCTGATCCCGCGAGCTTTACCCACCAATCCAGCAAGTTGCGCAGCCGAGGCACAAATTGAGAGAACGTTTCCTCGTTCAAGGGCGTGGTTCTCCGAAACGTTTCGCGAAAACCCTCCTCGGTCAGCCGTAATCTCGCCGAGAGGGCCTGCCGCAGCCTAATATAATCGGCACACTCTGCTGCGGGGATGCGGCTGAGCACACACAATGCCTCGCCACTCAGACAGAGGCTCAGGTCGGTCGCCCACTCATCCCAAGGCTAGTTCTGGCCCGCGGACGCGCGTTCGAACCGTGAGAGCTCCACGTTTAAATTGTCGCGTTGCTCATTGAATTGCCGCATAAATTTGTGCAGGAGTACCTTGCTCGTTCCCGAAACGGCAGACTTCTCCGACGCGGCGCCGGAAGTTGGGTTCTCACGTTGGCGACGCTCTAACGCCAGCTGATGTTCCCTTTCCATTTCTTGTACTCGTTGTTTGGACTCCTGCTCTTGCTTACGGACCTCCGGTTTGAACACATTGTTGAAGAATGCAAATGATGATAGCAATAAAGAGGCCGCTGCACGGGAACCGGGGCACGGGCCCAGCTCGCGCCTGTGCTCGAGCAGTTTCGCGTGCCAATCCCATCGAACGGGCGACCGGCTGTCGGGCTCCTTTCTTACGTCGCGATCCGCGACATTCTGGTGCCGCGAAACCCAGGGGCCGACCCACGAGCAGACCTGACTTGACGCGGCGCAGACAGCGAGGACGCGAGGCCTGGGATTCCCAGGAGGCTGCGCCATTCCGCCGGCGTCTTCATCGAATGCTGTCCGCCGCCGCTGCTTTCACCGAGGACACCGGGTTGCCTGAGTTTGGCGAGTCTCTTGCTATGGACAAGGTCCGCCACCACCGTGGGGGGGGTTCGGGCCGCAATAACCAATTGGATTGCCACCATTGAATACCTGCTTCTGGATCTGGCCACGCCTGCCGTTGCTTTTCAAGAACCTCTGAACCTCGTCAACATGAGGTATAAGGAGATGAAGGCTCTCGACCTCAGCGAGGAGGACTTTGACGCGGATCTGGTTGCCTCGTGGGATAACAAAGCTAAGGTGGTGGACATTCGGGCGCGTGTCGAGTTTGCCACAAGGCCCGCTGATACCCCACACGCCGTCGCTAGGGCTTCGGGAACGGGATATCGCCCGGACGACGCCTCGAGCACCGCCCTGCGTCAGCCGGCGGGTCTCCCGTTATCACCAGCACCCGCTGCGCCACGCCGCCCAAGCTGCACATCCCGACATTTTCGGGTGACCGACGGAGCTGGGAAGCGTTTTGGGACCATTTCGATGCCACCATTCACAGCAATCCCGCCTTGGCTCGCATCGAGAGATTCACGTATTTAACATCGTACTTGACGGGCAAGGCGAAGGGGGCAATCGAAGGAATCCCACTCGCGGAGGCCAACTACGACGTGGCGATAGGCACCCTGACCGCCCGATTTGGCCGGACCGACCTGCTCGTTGAGGACCATATCGACAGCTTGCTCGCCTTGGCCACTGTGCAGAGCTCTTAAAAAGTCGCAAAACTCCGAGACCTCTACGACCAGATATCCTTCCGTGTAAACGCTCTGAAGAGTCTGAGAGTGGCGGCGACGGAGTACGCGGTGGTCCCCCATCGTGTACTGATGAAGGCCCTGCCACGCGACCTCGGGATCCTGTACCGGCAGAGGGCTAAGGAGGCATCCTCGTCGGACGGAGCAGCCAGCTCGTCCGGAAGTGCGAGGCAAGTGAACGAGAGAGCCAGCTGGTCGGACAGGGCAAAGCATGTGGACGAAATACTGGACTTCCTGCGCATCCAGGTAGAAGTCCGCGAGCACGGCCACTTCGACCTTCCCAGGGTTCCAGAGCGGCGCCCTCACGAAAAGCGCGAGACCCTAACTTCCGATTCGGGCCTTCCATCGGCTGCGGACTTACCTGCGGGTGCTTCGCTGCCTCCGACGAGGGCGGAACCACGTTCACAACCACCACTGCGGCAGTGCCCTCTATGTGCGGCAGACCACCGTATAGCAGAGTGCACGGTACCCATGTCGCCTCAAGAAAAGCGCCGCAAGTTACGAACCGGTGGACGCTGCTTCCGTTGCGGCACGAAGTGTCACTTTGGCCGGTGCTGCAGACTGTCGAGGTCGTTGGTTTGCGTCCGTTGCTCCAAAGGGAATCTCACAGTTCTATGAGACATAGCACACCCGCCGCAGGCAGCTGCGAATGGACGAGTTCGAATAGCCGGAGGGGGTCAGGTCACCGCACCGAACGACGGACAGGCAACTCCTAGCGTCACGTCCGCATCGTCCGGGGACTGCTGCGCGGCGCGGATGTACCTGCAAGCCGGGAGGGCGTTGGCGATTGGAGCCAGCCGCAAGCTGATAGTCCGCATACTGTTGGATTCCGGCAGTCAGCGCACGTTTCTTTGGCGTGACCTGTCACGTACACTGCGTTGCCCAGTTCGGGGTGTTGAAGACTTGTCGCTCGTTACCTTTGGAGACTCCCGTCCGAGGTCATCCGTGCGATGCAATCGCGTCGCAATCATTCTGAAGAGTCAGCACGGCGGGAGACGCATCACCATCGAGGCTATGGAGGTCCCCGAAATTTGCGCGGTGACAAGTCCACCTGTAAACGCAGAAGTTCTGAGTAAGATGTCACGGCGCAACCTGACTGCTGCAGACGTTCAGCTGACGGACACCCACATGAAGGATCGAATCAGCATCCTCATTAGCTCCGATTTGTACTGGAAGGTGTCGTCGGAAAAAATATCACGCCTCACCCCTCACCTCACAGCAGCCGAAACAATCTTCGGGTGGACTTTCCAGGGAGCCGACTTTGACAACGGCATCCATGGCACATCCGAACCTTCCTGCGCAATGTTCATCGCTCACGCGGACCCATCGGGAAGCAACTCCGACGAGGAGATGGACCCGTCAGATCTGTGGCGCTTAGAAGCCATTGGCATCAAGGAAGCGACAGAAGGGCCTGGGCTAGACACCGATTCCGTCGGCAGGATAACTGTCATGTAAGTTTCTTTTTCTTCACTTTGTGTGTCGATTTTTTGCTATATCGAACTATTTTGCAATCATCGCGATGTTCGATATAAGCGGTTTTTACTGTATTCATACTAAGAACAGATGCTGTAACTAGACGGAGTCCTGCGCCCAAACACTAATAAACGCGCTGCCGTACAACTTACACGACTCACGGACACATCGATCACTTTTTTAACCTGTGGGGCAAGTTTCTGAGTGACATGTAAGGAACCTGAAGGTGCCCTAATAATCTCTACAGCCGCCACTCCACCAACTTTTCAACGCATCCCAAAAGCACTGTGCAACTTTGTTACCGCCTGAATCATCCGTCCCCCAATCGCAGCCAAAGAAAAATAGGCTGGTTTCTTCTTGCTTTCTATTGTTGTTGTTTTTTTCGTTTTTTTCTTGTAGGCATTATATAAACAAAAGGGTCACCGACAAGACAAAGGCAAGGTCTTGTGACCATGAAGTAAAGCAGTTAAAATGTTAGAAAATCATTCACTTACCATCTCAATGCGATATGTATATCCCGTTACGTGTTTTTTAGATTCGAAAGCATCTTATGGTCGCGGCATGTCCCGCGTCGGCGCCCGCACTCACTCTGCGCATGCGCGACTCTCCTCCTTACACCCACAGCTGCGCGATACTACACTATAACAAAATCAAATAGAAAGCGGCGCCCGGTTTCGATGCCACGACTCTGTGGCCGCAACAGGAGGTACAAGGTGCTCTTCCCACTACGCTACAAATCCGGGGCCGGAGAAAGTGCTACGAACGTGCTTTATGTCCTTGACTCACTCAAATTACGTCAAGAAGCTACTGATACACAGAAGGCAAGCGAAGCTGAACGTCAACAGAAACGACGAACTGAAAACTTTAGAGGAGGATGTTGAATTTCCCGTGGCCCCTACTCACAGAACAGTGAAAGGCAGACGTAGCAGCCCGACTGGCAGCATCCGTTCCATGTCCGACTTCCCCGTTAGAGCTGCATGATGCCACTCTCCTGGTGACGAGAAAAGAACACATCCCGCGCCGCACACGTGCTCTCATTCCACCGTGTGCTGCCACCCTCCCCCCGGGTCTTACTCGTGCAGAGGGGGTTGCGCTCAGGAGGATTCTGGTGGGAGTGGCCACTGGCCCCAACAGCGAGGTTCCTTTACAAACCGTGGTTGCCCAGTGTGCCAAGGCAGCGACGCGATCGCCGACCTTCACCACTTGCTGTTGTCCTGCCTCGCCTTGAGGCCGACGAGACAGCGGCACCTTGAGGAGACGGGGCTCCGCCTAGACGACGCCTCCGCATACGCCGCATGAATACATGGGCGCCATCATCGTTCACTCCTTGACTTCATCCGCTAAGCGAAAATTTTCATTTTCATCTAATCACGAACACCTTATAATCCCATATATATCCCCTGTTGCAAAATAACCGTTCATAATAAGCAGCTGTGGCGGGAAGCGCCACGCGCCTTGCAGGTCAACCAGCCCTGTCCGCGGCGCCTGTGATGATGATTTTGGCAGGATGCCCCTAGGAATTGGCCAACCGAAGAATCCATCATGAGATAGGTTCGCATTCAACCACCCTCGTCATCTTCCCGTAGGGGAACCGGCGAAGACGAAGGAGAGAAAGGTGCGAAGATGAGGGCGTGTACATTGGTCTCAGCCGGTGCACCAATGTCAACAACCTTTACCTCACCAACGCTGACGGAGACTGCCGATTCTACCGCAGAGACATCGACAAGAACATGATGGACGAGTTTCGGCGTCTCGACAACCACCGCCTACTCATCGTAACACAACAGTACTTGCGTGCCTTTGCCACCAGTGTGGACCCAGACGCGGAATTCCCTCTGGCGCTAGTAAAAACCGAATCACTCAACATAACTGCAACACAATAGAACTACACGGAACAGCCACGATGCTTCGCATCCTCATAAGAGTTCCCCAGGGGAAGACGGTGTAATTTTTTCGTAGTTTAGAATACTTGGTGGCGGGAGCGAGGGAGCAGGTGATCCCAGCTTTACATTTAGAAAATATTCAAATATGCATGCTGGCACGTACCCATGCTGTCACCTGGAAATGTTAAAAAAGAAAATAAACATGGTGTTAAGTCAAAACGATACTCGCAATTTTTTGCATTATATGTATGGCACAGTGCACTTTTCTACCACTATTCTAAGAAACAAAATGTTTTTCAGACTGAGCATAAATATGCGATTCACAGCCAACGCATTTTGAAGTCGGAACAATTTAAGATCAAAATTTTTAAGTGAAAACTCTGAGTTCTAACCGGGAACCAGAGCATTTCCGATATCATCCTTGTAATGCGGCCAAAAGAACGCACGCCATCATGGTTACGTTTCTTCTTCCCGTCGCACGTTTTAAATCACGTCAGTTTTTCACAAAATGTCATCAGAATCCCAAGTTATGTTGGAAATGGTGGTGCTAATTATTATATATAAACAATTGCTGAAAAACAGTTTGCATTGTTACGCAAGATCAAAAATAATAATTATTGTTTGCACGTTGCACTACACCAAGGGCCTGATCAGGCTCCAACAAACTCGGAAATATTTTGAAGTAGCAGGCGTGAATACGTGCCCTTGCCACGTCGACATCTTTTTTATAATTTTATAATCCCTTTTCTGTAATTCATCACGGCTCCTGAAACACAGATAATGGCGCTAGAAAAGTGTATAGCAGGAGAATTTTGTCCTGCGGGGGCAACTCTAATGAAGTGAAAAACTCCGCACTGTGCAAACAGTGAAGGGCATCGTGAATCCGGGGAAAAAGTTAGACCTCTTTGCTGGTCGCCTTGTTAAGCCTCAGATAGTCAAAGCAAAAACGTAAGGATCCATTTTTTTAGTAACGAGCACTACCAGCGATGAGCACGGGCTTTGCGACGATCTGATGACACTTCGCCGAAGCATGTCTCCCACGTGCTTACCAATGAGGCGGCATTCAGATGGTGATACTCCATATGGACGCTGACGCAAAGGTGGTTGTGCGCCATTGTCGATGTGACGGACAGCAATTGACGTGCGGCCCAGGGAAGTTTGGTTTGAATCAAAGGAAGAATGGAAGGCGCTTAACATTGCTAGCAATGCTGTGCTCTGCGTTAAGGTCAAGCTGCTGGCCCATGAATAGGTAAAAGCGTCGGGTGGTAGCGAATGGGCACGGGTTGAATATTTCCGAGGCATTTAGCGTTTATATATATACATATATATATATATATATATATATATATATATATATATATATATATATATATATATATATATATATATATACCCGCTTTATATATATACCCGCTACGTATATACCCGCTATATATATATACCCGCCAGTTATCCGCTCATGACAGGCTGTAGACATTCGAGTCACGCCCCCGGGGGTTGAAAAAAAGGTCCCCTTCTCCCCGTTTAGTCTGAGTGGCGCTAGCTACCACCCTCAAGCGTCAGATACAGATGTAGTAAATATAAATACCACAGAAAGTGAAAAAGAACACGGTCACCCAGGTAGCCGAATTGGTAAGACATTCGAGATATAATCGAAAGGCGTGGGCTCGGTCCCCACACTGGGCGCGTGTTTTTCTTTCTTTGTTTCTCACGTAAATTAATAAAAAAATATTGTAACATCATAACGGTAAAAAAATAGTCTAAGCATTCCCCTATGCCTTCTTTGGTGCTTTAGACTGCCGGCATTTCTTTCTGTATTTCCTAACGAGCCCCTCATTTCCAAACCATTTTGTCCTGCGATACCTTAGCGAGGGCCTCGGTTCTGGCAGCCTTGATGCCAAGGTAGCATAAGAGCTTCTTTCCGCCAGTTACCCGCTTATGACAGGCTGTACACGTTCGATTCACGTCCGCGGGGGTTGATAAGAAGTTCCCCTTCTCTCCGTTTAGTCTGAGTGGCGCTAGCTACCACCCTCAAGCGTCACATACAGATTTAGTGAATATAAATACCCCAGAAATTGAAGGAGAACACAGTCGCCCAGATAGCCGAATTGGTAAGGCATTCGAGATGTAATCGAAAGGCGTGGGTTTGGTGCCCACTCTGAGTGCGTGTTTTTCTTTCTTTCTTTCTCACGAAAATAATAACAAATAATATTGTAACATCACTAACAGTAAAAAATAGTCAAACCATTCTCTTATGTCTTCTTTGGTGTTGTACACTGCCATATTTTCTATATATATATATATATATATAAATATATATATATATATATATATATATATATATATATATATATATATATATATATATATATATATATATATATATATTAGAGACAGAGACAAACGAGAAAGGCGAACCAATTAAAATTAATTTATTGACGTTTCAGGAAGAGGGCTTCGTTTCTTTCAAGTACACGTTGGCTTCAGGGTTATATATATTGTGAGCTGATTTTGTGTCTTGCAGCATGCTAGGAGATATTTGCCTCCATTAGTATTTATCATCATCACCAGTAGCTTGCATCTACCGCATCATTTGCTGCAAATACTTAACATCACCGGCACAACCTCGTCTTCGGCGAATCATCATCATCAGGAACGCTGAGTCGCCATCTTGGTTCTTCCCCGCCTGACGCCTCGTAATAAAGGAGCTGCGAAAGCAACGGTCCCGTCACTTTCTATCTACGGCCTCACAAGTCGTGGAGTTGCAACTCGATCCCGAGCCGTACCTCTCCTTCGACACCCCTGGAGCTCCGTTCCAGTCGCCGCTTGCCCTCAAGACCAACGTCCATTTCGCAAGACACTCTGAGTGGCGCAATCTCCGCGTCTCTGCAATGCATCGTCACCACTCCCAAGCACGACCCTCCCGAGTTCGCGAGAGATGCCGTTCACACGCCTCGCATGGGCTCCCGCTTCTTCGACCTTTTCAGCTCACAGAGTGCATCGATGGCCCTAAAACAGACATCGCCGCCTTACTAACATCACGGCCGAAACGTCGGTACCAGGTACGTTGCCCTCCGAGTAACCGTTTCCTTTAAACTGCTCTTCGAAGTGACGACCACGCCGAGAGCCGCAGCTAGACCTACCCCCGCCCCGCCGGCTGCCGCCGCAGCTGCGCCGGTGCTCCCGTGGCACGTGCACCACCGGCGCCAGCCTCCTCCGACCGCAGCGCTCGTGCCTCCTCGCTAGCTCCATGGCTACCGACGCCCTGGCCGAGCCTACCGTCAACATTTCTACCAGCGACGGCCGCATGGAATACACGGTAGACGGTGAAGACATCGACCCCAACGAGCTCGCTACTCTAGGATGGCTCGATGTAAGACGGAAACAATCATCGTTTATGGCAGCCAACCAAGCGCCAGCGTCTGCTGCAATCTCCCAACCGTCGGCCTCGCGCTCCAGTCCCAAGCGTGGCCAGCGCTCCCCTAAACGTCGGACGCCGGTGACTCCATTACCAGCGACCGACGTGAAAATAATTCTTCGACCACGCGGAGGCCTCGCCCTTGCTACAGTATCTGCAGCGGTTTTAGCCGACACCATTCAACGGCAGGCTGCGCTACCAATGATCCCAGACGACCAAGTGCGAATACACCCGGTCTCCAACTTCATCGTTGTGAGTACGCCCTCTTAGTAGCGAGCACGATCCTACGAGAAGCTTGAAAGCCTCCTCCTAAATGGGAAACAGTATCCCGTGAGCACACACATTGCCGTACCGGCGAACACCGTCACCGGCCTCATCTTCAATATCCCCCCGGACGACACCCCGGCGCAAATAATGGAGAGTGTGTGCAACTATAACCCTGACCTCCAAATACTAGACGCCAAGCGTCTAAACACTTCGAACATCGCTCAAATTCTCTTCCATGGCACGCGGGTTCCTTTTTGGATCCGCTACTGCTCCGCCACCTACCGCTGCCTACCCTTTCGCCGCAAAACTGAGGCCTGCACGACATGCTGGCGGACAGGCCATCACCAAGATGTGTGTCCGAACACCCAGACAACCCCCCAACGCTGCCCCAAGTGCGGACTTCCCAACGTCCCAGAAGACCACCCCTGCTCTCCCAAGTGCATTGTATGTGAGGGCCCACATGTCACCGGCACAGCTGAGTGCCCCCGCCGCTATCAGCCTCGACGCCAGCCTCCTACGTATGCCCAAGCCGCCGCCGGTAGACTCACTGCATCGGCTGTGACTGGCACCCCGTCTACTGGTATTCCCCCCATGCCAACCCGCCAGTCGCAGTTGAAACGCCCCCCTGACGGCAACAACCAAGCGAACACAAAAACGCAAGCCTTCAATCGGCCAACCAATGTGCAACACCATCAGCAGGTGAGCACCCAACGTTCCTCGCCCGGTGGGGCTCCGTCTCGATCCTCCTGTCCACCCCTTTCCCCAGACCCTTTGCTAGAAGAAGTAATGAAGGAGCTTCGGGCCCTCCGCGCAGAGGTCGCTACCCTGCGTCAAGAAAATGCTGCCCTTAAGCGGGAGCTCCAGCTTGCTAAGCTTCCCCCCTCTCATGCCCATAACCACCCGCCTGATGCCTCCAAGCCAGCCGGTACTCCCCCTACTCCTCAGACAGTTGATAACTCCGACTCTCCTCCCCCTAATCGCATAGCGGTCTCTATCAATGAGTCACCATGTGCGATCGCATGTGATGAGAAATTTGCTATTCTTGAACGTTCCCTTGCTAGTCAGAGGGATGAATACTTGCACCTACATAACACCCTTCTAGCCAACCAAGCGGTGATGCAATCCACTTTGGAAACGATCAACCATAACCTTCGGCATTTCTTCGGAGCTATGAACACCGCACAGAATGCCCCCCTTCCCTGTAACAATGGCAACGATGAATAGGCATGGCAACCCCCTTGTCGCGTGGCAGTGGAATTGCCGCGGTTTCTTCCGTAAGCGCCAAAATCTTCAACACCTAATTTCTGCTGAACCCTTACCCCCCGCTGTTATTGCCCAGCAAGAGCCTGGAAGAGAGGTCAAACTCACGGGGTATCAAGCTTTCCATACTCCTGGTAATAACTCAATGGCGGTTCTGGTACAGCGTAACATTCCCGCTGAGCACCACACATTTGCCGATATTGCGATACCACTAGACTTCATCACCCTGTATCCACCAAAACGCTCTGCCTCTTGCCTTCATATACTTAACGTTTATAGTGGCCCTAAAGCGTCTAATCATACTTTTGGCACCCTTCTGATTCGGGCCACAAAAGCGGCAACTGGCCACCCACTTCTTATACTTGGGGACTTTAACGCTCCTCACACAGCCTGGGGCTACAATCGCATCACTAAGAAAGGCCGCTTACTTTGGGAAGAAATTTAGACTCGACGTTTAACAGTAGAATCTGACCCCTGTATTCCTACCAGAATAGGCATCAGTGTACAGGCAGACACCTCTCCTGACCTCACACTTTCCTTGCGCGTTACTGACCTGAAATGGCAATGTACTCCCCACAACCTAGGAAGCGGTCACTTCATTATTCAGTCCACTTTGCGACTGCATTCTGCATTTACTCCAAAACTGCGGCAGACTCACAGCCTTTCGGCTCTCATGTCAAGAACAAGCACCCCCTACCGATGATACTCCGGTTCAGGATTGACTTGAACATCTACTCGAGATTAAGAAGGCCCACGATTCATCCATAGACCCCGACATTCCTTCGGAAACTGTTGACCCTCACCTTCAGAATCTTTGGGCAGCGTATCAGGGCCTTCAGAAACGCTGGCGCCGTCAAAAGCACAATCGTCGTCTTCGACTGCGCATTGCTCATCTCCGCATCACTATTGACAACTATGCGGCTGAACTGGCACGTGCGCAATGGGGTCAGTTCTGCGACAGCATGCGTGGCAACCTTAGCATGCGGCGCACCTGGGCCATTCTTCGCCACATGATTGATCCTTCTCATTCGAAATCAACCAGCCGCAATCGTCTTAACACCCTATTAAATAAATTTCCCGGCACAAGCGATCAGCTTCTCGCCCGTCTCAGGGAGCTTTACCTTGCCCAGGGCCCGCAGGAGCCCCTTTCACCATACACTGGCCAGCCCAATGAGACAATGGATCGTCCCATTTCCACAGCTGAAGTTCGCGCAGCCCTTCTTAAAGTTCGCCCAAACTCAGCGCCAGGAGAGGATGGAACAACCAACAAGCTCCTTCGAAATCTAGACGATCAGTCCATAGAGGTCCTAACAAAATATTATAACAGTCACTGGGAGTCTGGGGAGCTCCCACCCGAATGGAAGCATGCTAAAGTCTCTTTCATTCCCAAGCCGGGTAAACCGCTCGCTCTTGAACAGCTTAGGCCCATTTCTCTCACATCGTGTGCGGGTAAGGTCCTCGAGATGATCGTACATGCCCGTTTAACCCAATATCTGGAGAGTAAGCAACAGTACCCGCACACAATGTTCGGATTTCGAGCCGGCCTTTCCACCCAAGACGTCTTATTGCAGCTCAAGCATGATCTTCTCCTTGCACCCCCTACTGCCGACTCATCAGCCGTTCTAGCGCTAGACCTCCAAAAGGCCTTTGATCGGGTCTCCCACCACGCCATTCTGCGACATTTGGCTGCTCTGTCTCCTGGAGCCCGCACCTACAACTACGTGCGGGCTTTTCTCGCTAATCGCACGGCCGTCATTCAGAATAATGATCTACGCTCCGACGTCATTCCGCACCCCTCCATAGGCACCCCACAAGGAGCAGTTCTCTCCCCACTGCTCTTCAACATCGCTATGATAGACCTCCCTCGTCTTCTTGCTAATGTGCCCTCGCTTCGCCACAGTTTGTATGCCGACGACGTCACGCTGTGGGTTCCAGGCGGCAGTGACGCACACATTGAAACCACCCTCCAGCAGGGGGCAGATTGTGTTGCTGCCTATGCTCGTGATGTCGGTTTGACTTGTTCGCCCGAGAAGGCAGAGCTTCTGCTTCTCTTGCCCAACAGTCCCAAACGCGCCCGCGCAGCTCCGGACATTACCATCCGGCTGGATGATCACCCCGTTGCCCGAGTGCCCTGCCTTAAAATCCTAGGCTTCAATATCCAACAGAACCGCGCCAATACCACATTCCTCGCCAACCTAACATCCCAAGTCAATCAGACTATCAACCTTCTCCGCCGCATCACCACCCGCCACGAAGGGCTCAAAGAGGCAGAGCGATTGCGGCTGATACAGGCTTTTGTAATAAGTCGCATTACTTACTCTCTTCCTTATCTAGCACCGGCCTCTACGGAACTCAAAAAGTTGGTTTGCCTCATTCGAAAAGTGTACAAGACGGCGCTCAGGATTCCGCAGAGCGCTGCCACCGCTCGTGTAGAATCGCTTGGTGTCTACAACACCGCATCTGAGCTCCTCGAAGCTCATCTTGTGAGCCTGTACGCCCGCCTTGCAACAACCTCAACAGGTCAATCTCTCCTCCGGCGACTTGCAATCAACTTACCTTTCGCTACAGAATCCTCTCTTGCCATTCCTAGCACTATACATGACCTATTCATCGTTCGGCCCACTCCCCGTAACATGCACCCGACGCACAATCGAGCCCGCAGGGAGCAGCGTGCGCGGGCCCTTACGAAGCGATACCCAGTGCTTCCGGCAACTGTTTATGTTGACGCGGCTAGCTACAGGCACCATGACGCCTACGCGGTCGCAATCATCAACGCTCCCAACAGTCACCCTCTTACCACCCTCACCCTTCGCACTTCTTCCCCCGCGACTGCGGAAGAGGCGGTTATTGCTCTTGCATTAACACTGCGGCCTTCCCCTGCGATCATAATCTCCGATTCGAAGACGGCCATTCCAAATTTCGCCCGGGGCCGCATTTCTGCCCTGGCACTCAAAATCCTTCTTCAAAATCCCCCTGACTCCCCTACCGAGCTGGTAAGGACCCCAGCCCACACGGGCGTGGGAGGGAACAAGGCAGCACACAGAGCCGCTCGAGAGCTCACCTTCCGAGCGGGTCCTAGCCTTGAACCCTTCCACGGAGCCCTGTCAGCTCGAGATCGGCTCCTTTCCTTTCATGAGATTACGTCTCATTACCGCCTCTCCCGCCGTCTACTGCCCCCTGCACACCCGGCACTCTCTCACACCGAAGAACGCCTATGGCGCTTAGTGCAAACGTACACCCTTCCTTGCCTGTCCCGCCTGCACCGCTTGTACCCCGGTCTGCACCCTTCACCCCACTGCCCCGATTGTGGGGTGGTCCAAACCATGGATCACCTCCTCTGGCAATGCCCCCACAACCCATTCCCCCCATATCGAGACGGTGAGCACTGGGCGAGGGCGTTGGGCAGGTCGGATTCGGCGGTACAAGATGCCATCGTCGCCCGGGCTGCCAAAGTCACCGGGGACCTTCCTCCCTCGGTCACCACCCCTCCCCAGAATTAGCCCTTGCGGCAATAAAAGTTTTGTCTCTCTCTCTCTCCCGAGTTCGCTGGTCTTCGGGGCGAAGACGTGGAGGAGTGGCTGGACAGCTACACATGCGTTAGGCATTTGAATAGGTGGGATGATCGCCTCAAATTGTTCAACGTTGGCTCTCTCTGAAGAAGATTGCCGAGACGTGGTATTTAAACCACAAACATGTATTTACCTACTGGGCTGGCTTGACCACGGAGGTGCAAAAGACTTTTGGCTCCCCTAATGCGCGGAGTGACAACGCGAGGAGGAAACTGGAGGTTCGCGTGCAGCAAGGTAATGAGACATACACCTCATACATTGAGGATGTTCTAGCGCTGTGTCGCCACGTCGACAAAGATATGCCGGAGTCTGACCATGTTTGCCACATTCTCAAAGGGATGGGCGAGTTCGCTGTCAACGCACTTGTCCTGACGAACCTTTCCACCGTAGCAGACGTAACATACACCTGTCCGCGTATCCACGAACTTCAATCGATGCGCCTCCATGGAACACGAAGTCTAACCCTCATCTAGGGAACGAAGACTTTCGTGCGATGATTGGAGCTGTAATTCGCGAAGAAGTGTACGGCAACATCTCTAATTTTCCGCACGGTGTTCACCAAGCCGCTACGACTCCTGGCCTTCGCGAGATGGTTAAACAAAAGCCTGCGGCTATACCTGTGCTAGTGCCGCCTGTCCTTCCAGTTGCCCCATCAACCGTCCTACTCGGATGTCGCTGGCCGGACACCTCTGCCGTTGTCCCCGATCATGACCCACCCTTCGTCTGGCTATGTTGCCGCGATGCCCCACGCGCCGAGCCCAAACCCCTACTTTCCACCCAGCCAGGATTCCTTCTCCAACCGGCCCGTGTGCTACGATTGCGGCATTCCAGGTCTCATCTCCCGCTTTTGCCGACGCCGCCAACAAGATGAGCGACGTGGCTATGCTGCCTAAGAGCGTGAGAGCGTACCCCCGAACTACTACGGCTACCGACGGAGTGCGTACCCGTCGCCTCCATGCCGCTTCCCGTCTCCACCTCAGATTGACGGCGTTCCTCGCAGCTCCCGTGCGCCACCACCCCGCTCGCGTTCACCAGGTCGCCGTTCAGTTTCCCCTCTTCGTCCTGCGTCTTACATCGCCGACCACCGCCAGGAAAACTAGTTAATGCAGTTTTGTGAGGGAAAACTGCATCTGCTGCGAAGCTTACAAGTCCTCCAGAGCGTCCGTCGAACTTGCTGGCTGTTTTGGTTGAAGGTGTTTGGGTCGATGCCCTTACTGACACTGGTGCGAGCGTTTCAGTGATAAGTGCGGAATTGTGTGCTCGTCTACGCAAGGTACGAACACCCTACACGGGTCCTTTCTTACATAGAGCGAATATCAGCGTGATTAAGCCATCCCGACAATGCAAAGTGCGGATTGTTGTTGCTTCTCTTCGGCGTCATGTTCAGTGTGCGGTGTTGTACCCTGTGCTCATCATGTTATTTTGGGTTGGGATTTTCTCTCATCCGCATCCGCCGTAATTTCATGGGATCACCCTGAAATTCAACTCATGGATACAGAGCAGCTCAGCGGCATTTTTGAAGTACCGAAGCTACAGCTCAGAGCGAGTACAGATTGTGTTTTAAATCCCCGCCGCGAGACGCTGTTTTCTGTCTGCTCAAACCGAATCAGTGACGCAAGTGTGCTTATAGTTCCCTCTCCACGTTTTCTGCCCAAAGGTGTCGTCATCCCGACATGCCTCATCCGCTTCGCACGTGGATCAGCAAAGCTTCTGGCTACCAACTCCACTTCAGAATTCATATTGCTCCCTGCGGGCGCTACTATCGCTTCTGTTATGCCTGACGATACGCTCTCAATAGTTCCTCTGTGCTCTGTCTCTTCCGTCCAGAAGCCTGCAAAATCTGAGACAAATATTTCCACCCTTAAGGCTACCATCAGCAAAGATCTCTCAGAATGCGAAACAAACCAGCTACTTCAGCTCCTGGAAAAAATTCCAAGCATTTTTCCGAGGGACAGAATGTGAAAGTGCGAATGCAGGAGTTGAATTTGCGCGGCTCGGTAATGTTCGCGAACGAGAGATTACACACACACACACTACTACAAAGAAAGAAAGATGCATTTATTCACAGACACCTATTTGTATTGTCGTTGTACGTGATTGCTAGAGCAGATCTCAGCTTTGAAATTTCGTGTCAGTACTCCTTTAAGCGGGTGCATTAGCCCTTCTCACGCCCGATTCCTGGCCAATCCCCCACGTGGGTATGTGCCATGCATAGACACCTATTTGTGTTGTCGTTGTACTTGATTGCTAGAGCGGATCTCAGCTTTGAAATTTCGTGTCAGTACTGCTTTAAGCGGGTGCATGAGCCCTTCTCACGCCCGATTCCTGGCCAATCCCCCACGTGGGTATGTGCCATGTCAGCGGCCAGGCAGCGTGCGCCCATCTCCCCCCGTTGCCAAGGAAGACGAGGAGATTTCTGGCCAATCTCCCACGTGGGTATGTGCCATCTCCCCCCGTTGCCAAGGAAGACGAGGAGCGCGCGCACCCGCAGCTGTTGCTATGTGGACGGACGGCGGTCAACGGAATTCAGGGTCGCTTATAAAGTGCATTCGCACTTAAAACACAGGGACACATTTCACTGCCTTTCTAGCAAGCTGGGGCAGACGTCTGTGACAGCGCATCGGATTGAGAAGAATGGGACCCACATTGTCCGGCCGTAGCCCATACCGTGTGTCATCGTCCGAACGAAAAGTCATCGACTAAACTGTAGCGGACATGCTGGAATGAAACATCATTCGGCCGTCTTCCAGCCCCTGGTCTTCCCCCGTGGTTTTGGTCCGCAAGAAGGATGGTTCTGTGCGGTTTTGCATGGACTATCGAGCCTTGAATAAGATCACTAAGAAGGATGTTTATCCCATGCCGCGTATAGATGACGCGCTCGACTGTCTACAGGGGGCGGAACTTTTCTCCAGCTTAGATATGCAATCTGGTTATTGGCAGATACCCATGCACGAGGCTGACAAAGAAAAGACAGCGTATGCTACTCCAGACGGGTTATGCGAGTTTGTCGTAATGCCGGTTGGTTTATGCAACGCCCCAGCCACGTTTAAGCGCATGAAAGACACAGTCCTTCGTGGCCTTAATTGGAAGACATCCTTGTGTTACCTGGATGACATTGATATTTTCTCGTCGAATTTTCCTGAACATCTCCAGCGTCTAGGCGAAGTTCTGACTAATCTAGCCAAAGCCGGCCTGACTCTGAACACCAAGAAATGCCACGTCGCCAGCAAATACATCAAAGTTCTCGGTCACATATTCAGCAAAGATGGTATACACTCCGACCCAGACAAAATTTCCGCTTTGGCCATTTTCCCTCGACCTCAAGAACAAAAATCCCTTCGCAGTTTCATTGGTTTGGCATCATAATTCCGCCGTTTTGTTCGCAATTTCGCCACCCTGGCCTTGCCCCTCATTCAGCTGCTGCATTCCGGTAACCCCTTCGTCTGGAGTGACGACTGCGAGAAGGCTTTTCACAACCTAAAGCAAGCATTTACTTCCGGGCCTGTACTTTGCCATTTCGATGACCCGCAGCCAGTCCTTCTTCATACTGATGCTAGCGGGCATGGAATTCACGCCGTCTTGCTACAGCACGATGATCACTCGCGTGAACGAAAAAAATTACCCCATCACAGAGCAAGAATGTCTGGCGGTTGTGTGGTCTGTACAAAAGTTCCGGCCATACCTTTACGGCCGACATTTAACAGTCGTTAAAGATCACCATGCCCTGTGTTGGCTGTCTTCTTTGAAAAATCTGTCAGGACGACTTGGGCGGTTGATTCTCCGCTTGCAAGAGTATGATTTCACGGTGATCTATAAGTCTGGTCGCAAGCATCTCGACGCGGACGCGCTTTCCCGGGGTCTGCTGGTGAAGTCTTCAGATGACGTTGCCCGACATTCTAATGTGCCACCTTTGCCCATTGCACCCATCGATATTCCTATCAACGATACCCCCGACTTGGTTGCCCTTCAACACGCTGACAGTTATTGTCCGACAATAATCGATCGGCTCACCGGCTAATTCGTACGCTATGCACAGCATATTTTCCTGGATGTTACTGTCACAGTTTCTCAGGGCAGGCTTCAGACTAATCTCTATAGTAATCCTACAGACACGCGCCAGTATTTGCGTTTCCACAGCAGCTATGTCAGGCACTGCAAGACTGCAATAACCTACAGCCAATCTCACCGTGTTAGGCGAATCTGCACAAGCCAGGCGGATTTCGATTTTAGCTGCAGAGAACTTAAAAACCGCGCTCTTGAATCGAAAATGCCCAGAGCAGGTGATCGATGACACGATTATCAGAGCTAACCAGTTGAACCGCACCGACATTCTCTGTAAAAAAAGCTACAAAGCCCGTGAGGCACCCAAGCCGCACACACGCCCGTGAAGACCGCAAACTGGAAAAGGCGAAAGTGAGTTTCGTAGGGTAGCCGCATTGTTACGATGCACCCATGCCCACTGACAGTTCAGGATACTTCCCTGATGTATGTTCTTCTAATTGAAACAGATACCTGGCCCTCAGAATATTTACCCGTTTTCAAACTGATCCTGCTCTCGCGGTTGATGAGAACCTCCGGTGTCAATTTTGTGGTGAGCTCTACCTTGGTAAACAGATTGTATGCAAATGAGCATAAGACGATTAGGCTGTAATTTTCATGGTTTTGATATCTCCATTTTCGAGAATCAAAAGCATTTTTGCGTTCTTCAGTGCTAAGGGCATATTTACACCTATTACGCGTTTCATAAATAGTTAGGTGGCTAGTCTAGGTGGCGGGTGAACGACGGTTGTAACCGGCCGTTGACCATTGCAGCTCGTTGGATGACCTTAGCCTCGACCTCAGGGTCCGAACTGCACAACACCTTCGCCTAGTGATCTCCGTCTGTGAAAGGGGGAATGGGGATTGTGGGCACGGCCACATGCAGTGGTCTTGGGTATCGAGGAACCCGCCGTAGGGGCACAAAGGGGTGGGGTGCAAGGAAGGGTAGACAAGGTGAAGTCGATATCGGCCGGGGAGTGTGTGTGTGGGGGGGAGTCGCCATAGCCGTTCCTCTTCATTGGAGATCGTTGGAGCGGCGGTGGGCAGTCGGCGCCGGCAGAAGCGGTAGTGCGCGGTTATTTCGTGGAAAGTAACAAGTCTGTTGCGGGCTGATAGGGCTCCGTGGAAGCGCTCTAGGCCATGCCTCGGCACGAATGCGACGCAGCTCCTTAGTAAGATCTAAGTGAAGATAGCCTTTGTAGGGGAGGAATGGAGGTTTAGACAGAGTGCTACTGGGCAACGAGCGTGGCAGCTCACCTGGTGATGTTTCTTGGCAGCGTCTTGTTTCGTGGCAGTGGGCATGCCAGCAGTCTTGGAGGCGAGCTTGTTCAGGAAAGGCGGAAAGCCCTCCTCCTTGGTGGCGGATGGTGTCCAGGAGTTGGCCTCCTGTGCGTACGTAAGCGGCTGACAGTGAGGTTTGTACGGGCGAGGGAACTCAGTTGGGGCCCGTCACACACAATACACACAGGAGTGCACTGGTAGTCTTCGAGTGCACGGGAGGGTCCGCACTTGGGGCACCGCGGGGCAATTTGCGGGCTCGGCCAAACGTCTTGTCGGTGTCCGTGCTGCCAACACGTCGTGCAAGCCTCCGTTTTGCGTCGGAAGTGCTTGCAACGGTAAGTTGCAGCATGATATCGGACACAAAACGGCACTCGGGTGCAATTAAAGAGAATCTTGACAATATTGGAAGAGTTAGTTCGGCAGGCGACCAACATTTATCAGTCAGGGTTGTAGCAGCTTGAGCTCTCGAGGACCAGCTAGGCCGTATAGGCCTAGGGGACATTGAAGGCGACTCCAATTGTTGTGTTAGCCGTGGCGGCGACGTGCGTAGAGGTGGCGTTTTGCTTGCCCTGCACCGTAAGCGTGAGATCTGTTCGTAGTTGCGTGTGCGATCTTCAGACGGCGTGCTTGCGATCATGCAACTAGACGTCGACTAAATGCGCACTTGATCTTCGCCGTAGTCAGAGACTATGGCTTGTTCCTGGATGGTTTTGGCAGGAGCGGCTACCGACACCGTCGACAGAGTGAGACCTCCTCTAGTCCTGTGAAATATTTTGACGCCTTTTAAATGCAGAGAATTTCTTTAACTCACGGAATTGTGTCTTCTCATTTAATTAAAATAGAACAACCAGCAGCAACAAGTACAACAACATTTACGTAACGCAAACTACTTACGTCGTGCGCCCCCGGAAATGCTCTGCATTTGATCGTGCCCCTCGCGAGGGGGATGTTTAGTTTCCTGCCACAGCAAGAACCAGGCGGCCTCCTGCGCAGTTTGTGGCGCATACCCACTTGGGGGATCGGCCAGGATCGTTTCACTCACTACATGCCGGTTACGGCAGGGTTTGACTCGTTTCACTTCACCGACGATCATTCATTATCATCGTCAAAGAAAGTTGTCTTTTTTTTTCAGGCAGGGGAGATGCGGGTGACTGGCGCTTCGCGCGCCAACCACGCCTTGGTGGGGACCTAGCAACAATGGCACGTGCCTGCGGCGCGGCCTTTTGCTCGGCCTTCTTGAGAGTGATCTGCTTTTGGCCGATCGTGGCCCAAGTCGGGTCTGACATTTAAGATGAACCAATGTCCTCACCTTCTAAAACTGTTTCCATGGGTGATTGGCCGGAGTGGCGGAGAGCAACAAGTTGCTGCATCGCCACGGAAGGAGAGATAAAACGACGATCCTAAGTCGAGCTGTCAAAGCGAGACGAGGGTACGCCATGGTAGCCCTAGAACCAGGGCGAGCGCTGCCGCCGCCTTGGCGTGGTTTTTCGAGGTAAGAAGTTTCCATCCACTGGTCCAAATAGTCGGACGGTGGTGTCCCGTGGCTCCTTACACGTTGCTGACTCACAGGGTACCACTCAGGAACAGGGGGTACTGATGGCCCACAAATTAGACATTGAAAAATGGAGCCGGCGCGGAGCTTGTTTTCTTGGCGTGGCTCCCTGGCACGCTTTTTCTACCTAAAAGGATGTATGCTTCTGCCGTCGGTACCTACAGCTTTTCCTCTTTTGATGCTTTTCAGAGCCTTTTTGAAATCGTCCTTGGCTATTAGTGGACAATGCGTGAGATGCACTTGTGCACCCAGGTGTATAGTCGGTGGCGTGTAGCCCCGTGTAGTAACGATCTGCTACTTTTCTTAGCTACTATATTCTGTAATATATATTAGCCAGTCTGGTTGTTAATACGTATATTAGGTTTTTGCCGATATGTAGCTTTTGTCAGGTTTCTTATTTTTCCCCTTTACAGCAACTGCACAGCCACTTGCATATTGCACATACAAATGGCGATCTTTTTACTTAAGTAAATATATCAAAAGCTTTTGTTAATCGCTCGAATCCGCACTCCTTCAAACTTTATTGTTCCTGTGTTTCGGCAGCGTTGCCTTTTTCCCGGCTAGTTTTGTGGTGATTTGACCACTATTCGTGAACGCGGGAGGGTTGCGGTACCCTCCACCAAGAGTAGGGGACCGCAGCCTGCTGGTGGTGACGGTGACTGACCGCGAGCGGCTGTACTCGCGTAGTTTATTTGGCAGCCACACAGAATGTTTCCTACCGAGCCTGGTTGGACCACTAAACATAGCGGCCAAAGAAAATTAGGGCCAGGGGGTGCCACACTTGTCACAGTTTAACAGTTTTTTTCCTGTATGTTAGTTCCCCACGTGGTGCTGCATATTTTATTAATGCGGTTGTGGCGTTTAGAAGTTCGAATTTGATTTGAGAGATGCTTTGGAAGTCCTGCTTCATGTGTCTTACTGGTGTCATAGGAGGGTCCAACTTTTTAACTTGTATTCTTCTTTCTTTGTTTGCGACTTAGCCTTACTTTTCATGTAACGATACTGAATTTACTGCTCGAATTCTGGCCTAGCAACTGCGGGTGTTACAAAATCCCCGAATTGCACCCCAACTTCAGATCATTTCTTTTTCTGTTGTTACGTCAAGTATTTTTTATTTCTATTTCCTGTTCTTTCGTCTGCAAAATAATGTGTTCACTATCGTGAAGAGGTTCCTCTAGGCAAACCCCACCAGTGGATCACTTTTACTTTTGTGGCGATCTATTTAAAGTTACCAACAGAGCGTACTTTTTCTCGTTGCCTACTTTCGCGTGCATGCTTCTCTTCAAAATCGTAAACTTCTATTCTTCCATTCACTACTGTTGAATGGGCATCATCCTGCTAATTATGTATGTCATCATCATCCTAGTCAGCTTTTGGCACATTGGCTTCTACCATCACAACCTGCATGGCTTGTTTAGCTTGATAAAAACGACAGCTACTTTATAAGAAATGCTGAAGATTCCTTAGATGTTCCTTGCACGTTATTCTGAATTACAAAACTAATCCCGTTGACTTTGTTCTCTTGAAGTAATGTGTAATCTATAATGAGCCTGCTAGTCAGCTCCTTGAAACCCTTCAGGTTGTTTTACTTTGCTTAACGTCATAATATCCAACATATAGTCTGAAAGCTCCTGTAGTAGTACAGCTTAGCCTGACTCGCTATACAGGGTTCTTCTGTTTTCCGTTGCCATGGCGATGTCCAAAGGGGGTATGTCCGCTCACAGACATTCTTAGTACCTGCTGCTGTAGCGCTGGCCTTACGGCCGCCATGGCCGGGTTCTCTACAGCTTCTGGACACTCAGGGCTCATTATTGAATTGGTGAGTCTGGAGAGGCGATGGAGAATACAGCACCAAAGTGGCCAGTTTTTTCTCTGCTAAGCGAGTGCTGTTTTTGTAGAAAAGAGCATTTTTGGGCGGTCTTGCATGTCTGGAATGAAGCTTCCTTCTAGAGAGGAATCAGCCGAAACTGCATGAGTTTTGTGCTGGGAGCAGGTGGGGCTAGAAGAAAAGAAGCAGATGACGACAAAGCAAAATCAAAAGACGAACAATGCAAAACAGCGAAGCAGAAGAGAAAAGGGCACTAAATAAAGAGGAAGGAATGCGTCCACTGTAAATGACTAAAGACCGGTTTCAACTGATCCTATATCTGTTTACTTTTTTCTCGCACTCCCACCCGACACCCCGGCTCAAACAGAAAAATGAACAACTTATCTTTCGAAGCTGCCGGCCTCGCATTTTGACAATAGCGGAGAGCGAAGCCTCTTCTCTGGTGCAACTGCTAAATAATTATTTGTCAACAAACGCATCCGCTCACTGGATGCCATTGCAGCAATGCTAATGTGGTATGAAGACGGAACGCCCGTATGTTTTTTTTAAAACAGACTGAAGAAGGGCATTGAAAGAACACACGAAATAGAAAAAAAACTTTATACCACACTGCATCACAAGCAAAGAGCGGTTTGCGTATACCATTTTTGCGTTGGCTATAAATATTCATATGCACCGCTGCAAAAACATGGAGTCAAAATACTACAGGCCTGGAGTTAAAACAGGCCTGGAAAACACAGCGTGAAGTGGTTATCTTTCAAAAATACGTGCTTTTATAGTTCGAATAAAATTGTAGGCGGTTCTTGCTACTGTTTGAAAAAGAGTGACGTGATGCCTTACGGTCACCATGTGGGTATTTTCTTCGCAAGAACACCGTAATATTTTAGGTCGTCTGTATGAATCAACAGCAGTGAGAGCGGGCCTTTTAAGCACGGTCGAGTGTGGTGTCCACGGTCAAAACGAATTCTTCAAAACACCGTTGTGGGAATCGCTTTCAATGGACAAATAGGCAGAGAGTGCATGAAGGAGATCCGTTGAGGGGAGCACCTAATTACCGGCGTCGGAGGGGTGGAAGCATTCAGACGCCAGATATATTCTACGGCATTTATCCGGACCTTTTTCTCTATCTCAGAACTGCCCTGCACGGGTAACATTGAGCAATCTTGTGGACGGTATTGGCGACACCGCGAACCCCGAGAACCTAGCAAAGCGGTAACTTACCGTGGTGGTGTGTTTAAAGGATAAGAGTAAGAAACTTATAACGGTGCCCATCGGAGCCAACGTCAAGCTCCCGCGTGTGGGCTCCCCCTTTGTTTACCAGGCAGGGAGCTCCGGGGCCTCAACGGGTATAAAGCTAACCCGAGCATGGAAAGCAACCCCATCTACTCCTTTTTGCTATGCTGCTTTATAATTCAAATCACCATCGAAAACGTGATTGGTCCCTGAAAAGAGCCGCACCAAAATCTTGTTCCCTCCACAACCAAGCATGACCTTCCTAAAGTCAGACTACTCGTTTTCTGGTCATCGAATCTCTGACACAGCCTGCCCTGTGGATGCACAATCACTATTTCGTATCACTAAGTAACTTGATGGAATAATTAAAAAAATATACAATGCCAAAAAACAACGAAGAGGTGAAGCCCTTGTTGAGGTGAAGAACCAGCAATAGCCGACACCACTTCTTGGCCAGAAGAAGATGGTCGATCTGGACATCAATGTCACACCCCTACGCTGCCTGAATAGCTCGCAAAGTGTGATCTTTGGACCAGATATCGTTACAGAAACACATGCCGACCTTCTCGAAGGGTTAATAGATCAGGACCTCCCATCTGTTCACCGCATTTAGATGGGCAGGGATGATATGGTTATCAAGATGAACATATTATCCTGACGTTCAGCCAGTACCCACTCCCAGGACATGTAAATGCAGGTTTCATTCGGTGTTCTATTCTTCCTCACCTTGCTAAGTTGCGCCGCTGATTCAAGTGTCAGCGGTTCCGGCAAAGTACAGCTTGCTCCGGAAAAACAACCTGTTCAAAATGCTCCGCACAAGACCACCCCACTGACAATTGCAACTCTACTACCCTCACTTGTGCTAACTTGCGCAGCTTAGTCCATAACATACGAGAAATTTAAACTTGTAAAAGAAGTAATCAACATCAAAGTAACCGAGAACATCTTCTCAGAGGCGAGAAAGAGATTACCTTCTTTTCATCGGGAGAGTATACCAACACAGCTCTCTGGGGTCTGAGAGTCGTCTGGCTTCCACATAAGCCGAGCTCGGCGAGTCTGACCTGGTCAAGCCCCCGCCCCCCTCAGGATGCTTCAGGTAGTCCAAACCATCACCTAACCACTTGCTGAGCCCATGGTGGTTGTGAAGGCAACCATTACAAAACAGACCAATGCCGGTCCTGCCCTTTCTTTCAAATCCGCCAGTACACTAGAGGCTGCGAACGACATGGACACGGGGACCTCTCATTGGCTCCCACCTACGCCGCGCCGCTTCGGCCAACCGGGGCGGTTCCGACGACGGTGGCGGTGGGGGATAGCACACACCAAGGGCGCCCGTATGGGTGCCAAGCCCAGGGGGTCCAGTTCGTAGGGCAGACCCAGGACATCAAACAACGAGATTGACCTCAGGCCGTTCTTGACTGAAATGCACCGCAAAAACAGCTTGCAATTACCAAGCCAGTAAAACGGCCCGAAAGCCCCCAACAAGAGTACAAGCCCCGGAAGACAAAACACGAACTAACATAGCCACAGACTCGTATAGCTCTTAATCTCCATAATGGGATGAGAAAATATTACGTCACTAAAATCCAAATGATGTGTGTGACATATTGCATTCTAATCAGCCAAGTGGGGGGGGGTATTCAGGAAACACATTTGTAGCAGCTCAGCCAGGGCAGCCGAGGGAGCTCGCGCCACCGGAGCAGGGCACCTCGCGACTGCAGATCGTCATGAGCCACGAGCCACGAGGCACGAGTGACGCGGCCGGCAGTTGAGATCGAGACACCGAGCCGACAGCACTGCGCTCGCACTCTGCCACGCAGGACCACCACCGGCACCATGGCTCACCCGTCTCCGCCGCTGTTCGCCTTCTACCAACCTCTCGGCCCTCCTCAATAAATGAAGGCGGGACATCATCTCACGCCCCCTTCATAATTGGTGGCCCGGAAAACGAGCCCGCGCCGCACTTCAAGGCGTTCACGGCAACGGTCTCAGCGGCATTACCAACGCTACGACAGCGTGGCGATCGCCCTCGTGGACACGTCAGCCATTGCTTTACCGCGCCAGTCTTGATTCCCAAGCTCATCCGTCCAGCCGCCCAACCTCACGCATCCGGGACAACAGGAGTTTTATGAAAAAGACGCTCCTGTGTGGTTCCCGCTGCTTGAGAGCCATTTTTTTTTCATCCGAGGCATCACCGAGGAGGCGCAGCGCTACAAAATCGCCAGCAAGGCTGCACCAGAGCGCGTCGGGCACAACTTAGGTTGGCGCTGCAGAGCGCAAAAGTGTACGATGACTTGAAGGCAGTCCTTGCTCATTTCGGTTGGACCAGCCCGATTCATCATCAGCAAACTTCTCCGGCCACAACAGCCCCAGAACCATCAACTGCCACTGCGTAGACGCCACGTTCAGTTCCGTCCTCCGCATCGCAAGAACACAATGTGGCCTAACCTGACGCCAATACGCACCTGACTGCCATCCACGCCCACGGAACCATCGATACCACCGCGAAGCTCATCCGTTTCGGTGTGCTATTTCGTGCAGTAGATGATGAGAAAGAGGTTATCAGGCCCAAACCCCACCTTCAGCTACAGCCATTTTACGTCAAAGATATGAAAGTGTGGCTGGCTCGGGCCTATGCGTGTTTCGCTGTCAACGGCAATACCAGTCATGTTCTGAAGTGCAAAGCTGTGATTCGAGCCCTGCCAACGGACCGCCTGTCCGACATTCGCGAAAAACGTCTCTCTGCTTCGTCGGCCCAGTACTCCCTGCTGAAGCAAGTGATCATCTCGCGCACAAGCACTCGTCAACCTGACTCCGTACGTGTCCCGGCGATCTCATCCTCGCCTGGCACTCCAGCAGCCCTGACTACCCGTAACGATGTACCTGCATCATCGGGTTCTCCATCATGTCTCGACCCCGTCACACGAGTGAATCCGACATGCATGCCCAAGTGCGTCCCGTCCCCATCCTCGACTCCAACTGCGACTGAGTTTATAGCAGTTCAGACCCCACCTGACGTGGAACCAACCTAGACATGGCCAGTACCCATTCAATTACTGGTGCCTACCAAGATGGCTGGTGCACCCCGCACTCATGATAGTGCGCAATCGCCAACGTCGGAAGCGTCGTCATCAGTTCTGCGCTCCTCACCGCCTCTCACCAACGCAAACACACGACAAAGCAGCACCACGACAGGCACGGCGGCCAAACGAAATCTCTTCTTTCCGAACGTCCTCAACTGAAAGCTCGTGTTAAGATGTACCGATATCCACACCAGCGTGTTCTAAAAGCAGCAGCCTCATGGTATTGTGGTATGAAGCACCCGGCACCCAAACAGGCACGTTTTATTACCGGATACCCGTCAGTGCTTCTGTGCGACACCCTGTTCAACCAGAACCCCTGCTTTCTTACCCTCCTCGACTGGTCCTGCGTGCGATGACTCGTCCACCACTGAGCACCCGGGGAAGGCCACCCGAACTAACTGCGAACCACCGGACAGCTTCAACGGCCGAACCAGGACAGCACACAACTTGTAAATATTTTACAGTATGCCATTTCACTCCCTCTGGGACTGTGACTGGAATGAACTTGTATACACTGTACAGTGTACATAGAACATTTTTTTTGTTTTCAGTCTTTTGCTTATTTCCTGGTCGTTCTCTCGCGCCTTATTACCGCGAGACAACACGAGGGGGAATAGATGTAGCAGCTCGGCCAGGGCAGCCGAGGGTGCTCGCTCCACTGGAGCAGTGCACCTCGTGACTGCATTTTGTCATGAGCTGCGAGCCACGAGGCACGAGTCACACGTCCAGCAGTTCGGATCGAGACACCGAGCAAACAGAACTGCACTCGCACTCTGC
The DNA here is from genome assembly GCF_048455015.1 of Haemaphysalis longicornis. Taxonomy (NCBI): domain Eukaryota; kingdom Metazoa; phylum Arthropoda; class Arachnida; order Ixodida; family Ixodidae; genus Haemaphysalis; species Haemaphysalis longicornis. Next base: position 90,573,513 of record NW_027526214.1, read on the forward strand.
CACGCAGGACCACCACCGGCGCTATGGCTCACCCATCTCCGCCGCTGTTCGCCTTCTGCCAACCTCTCGACCCTACCCAATAGATGAAGGCGGGACCTCTTCTCACGCCCCCTTCCCATTTAAACTTAAACACAAATATTTGCCTTGAACAGCGCCATGCTATATAGAGAGGCTAGGGTTGGTGGTGTTACGTCTCTGGGTGCAGGCGGCCATCATTGTGCAGAAATCCTCAGCCTGTCATCCTATCCATTTCAACACTGTCCTTGAGGCTTGCGCAATTCGCACAATAATATTTAACAAGTTATTAGCGGCATGCTCCCTCTACCATCCTCCTGATCACGAGCTATCGAGCTCCTAGTTTTAGGCTCTGATAGACCAGTTACCAGAACCATTTTTTTTATTAGGAGACCTTTATGCTTATAGCCCCCTCTGGGATTCTTCACGCATGGATGTTCGAGGATGACTCATTGAGGTGTTTCTAACATCATCGGGAGCATTCCTTGTAACAAGAAGCAGCCTACCTTCGATAATCTTGGACACAACACACAGTTATACCTACACTTGACACTCGGTCCTGCAGTTCTTTTTTTCCATCACTCGAGTGGCAACCTGGGCATACACCCTTGTTATCGCGACCACTTACCAACCACATTAACATAGGTAGGTAAAGGCCCGAACAGTTCATCTTCGCATAGAACGTTTAACGAAACAAACGCTAACTGGAGTACTTTCACAGATAAATCTAAACTACTGCAACTACCTATATCAGATATGTGGACGAAGCCACCCAACACATAACGCGCACATCCTCGATGCTGTCAGGAAGTTCATTTCCTAGACCTCCGGTGCCCCACATAACCCAAGAAGGCCCTGGTGTGAACGAGGACTGAAGGCGATGGCGGGAGGCCCAGAGCAATGTGAGGGGTGTCATTCACTAGTACCCCACGTCCAATAACCTTGTATCGTTCAAACGGGCAAAAGCACTTGGGAAACGCGTCCGCCGTGAGGCTTAAAGGGCGAGTTGGCGCGCCTTCCTCACATCCATAGACTCGTACACCGAATTACACAAATCAGGACAATTATACAAAACCTCCAAGGACAACAAACACATAGCCTCTCCCAGTTAGTACAACACAGGACAGACTAGAAGACCACGCTACTCTTTTTTTGAAGCATACAGACTCGTGTGAAAAGAAGCCCCTACGCGGCAACAGCAAATCAAAGACTTCTTAAAATTCCTTTTTTTCACTGCATGAGCGGAGGGCTCCCGAGCCTATGTAATCTCGAAGCGTTAAGCCCAGACAACATTACATACACTGTAATAAAACACTGTAATACAATGCACGCACACCTGAAACACTTCTTTATCTATACAAGAAAATTTGGCTTTTGGGGCCCCTTCTAAGATTTTAGAAGGAGGCCATAGTTGTGGGTTTTCTAAACAAAGGGAAAACCCCTTCTTTTTCCACCAGCTAGAGACCGATTGCCATGACAAGCAGCCTGTGTAAGCCTCTCGAGAAAATGATAAATTAAAGTCTCGTCGTCTTTATTGAGTACAGCGGTCTTTTTGGGAGCTGCCAAGGATGATTCGTGGGGAGTAAGATCCACAAACGATCAACTTGTTTCCTTAGAACAATACATTAAAGATGGCGTTTTACACAAAACGTACTGCATGGCTATTTTTTATATTGAGAAAGCCTGTGATACGGCATGGCATAACGTCATGCTTCCGCAATTAACCTCATGTGGTGTAACAGGTAACATGCTGAAAACTATTTCCAATAACCTGTCTTGACGAATATTTTCTGTTTCACACGGCTTAGCACTTTCGAACGTCACGGGCAGGAGAATGGAGTTTGTCAAGGTGTCGTTTTAAGCAGCAGATTTTTTATAGTTAGGCTGAAGTCGGTCCGAAAAGTATGACCGCCAACAATATCCTGACTGATGTATGTATATGAACTTATAATATCATTTACTCATGTAACGTGTCTATATGTGAGCATCAGGTCCAGCTTGAGGTTAACAAATTTCCTCGCTTGGCAGATGAAAATGGGTTTAAACCTAACCTTGTAAAGGTACCTGCGTTGAATTTTTTAAGAGACGCGAGATACAAGCAGACCCGTTCATTAGGCCCCGTAGCCACGTAATTCCCGTGAAAAAAGAACACAAGTTTATAGGTGCAGTCCTAGATGAAAAACACACATTCATCCCACACATAAAACAATTCAAGCATAAATTACCCAAATCGATAAACATTCTAAAGGTCCTCTCGCACCAATCTTCTGGGGCAGTTTGCAACGCCTTCTGTGTGGTTTGACAGGTTTAGCGGGATCTCATTTGGTGTTTGAGTGTGATGTGTATGGGTCAGCAACGAAAAGAGAACTTAAAATGCTCGACCCTATGCTTCGCTTGGCGCTTCGCCTCTCTTGTGGCGCATTCCTTGCTTGACCTGTCCATATCCTTTACGCAGAGTCTGAGAAATGGAGCTTATCCCACAAGCGATCCTACGTTGACTTATACGCCTTTAAAATTTCACCAATGAGATGCCATACATTTAAACGTTTTTTAATAATACGTCCACATTCCCTTAAATCGCCCAATCATTTCTGCCCCTTTCTCACTCAGAGAGAAACCGCAGATGTCTCGCCTATCTCCTTATTAGATACCCATGAAGCATTGTGCAGCACGCTTTTACTCTCATGGCAAGTTCGCCTTGCGCTATTTTAATTGTCCTTTGTAAAAATTGAGAAAAGTCGAGTTGCAAAAAGCGCAAGTTGGCAGCACCTTTCGTTTTTAGCAATGCGTAAAAAACATCCCCCACCGTGCCCTGTGCTGCGCAGATTTCCAACTTCTCGATGTTTAACTATGAATGCTATGAACGTATTCTATTTGTTTTGTTGCAAGAGTATCATATACATGATGTTTCTAAGTCTGCAATTTATACCGACTCCTTTCGTTGGGTACAAGCACTGTCATCAACAAGGTCAAAAAAACTAACTATGTCATCAATCTTGTCCTAAAACTCATTATCTTTGCATATGCTTCAAATCTTCAATTCACTTGGTGTTGGGTCTCTGGCCAATCTAGGATATATGGTAATGAGACCTCGGATCAGATAGCCGCTGCTGCGTTCCTTACACTTACACTCCGCATATCAACCATACCCCGAACCGACTTGAAGACTCACATCAGGAAGTGACTTCGCAATACATCGCAAGCAGACTGTGAAGCTGAGACAGACAAGTTACCCCTAATAAAACCAGACTTGACACCATCAAGTACGGACACATGCAACGCACAGGGAAGTCGACTTGGCCACGTTATGGATAGGCCACCCGCATGCGACGGACCCACACCTCTCGCGGCGTCTCCAAGACCCGAGTGTAGTAGGAATGGGGATGGTCTATCCGTAGTACACATCCCCATCGCATGCAAGAAACTTAACACAAGGCACAGACACTTCCAAGATCTACGCAAACTACATATTCCGGTATAACCATGCTAGTTTTTCGGTCACATTGTAATGGTTCCGCTCAAACGAGTCTTACAATATTTATCTCAAGTTAGCCTTTTGAACCCCATGGCCCATCATGCATATTCACAACTGACCCTTTAAACCAGCCATCACCATTGCCTTTAATTTATTTTGCAATTATTCTGCTTTTATTTCTATTCCCAAATTTTTCCGTTATATACATTTGTTTGGCACCCTTTGCAACAGCTGGACTAAGGCCAAAAAATACAACCCCACAACAAAACAACCACCATAATCCAAGCAAAAATTACAACTCTTTGAAGTTTAGGTGCTTGCCCTTTATTACAAAAAACAGGCGTCGATAACGATGTGGTTTTTTTGTTCGGCATATCATCTGCCACAGCGCTAAATGAAGAGAAGGGAGCCAGACGTAAAATGTGCAATGACGCACCACCAAGTTCCTTGTGCGAAATCAGAACCTAGACAGACTTTAACAAATTACCAGATTACGAGGCCTTTCTCTGGCTCGCTTTAATGCTTTGAATATCCCAAACTTTGCAGAAAAAGACGGAATATTAAAAACGAAGATCATGTAAAGAAGTCTTTGTTGTCTTTACTTAGTTGTGCCAGTAGTTCCTGTGTTTTGCATTCTTAGTAACGGCCTAATTTTTTTTTTGTTCTGCTTCTGTACAAATCTGCCATTCTACGCATACATTGTACAAGAATATTCTACCACACTACACCAAGTATGGATGTTTTCGAATCACCACATTTCGGGTGCCAACCAGCATTGTGCAGCGACCAGGGTGTAAATGCAAAACCATCTTGGATAACGCTTTTTGTATTTTACCTTCAATGACAGCGTTCGTCGTTCTACTGACACTGATGGCTGTCGTCATCGCAACACTACTCTATGCTACACTATGTAATTGGGTTTTGTACGCTTCATGCCGTTCATTTTCATTTCAGTTACTGGCTTACAAGTTTATGGCTACTATAAGTTAGATAAAGAAACAAAGGGCCAGAGCATCTTATTCTTCCAGCCAACGAACTCTTCATAAACATCTCTTGCCCCTGTTTTCTCCAATTTTCTTTTTCCCCAAATTGAAAGACTGCCTTTTCTTCTCCCTTCTAGAAACTATTTTTCCCCCTTTACAGCTGCTGTGGGCCACACATCCGCAAATCCCGTTGCCGTCGCGCCGTCCCACGGCGCCAATGGCGCTGACTACACTGGCTGTCCTCTCCCCAAATTGCTGACCTGCGCACACGTCTACTTGCCGGCCAGGCCTTTTCTGCCATAAACTCCCACACCTGCTGATTAGCTTGGACGAATCCTTCTCGATAGCCGTTTGTACTTAAAGAAAGTGATGTAATAGCTTCCTCTTCCGCGATCTCTTTTTTGGAAGTCTTATTTATCTCAATTCTGTGGAATATTTTCTAAATGTAGTATATGCATATTTTTTATACAGTTTAAAAGCGGGGCATGGCATATGAACGCGCTTATGTAACGTTCTGCGCCCCAACTGAAGTTTTGGGCTTGTACGTATCTTCAGACGGAATACTTTCTAAAACAAATAATTTAAAACAAGTGTGCGTTGCTCGCCGTTTGAAGACAAATGGAATCAAGTAGGTAAACGTTCCTCGCGGTGATGTGCCACCGTTATCACCGGCGTCACCATCGTCGTTGCCTTCGACAGTTCCTGTGTCATTGAAATTGTTCTCAACCAAATTGACCCACGATAAAGCTAGTGTACATTAACCATTTCCTTTTTCTGTTCTTTTCTCATGTGCGTGTACGTTGGTTCAGCGCCGCACTTTATCAAGGGCGGCGTTACTAGAGAGGATTTAATTACGTTGGAAGCAGCTGTAGACGCTCTTCTTGATCGAAGATATTATGGGAGGAAATGTGTTAACGCGGGCGCAGCCATGTGGAGATGGCATAGCCAATTCAGAAGAAGTGCGATGTTCAAGCACACGTACAAAGCGTAAAGAGACCCTGCAAAACGTTTTTCACCATTTTCTTTCTAAATCATGATAATTTCAGAAGATAGACCATAAAACACATTGGTGTGTTTGAATATGGGACCTAAAATAGCTAGCATAAAACTTCAGTTCGGTGCCCATCAAATAACTACAAAAATGACTCAAAAACGTTTTTATGTGTTCCAATGTTTGTTTATTTCGAGCACTCGAAATACGTATCCCCAGGGTTGTAGCGGTTATTGGCCGTGTTCATTTCATCTAGAAAACCGCCATGGAAGGCGGATCTACTGGCGAGCAAATTACTTATTGCCGCTATTTACTTGCCGTGCGGCTTTCCTAGGGCTTCTGGGTACGAAAGAAAGAATGAAGGCGTTTACCAAAAGAGTGCGGAAGCCCTTTAAAGGGACACTCAATGACTGATAAAAACTGTAGGCTTTCTTGACAAATCTGTAGGCCATGCTTCGAACACTCTGTCTGTGTTTACGCGCCTATCTATTGCAGAAATCAATTCGAAATCAAGGTCCTTCTTGTTGCGTCCTTTTGCAGATTTCTTATGTATTGTCGTGTGACTCTTGTTTTACCATGCTTGGCTTCACTGCGGCTACGTCGTGACTCGCTAATTTGGTCCTCTAGAGTCAGTATGACGAGAGCGTAACAGGTGCAAAATTATAAAAATGACAAAAAAACAAACTTTATGTCATCAACACAAATACAGTACGGTTATTTTACCTAACAGTACTGTGGACCCTTTAAGTGGTATTCTCGGGGCCTTTGCTAATTATACCAATAAAAAAATGTACAATCCTCGACCCTAAAATCCTTGGAATAAAAAAAGGTGTCTATTTGCGAGCAATCTGACTAATTGCGGAACGTTTTAGACCTACCAAAGAAACATTTTAACTCGTATTATAGCAAATAAATTTACCACCAAGTAAAACCGCAAAGGGGTGTTTATTGGCTAACGTTTCTGAGGGGTTCTTCTTTTCCGATATTCACTTTACGAACTCGCCATACATGAAGTCTTCGTATTAGTTTAAGTGGCCTGTCGTCCTGGAAGCTAAGTGCAGGTAACTTTTTGACATTTGATTAGGGCCCTGATTGATTGTTCACATGATCAAAACGTGAGTGGTCTCGTTTAAGGGCGTACAGAAGACCGACTATGTTTTGTCCCAAACACTAGAACTCGCAGAGCCCACCCACTAATACGCCTTTCCAGAAGCCTTCATAAAGTCTTGTCATTTATTTATTTATTTATTTATTTATTTATTCAAAAATACCCCTAAAGGCCCTCACTAGGAGAATATTACATAGGGGGCAGGATGCATTGAGAACGAGAAAAAAAAAAGAATACTAGCAGCACGTTATTAGGCAAACAAATAAATACAAGTGGGTTTGAGGCAACAAAAAAAGAAAAAAAGAGAGCAAGAAAGAAGGAAAACAAACAAAAAATCTTGAAGGAACTCTAGAACCTATAAAAGCACTTTTTAGTAAAGTTAACATACGGAGTAAGTGTGAAAAATTCTTGGAATTTGGTCGGATCTGTAAAATTTACAATGTGAGATTGTAGGGCATTCCAATCCACAATTGTGCGAGGTATGAAGGATTGTGAATATTTGAAAGTGTGGCATTTCACACGTGTCACTTTAAAGGCCTGGTCCCGCCGGGGAAAGATGGTCGGTGTCGATGAAAAGAAATCAGGATGAAGAGAAGAGTGATGGTACAGTTTATGAAACAATAACAAACGTGACAGTTTACGTCGATCTGATAGGATAGGTAAAGATGGGCGATGTTTTAGAGCCGTGACGAAAGAACACGAAGAAGAAGAAAGGACATTCACTGCTTTTAACAGCAAAGCTCTTTAGCAAGTTTTTATTGTCCGCGTCCGCATATAAAAATACTAAGAAATACCGAATTCAGTGAAGCGTGCGCGTGACCGCGTTTCTGGTGGTGACCACCGGGCTCTTAAGAAACCATAAAAACGCCGAATTCTCCTTTGTGCGTGCCTCGTGGCCACCGCCCCTGGTCCTCGGTGCACATTTGTAGAGCATCCATAGCTACCTAGGGAGATTGACCAAGATTGGAAGAAAAAACTCCCGCGTTCACCGTAGTCGTGGCAACACTTAGCACAGGAACGACAAACAATGCAGCGTTTGTCGTAGTCGTGGTAATACTAGCTCGGAACGCGAAAGACACGTCTTAACGTTCACCCATCCAAGATGCTGTGCAAAGATCCATTCCAAAAAATGAAACATTTTCACACCTACAGCAACAATGATGGAGTAACGGTCGTTGCGGCAGTGAAGAACAGCAAAGCGGCTACAATCTTTTCCGTACACTGTCGGGACGGTCGTGAAGGTTCTTTACACCTATGCTAATTTCACGTTTTACGCGGTAGTGTGTGCTTACTTCATTTGATTCTTTCCGCTATGAACTCACACTACTCAAATTAGTTTGCAAATAATTGTACCTGGGGGCAGGTTTGCTGAAAGGCGGAAGGTATTGATAACTTGACCCGACATTGGCGTCAGAAACGGTTGTTTTCTGCTTACTTTTCAAACTATTTACCATGACGGAAGCCAGTGAAAATGCATTAACAATCAAGAAAGCAAATCCGCAAATCTATAAAGCTATGCATTGCACCAACCTCTACTTTGCTTATCCTATAGATTCGTATTATATATTATTGAAAGACGGCGGTTACACTTATTCTGATTGGCACAGCTTCTTTGTGCTGTAGTGAATGTACATTCCCAATAAGGGAACCAACAACAGAATCCTTTATCACGCTTTGAATATTTATTGAAATATATGGGCAGCACCTTACTAAAAAATAGTTCGAACATACGTGAGTGCACCGGTGCGTGGTTATTTACTTTGCATTGGTATTTCCACAGCAAAAAACATCACATTTGCAATACTGTTCTTGTTGTAAACGGAATAAATAAGCAAGACACCAAAGTTTCCACTTGAAGTTAAATACGTAGAACGATGTGAGTTTTTCTGGGAAGCCAAAAATACTGGTACTTGTAAATCGGTTTATATTACAAAACTTTTAGATAACATGTGTAGAGGAAAAGAACTTACGATATCAAGCGACTGGAAGAACATACCACCGCATTGTTAGGGTAAATTAGTACCACCATGTAACTCCATTAATATTGCGCAGAGTTCAGTTCGGTAATTCAGAAAGGATGGCATATTCAGCGCGCAGATATCAAACTACATTTGAAAATGCACGTTGCATAGACAAGCACAACGCGGCCGCCTGCACTGAAAAACAATAAAGTGGACAAACCAACACTGATATAAAGCATCACTATCAACCAGTAGTTGGTTTTGAATGTTACGTATTGCATCATGGCTTCAAGACTAGGGTGGCTTTAACATTAGAATACAACGCTGTCTGGACTAGATGTTACCACAACGTGAAATTGATCCACAGATGGTCAAAATTATTCCGTAGCCATCTTTTATGGCCCGCCCCATCGCATGTATTGCATCGGAGCGTTAAAAAACACAATCAATCAAAGGTGTGGCTTGCTTTATACAGGGGTTGCTCGATGTCGGCAATGAATTTCTCGCACATGACACCGACGTCAACGAAGATATGCCGTGTGTTGGCTCATGGAAATGACCATGAACGGAGGAGAGTTTTTCAGGCCATTGTCATTATGCAGATGATCCGCTGCCCTGGTAGACCGCTGGAATAAGAAATAGGGTAGAACCGTACGACACAAGGGAATGGAGCAAACTTTCGCTGATGGCGTGCGTTTCTCCGAGGAAGGGATGCGTGAAGCAAGCAAAGGCTGCAGTGTTCGAGGAAAATAGCGATAACTTCTTAGAGCTGCGGAATCGCGCATCCTTTGTGCTTTACATCCTTCATGCTGTGGATTGCTTTATACAAGTGTGATTCAACCTTTTTTTTTTTTAAATCCGTCACTCGTGACCTGGACGTGAAGGAAAGTATTCTGTGTTCCGGCTCGTTTATACGGTCAAGAATGAAGCAGTATTTGTGAGGCCGTTCTCCGGAAACACATGTTCCACTGTACTGGCACACCACTTGATTCAGAAATGCTGTACATACGTTCGAAACAAGGGTACGAAGAAAAATTTCTCTGAAACCAAGCGTCGCTATGAGTATGGAATGCGTAAAGGAGGGAAAGGTTGCTACCTACTGGAAATGCAGCAGGAAATAATAAACGTGGGGCATTGCGTGCGTGCTAGCGAGCTGGCTATTCGGTGCCCTCGCTATGTTTGGTAATAATAAGAGTTCATCCGATGTTGGTGATAAATCTGTCAGCCTTGAGGGTTTCCTCAACCGAGATTAGCTGAGCGTAGGTACGAAAAAGGCCCAAGAATGGGCAGAAGTGGTCATCTTGAGATCGATGACCAGTGTACGGGGATACCATTAGATTCAAGGATATGGGAGGTCTGTTCGAAACATGAGAAGAAAGCAAAACTTGAGGTGCAGCATGCCTCGATCCGAGAGAGAGGAGCGTTGAGCTGGCGGAGACAGGCTGTGATAGGAGAAACATCAAATTTGATCGATTGATATCCGCGAAAACGGGAAGTGACACCAAAGAATGTGCCCAGATGACTGGTTTACTGAATATTCTTCGTGCGGTCATACGTATTTCGTGCGCCCGGATGCTGCCGCGTTATAGCGAGACCCCTGAAGGTTTCTGTCGAGCGTATCGGAACATGACATAAAGTAGTCTTCTTAAATAAGAAGCAATTGGAATTTAGGAAGTGAAGTGCGACCAAGGGTGTTTTTCTCGAACAAAGGCACGTGACAAAAACGGTGTTTTCGAGATTTTTGGTACACAAACGAATTTGCGTATGGTGCTTCTTATTTGTGTACTTTCTACAGACTTGTCCTGGCAAGAAACTATGGTGACAACAACGACGGTATCGCCTTAGGAGTATAACGAATGGACCTGCGTGAACAAACTCCAAATGCCTGCAGGCAGAAAGCTACTGCTGTGTCTTTGAGTAAACTGACCTAACACAAAGAGTCCTGCGAAGCTTGATCGCAGTAATTAGCCTGGGATAATTTTTACTGCATTTTTAAAGGGGACACGTGTTCTTATAAAAAACGGCAGGGGAAGCTTTGTACAAATTTAGCAGTAACTGGATTCTCCACACAAGACTCGGCCGTTACAGCAGGGACAAAACAAGCGATCCCTCCATGATTGCGGACAAAGCTAAGTTATGCTATCTGCATCCGGGGCTTAGTACTTTGTATACCCGGTGGCGATGCACTCAAGCTGTACATACTGCATACACATTTGTGGTACCATTTTAGATTATTAGTGCTCTCTGCCCGTGAATATGGAGTGGAAAATGGTGAAACCACCAACTGATGTCCCCAAACAGAATGATGCAATGCAAACAGGGAAGCGGGAATTGGTGTTAAAAGAATATTTAGCGTATTGCGGTTATTACTTAGTACACTTGGGAGGCGATGCCTTATAATATACAAAAGCTGCCTACGCATTGTTCGAAATCCTCACAGGAATATAAATGGCCTGTGCAGTTATTAGGCCCTCGACACGGGAAAAAACATTGCCGTTCATTGATATCCGCAAAGGCATTCCCACACCTATGCTTGTCAACCCTAGAACAATGTCAAAAAGGGCGAGCAGGTCGATTGTAACATAGCCAGCATTTGACACGCGTGGTGCACATACTCAGGGCCGCAAGTCTTCGTTTCTACGTCAGCGATCAAGGAGAAACGAAGTGGCTGGCGTCAAAACGTTTCTTAGACGACACCGAAGATGCACCTTCTTGACTTACTTGCAGCGTTTTGTGAATGAGTGCACCCACATTACACCATAGATTTTAAGGTTGGAGAAGTTTTTTCTGCTCGAAGTGTTTTTAGAGGATTTTTTTGTACAGTGCTTTTTACACTCCATACCTCCGAGCTGACCCATTCTAAAAAGCATCAGTGCATATGTACACGTAGTGCCATTTTCAGGTAATCAATCCTAAGCAGGTAATCGGGTAATCACGAAATATATTACCATCAAGAGTGCGGCCCACGTCCAATGGCAGAACCAGCACAGCATACATTGCTGTTACTAAATGATTTACCCAGGGTGCTTGTTGCGTCTTATTCACGCCGCAGCAACGCGTTGTGGCTAGCGAAAATACAAATCATTGCAGCTATCGCTTCAGAAATGTAAGCTGTCGTTTCGCCTCAATAGGCCGCAATAGCTGCCAAATAAATGCGACCCAGTATTGTCCGGTTACAAAGTGTTGAAACTTTCGTGGAAGACCAAGATGAAGCTGGCATACAGCTCATCAGGCACATAGGCGAAGACAAAGAAGACCACCAGCCGCAGCAACAACATGGGAGCTTTGAGGGCGGTTCTCTTTAAATAATGTAAATCTATGAACGTTTTTTCGACGACGGCATCCTCCCTTGCTCCCTTGACGTTTTCCACATGGTTCCTAAACCCGGGACATCAAGCGAGACGAAGAGGGGAGCCATGGAGCGTACATCTACTCTTCGACCGCATTGCTCACCACGGAGTAAGGAGGACGTGTCGAAGAAGATGAACCGGCGGAAACGTGTTCAGAAAAGCCTTGTCGAATGCAATCAGGTTCTGATCGCCTAAATAACACGCACTCTAGGACAAACGAAAGACGTTGAGGCTGCCGTGCCATTAGCCAGGTTCCAGTACAGTGCCGACCGACTCGATTGAATATACGACGAGCTGGAAACTCTGGCTTATGGAACCAGACGTGACGGCGAACACAACGATGCTCTGAAGTCTTTTGAACTAGCTTACCGAATGATTGACTCACTTCAAAAAAGACCTAATAGATGAAATGGAGGCACCCCACAAGAGTAATTTCCCGAAACACACGACAAAATGCAACGCCGACCAATACATGAATGGAAGAGTACAAGTGAAAGCAAGAAACACGGTGAAAATAACGGAAATTTGGAACCATAAATGATTTCAACGACATCGCTGGAAATTCAAATAACGGATCATGGACCCCAAGAAGCACCAAACATCATTGCCTCATTTGTATAAGCCACAGCTTGCGCCTCACTGAACGACGTGAATGGGGATTCGCAAGAGATACCCCAAACAACTGTGCCCCTGTAGCTCAGACATGCAGATGCTATGACATGGTATTCGCTATACGCGCAACGAAAAGAAGAGCATAGAGTGTTCCAGCTACCCAAGTCGGTTTCATAAGCACCACGAGAGGGTATCGTGGATGTAGAGGACGCTGCGACTTCTGAACGCGTCAACGGCGAACCCAACGCTGCAGACGTGGTTGCGACTTTCCCAATGGACGCAAGGTACGGTGTATACTGTATGCAGAATGACATTCACAAGAGGGAAGTCCTAAATCTAGATTTGGGTGAGGAGCCGACAAAAGTAGAGACAACTAGGCCGGACAATAGTGAGTACTCACAGAGCAAAAACCGTTACCATGTTCCGCATGTGTGGCTGCGTCAGGAGTGCGCATACGCCGTGAGGCCAAAGACCGAGACAAAAGTGTCGCAGGCCACTTACCGGCGATCAAGCACTTTCACATCTGTCAAAGGGCTGCTGACAAATGCCACACATCTCCAAGAAAGACATCAAGGAAGGGGGCTGCCGCGATTATAATGACGTCGAAGAGTTAACTGGACCCTAAACGAATTCGGAGTTCGAAGAAACATTGGAGAAATTGTAGTACATTGTGGAAGAAACCTGGAGGACATTCTGTTAGTTGCAAACGCTAGACGTCACTTCAAGGAGATCTGATATCAGTGAGCATTCTTGACAACGCGAACTGATAAGGCTCTAACTCATCCCCTGACGTAGCCATTATACAAAAAAAGATCGACAGATCGAAGGTTAGAAGAAAGGCAAATAGTAGATGAAATCGAAGACCGAAGATAAAAAAAGGACGAAATTGAATACCACCTGGACATAAACGGCAAATTCACCAACACCACCACAGCTCATACGAACTCTTGCGGGCAAGAAGATGTTGAAACTTCCATGGAAGACAAAGATGAAGATGGCACCCAGCTCAGAAGACACATAGGCGAAGATACAGAACACCACCAGGCGCGGCGAAAAGATGGACGCTTTGAAGACGGTAATCTTTAAATAATGTAAATATATGCGCTTTTCTCTGGCGACGGACTCCTCCGCCGACTACCTGGACGTTTTTCACACGCGCAATGGGACACGAAGAGTGCGGCCCAGTATACTTTTGTACCAAAAAACTAGTGTACGGCGCTTGTAACTCCGTCTCTCCGGGGGGCGCCATGCAGAAAAAACTGATGACGATTTGGTGGTACCGCTTTATATTGCCAATTATTTTCGGGCATAAACACTGAGGGGCATAGGGAAAATAAATTGCTACGGCGAATAGTGTTTCCAAAGAGGGCGAACTGCTAAGAAATGGCAGATTGCTAACATAATAAAATATTCATCGTATTCTGTTTGTATTTCGCCTACAGGGGAAGAGACACATTTTAGAACGAAAAGGTGTCAGGTGCAGTGGCGGTAAAAGCTAAAATAACATTGGTGTACTCTGCGCTGCATTAAGCGGGAAATTACAATTCGACTCATTGATCAAGTGAACAGAGACGGGCTAGTTGGTGCATGATGCCACTTATAAAAAAATGCGCCTAAAGCAACACCGCCAAAATCAGCGCAGTGTTTGTCTTTACTCCCTGTCGTATCGTTCTTTGCTACTGTTTTCTATGTGACTTATTGATTGCTGTGACAAACTGAAGTGACCCAAATGGAGTTTTGCACACGTCTTTAATGCTAAATAAGTTGGGTTCGGCACTTTTTAGTCGTCCAACCTGGTGGGGACTAGTCCAATCAAGAAAAATGGGCTGATTCAGAGACGGTAACGCTTAAGCAATATAAGTGGTCATGCCAACTGATATTGCTGTCCCTTAGAAATTGACAAAATATTTCCTGATTTCTAATAAACGATCTGCGGACTGTGCTTGTTACTCCTTCGAACCGGAGGGAGACATGTCTACCCAAAAATCAACGGGCAACCTATTGGCGGTATCGAAATTTACTCGCCTTCAGTAATTCCGTTGTCTTACTGACGCACTGGTCCTCTTTCGTCCTAATATAAAAGGCTTCTAAAAGCTCCCTGGTCATTGTGTTTTCACGTTTGCCCAGAGTAGCAATCTTCTCTAAGAGAGGTGTGAATTTGGACTGCAAAAGACTGACGGCCCTGCACTGATCTTAATACGCTGGTAAATGGGCGCCCGTATTTTTGTCTTGTGATGAATTTAGCTCGCGTTCCCTATCAATGGCGCATCTGCCCGTGTGGCCGATGAAGGGCTTGGCGCATGAGAGCTGTATCTTGAACCAGTACACTATCTGTTACCGTCGCTACCTAGCTCCCTGGGCTGGCGAAGTGTGCGCTCACATATTGGTTAGGTTACAGCAGATGCACTACGCTTGACGTTTCATGCAAGTAATCTAGCAATCTCAGTTGATGTTGTTTATTACGGTATTTTGGCTAAGTGATGCTCCGGAGTACGACAAAAAAATTTTTTCGTGATGGGAGAGCGAAATCTGTGCCCCTACTTTTATTTTGCCACGCTTGAAATGGTTGAGGTGGCATTATGAACTATGAAAGCTATTTTATCATTTTAAAATCGTGTTGGGCAAGATAATATACGTAAGGGCAGTATTATTACACTATTTCTTACTTATTTTCTGTCAAATTATTTATCTGAGGACTGAGTTCTGGTAATGGGTTACTTATTGGTTGTTTCAACTGGATGGCGCCAGTGACATCCTGGTTTTAAGCTCTGCGGCAGAAGTCTACGACTTTGTTTAAAGAAAACTATCGTATTTGGAGAGCTCAATCTAAAATGACCACCATTAAAGCCTAAGCAAAGAGTTATGGGCTGCAAACTTTTGTGTAATTTGCTTTGAGAAGAATTTGCACGATGTCGCAACTTGGCAGTCGGTAAGAGGGAATGCAGAAACCCCAGAGCGCAGTCCTTTTGTTTCCAGCGGCAAATTTCGTCCCTGTACATGATGAACGGTAGATCGCACTTAGGACACTAGGCTACACGGTCCACGTACAAGGTCTAGCACACCAAACTATATTTTCCTGCTAAATTGAGATGATCAGATGTAACGAAAAGAAACGCCGTTGCTGGTGTTATTGTTGCACGATAGGCATGGTCTTGAGCTTGTCACTTCAGGCGGAAAGGCAATCAGCAGCGACAGCGTTTTGGCTTGAACTGATTTATTCCGCCAACTTGAGCGGGCGCCTTGTTATTACGAGTAGTGGGTGGCGTCGTCTAAGCTCTATGTGTGGGGCTTCTGCCTTCGTCATCTCGGCATGGCGGGACTATGGCGCGCCGTTCGATACAACCTCATAACTGAAAAAACACGGACTATAGGCTCGAAACACAGTCGAGGATGCAAATAATACTTTCGGGTACAGCAGCCAAGAAAAGAAATGAAACTGATGGAACTCATACCAGAAACGAATCGCGCGCACCGCGCATGTCGTTGCTCCTGCTCTCACTGTATTCTTCCGCCACAAACAGGGGAGCGTCGAGTCGGGAGTGTAATTGCTTAACACTTCGGTATAACACAAATATCTGGCACTGCATAAGCTGAAACCGACAGGAACGTTGATTTTTGTAGCTTTGAGGTGTTTTGACTGTCGTAAAAACTGCTTAAATCAATGTCGAAGTATTACGTCGCACATTAGTTCAAGAAATGGACATTTGCCTCTGATACAATCCACCCCCCAATAAACCCTACTCGGGGTGCTTTCATATTTTATTTTGCGGTTTTACACCGGCGGCTTCACTGATTACGGCTACTGTGACAGCCTCTTTATTAACATCGATTTGGACCAAGCGCGGTTGCTATTTAGAACTTTTCTTGTTTATGGGTGCCTGTGCGAGGCAGCTTATGTGTTTTTAAACATATTTTAACTCTTTAGCGAACCCACCAGGTAAATTACTAGCTTTGATTTCACCGCCGGCTCCGTGGTTAAGGCCACATACGACTGTGATTTGTTTACATTTGGGCTATCGGCTTTAACTTTTCCAGACATGCGCCTAGCTGATTTACCTTGCCAAATCATCGGAACAGGCCCGCGATAAGTTGAGCATGGCCTTTACGGGCAAACCTGTCGCGAAAGTTAGCTTGTATTACTTGCCTGTACACCCAACTTGCCGTTGCCACCCCCACGGTGAAAACGGAAAACATGCATAAATTTAAAACTATTGGTGCTAAGATGTTCAAATTTGGCGTAAACCTGCTTTAGAGCGCTGTGAAGGAGAAGTGGTAAAAGTGGAGCTTACATAAACAATTTTTTCTCTGAAATGTGAAACTTCACGCAGCTGCGTGTAAGCGCGTCCGCCAAGACGGGGCGGTTCTAGAAGGAATTGTCAAAATTTCTAGTGTTCTCCACTCAGAAACAACCCTTAGAAAAGAAAACTAAGTGTGATCGAGTATTCAGTGCGAAAGAGGCAAAGGGGCAAAAAAAGAGATGGGAAAAATGCTGCAGTGTAAGTATTGGTTTACGGTGCTTATGAATTCATCCACCCCGTGAAGACACGCTCTTGTATAGAAAACTGCAGAACCATTGATGGTTGTCATTTGCACTAAAACTAGTGTCAGTGCGGTAATACCACATTGAAGCGCGATTATCATAGGCGACCGAGAGTGGTTTCCGCGAATAACGTGTAAGTATGAAGAGGGTTTGTTAATTTTTTAAATAAATTTTTTTGTGTGCTTCATGATACTCCTAATGCCCGGGCGTAGACGCGTTCTTACAAAAAGCTGGCGAAGCATTATCGCTACCTCTTCAGGAATATGATGGCCTTAGGATATTAAACGTGGGTTGAAGAGGCAAATAATATCTGTCTGAAGTAGCCTTGGCAAAAAAAGCGAAGTGACCCAAAGAGTGCTCCAAAAGCTTTGGATTTTCCGCTTTTGAATGATAATTGGTCTCCGCGTGCTAAGACGTCGTGGTAGCGTGGAAGTGAAATGAGGCGGAGAATACTACCAGCCAACAAAGCAAAGTGCCTTATTGAGCAAAGCTATATTGCTGGCGGAATAAATTCTTCTTGCTGCTTATACTTCTATTTTGCCTAGAGGGCGCGACGCCTTTTAGTAGTAAAAACTGCAGGATCTGTTGCGGTATTGCTTAATATTAAAATGTATAAGTGGTCTGATCGCGTGAATCAGCACCATAGCTATGCTAAATAATGGCGACCTAGACCTGTAGATGCACAAATCGAAGTGGCACAAATAGTTCCTCAGAGATATCTCTAATAAGGAATATTTTGCGTACAGCGCTCTCTACATCATGTACCTCAGTGGCCACGCGTTCTGTCAAAAATACTGGAGACAAACTGGTGGTACAGTTTAGGATTATCAGCGGTGTGCCCGCTTTCATTGTCAATTGAAGCACGCCAATCAAATATTAACAGTTGATGTCCACGAACAAAGTAAAGAGGCCGAAAACATGCAGACTTGATGGCCATTATTCTAAATGCGTTTCGATCGGCCCTTGTTCGTGTATATACCGTGTGGCAGTGCGTTCAAGCCAAAATTACTGCGGATGCATTTTCGATATCACCTGATGGATAAACCTGGTCTTCTTCGCTGATTAAGCAGTGGAAGCCGGTAAACAAAACGCCATGGAGTGGGTTGCCCCCGCAAAGCAAAATTCCACAAATATTGTCTCGCACTTCACTTTTACTCAAAGTATTTATTGCACGCTGCTTGTAAGTCCAACCAACTGAATGGCATCGTCTTTTAGCGAAAAGCATCAAATTCATTTGGTGGTATTGCCTCAAAATTAAAAGTGGTCTCCACCCGTGAATTGCAGCGTAATAGGGAAATGGCGTGACAGGGATGATGCGCGCTTATAAAACGAAGTAAAAAAACAAGCACTGCGAAGTGGCTTTTCTAGTAAAGTGTTGATAGGGTTATTGTTAGTCTGTGAACACTGATGGGAAAGCGTTGTAGCAAAAAAAACTGTAATATCATTAAGATACCGCCTAAAGTATTTGTGATCTCGTCTAGTTAATTTCTTCACGTTGTGAAGCACAATCCCGGTTTTTTCAGAGGAACAAAAGTGTATTAGAGAAAGCTCGTAATCAAACACAAACTAAACAAAAATTCCAGCAGCGAAGAACCAGTCCACAAAAGAAATCCTGGACAAACAAGTTCTGGAGAAAATCGGATGCCCGTTCTTTTGAGCGTCCTAGTGAGTGAGCGTCTATCCTAGTGAGCGTCTATCTTTCAGCGTGATTGTTTCTGATTTTGACACAATAAATCGAGAACAGCAGGCATCAAAGATAATTCTAGCCTAGTGTCGACATAAAAAATGGCACTGCCCCGTATGTATCATATCGCGCGTGCATCATGCAAGCGAAAGAGACGGCAACAGACGATTCGCTTTATAATTTATTATGACAGCTGGACGCCGCTAGACGCTGGTATGAAAATACAATTTTAAACATAATAAAAGAAACGGTTCTCGGCATTACCCAATCGAAATGTGCATCGTTTGATTCTCCAATGTAAAAGTATTTTATGTAATAAAAATTCTATGGTGACCAAAAGAGAAACACCCCTGTGTTGGAGATTTAGGCGCACATTAAGGATCCTAAGGGGGTGAAAAAAGTCGGTAGCCCTCGACAACGGCGCGCGTTGTCGCCTGTGTAGCATTGGTGCTTTATACCCCACAATCAACCAGACAATCGATAAATAGTCCTTCACCTCATGAAATGGTGCTTCAGGGTACCTTGTGAACAACTTTGAGCCACGTTCGTCCTCGTGAAATGAAGGAGTTACCACAAAGAAGAACCTTCTCGACGTGTTTGCTGTGGAATTTCTAGATGTAGTTTTTCCCCAGAGAGAGAGTAAATTTCTTTTTTGAGAAAGAAAATATAAAATAGAGTTTTCGGTCTGGCTTCTCTAGTCCAAGACGCCTTGGACTAGAGAAGCCATTAGAGGGCCGCGTTCACAGCCCTCTCGACCAACTGACGCTGAACCTCTAGGGTAGAGCTGCCGAGGCGCTCTCCCGAAGTTCATGGGTGGGATAGAAATTTTGGCGGGGAAGCGGGGCTTGGTCGCAGCATCCTAAAATATGATAGAGTGTCCCGGGGTGGTGGTGGTGAAAAACATTTATTAAGTCTATATACAAGTGAGAGATAGGGGCGGCCTTAAGGGCCGACCCTGTACAAACTCTAGGAGGAGTCCCTAGTCCGGGACCCCTGTGGCTTCCGCGGCGGCGCGCGCCCTGGCCACGAGGGCTCGTTGGCCCTCCAAGGTCGAGCAGCCGAGCAGGGCAGCCTCCCAGCTCTCACGGGTAGGGGGGGAAGGGGACGTAATTGGGGGGACCGCCGGGTTGGATGGGCATGCCCACACCATGTGAAAAGTATCCGCAAACGGATGGTCACAGTGTGCGCATTCCCCGGAGAAGGCCGGATTGAAGTGCTTGAGTATGGCCGGGCACAATACCGTGTTAGTGTATAGCCGTAAGAGCCAGCGCTCCTCAGCCTTAGTCAGGCCCGGTGCCGGAGGCGGAAATCGGAGCCTGTTCAATTTGTACATCGCTGTGATGTCGCGAAATGAGCTGGAGATGGAGGGCGAGGAGGGTCCCGGGAATCAAGCGCGCGGGCTGAGGCATCGGCAGCCTCGTTGCCACCTAGTCCTGCGTTAGCTGGAGTCCAGATGACGGAACGTGTATTTGGGCGGTCCATATAATAACAGCCCTTGAGGATTCGAGCAGCGCGAATGGTGATGCGACCTTTGGTAAGATTTTGGCACGCACTCCGCGAATCGGTAATAATGATCCGAGATGCGGGGTCCGCTGCGGCGAGAGCTATGGCGACTTCCTCCGCATGAGATGTCCGGTGCTCGAAAAGTGAGTCCTTGAACAGACACGTTTTGATGGATTACGGCTGCCGTGTACCACCCCCGGTGGTGAGGGCCAGACGCGTCCGTGTAGAATACTCCAGGCCGGGACCCATAGCGTCCTTGCAAGGCTGTAACACGCGCAGTTCGCATGCCTTCGTGAGTACCCCTAGCCATATTTTGGGGTAGAGGCTGGATACCCAACGCACCACGCCAGTCCTCTGGGATCGGGGTTCGCTCTTCTGCCTGATATGTGTAGGAGATGTGGAGGCGTTGTAAGAGGCATCTCCCAGCGTGCGACTTGGTAAGCCGCAGGTACTGGTTATGGAGATGGGCCTCTTTGAGTTCTCCGTACGTGTTGGTCATGCCCAAATCTGCAAGACGCAGGTTAGACGTCGAGATCGGGAGGTCGAGGGCGCGCTCCTCGCAAAAGCGGCACTGCAGGGGAGAAACAGGTAAACGCAAAATGTGACTTCTGGTGAGGCGGAGCAATCCCTGAACTGAAGCGAAAGCTAGCTTCAGGCTAAACTGAAGCTTTTCCTTCTTGGGGTTTGAAGACGTGTTGAAGAATTTGCGAAAACTTACATGAAGCCAGATTCTTTATTTACCTAACCTCCTTTCATCTGCTTTTGGTTTCTATCATTTTTTGTTTGCATACGGTTGCGTCCTATGTTCGTTAGATGAAAGGCACGCGATTGTACACCATGCTGTTTCATTATTAATTATGCCGGTTCACTTTCAAGCAAAAGATACTCTATTTACTGTAATAAAGCGGCTGTTTCGATTACCCACTATTAGTAAAAGCTGAAAAAAAAATCCTGCAGCAAGAGAATAGATGCAAAGAGCGGCTCATGGCTACTGTTTGAGATGCGTCAGTGGCATCTTCTTTTTTGCATAAATGTCTGCACGTGTGTTGTGGCTATAGTCTTTGAACTAAGCCGTCTGCAAGGCACAGTTTACTTAAGTAAGTACAGCTCCGATGGGCACGAAGCAACGCAGCAAGTTGTCAGTACACTTCAAAGTTATCTGGTACATTGCGCTTATCATAACGTCACGTCATATACTTTTTTCGTTCTTTTATAACAATTGTTCCCAAGCATAGGTATTCGGCGTGGAGGGGGATCAAGGGTTTAATTTCATAAGGTCGGATTTTTAAAAACAGCTACAGTATAAAAAAATCGGTGAGAATAATACTCGAAGTATATTGGAACGCCAGCTAGAACATACCGATGAATTTGTAAGTTCAACTAAAATAAAATGTGTTTTTTTCTTTAACAAGGGATGGTACAAAGTTTGAATTTGTTTGCTGTACTGATGAAGGCACACTTTGGCGAAGAAACAGGTACGTTAGCTATTCGCTGTTCAAGACTGAGATCTGTAGCCTATAGATTTCATAAACAAAAGCTTCTTATTTATTTCAGAGATATTGTTAACAAAATCGAACGTCGTTACAGGTACATGGGTCTAACGTCACAAGTAGAATAACGCCCCGGCTTCCTAAATCTAGAGGGGAGGGACAAGGGTGTAGAAATGTGTTCCTGTTCACTTAGAAAAAAATGTTCACCGGAATATTGGAAGCTGCTTGCGGACAGTTCCGGTCAACGTATCCCGAATTTCGCCAAGGTTAACAAAAATGCAGGAAAAAAGCTGAATGCGGTATCCGACTTTGAGATCTCTTCCTGTAAGGAATATTGTGTAATGTTTTTTGTGTGTTTTTGATAAAACTTTATTGAATTGAATTGAACTGAAGAGAAATGTACATCATTGACCAGATGGTGCAAATTAACATTGTAAGAAGAGGAGAGGGATTAGGAGGCCGTTTTACAAGAGCGTTGCCAAAGAAACAGTATAATGGGGCTAGTTTTGTAGGCGCTTGGGGTGTCCCCCTCTGATCTCCCGTTTGAATCCTCATCTGCGCCGTCTGCATTATGTTAGATGTCTTTTCTGAATTTTTTCAGCGCGTGCTAGCGGACGTAGCCCGCCCGTCTTATGCCCATTTTCCTTGATTTGGTGTACTGACCATCATGCTGGATATTTCAATCAACGATGAAAAAAGCGCGCGCCTACGTGTGTGAGCATTGCGCACAGCTCTAATTATTATTTTTACTCCGTGTCTTTTGGGGCTGCTGTAGTAATTTTCTAATCATATATTCATTTTACGGGAAACGTTTTTCCCCTGCAATAGTACATTTGCCATAGAAAACTAATTGTGAGAAAAATTCGGCCGCCTTCGCGATTGAAATGCGAGGACTGAGGAAAAAGCAGAGCTGGTGGCGTACATTAGCTTTAACTCTGCTTTTCTTAGGTCTGCCCATTCACTTCAACTCAGCCAAAATCCAAAGCCAACGCCCACTCTATAAACTCAAAGGAAGTGCTGAGAGACAAGAATGCGATGATAGCGTAATCGGATAGACGCAGGTTTCACGAAGCCAGGGACTCAGGATTGATTCCGACCTCGGGAAGCGGTTTTTTCTTGAGACGCGCAGTCCAGACACCTACTCGTCGGCTCCTTGCCTCCTCGCCATTTTTCCTCACACATCTTGGAATAGCACTTTTCTCCTCTCCACTTTGCTGCACAGAGTTTTGAGAGACACCAGGCACGGATGGAACTCAATGCAAGCTTGAGAAGCTCAGCTGTTTAAATAGTAAACGTGATGTAAGACCGCCCGCAGCTGCTCTTGCTTCAGCTTCTGGTTATCATACGCACGCTGAATGCGGAGTGCCTGCCTCGACACATTCCGAACCAATATATCGGGGAAGTACTGTCCATTATTAGCGTTAGCCATTATTTCATTGCTGTATTCACTGCTTACTTCAGCAAGCTGATTGGTGCCCGCCACAGCTTTCCGACAATCAGGCTTCTGTGGGGCTGATGTGCACCTGTTCTACTCACGTGTCATCACGTTCAGGTGTCACGCGGCAGACACTATGTTGCAACTTTTGCGGTTCAATTTACATTTTACAGCGCAGCTCTTATGAGTCCGCTCCCGGGGTTTGGCAGCGTAGGCGTCGGCGTTGGTGTTGGCGTCTGTGTAACCGAAAGTACGAAGAGGACACCAAACAGAAACCGTTGCCGCGAGCCGCCGCGTGTCGAGAGAACGCAGAGGACATCAAAGCGAAGCAAGCGGCATCGCGAGCCACCGTGTGTCGTAAGAAGAGGACACCGGAGAGAGGAAAGCTGTAGCGCGTGCCGTTGTCGTGTTCGCAGAAGACGCGATCACTAATGCGTAGTACGTCCACAGATAGCTATGTGGAAACAAAGCGCTGCATCACAGGAGGTGTCTGTGGCGCGGCTGTGGACCGAACCCACTCGCTGCCTCCAGCGATGTCCGGATTAGCGTGGCAATCGCACAGCGAAGAAGAAGTAATTTGTGAATGAAAGTTGTTTGTAACCATACATGTACGTCTGTCCGAAATTATTGGCCTCAAAATAGTTTAAAAAGTCGAACCAGCCAAACAGATGCGCGCAGATTGCGCATTAGGGAGCATCGTATTCGTCAGCTCATTTGTTTGTAAATTTTGTAAATTTTGTGAAGTGGGCACTTAAGCTCCTGAAAGATCTCGATTCCTGGCCAATACACCAAGCGGGTATGCGCCGCGAATAAAGGATTAACAAGTTGTGTTCCCCCACTGGCAAACTGTAGAGATAGTGTGGTTGGTAACGCTCTTTTCTGCGGCGCTGGAGGTGTGGGTTGAAACCCATCGAAAGACAAGTGTTTTTTTTATTTATTCTTTAGAGCGGCGGCCATTTTCTGTACCTAACAACGACAACGGCACTTTTTCGCAGAATGGGACACTAAAGTGTTCGCCTTATGAGGCGTTGAGAAGAAGAATCGGCCTGCACCGGAGTGGAATGATAAATGATTTCGACCCAGGTTGAGAATGATTGAGAACCGACACTGAGAACCGAGAACCGAGGTTTCGAACCGACGCTGCTTTATTATGGCGTTTATGGGGAGTAGGAGGGGTGGGAGCGGTTTCAGAAGTGATTCCACGTCACTGTTAGGTGTGAGGTATGTGCCGCGTGGCGGTTGGCCGCTTGCCCGTTCTGCGAAATTTAATGAAAATCCCCCCGGACAGCGGAACGTTAGTTTTACTATCGGCACAGGAGCATAACATTCAGCATAAAAACGGCGATTCAAACGCATGACAGCAGCGTTGAAGCTAACAAAGGCTTGTGTAGGGGGTAGTTGGTATGGCCTGGATTTGAAATTTAGCGTACGCTGCATCCTTGGACGACTGACAGAAACAGTGTGGCAAACAAATCATACGCACATCGCCTTTAGTTTTGAAGGCGCAGAACGCACAACGTAAATATTGTGCTTGCCTGCCACTTTTTCAGTGTGTGGTAAACTGTGTGCACCTACGGGAGCACTACGAGGGATTTTTTTGTGTAGTTACTCTTTTTGTTTCGGTTTGTCATGAATTTTCTGAGGCACTTTTAGCCACGGAAACCACCACCTGTTTCGTGTATCCGCTGGACCTAAGGCGCTCAGATTGAAAGCTCAAACTTCTCAAAAAATGCCTTAGCAAAATTTATGACCAAAGTAAAAAGCGAAACTAAATAAAAAAAGCCCTCTTAGTGCTCTCGTACGTGCACAGAGTTTCGCACATACTGAAAAAAAGTGGCAGGCAGGCACAATATTTAAGTGGTGTGTTAAAAAAAATCTCATGTCAATGCAATGCTAAAAAAAATCTCATGTCTCGTGAGCACACGTCAGCACTGTTTCACCACCATTGTATCCCCACCACTACCTCGCATGCGTACATGTACGAATCAACACTTCGATTCAAACTGTTGCAAGTTTGCGCACCAACCTAAGCTTTGTCTGTTCCACTGTCCCTGTCATTAGTTTAAGAATGCAGCGCCCGCTATATTTCAATTAAATACCGGCGTGGACATTCAATTAAAGCTTTTTTTGCGTTTGTTTGACTGGCTTCTGAAATATAGTATGTTGAAGTAGGTTGAAGAAGACGTCTATTGAGTTTGTAAACCTAGCTTCAGACATTATATCTCCAAAGGTGAATCACTCCACTCGCCGTCCTGGCATCCCCGACCTCATTCTGACGACCGCCCCTGAAACAGTGTCTACTGTGCTACACATAGATGGATTCTGCGAAAAAAACCTTCATCAAGTAACCCTTATCATTCGGCTTGCGTTCACTGGCACTGAAACGAAAAAAAAACATTACGGTTACAGTAAAGGTGACTACAGCAAAATTAACGCCGAACTCAATACCTTCTGTACTGATTCATTACTGCCATCTTTCTACAGTCGTAACATTAGTGATAACTGGGTGCTGTACAGAAACAAATTATTTTCCCTAGCTGACCGGTACATTCCCTTACCTAAGTCAAAAAGGATAAAAATAACCTCTAGCTTAGAAACAAAACGAAGCATTTGTATCGCGCAGACCACTTAAATGACTACGGACACCAAATTTTTACGTCATGATTTTACAGCATAGATCGATGTCTACGGGACTAACTATCATGAAACAGTGGATCAAATACATAAGCGGGCGACAAATGAGGAACTATAACGCAGCGAAAACCGCCGCAAACGGCTGCCGTTTAAGAAACCCGGAGTTCGCGGGCGACCAAAATTACGCTAGGACGTCAGGATTTCCGCTGAACAGGGCCGGCGCTATCACGTTGGTATGCGACAGCCAGTGACGCTCCTTCCATGCACCAGACGGTTGCGCCTTCCATTAGCCCGTTGTTGTGTGGATGACACGGAGTAGGGGAGTACGCGGCAACGTCACCTCATTTGCCCTACCACACCCTCAGGTCACACTTTGTCAATTTCGGTGTAAGCCTCCAGGACAGCAGTCTCGTCGGCACTGTATTTACAATCAATTTAGGATATCTTCCACAAGACGCATGCTGTTCATACTTTATGCAGCGTATCCTGGTGGGCAAACGAAACGATCTGTACAATAATGTCAGCCCAGAAAATTGGTGTCAGTACCCATGAAACACCGTTTGGTGGGCAGTTGAGCGAGCGGGAAATCCGCTCTTGGAAACCGCTGGCGACCTCAGCGTTCTGCGCATGCACACTGGCGTCTGCGTTCCACTGGCCCCAAATCAGCACAACTAAAACTCTGTGTTTTTGCACTTTCTTAAAAGCGGAAATATTCTTTTTATATTTCAACGCACATGAAAAGGTTCATGCCCAACTGGAAATTCCGATGGCATTGCAATTCCTTAAAATTTAAGTTTTTCCTTCTGTGCATAACGTGTTGCATGTCAAAGTGATTCCCATAGCAAGTGCAAAATCGAACCAGTTTGTAAAATGGATAATGATGATGATGATGGTTTGATTTCATTGGCGCAAGGCCGACACGGGCAAAGAGCGCCAAACAGAAAGTTATTTGATGAGGAGAGAACACGAAATAAAATCAGGTAAAAACTATTAGTACGGCTGGTGTAAAGGGCCAGGGTTAAGAACAAGAGTGGTTAAAAAATAAATAAGGTGGCTGGTGTATAGGACCAGGGGTAAATTATGGGTGGTATGAGATGAGTTGTAAAAAGTGAACTTCTGATAGAAACTGAAAGCTGCGCTGAACAGAAAACATGGCATCGTCTCCTAAGAAGTATGACGGGTGTGGTGGAATATGTCGTGTGTGTAGTTGTGGGAAAAGTTTGGGTCGTGTAATGTCGAGTGCCTTACATTGTATGAGGATGTGGATCACGGATAGGGCCTCTCCGCACCTGCTGCACAGAGGTCTTGGAGATCCAGTGAGCAGGTGCGAGTGCGTTGCCTGCGTATGCCCTATCCGTAATCTAGCCAAGCGCGACTTCTATGTATCTGTTGCGTGTATCGGAGGTGTACGGTCCAAAGTATGGTTTTATTACATGTAACTTGTCTGTTTGTTCCCTCCAATGTGTTTGCCATGTTTTGCGAAGTTGTTGTTTGATGTGTGGTTTCACGTCGGTGTATGGTAATGTGGTGATGTCTACTGCATTCGAGAGTGTAGCAGCAGCGGCCATTCGATCCACGGCTCCGTTCCCGGCTATACCACAGTGGCCAGGGACCCAGCAAAGGGCGAGTTCAAATTTGTGGACATACACCGACCTTTGATGATAAGATTTACAACGTGATTTTTTAAGACTTTTTTGATGACTATGCCCGCTCAACACTGAGGGAATCTGTATAGATAATGAATCCTACAACGTGGCATTGGTGTGGCATTGGAGTATATGATTAACAACAAGAAGTACACCATAAGCCTCTGCCGTAATGATACTTATAATACTGTTAAGAGTTCTAGTGACACTAAGGCCGGGCCCATGCGCCGCGCAATACACAGAGGTGGCAGTTCTAGATGCGTCCGTATAAAATTCAGAACACTGATACTTCTGCTACAAGAAGTGCTGCAGGATTGCACATGTCAGAGCTCGGTTTTTATCTATATGTGTGAAAGATGTGTTGCATCATACAGGGCGGAGATGCCATGGTGCTATAAAATCTGTTAGAGAACTTTGGATTGTATCTAAAAAGGAGACAGAAAGCCCTGACACTTCCTCTCTAACTCTGTAAGAGAAGGGCGCAGAGAACGATGGTCTATTTAAAAGGAGTTAAGTCATGGGTGTATCATGAAAAACTGATTTAAAAGGATGGTGTGGCATGGATGAAATTTTAAAGGCATAAAGGAGATCTGTGTATGCTCGCTGACGTTGTAGGTTTCATTTGTTGCACTCCACATAGAGGCTTCCGACAGGGCTAGTGGGAAAGGCGCCACACGCCAGGCAGAACCCGAGATGGAGCACTGGGTCCAGCATTTTGAGGGATGTTTTACTTGCTGACCCATAAACAACGCTACCATAGTCCAATCGTGAACTAAGCTGGTAAAAACACGGAAAAGAAATTGTTTGTCAGCGCCAAAAAAAATGTGCGAGAGAACCTTCAGGATAGTCATTGTCTTTAAGCATTTATGTTTTAGTTGTTTTATGTGTGGGATAAATGTGAGCTTTTCATGGAAGATTATGCCAAAAAACTTGTGTTCCTTTTTTACAGGAATCGAGATACCATTGAGTTTAATGTCTGGATCTGGCCGGATGCCACGCCTCTTGGAAAACGAAAGACAAGTGCACTTGCCGTTATTAAATTTAAAACCATTGCTATCTGCGCAGCTAGGTAGCCTGCTAACAGCAACCTGGACCTGGCGCTCACAGACAGACAAGTTACAGGATTTAAAGGAGAGTTGCACGACGTCTACATAGATTGAACAGGAAATCGACGGTGGCAGCGCCTTCCTAAGGGAATTCATTTTCACAATAAAAAGGGTGCAACTTAAAACTCCACCTTCTGGCACTTTATTTTCCTGCACATGAACCCTAGAGAGTGCAGTTCCAACTCGCACACGAAAGGTTCTTTGAGACAAGTAGCTGGCAAGCGTGTTCATCATGTTACCTGTTATGCCGAAGGACTTCAGGTCGCTTAGGATGACATACCGCCACGCGGTATCATACGCTTTTTCCAGATCAAAGAATACCGTCATACAATGTTGTTTGTGGAGGAAAGCATTCTTTATATAGGAGTCGAGCGCAACGAGTTGGTCGTTGGTGCCCCGCCCTTCCCTGAAGCCTGCCTTGCACCTCTCGAGAAGACCATTGTACTCAAGAAAGTACACGAGCCTCCGGTTTATCATCTTCTCGAGGAGCTTGCACAGGCAGCTTGTAAGGGCGATGGGGCGATAGCTAGCGGGAGAGGAAGGGTCCTTCCCTTCCTTCAAAAAAGCCACTACTATGGCCTCCCTCCAAGAGCGAGGAATGTGGCCCGAAAGCCGTACGTTATTGAATAGATGTAGAAGTGTTTCAAGGGTGTCTGAGTGTAGATGTTGTATCATAGTGTATGTGATTTTGTCTGCACCTGGAGCTAAAGGCTTACATGTTGTCAGGGCTACCTTCAGCTCATGAATTGAAAAAGGAGAATTGTAAGAAGTGTGCGACTTGTTATATTCACGCAGGGAGTTCTTTTCCGCAGATGTTTTGTGTTTCATGAAAGTGTTTGTGTAGTGTGCCGAACTGGACACGTGTTCGAAGTGTTGTGCAAGTGTGTTAGCCTGGTCTTCCAGTGTGTCCCCTGTTGTACTAACCAGGGGCAGGCTGTGTGTCTGTTTCCTTTTAGTTTTCGTATTCGTGTCCAGACTTTGTGTGTGTGAGTGTATGTGTTGATGGAAGTGAGGAAGGTGTGCCAACTCTCTCGTTTTCCCTCACGGCGCACACGTTTTCCCAACGCCTTGGCCCGTTTGAACAAAACAAGGTTACCCGACGTGGGGTACCGACGGAGGATACCCCACGCCATGTTGTGGGCCTCTCGCACCCGCCTACAGTCCTCATTCAACCACGGCCTCCTCTGGTTGCGCGGGGTACAAGAGGCGTGGGGAATGGACTTTTCGGTGGCGTCGAGGATGTGCGCCGTGAGCAGTTGGGTAGGTTATTCAACGTGTAGGTGTCCTATGGATGTGTGGTGTAGTTTGGATGTCTCAGTAAATGTATTCCAGTTAGATCTTGCTTCGTTGAAATTGTTGTGGGAAGATGGACTGCATGGGCTTTTACCTATATATGTTAGTGAGGTGGGGAAGTGGTCACTGCCATATGGGTCAGTGCCCACACCCCACTCAAGACATGGAAAGAGAATTGCCGAACCAATAGCCAAGTGAAGATTTGAGTATGTATGGTGTCCTATGTTATGGTATGTATGCTGTTTCTTGTTGAAAAGGCATGCTCCAGAGGATGTTAAAAACTTCTCTATCAGGCGACCTCGGGCATCCATGCGAGAAGAGCCCCAAAGAAAATTGTGTGCATTGAAGTCGCCTGTTAGCATGTATGGTTCCAGAAGCTGGTCGATCAGCGCCTCAAAGTCAGAGCTCAGAAGTGCAAGATCAGGAGAGATGTAGATGGAGCATACCGTTATCAACCTATTAAATAAAATTGTGCGGACGGCTACAGCCTCAAGGACGGTGTTCAAGGTGACAGGGTGGCATGCTAAAGATTTGCGGTCAATTATGGCCACACCGAGAGAAGAGTGTGTGCAGCAATCCCTGTCTTTCCTGTATACCAGGTGACTATTCAAGAAATTTGTGTGTTTGGAATTAAGATGTGTTTCCTGGGCACACATTAAACTTGGCTGGTTGGCATGCAGAATCTCATGCACGTCGTCAGGATTATTCAGAAGGCCTCTGCAGTTCCATTGAACTATGTTTTCTCTTCCCAATATGATGTGTTAGAGCAACTGGAGTGTGATTATTTATGTAGGGTCTTTCGGGGCTTGCACACTTGGGAGGGGGTTTTTTGCCTTCTCTACTGACCGGGACGTCGCAGCCCGTTGCTTCCGTTGCGATGAAAGCCGGAAGGGCTCGACGTCCATGTCGTCATCTGAAGGCAAGGGGGTGCCCAGTGGACTGGGCCCCCTTGACGTGGTACCCTTTCGGGTGTTCTTTGCCTGCGCTGCCAGTGCCGAAGGCGTGGGGAGCACCACAGGTGGCACAGGCAGTGAGGCGGCGAAGGGGGTCGCTGCGACTACCTCAGTCTCCATCTCCGTGCCCTTGCGTGTGCTTTGGGCCGGTGAAGAGGAAGCAGTGGATGCAGCGGCATCCCCAACAGACGTTGTTGCCCCCACAGCCGCTGCTGGGTGAGCGAGCGGTGCGGAGGCGGGTTGGGCTGCCATAGGCAACTCCGGGGGGGGGGGGCGGGGGGGGGGGGGGGGGGTAGGGACCAAGTCAGACTCGCGGTACTGGGTCCCCGCCGAAACCAAACGCCACTCCGCCCCCCGGCGAGCTGCGTCGGCGTACCGGCCCAGAGGGAAGGAGGCGAACCTCTTTCGCGCCTCTGGGAAGGTGATGTTTTCGGTTATCTGAAGGTTAATGATTTCTTTTTCAAGATGAAACTTTCACAAGCGCGAGAGTATGCTGCGTGTTGACCCTGGCAATTCGGGCAGGTGAAGTTGGTTGCAGTACTGTTGTCGGATAGATGATGGTGCTGGGCGCATTTGGCACATGTCTTTCTGCCTCGACAGGAGTTGGTACCATGCCCGAACCTCTGGCACTTGAAACAGCGCCTCGGGTTCGGGATGTATGGCCGGACAGAACAACGGATGAAACCTGCGTTGACATGCTCGGGACAGTGTGCAGCGGTCGAAAGTCAGGATCAGATGTTTGGTGGCTATTTCTTTGTTCTCTCTCCTGATGACGATGCGCCTTACTGCTGTCAGGCCTTGGTCTTTTAGGCCTTCGAGCAGATCAGTCTCTGTCTCGGCTAGGAGATCTGCCTCAGAGATCACACCTTGACAAATGTGGAGGCTGTTGTGGGGTGTCACCCTGATCTCCAGATAAGCCATGCGGGTTTGTTTCAGGAGGATTGTGGATTGCTGCTGAGTTTTAACTTCAACTAGCACTTCACCAGTTCTGAGCCTTTAGGCGTCATATGTTTTGCCGATGATACCTTCAAGGCATTTAGAAACAAGAAATACAGATTGAGAGGAAACCGGCTTCGATTTGTCCACAGATTCAGTGATCAAACAACGAGGGTAGTGATCGGGCTTTTGGAGCGAGATAGAAGGCAAAGAAGGAAAAGATACTTCGGTGCGGCCCCTTTTAGGGGGCCGATCACGATTGGGGAGGGGGGCGTTTGAAGATACAGTATGGCATAGTATAAAAGCAGGGAGACGGGGGTACTTTCTCCTTTGACCTTACCCTGGTAGTGAAAGAGGTCCCGGAACTCCCTGCCTGGTAGACAGGCAGGAAGCTCATCGGCCAGAGTTTGACCACGGCTCCGACGGCCACCGTTCATGGTTTCTAAACCTTCACTATAAACACATCGCCACGGTTTGATCCAGCTTATGTTTAGGGGCTCGGGGTCCGCGGTACCGCCAGTACCGTCACCATGAATACTCAAGGTGCCCCGTGCGGGTTTTGTAAAAATGAAATATCAAGCCATGTCATAATAACAGGGTTTACAAACTGCTATCACCCCTTCTTTCTGTATATATTATGCGACCAGGAGCGTAGCCTGAGGGAGAACTTTCAGAGACCTGAAAACTAAAAGAAAAATGATTTTGATAATTTATAAAACGAAATAAAAGAAAAACAGAAAAGCATGTAAATGACGCGTTCTTACGGGGTTGTATTTATAGTTACTTGGAACTTCCACACTGAAGTCTGTAAAAGGGCTGGACGAAGCTACTCGGGTGCCCATTCATTCAGCCCACTTGAAACAGAAAAAAATAATGTTTTTTTTCTGCATACTGCCTGCACTACCCTGTTACTAAACATGTGAATAATTGTCATTCATATGCTGACATAAAGTAGGGGAGGGGGGAGTATGGAGCATGTAACAGTTCCGCGCCTTCTGTCTTTGCATGGGGTGTTTGCTTCTGGAAATGATCAATTATACATTGTCACGAAAGTATGTTTGGACAAGATGATCATGATTCAAGCACAGCTATAATGGCTCTTCGTTAAAAAGTCAGCGCCTGCTTTTCAATTCTCGCGTGCTAATAGATAGCATGCCGATAGTGTTTATGATTGCGATATTTCCGCCTACCGACAAATAACTGAGTAGCTTTAGTTCGCACTCAAAGTAGATGAAAGCGCCTCGAAGTTCAGCAATAAAACCCGAAATGTTGTAAGTATATTTACAAAAGGCAAATAACAGTGACTTGAAGCGACACCGTCGCGTACCTTGTTGTCACTGTCTCCTCGTCAAAATTGCGCTCTGTTTTTCGTTTTTTTTCCCCAGTGTCGCTTCGCTTCGAGCTGTCGTTTTGCTTCTCGTCAGGAGCGGCGCTATTTTTTTCGGCTCTCTACGATCATAGGACTCCCGAACCAAGGTAAACCCGCATTTCTAACGCCAAAACCCGCTCATTCCCAAAGACAGCCACCAGTGTACAGAGTCGGGCTCCTTCTTTGACTACAACCTGAGTATGCACAAACCGCCAGCGGCTTGATAACTGCTAATTCGATTACGTCTGGTGTGCGCGGACGCAACATTTGACACGGAGGAACCAGGACGATCCGCAGGCAACGATACGTCACACGCTCCCGAACAAGCTTTCACGCACGTATGAAAAAAAAGAGACAGGGTGAGAAAGAGCACTGCACGAAACGCGAAGTTATCGTAATCGCTACATAAATAAGAGTCAGATCAGGCAATACTAGCTACAGGGCATCTGTTATTGAAAATAAATGTAATCCAAACGAAAGGCTGATTTCCAACAAGCTCCCACGGCAAGTCTGGTCCTTCCTCCACGAACCTTCAATCTTTTTACGACGAAGCTTTATAGTTCTCGTTGGTGGGAAAATGTCGTGGCGTAAACACAAAATGCACTGCAGCAAAGCCAACTTTCACTGGCGATGGTTTTGGCAGTGAGCAGTCGACCTGTTCGGACGTGCTTTTCTGGTGCTCCGACAACAGCGTGCTTCTACAGTGAAGGACAGCGAAACGGCAGAGACAGCGGAGGACAGCCGAAGATGACTATTTACCTGCAGCGTTCTTTCTCGTTGTGTCGTGTTTTTCTGCCGAGATGACGCGTAGAAAGCTGGTACAGTGTGGTACCTGTCCACGACACGTAGACGCGGAGGAGTTTCAGCGGGATGGCGGCGAGGCAGACGAAGTGGCAGGTACGTGTCGGTTATGCGCAGTGGTGTCGCGGCTAGAGCGCATATGAGCGGATAACTCGGGGTTAGCTAAGCGGGTTGCAGAACTCGAGGCAGCGCCAAGTGACGAACGCGATGAACGGAAGGCCGCTGAGGGAAAGTTAGAAGCATCTCAGAGGAAGCTAGAAAGGAGCGTCATTTCGCCAACAAATGACGAACACCTCGGCCCATCCAGCGAAGCGGAGGCATGCACAAGGTGACACCGGGGGTGGAAGCAACGACAGGCAACAGCTGCTCCCACGTGCTGCAAGAGAGGACAGCAAAACCAGTCGATAACCCGGATACCAGTTAAGAGCGGCACGTGGCAGATGATAGCGTGGTAATCATTGTGGGTGACTCTAACATGAAGAGGAGCAGCGCTGCCATAGTGGAAAGGGTAAAAGGGGGATAAGCGTGTGTAGGTTGGGTGTTTCCCAGGTAAAACGATGCAGACGGTGATGACTGGAGCGAAGAGGAGCTGGCCTTGTCTAGTAAAGCTAGAAACCTTGTGGTGATTGCTGCGGGGCTTAACGATGTTCTAAAGGGAGAGGAGGGAAAACTAGGCCAGGAGATAGCAAAGGGGGTAAAGGGCCTGCGGGCGACGGCCCGAAATGTGCTCATTGCAGTCTGCACCTTGCCGGAGGTGATGAAGCAGGGCGTACACACCGAACGGGCAGTACTAGCTGCTAACAGCGAGATCGTGAGGTGTGGCAGGGAACTTTGGCTTGAAGTGATAGACGTTAACAGGGTAGTGGGCAGCATCGGACATAGGCAAGCTTTTCACTGGGACGGGATTCACTTAAGCCCCAGGCTAGGAAACAACGTGGGGTGGCGCTTAGGTGGGAGAGCGGTAGATTGTTTAGGGGGCCCCGCGCAGCTAAGGAAGGCAAACTAAGAGACAAAGGGGAAGCAAGTGACACATGCACACTCAACGCTGGGTGGCAGCCAGGCCTAGAGCTAAACGGAGAACCTACAGACGTAACTGAGAGCGTTGACGGAAGCCAATCAGGTGGAAACAATAGAGCAAACAATTTTGTAAAAGAAAAAACAGACCCCGTAAGCGGAAAAGGAAAAGCAAATGCAATAAATATTGAATCAGCTACATAAATATGCATGGAGGCAGAAAGCCAGATCAGTGGGTGGAAATTCAAAAGCAACTTGAACGGGAAGGAATAGACGTGTACGCTTTAGCCGAAACTCACCTCCTGGACCTAGACGCCCCACCTATCATAGACAATTATGTCTTGGAAGGTTGCAACAGGACCACAGGAATGAAGAAAGGGGGAGGTGTTGGCATGCTCATTAAATCAGAAACCGACTTGCAGAGACTGCATGAAAGCTGTAAAGAGCCTCTATGGGTTATGGGCACCATATAGGGGAAAAATGCATGGTTAGGAGTAGTGTATCTGTGGACCGGAAGTAGTGCTCGGGAGGAAAATCAGGAAATGGCAAACTGTTTGAGAAGTGATATAAACGAGTTCAAAAATTGGGTCGAAATAATCATAGTTGAGGACATGAATGCCCATATTGAAGGTTTGGATGGATACACAGACCACAACGGTTCTCTAGTGATAGATCTATGTCAGGAAAACCGGCTTGTAATAGTAAGCACGGAAAGCAAGTGTAACGGACAAATAACGTGGGAAAGCTGTAACAGACAGTCCAGCATAAACTACAGTACAGTATCCGAGACAGTATACAGAGGGCTGCGGGAAATGTGGATGGATGAAAATGGAACAGACAGCTTAGGAAGGGACCACGAGCGCTTTAGCTTGCACTTTGGGGGCGCAACCCGGACAAATGTAGAAATAGGTACAATAGGAGGACCTAATTTGAATAATGAGCACTTAAAGATCATCGCTGATGAATTGGAAGATAAAATCAATAATTACCCAGGCAAAAATTGGGATTACGACGAAATGATTGCATTCATAAAGACAAAATGAATGAAGCAAAGCAACGAAACCGATGGAAAGGGAAGAGAAAGCCGAGAAGCTGGTGAAATAAGGAAAAAAAAGAGGTTATTGGCCAGCGAAGAAAGGCGTCGAGAGAACATAGAGAAGCAAAAAAAACTGAAATGGAACCGGAGGTAGTGAAGGGGAAATGGGACATCTACCGTGGGAAAAAAACTAGAAGTGCAGAAAATGGTGCAAGCAAAGATAAAGCAGAAAAGAGAACAATGGATGGGAGAAATACGGAAGAAGGACAAAAGCGCATCCAAGAAGTTTTGGAACCATGTAAAATTACTAACCTGAAAAAACGATAATCATCAAATATTTCTGATTGATGACGAGGGGAAACATTTAGAAGGAGGGCACGTCTTGGCACATATTCATCGAGTGATTAGTGAAAAGTATAGGACAATAGTGGTGCGAAACCAGCACCGATAACATCAACGCAACAGGAGACCTGGGTAAGGGAAATAAGTTTGAGGAACCTTGATTGGAAAAAAGCAAGGCAAAAGGTTCCCCCACACAGCAGTGGGCCCGGACGGAATACCAATGCAACTGATAAACCTGCTTGGACCTAAAAGTAAGGAATCGTTTATGAGGGCAATAGATAAGGTGATATAAACCAAACCAATTCCAGAAGACTGGTTAGAAAGTAGGACGAATTTAATATATAAAGGCAGAGGAGACAAAGGCAGTATTGACTCATACAGACAACTCGCAGTAACGTCAGGGGTGTATAGATTCGTAATGCAGGCGATAAAATCAGAAATTCAAGTTTGGATGGAAGAAAATGAAATACTTGGCGAACTTCAGAAGGGATTTAGACAAGACAGGCGACTGTGTAATTTATTCGTGATAACGCAATGCATTGAAATTGCGAAAACACAGAATAGACCACTATGGATTATGTTCTTGGACATTAAAGGGGCATATGACGACGTAAACATAGAACGGCTGTGGAGAATGCTGAAACTCTAAGGATTAGGTGACGAGTTAGTATAGTTCCTTATAGCAATCTATAAAGACAATAGAGTGCACCCTACTTGGGAAGAACAGAAATGCGCCCAGCAGGGCAACATCCATCGGGGACTGAAACAGGGATGCCCGTTGAGCCCAATACTGTTCATGGTTTACATGGCAGGGATAGAAAAGAAACTGGACGAAAGTCAAGTAGGGTTTAGCCTAACCCATAACGTGCAAGGCGAAGTGGTATACAACAGCATTTTCCGGGAAGGTTATACGCAGATGACATTATTCTTTTAGTTGATAATCAATCCGGTATGCAGCGGCTAATAAATATTAGCCGCCAGGAAGCCACAGATCTCGGGTTAGATTTCAGTGCCTAAAAATCAGGAATAATAGTTTTCAATGACGCTACCACTCATGTAGTGTCTATCCACAAGGCGAATTACCTAGAGTGAAGGAATATGAATATTTGGGAGTGTGAATAAACGAAGAGGATAACTACTGAGGAACTGACGAGGAACAACTTAAGGTTAAGGGAATGCGAAGCGCAGCTATAATGAAGCATAGAGCTCTGTAGTAGTATAACAGATATGAAGTAGTAACAGGAATGTGGAAATGAGTAATGGTTCCGGGTCTCACGTTTGCGAATGCCGTACTCTGCCTAAAATCAGATGTTCTATCAGGCCTGGAAGTAAACCAGAGAACGGTAGGACGTTTGGCCTTTGGAGCGCATAAAAAAACAACTAACGAAGCAGTTCAGGGAGATATGGGCTGGGCGTCGTTCGAAGTTAGAGAAGCACAGAGTAAAATATGTTTTGAGATGAGGTTGAGGTCAATGCATCAACGAAGGTGGGCAGCTAAGGCATTTAGGTACCTATACGTGAAAAGCGTGGACACGCAGTGGTAAGAAATACAAGAAAGCTAACGATAAAATACGGAAAGAACAGTGGAGAATCCAAAACAGCCAAGGTAACCAAAAAAGAGGCAAGGCAGATTGAAACAAATAAATGGAGGGAAAAAATGGAAGCTAAAACGTCGTTAGAGGTGTACAGGGCTGAGAAATTGAACATCACAAAGGCAAATTTCTACGATAATTCCCAATGCAGTGCTTTGCTTTTTGAGGCTAAAGCAGGTTGCCTGTGAACTAAGAGTTTTGTGGCGAAGTATTCACAAAATGATGGGGTATGCGTGGTTGGCGGAAAAGAAACCGAAACTATGCGGCACATAGTGTTAGAATGTCAGGGAATCCATCCCAATCTACATGAAGGGAATATTGATCTTCCAGAAGCCCTAGGATTTAAGGGTATCAGAGAGGAAGTCAACGTCAAAGCTGTTGAGGGGACGAAAAGAAGATTAGAAAGCTGGTGGACGAAATGCAGAAAGGGGAATATTGCCTAGGAAAGTTACCACCTGTAACAGGAAAAAAAAGTATTTCGGGCCTAAGCAGCCTGCCCTAAGCAGCCTGCCCTAAGCAGCGCTAGTATTAAACCAAGAGCGTAAAACGTGGTTGTATTAGTCCTTTTAGTTAAGATGACATCGCATCACCCCGCTTCAAAGGGGAAACCAAAATCAATCATCACCATCATCATCGGTGTTGATAGTGGGTGAATTGAAGAAAAAACGGTTCCCGTGTTCGGATTTAAACCTGGGTCCCTCGCGTTATGTAGCCGACGTCAATACGATTGCGAAATTCCTACACGGCCGAAGCAGTTCGGATTTAAAGAGAGGTAAATGGACGTAACAAGTAATTTAACTTATATATGTACCCCTCAGTGCAGCGAGAACGATGGTTTAAAATTCGTTTCAATAATCATCAAGCCGCAGATGATAAGGTCCTGTGAACAATGAGAAAACCCTCGCACGCGTTCCCGGTAAAGGTTAGTTTGCAGCTGCTTTCGAAAGGGCCATTTGATCTCATTCGAAACTCTCGTATGATGTGCAAACCGCACAATGATTTGTAACCACGCTTGCGGCAATGTGACCACATTCCTTCACCCGGCGTTTGTTTCCCGGTTGCATATTATTGTCGGGAAAATGGTCCCAAAACCAATCACGGTGTACCACAGCTACCACAAAGCCATTATCACTACCATTACTCTAAAGAAATAATAAAACATACCCCCCGTCAGCATGTCCGATGTCTGATACAGCTTAGCCGTACATTCACGTGTGCACTGCGGGATGGCTGCCAATTTTTTCGCTTCCTTTCAATTCAATTCAACTCAATTCGTTTTATTTACCACATAATACTGGTTGGCTGCCTGGGCTAGAGGCTGCGAGAACAGCTTGACGGGGGCCCAGACAGCCAGTACAAGGCAGCAGAAAAAAAAAAGATACATCAGTCAGCACTGCGCGTGCAATTGGCAATTGCATGCATGTAATAGATAGGAGAAATGTAAAAACGCTACAAGCACGTATGCCATTGTAACAACAAAAAGCGACTTCAGATGAAAAAAGAAATAGCAATTGAAATGCATAAGCAAAATACACAGCCATGTACAATAGTGAAAAATGTACAAAAAACAGGAAAACTTTGTAAGCATTAAAACTACATGTTCACAAAGATTTCCCGTACTTCCCTTAACGAAGGATTGCATAGTTTCCAAATTTATTCAAAATAAATGGCAGGTTATGTTGCAACAATTGATTTTTGTAGTCTGTGCGAAAACAAGGAATTTGCCAAATATCATTGTTTTGCGTGTTAACAGGATGGTTGCTGCGTTGTATTAAGGAAGCAGGTTTGTATTAAGGAAGCAGCGCAGGTGTTTAGGATATTTAGCCACGACTTCCCTCTAATATTGCCACCTGTCACGATTGTTTACTGCTCTAAAAGAAAATTGCGATCGCAGCACCAAGGTGTAAAACATGCGCGCCTTCGCTGCACGTGGGACATAAAAAAACAGGTGTCAGGGAAAAGGCTTCGGTCTGTATGGTCAAAGCTTAAGGCCAACATGCAAACAACGTAGTCATATCGTACCTCTCGCATGTACCCCCATGATACGAGTTGTTTAGCGCCGCCCTTGTAACTTTCCTCAACTGTGACATTTTATTTCTGGAACCGGATTGCGTAGGATCGAAACGGGTCTCTGGCTGCGGATATTGTGTTTTTGACAAAAAAAACTGTTATTGACCGGTCCTCCGTGTACCAAAAAAACATGGTGAACAAGAAAGTTAGTGAAGAAAAACTGGTTTTTAACAGAATAAAACGGCGCGTTCAAATAAAAAGCATACGCAGAGTCGAGGAGGTTTCTGGAGCAGGTTTGCCATTTGCCGTCAAATACAGCAGGACTTGCACTTCTTTAAAAACTACTTCGGCGCTTGTGGTTTGTAATAGGAAAGGAAAAGTTTTGCGCTTTAAAAAAAACAAACCAATTACCTTTGGAGAAGTTATTCTTGTTTGAATTAGTGACGTTCATCGAGCTGCGCTCCTGTCATCCGCCGATCTACGGCAGGTCTACGCCGTAGGAGCCGACGTTCGCACGAAAGGTGTGGCTGTATAAAGCGATTCGCAACCGTCGTCAGCTTCGACAATACATTACTCTACCGAATGAGCAGAGCCGCAACCTCTAAGTCACACCCAACTTCGCCGCACAGAGCGTCGTCATTTGTGTTTTCGTGCTCGCTATGCCGGCAATGAATTGATAACCCACCCAATTCGCCACTCTCGTTATAAACCATTATACTGAGGGCAGCGTCAGGGCACGCGCGGCATGCAGTTCAAGGAGAAACGTAATATTGATCACTTCTTCCTACACCCCTCGTAGGCAAATGTGTTCATGTATATCAAAAACGAAACGAAACTGCCTGCAATCCATAGTAACTTCCACAAGCCATCAAATGCCAATCCGCATCCAGGACTACCCATTACGCCC
This sequence comes from Haemaphysalis longicornis, assembly GCF_048455015.1. Lineage (NCBI taxonomy): Eukaryota > Metazoa > Arthropoda > Arachnida > Ixodida > Ixodidae > Haemaphysalis > Haemaphysalis longicornis. The sequence goes on from NW_027526214.1 coordinate 90,614,299, forward strand.
ATTGAGGCATACGATCGCACTGCCAGATTTTTCTCTAGTTGTTATGGTATGAAACTCTATGGCACCAGGGAATTGTTTTCCGTCTGTACGGTCAAAGCTAAAGGCCAACATGCAAGCAACGTAGAGATATCTTCCCTTTCGCTGGTACCCGCATGATACGAGTTGTTGCTTAGCGCCACCTTTGTAACTTTCCCCAACTATGACATTTTTATTTCACGTGAACTGCATAGATGGCGCTACCTAGTACATTTATCGCCGAGACCTCTGTCGCTTCTAATGCTTATTTTGCAATTTCTTAACTTTTTCGTTAATAACTGCTGCATGTTGAATAAACGAATCAGAGCCAGCTACCTTAAGATTACATACACAAACAGAAACATTGTACCTGCGCTAAAAATATTTCGCGACAAGCTTTTCCCCCTCATAAGCAGAGAAAATAGGCTTTAAAAGGATATCTGGACAAAAGTTGTAAAGCAAACGAGTAAGGTACAGTAGATGTACAAACTTTTCTCGCGCAAAAGGTCGTCTTTCCACCACCAAAGTTAAAATGAAAAAAAGAGAGCTCCGATGTCCGGATTCGCCATCCCTTGCCGGCAAAATGAAACCAACGCGAATTGCCTGAAGCAAAAAGGCTAGGCCATCGGTACACTGAAGCGCTGAATGAAGAGTGCGTTTATGCAGCTGCTGGGCGATAACAGTGTGTGTTTCAGAAATTGTCGATTTGATACGCTTTATCGTCCTGGGGATAATTTCTAGTTTGCACGCAAAGGAAGCCAAGTCCCTGCTCTAGCTATATAAGTTAACACAACTCGCACTTCAGCCACTGTGTTGTCACTAGGCGCGTTTTTGCGGCTGAAAGTGACCGCAAATTTTAACTGCTTGGTTAGGCTCTCATTATTTAAACTTTATTCGCTGTGGGAACAACTGATCTTGTGGGCGCAAACGAGGTATGGCTTTTACATTGTTTGCATTGATTTCTGGAAGCGTTCTCCGTCCTCACAAATGCAATTTAGGCCGTGTATTTTTGAATAAATTCAAAAAACAGCCTCTTCCCATTAAAAACGCGCGTGATTCGCGTCGTGGCCGCAAGGGGCGTCGCTGCTTCGTGTCCCAGATGTCTGGATATGCTGCTAAAGCTGTTCTTGTTAGCCTTCAAAATTAGAAAAATTCTTCAGGCGCTCCGTTCTATTGCGCTTTCTTTCCAAGGTTTGATTATATAATTTTAAACCTTATACCTTATTTGCTTTTTGACATTAGGTAAACATTTTTATATTACGGAGTTCTTTCGTTAGTTGAGAACATATTTTTATTTTGTGATTTTCCAAATGCAGCCATTATGTAGGGCTGAAGTGTACGAAGAATGACTTGCGAAGAACAGGTGTTTACTGCTATTTTCATCAGTCAGGGCTCATCCAACTCTGTTCGTTGCTGTTTGAGCTTCTGCGTTTTCACGCAATAATATAATTGGTATCGGCGCCAATTCTCTTTAAAAAGCATTTTGTGTGTCACTTGTTATGTTCTCAGTGTAGATGGTTCGCCACTTCTGCACCAGCATCCTTAATAGAAAGGAGTTCATGTTGAATTTTACAAAGTGGCTTCCCGCGAACTGAAGGTAACGACAAGGAAGTTATGATTTGGTATATGTGTAGGCAGTCACTACGGCGAGTGATCATTTCTAACTGTGTTATGGTGTTGGCTGCTTGAAAGATTACATCAACCTCTTTCATTTTTATGTTATTTAATTTCATTTTATTATGTTTTGTGTTATTCCAGGCTAAGGTTGGCAGCAAAAGAGTGTAATAAAAATGAAGGTTTAAATAACGTCCAATGAAATCTGTTATTGCTTTGATAGGGAGAAGTTAGGTTAGTAAATTTTGTATCACCAACATAAACGCAGTAAGACTGCAGGATGTTCAGCCATAAAAAACAGAAAAGAGTTTCTTTTCTTTGTGCATCCACACTATTTTACAGTCCGTATTACTCAACTAGAAGTATGCTCTAACTTCCAAAAAGCAACGTTCGTCAGCAGGCTTGGATAACTACATTGCAATATTTAGGATACATTATTAGGTTATAGCTTTACGCTTGCAGCGCAGGCACATCGCTATATTCACCATGCACGTTTCTGCAAACGGGATGGCATAGGGACGTGACGATGATTTTTAAATAGAATAAACGGCACATAAAGACTTAGAGTACACACTCATAAACATAAATACGGGCTTCAATAGAATATTTTTCCGTAATAGAAGCGGAATAGAGCACTTTTTGAACATTTGTCGAAGACATTACAAAGAACAAGAAGATAGAATCAGATAAAAAAAAGAAAGGGGAATAAACAAGCTAAAAGATTGTGTACCCTACAGCGGCCGCCACTGCCAACATAAGGTTTCTGCTCCTCAAAACAAAAACAGTTCAGATTTTTGCAAGAAATCGATTTCCCGAGAAAACTGAGACTGATTGTAAAATTAAAAATGCGTCCAACGTTTGGTGAAGTGGTTCCAATCAATCGCGAAATCTTCAAGACCAAAAATCTCAAGGAAAGAACGAACCCGTGGGACAATTTCTGTGCACTAAGTAAACAAATTTACTTACCATCAAAGTGTATACCTATAAGTGGTGTACAAAATAAAGGTTCTGTATTGTGCTCCTTCTTCAACATTGATGGGAATGTTGTTTTAGCTTGAACCAGTCGTTCTTCGTAATTTGCAAGCAACCGGTTTAACCCAATGAAAGCCAGGTTGCATTCTCGCGCTTTGTGATCACAGATCTATCAGACAATTTCTTTGAACCAGCCCTGTAGAAAAATGATTATCTCTTTTTACAGGACGCATCAGTCCAAATAAAAACGAAGTCCCTCTAAAATAGTGAAAATCGCAGGAGGGGAGATGACCTTTTAAAAAAATTCACCTCCTTATAACACTACAACATTGCCACTACAACAATTAAAAAGTGGCTCCCCACAGCCCTTACAGGTTAAACCAGTACGCCGAGTTGCATTTATTGGCATGAATATTTAGGGCACCGTGAATTTATGAAGGTTACAAAAAAATTACACCATCTTCCCGTGGGGAACCCTGATGAGGATGCGAAGCATCGTGGCGGTTCCGTGTGGTTTCATTGTGTTGCCGTTATGTTGAGTGATGTGGTTTTTACTAGCGCCAGAGGGAATTCCGCATCCGGTTCCACACCGGTGGCAAAGGCACGCAAGTGCTGTTGTGTTACGATGAGTAGGCGGTGGTTCTCGAGGCGCCGAAACTCGTCCATCATGTTCTTGTCGATGTTGTCTCTGTGGTACAATCGGTAGTCTCCGTCAGCTTTGGAGGGGTAAAGGTTGTTGACATTGGTGCACCGGCTGAGAGCAATGTACGCGCCCTCCTCTTCGCAGCTTTGTTGTTGTTGTCGCAGCTTTGTCTTCTCGTTCTTCTTCGGCGGTTCCCCTACGGGAAGATGACGACGGTGGTTGAACGCAAACCTATCTCGTGATGGATTCTTTGGTTGGCCAATCCCTAGGAGCATCCTGCCACAATCAGCACCAGAGGCGCTGCGGACGTGGCTGGTTGAGCTGCACGGCGCGTGGCGCTTCCCACCACAGCTTTCCCACGGGAAATTCGGCATCCCCCTCTAAAGTTTTCAGTTCGTCGTTTCCGTTGACGTTCAGCTTCCCGTGCCTTCGTTGTATCAGTAGCTTCTTGACTTAGTTTGAATTATTCAAGGACATAAGGCGCGTTCGTAGCACTTGGTCCTGTCCCGGATTTGTAGCGTAGTGGGAAGAGCACTCCGTACCTCCCGTTGCGACCATAGGGTCGTGGAATCGAAACCAGGCGCCGCTAACTATTTCTTTTTTTTATAGTGTAGTATCGCCGAGCTGTGGGTGTAAGCAGGACAGTGGCGCATAAGCAGTTAGCGTGTGGAAGGCGCCGCCATCAACGACGCAAAAACCAGGTGAGCCTAAGAAATGCTCCGCATTGAAAAACTCTCCGCTTCCCAATAAAGGTCATCTGCCAAGGTGTGCGGCTAACTTTGCCAGCCATAACTTATTCTACAGGAACTACTAGAGAATAACGTGTGTTACATTTAGCTGACAAGGGAATTCTAACACTAAGCACGATATCTTCATTTGTCCTCAGTATTCACGTATTTGAAAGGCACTTATTTTATTAAATGGCCCACTACTCCTTCCTTTTTAGTGCTAAGACTACATGTATTTGTAAACTAGCATCGCAAACTATGTCTGCCAATTGTTTGTGATTGAGTTGGCTCTGTTATCCGAGTAACAAGCACTTTACAGTAATGTTTAGGTATACTAGTGGTCAACCCAGCAGTTTTTGTGGTACTTTGCTTTCCTCGGGAACACGACTGGCGGTAGTCTTTTGTGTTCTCTTTCCGGATGGCTCTACACGCGCCAACGCCGCTTATATTCTTACTTTTGAACGGACGATGCTTGAGCCGTGTTTCTTGCGAAAGAAGCGCTCAGCCATTGTAGGACGCCTAGAAAACGTATTAAAATAAATATTTATTGGAAAACAACCCAAATCGGGAATATTTGCGTTGCTTGGCTTTGTTTTGGGAACGCCACAATCATTTTGAATTTTTTTCAGCATGAAATACCCTGTTATAGTTTTATAATGCATATTATCTACAATTCAAAAGTGGTACCAAGGAATTGTCATGAATGTTTTGCTAGACAAATTGGCCGCCCGGCGTCGACGATGTTACAACATTGTTACGGTAATTCTGTAGTAAAACAGCGATATTCGCAGCACTCTCTGTAGTATTTGTCTTTCTTCCTTGGTACAACATTCGGTCGCAAATGGTTTACGTACTTTATCAACTCCTCCACACCCTCAGTTCACGGATAATTTTAAATCTCTATCACCAATCCGTCAGCAGTTTTCTTCAAAACACGCGTCGCCGCCCATCTTGGTGGAGTTACCAGTACCCTTAGCAAACACTTTAATTGTAGAACAATTTGTGCACATAGTTTTGTTACTTGGATTTGTGAGCGGAAACCACTTTCTTATACTTATACGGCGTTTCTCACCTGGCAAACACTGGAATTGGAAGCCTGCTACACGAATGTGTGACCGTTTCTTTCTTTCAAGGGTGCGCCGCGACACAAGTAACCATACCTCGGCAAAGTTGGGGCGGCTCACTCAAACTTACTCAATTTTTTGTTAGAATCACCACTCACTCAAACTCAGACTCAATGCTGAGCAGCACATCTGCGCTCACTAAAACTCAAACTTACATTAGTTGCAAAACTCCTAACTCGCTCGGACACAAAACTGAAAATGTACTCAGAACTCAAAATGTACCCAAAATCAAAATGTACTCAGAACTCAAAACGTAGTTAAACTCGAAATGAACTCAAAACTCATTATGTACTAAAACTCAAAATGTACTCAAAAGTCAAATTGTACTCAAAGTGTATTCAAAGTATTTGGCACTCAAAAATGGGCTCAAGACTCAAAAGGTACTCAAACTCAAAATGGCCTGAAAACTCGAAATGTATTCAAAACTCAATATGTACTCAAAGTGAAAATGGACATAAAACTCCAAATGTACTGAAAACTGAAATTGTACTCAGAACTCAAAATGTACTCAAACTCAAAATGTTCTCAAAATTCTAAATGTACTGAAACTTAAAATTTACCCAAACTCGAAATGGGCTCAAAACTGAAAATGCTCTCCAAACTCCAAATGAACTCAGAACTCAAAATGGCTGAGAACTCAAAATGACTTCAGAACTCAAATGGCCTCACAGCTCTCTTGTGCTAGGAATTTACTGGGGCTCAGATAGACTTTGATTTCTTGAGCATTCAGTGTTTTCAAAATTGCGCGTGGTAAAAATATTACGGGAGCAAATTCGTGAGCTCAATCTCTTCCCTTTGACATGAAATGACAGCCTAGCTCCTGTGAGGTCGAAGCAATTTTTCTTGCAGATATAACGCAGCTATACCTTCTGCCCATGATGACTACCGCTTGTTGCAAGCAACTGTACGTATGAATTGGATACCAAACTTCTAATGTAGGCTCCGAGTTCGTGTTTATGACAGAGGCGTTCCAGACTCGATGGTGTGCTGGGTCCCTAGTTCGAAACACCCAAGATTGGGCGAGGAGATGTGCGCTCACTGATCCGTTCATTTATGTCGAAGCTGTTTAGGGTTACGGCTCCTTGAATTATTGCTCTGCATCCTAAAAAAAAAAACGCGTTGTGTCAAAGCGAACTGTCCCAGCGAATCTCTGAAGCGCGAGGCGTTCATGGATATGCCTTTGCTTTTTTTTTTATGCGTAGCATTATTTGGCGAGTGCCGTCTCCTCCTGCTCCCGCCAGGATCGCGTAATGCCTTCGATTTACACAAAATGCAGATATCACGGAAGTTCAACCTGTAATCTATAAAAAAGCATAAATGTAGACAATTGATCAAAGTAAATGTTAAAAACTTAAAAAAAGAAGTTATAAGAAATATACTGAAAATAGCGACCCGTGTAACACGGGAGTCATGGATAGCCTTAGAGTGGGTTAAAATTCAGAGAGATGTGGCGCTAAAGAATGTGGGGTATCAAATGTAGGGTCTCGAAGATGGAAATCACGTGGGACCAACAGAACAGTGACTCGTTATTTGCTGAGTCCTTGTATTAGTTTTTGTTAGTATTTGCTAGGTGGGATGAGTTCTCGTAGCTCGGAAACGCACCACGCTATCGTTGTAAGCAATTACCACCACCGTACCCAGCTGTTAACTTCCAGCATGCACGCGGGTGTGTGGGCGAGTGCGTGTGCGCATGGGTTTCCGTGTGTGTGTGTGCGTATGTGTGTGTGTGTGTGTGTGTGTGTGTGTGCGTTGCGCCAGTCAACTGTTTTTTCATTGTGTTTTACATGTAGTCGTTGGAGAACTGCAGAGCCCGAGCTAATTATTTTCCTTTACTTTGTTATCATGTGCAAGTTTTGATATCTGGCGATGATTTCTTATTGTAATAAAATCAGTTCGAGCGCACACAAAAACTGAGCTTGATTATTTTTCTGAAGCGTTTCCTCCTTTGCAATGTCGGTTTAGGCCTTGGTGGCTCTGTTACCTCTCTATGTCCTACACTCTGGCAAGGATATAATGTCTCACATGTAATTGGCCAATTCTGGATTACACTGCACGTTGGTACACTGCGGGAAGAAAATTACGGACACAAAACGTGGCTGCAAGGCCTGTTTATAAAAAAATGTGAAATTTGCATTTCTGATAAGCTCTGATGACCCCTGTTACCTATGCTCGTCCACAATTTCCAAGACACCATCTGTGTCGAAGGATTTGCTTGTTTCTTGGGACACGGGGAAATGGAGGAAGTAACTTTTGAATGGCACTTATTAGCAGTGAGTTTTTGAGTCTGGTGATTTAGGTTACAGAGCTTGGCATGGCTTTTGTTTTTACCCCATGCCATCCTGCCTCGATGATTCAGCAGTTAGACGCCAAAATTTCTATTAGTATATACCGCATTGATTGAAACCTCTGGACAAGCCTTCGCATGTATATAGCACAACTGCCTTACGGGTTGGCAAGGAATTTTGGTTAAACCCGACCCAGGAATTCAATATTCTATATCCTCATAACTCTAACCAGAAAGCATTTTATATTTAATTTGATAGCCCACACACCCTATCGAGATCATATGACATTCATACCAGTCAAATTAACCATGACTCTCATGACAGTAACGAGGACGCATTATTTAAATGTCCGACGTGATTCCTCTAATTGAAACCTTCAATTTGACACCCCGCATGCTTTAGCGGCCTCACCTTTATTTTTAACCCAATCTATAACTCATAATGACTATCTCATGATGAAAACCATGAAGCCTTTTTATTTGTACCACGTGATTTTCCTCGTCAAGACGGTAAATTTGATATCCTACACGCCCTAGTGGGGTCACTTCGAATTTTAACCCAAAATAACACTCACCATGAATATCTCATGGTTAAAAACACGAAGCATTTTCTTATTGCTTCACGTGATTCCGCTCATCAAGACCATTAATTTGATACCCATCACACCCCCGAGGAATCAATTTGAATGTTCAAGCAATCAATGACTAACCATGACTATCTCATGATATAACCAAACCTCATTTTTCCAACGTGATTTCCCTCATCGGTACCTTCTATTTGATGCCCCGCCCACCTAGTGGCGTCATTGTGAATTTTAACCTAATTTATGACCCACCTCGAGTATGTCATGATATTAATCAGGAAGCTCGTGATTACCCTCATCGAGACCTTTAATTTGATACGCCACATGCCCTAGCATAATGAACTTGAATATTAACCACATATCTGACTAACCATGACTACGTCATGATTAACCATAACTCATTTTTGTCCCGAGCGATTCCCCACATCGAGACCTTGAATTTGATTCCCCACATGCCCTTGCAGCGTCGTTTTGAATTTTATCCCAATCTATGACTCATTATGTCTGCCTGATGTCTACAATCAGGAAGCATTTTTTTTATTTACCCCGCGTGATTCCGTTATTCGTGACCATTCATTTGATACCTTACACGCCTTAGCGTCATTAGTTTGACTTTTCAGCGAATCTAGTGCGGTCAATATTCTGTTTAAAAAGGCGTTTCCCAGTCAATTCAGCTAATTCATTTGAAACAGCAGAAGGGACTGCCCCCGCCCTCTATTCCGTGTGGTTCTCACCTCTTCCTTTGTTACCCATAGTATATGAAGCCGTAACAGTAGCAGGCAAACAACCAACACGCAATCGCCGCAGTGTGCATTCCCACCACCCTTTCCCACCCTCTTAGTGGATCTATCAGGAGGAAAAGTTAAGACAACCCTTTTTATGACCTCACAGTCAATTATCACTCACGCGCACAGCCACCAAAACTTGGTATACAGCAAGTTCTTAGGGTCATAAAAATTCAACAAGAAAATAAAACAAATCAGACACCCCTCCCTCCCAAATGATCATGCGGATCGCGAATGGTGCCGTACCCGCCGGTAACCTGAATTCCGAGCCAACATGACGCATGAAACCTAAAGCCAACCATAGCTGCCTGCTAGGCTACTCATACGTACTCAAACTCAAAATGGACTCCAAACTCATATGTACTCAGAATTCAAAATGTACTGAAAACTCAATATGTACTCAAACTCAAAATGTAGCGAAACTCAAAATGTACTCAGAACTAACAATGGACTCAAACTCAAAATGTACTCTGAACTCAAAATGGACTCAAAAACACAATGTACTCGTCGCCTACGGCGAAGTGCTCCGGTGGTACAGACGCGAAAGAGGGACTTTTCCGCCTCCACACCCCGGCCTGTCCCGGGAGGAGGCGGTGCTCCTGCGGCAATTACAGACCGAGACCGTGCTCACGCCGGCGCTGGCGCGCCACGTGTGCCCGGAACTCTACGAGCGGACCGAGTGCTGTGTGTGCGCGCGAGTGCCCGCGGACCTGGCCCACATCATGTGGGGCTGCGACGAACAGTGCGCGCGCGACGGAGGCGACCGCCTCCCGCCGGACATTCGCGAGTTGATCGGCTCCCCGGAGCACGGCAACCAGCTCAGGGCCGTCCAGCGGCTCGAGGTAGCTCTGGCGCTGCAACGGCGAAAGGAAAGCCAGCGCCCCTCGCCTCCCGGCCCCCGCGGGGGTCTTGCGTACGGCGATGGCGCGGGCGATCCGAGTAACCCGCGCGGCCGGCCGGGCACGACGCCTCGGGCTCCGCCCGCTACCTAGCGCAGGTAGTTAGACGAGGTGGGGCGAAGCCCTGCGTGGCCTGACCCGCATCTTTCTCGCAGGACGAATTAATAAAGGTCATTTCTCTCTCTCTCTCAGAACTCAAAAGAGATTCAAACTCAAAATGTACTCAGAACTCAAAATGGACTCAAACAATAATGTACTCAGAACTCAAAATGGACGCGAACTGAAAATGTACTCAGAACTCAAAACGGACTCAAACTCAAAATGTACTCAGAACTCAAAATGGACTCAGAATTCACTTGGCCTCAGGCGTATTGAAACTCAATCGGGCTCAAACTCAGCCGGGTTCAATCGGCTCAAACTCACTGAAGCTCAAACTGACCATTCCCCAAGCCTTGCGCTCACTCAAACTCAAATTCACGCGTGAGTTTGAGTCCAAATGAGCCTGAGTGAGTGTACTCATGAGGGAGTTCGCCGACCTCTGAACCAGAAATAACCATGATACCCAAAGGGTTTTTCATAATAAAAATCCGCGAAACGAACTTTGTGTAATTGCCTTTGTCAGAGAACACCTGTTTTCATTTGATGTGCGTACTTGCACTGCCTATTTTTTATCATTACCACTATTATTTCTTAACCGATAGCATTATTGATTTGGCAGCCGTTTTGATATTACTCGTCGCCGCAAGGGTGAACGAAGCTATAAGCACTGTACTAAATATTTACGGTTACAGCAATTTGCTCAGCACCATTTTTAAATCAGCTGTAATTGCTGGGGCACATTAAGCATCTATCTGTGTCAGTTCGCTCCTCAGAGAATACTGATATCCTTCATTTGTCGGCGATTTTTCTTGCTAGGACGTCGCCACTCCGAGGACATGTACAAAGACCAGTACGCGAACAATATCAATCAAGAGCAATCTGCAAAATGCTCTTTGTGTGATTGGTTTTGTTTATTGAAACCTCTCTGGATTACGTTGCCTTCTCTTGTTTATTCACCTGTAACAGTAAGAGCTACTTACATTCCTAATTCACAGTCACTAAAGAATAAGCATAAATTTCTTGCTGGTGCGTATATCAACCCGGTAGATAAAAAAACAAACACACTACAAAAATATTCAGCATATGCATGGAAGGTTCTTTATTTTTTATATCCCATCGCTTTGACTGGGAAAACGACTCTTTTTTATGTTTTTCCGCATTGCACTCCCCAGTAAGTAGTGGAGACAAACGGACAATTTTAACGGGGTGGCATCTGTGGTTCCCTAGTTTTTCTCGCTAGAATGCATCCTGAAAATGTTACGCGAACTTAGAAGAGTGGTGTGCGAATTGCTCAAAATAAAAGCAATAACGACGCACTTCTTTACCACTTTGTATTGTATTGGGGGACCATTATCGGTCGTGTTTTCAGTTTCCAGCTTAAACGGCTTTTGAAAAGAAGACATCATTTATAAATTGAAAGTGGTAGTTTACAATTGTGGAGCATTTCTTGTCAGAACGCGTTGCCCCAGAGATTTGGGAAGTACGAAGCATGCTACGGGTATACTTCATCGTAAAGACACATTGCACAGTGCTATTTTATCTTTTCGTTTGCTTGCACGAACCACTGACCGTAGTAATGTAGTTGATCACTTGCACTACCAATTTATGCGGGGAGATCATTCATTTTATAAATTATCACCGCCAATGAGGCTGTAGTTTTTTTTCTAGAACGCGTTGCTGCTTTTCTGTAAAGAGGAACAAGCACCGTTCGCGTAATATCTCTGCCACAGAATAGAAACACTCTGTTCAACACCGTTTTTGTCACTTCGCTTTGTTTGCAGACGCCACCACCCCATTATAATTTCGCTGACGCCTTCTACTGCATATTGCAGAAAACCGCCCTTGCTGTTATGTTAACGTAGTTGTTTTGTTGCCATCGTCTGCGCGCATCCAGCTGTTTTATCAGATTTTAAACCAAAACCCCTGAACTCCTATCTTCCGATTTCATGCCGCGAACATTATCTTTTTTTGCAGGGAGAGGTTTTGCCCTCTTGTCACTGGGCCAAAATAAACTTTGACTTCTAGGGTCTAGTGGGCTTAACATTATTCGGCTATTTCAGAAACAAACACGCGAAAAGATAAAAGCTTGAAGAGCAGGCGACGTGAATTGTGCTTGCTCACACTTGCCTGTGCACGTTGTTTTGGGGACAGCTTCTTCGCAGTGCTGTTTCCTCTGAGCTCCTATCGGAGCAGAAATTCATTTGAATTAACGTTGTTTTTTTCTGCCAATAATTCTGCGTCGTCTGCGGCTACGTGAAAACTTATTGATGTACGGAGGACCAAATTACAAGACCTCTTTAAATCGCCAAGCGCCACATCTGCAGAGTAAAAAAAGCAGACACAGGGACAATTATCAACCCTACGAGCATGTGGTTTTGAAAGGGTTCAGAAAGAGATGTTCTTGGGATCCCCGCTGAAGACTCAAAATTGTGGGTGGAGAAGTGTCAGCACATCCGGCAGTCAAACAGTTGAGGCGACGAAAAAATTTTCCCCCCTGTGTTTTTATTTAAATATGCCTCACAAACGTGATTAGAAAACCGCCTTTCATGACTCCCTCACCGAACTTTATTAAAATGTGAATACCATAAAACGTTCATAAACGTCTTTCGGAAGGAACAAGCCATTCTTTTTTTTTCAAATCGGGCATGCAACACCAAATTAATCAAGTTGTGCTCTTGGTTGAGCTGCATGTATTTTTGCGGGGATGACAGGATTGTTTCGCGGAAAGACACGCCATGTTTAAAGAGAAAAACCGAGCTCTCTGATGCCGACGGAATTGCAAGACCATTCGCTTGCTTTGTCGGCAACATCTTAGGAATGTGCCCAAATTCGCTTCTGATAAGGCAGCAGTAAAGAACACTCCAGAAATTTGTACGGGGCAGTACGGCCTACTTGTCAACGTTCTGGATATAAAGTGGAGTATTGCCGAACCGTTAAACATATACACTACGCGAGAACATCCGCGCACTTGTCACACACACAGGAGGTGCAAAAAGTTTCTTAACCACGCGGCACCTCCAACTCATTTCGCTAAATGACAGGATTCGTAGAGAAGTGCACAAAGAATTACAGATAGGTACGCCGCTGGAAGATCATCAAAACAGCCAAGCTATGACCGACGCAGGATCAATTCTTTATCTAGTCTGTTCTGGCGCTCATCGTATGAGGTCCCGCCACCGCCTCATACACCTTCATCAACCTAAAACTAGCACCACAGTATCACGCTCACTGGAAGGCCAATTTAAGGCGAACTGCTAATCGACGTACACAGAAAAAAAGCCGGAAAAACTTTATCCGTCTTCACAACTCCTCAATTTCCTGGTAGTGAACTAATCAGATAGACAACCAAAACACCGTAGCACAACAGGAACTTGCACCTTTTAACCATTCTTCGACCCCATATCAAGACCTATCCACAAGGTGCGCAGCATTGGTGGCATCGCATGTAAAAATCTAAAGCAGCAACTTCGGCCGGGAAGTTTCAATACAATGAAGAAGCGAAAGTTTGGGCATCTCTGCCACAGAATAGAAACACTCTGTTCAACACCGTTTTTGTCACTTCGCTTTGTTTGCAGACGCCACCACCCCATTATAATTTCGCTGACGCCTTCTACTGCATATTGCAGAAAACCGCCCTTGCTGTTATGTTAACGTAGTTGTTTTGTTGCCATCGTCTGCGCGCATCCAGCTGTTTTATCAGATTTTAAACCAAAACCCCTGAACTCCTATCTTCCGATTTCATGCCGCGAACATTATCTTTTTTTGCAGGGAGAGGTTTTGCCCTCTTGTCACTGGGCCAAAATAAACTTTGACTTCTAGGGTCTAGTGGGCTTAACATTATTCGGCTATTTCAGAAACAAACACGCGAAAAGATAAAAGCTTGAAGAGCAGGCGACGTGAATTCTGCTTGCTCACACTTGCCTGTGCACGTTTTTTTGGTACAGCTTCTTCGCAGTGCTGTTTCCTCTGAGCTCCTATCGGAGCAGAAATTCATTTGAATTAACGTTGTTTTTTTCTGCCAATAATTCTGCGTCGTCTGCGGCTACGTGAAAACTTATTGATGTACGGAGGACCAAATTACAAGACCTCTTTAAATCGCCAAGCGCCACATCTGCAGAGTAAAAAAAGCAGACACAGGGACAATTATCAACCCTACGAGCATGTGGTTTTGAAAGGGTTCAGAAAGAGATGTTCTTGGGATCCCCGCTGAAGACTCAAAATTGTGGGTGGAGAAGTGTCAGCACATCCGGCAGTCAAACAGTTGAGGCGACGAAGAAATTTTCCCCCCTGTGTTTTTATTTAAATATGCATCACAAACGTGATTAGAAAACCGCCTTTCATGACTCCCTCACCGAAATTTATTAAAATGTGAATACCATAAAACGTTCATAAACGTCTTTCGGAAGGAACAAGCCATTCTTTTTTTTTCAAATCGGGCATGCAACACCAAATTAATCAAGTTGTGCTCTTGGTTGAGCTGCATGTATTTTTGCGGGGATGACAGGATTGTTTCGCGGAAAGACACGCCATGTTTAAAGAGAAAAACCGAGCTCTCTGATGCCGACGGAATTGCAAGACCATTCGCTTGCTTTGTCGGCAACATCTTAGGAATGTGCCCAAATTCGCGTCTGATAAGGCAGCAGTAAAGAAGACTCCAGAAATTTGTACGGGGCAGTACGCCCTACTTGTCAACGTTCTGGATATAAAGTGGAGTATTGCCGAACCGTTAAACATATACACTACGCGAGAACATCCGCGCACTTGTCACACACACAGGAGGTGCAAAAAGTTTCTTAACCACGCGGCACCTCCAACTCATTTCGCTAAATGACAGGATTCGTAGAGAAGTGCACAAAGAATTACAGATAGGTACGCCGCTGGAAGATCATCAAAACAGCCAAGCTATGACCGACGCAGGATCAATTCTTTATCTAGTCTGTTCTGGCGCTCATCGTATGAGGTCCCGCCACCGCCTCATACACCTTCATCAACCTAAAACTAGCACCACAGTATCACGCTCCCTGGAAGGCCAATTTAAGGCGAACTGCTAATCGACGTACACAGGAAAAAAGCCGGAAAAACTTTATCCGTCTTCACAACTCCTCAATTTCCTGGTAGTGAACTAATCAGATAGACAACCAAAACACCGTAGCACAACAGGAACTTGCACCTTTTAACCATTCTTCGACCCCATATCAAGACCTATCCACAAGGTGCGCAGCATTGGTGGCATCGCATGTAAAAATCTAAAGCAGCAACTTCGGCCGGGAAGTTTCAATACAATGAAGAAGCGAAAGTTTGGGCATCTCTGCCACAGAATAGAAACACTCTGTTCAACACCGTTTTTGTCACTTCGCTTTGTTTGCAGACGCCACCACCCCATTATAATTTCGCTGACGCCTTCTACTGCATATTGCAGAAAACCGCCCTTGCTGTTATGTTAACGTAGTTGTTTTGTTGCCATCGTCTGCGCGCATCCAGCTGTTTTATCAGATTTTAAACCAAAACCCCTGAACTCCTATCTTCCGATTTCATGCCGCGAACATTATCTTTTTTTGCAGGGAGAGGTTTTGCCCTCTTGTCACTGGGCCAAAATAAACTTTGACTTCTAGGGTCTAGTGGGCTTAACATTATTCGGCTATTTCAGAAACAAACACGCGAAAAGATAAAAGCTTGAAGAGCAGGCGACGTGAATTCTGCTTGCTCACACTTGCCTGTGCACGTTGTTTTGGGGACAGCTTCTTCGCAGTGCTGTTTCCTCTGAGCTCCTATCGGAGCAGAAATTCATTTGAATTAACGTTGTTTTTTTCTGCCAATAATTCTGCGTCGTCTGCGGCTACGTGAAAACTTATTGATGTACGGAGGACCAAATTACAAGACCTCTTTAAATCGCCAAGCGCCACATCTGCAGAGTAAAAAAAGCAGACACAGGGACAATTATCAACCCTACGAGCATGTGGTTTTGAAAGGGTTCAGAAAGAGATGTTCTTGGGATCCCCGCTGAAGACTCAAAATTGTGGGTGGAGAAGTGTCAGCACATCCGGCAGTCAAACAGTTGAGGCGACGAAGAAATTTTCCCCCCTGTGTTTTTATTTAAATATGCATCACAAACGTGATTAGAAAACCGCCTTTCATGACTCCCTCACCGAAATTTATTAAAATGTGAATACCATAAAACGTTCATAAACGTCTTTCGGAAGGAACAAGCCATTCTTTTTTTTTCAAATCGGGCATGCAACACCAAATTAATCAAGTTGTGCTCTTGGTTGAGCTGCATGTATTTTTGCGGGGATGACAGGATTGTTTCGCGGAAAGACACGCCATGTTTAAAGAGAAAAACCGAGCTCTCTGATGCCGACGGAATTGCAAGACCATTCGCTTGCTTTGTCGGCAACATCTTAGGAATGTGCCCAAATTCGCGTCTGATAAGGCAGCAGTAAAGAAGACTCCAGAAATTTGTACGGGGCAGTACGCCCTACTTGTCAACGTTCTGGATATAAAGTGGAGTATTGCCGAACCGTTAAACATATACACTACGCGAGAACATCCGCGCACTTGTCACACACACAGGAGGTGCAAAAAGTTTCTTAACCACGCGGCACCTCCAACTCATTTCGCTAAATGACAGGATTCGTAGAGAAGTGCACAAAGAATTACAGATAGGTACGCCGCTGGAAGATCATCAAAACAGCCAAGCTATGACCGACGCAGGATCAATTCTTTATCTAGTCTGTTCTGGCGCTCATCGTATGAGGTCCTGCCACCGCCTCATACACCTTCATCAACCTAAAACTAGCACCACAGTATCACGCTCCCTGGAAGGCCAATTTAAGGCGAACTGCTAATCGACGTACACAGGAAAAAAGCCGGAAAAACTTTATCCGTCTTCACAACTCCTCAATTTCCTGGTAGTGAACTAATCAGATAGACAACCAAAACACCGTAGCACAACAGGAACTTGCACCTTTTAACCATTCTTCGACCCCATATCAAGACCTATCCACAAGGTGCGCAGCATTGGTGGCATCGCATGTAAAAATCTAAAGCAGCAACTTCGGCCGGGAAGTTTCAATACAAAGAAGAAGCGAAAGTTCTCCGAAAAGATCAACAATGCCCCATAGAAGACTGCTCCCAACGTGCACACATGATATCGACCAGATGTTACCTGGACATGACAATCTAAAACTACATCCTGTCCCTGAGTGACGCACATCCAACATGACCCAGCAACATCATAAAGACGACAGAGAAGGCGACGTATCGCGAAGAGCCATAGGAGCGCGCAAGACAAAATTTCCTGCCGAACTCATCGCATTCTCGAATACTACAACGTAACACTCATTAGCCTTTAGCTATGGCGTTGGCATTGTCGCTGTAATAGAGACGGAAATCGGTTACTTAGAAAGGAAATGATCACTCGCGATGCAGCTGAAAAAACGTTACGATCAGCCACAATTGTCCAGATATTCCGGCAGCAGGATGTCACTTCATAACACTAAGTGCAGTGTGCACATCACGGCTCACCAAAAACGTGACAATGTACGATTCCGATTTTGTGATGCTTTAAAACTTCATTCGTGATGTTCAACCCGGAGTGCAGTTCCTGACTGAAAACGATGTTAATATTCTGTCGGCCAAATGAGTATCTTTCTGTCCAATCACACCATCGCACCGATGCCAAGATGCAAACTGCGTGCGCCTGTGATTGCCGTGAACACATTACCGTTCCTCCCCGTGCAAGCCCGATGTTAACCGGGAATTGCCGAGACGCTTATGCTGAGACGTTGACGCTAGGGTCACCTGGACGCCGGGACATGTCGGGGATCGCGGGGGGGGGGGCAGAGGAAGGCGGCGTTATGAGGTGACACATGGTATTGCCACCTCACAAACTGAAGTTCTAAATGTTCATCTCCAGCCTCTCCTGCTCGAATCTGCCAACCTACCTCCGCGACCTCAACTACGCGGACTTGCTTCCAGGCGGACACTTCTTAATGGTGCTAGTACGACGCTACCTCTGTTTCCTCACCGCGAGAGCTAAAAAGCATCACCCTTCCACAAATCTTTAGAAATTCACTACTCAGCCGATCGCAAGAAATATGTATCACAAAAAGTACTTGCCAACACGGCCACTACACCCCATATGATCCATAAATGGCAGACACTTGCTGACCGGAAGAAGGGCATTGGCACCGCTGCCCGCAGCACATGTGCCTTTTGTCACGCTTTGTCTGAAGCAAACATGTACCATCTTGTTCTGCACTTCTCCGCTTTTGATATTCATGAACTGAACCATAATGTTCTTCAAAATTCAGATGAAGCATTACATAGGGACATTCTCGAACAACCTCAACAGCGTGCGACCTTAGCCCAGTTTGGCGTTGCCAGTGGCCTGGCGAGTGAACTTTAGTGGTCGTCTACCGCCCTTCCTATTCCCCTTTTCCCCCTTCGGCGACCTCCGTTCCTCCGATTCCTAATAAATAATCATCATCCTGACCCCAAAGCAATTGTCAAAAGTCACAAGAGCATATTTCATGAGCGTGGTGTCTCCGCCTGATGAGGTATTATGAAATTATGGCATTTTCACCCACGTCAGTATCTCTGCATCTCGAAGCCGGAGACGATCCCCTGCAGTAACTGCGCACTCATCGTTCCCTCATTCTAAAGTATCTGTGGAGGAGTAACTTTTCAATGCACAAACGCCCTCGTTCTGTCGCAGAAGCCAATTTGTTTGGGAGAAAACCCGCTAACCACAAAAACCACAGGTGGCTAACATCGTCAAGCAAATTGCTTAAAGAATGGCGAAAAGTCCTCATGACAGCTTCCAAGTGATTGCGCAGGCCTGGTCCTATCGTAAAAAAAGGGGCATCTCTGGTACAACAAAGCACAATACGAAGACGCGGATTTCTATCAGCGTTTTAGGTGCGAATGCACTTCTTAAGAGAGCCTGAAGCGTCCGCCGCCGTCCGCATTCCGCTGCCGTCCGCATAGCAACAGCTGCGGGTGCGCACGCTCCTCGTCTTCCTTGGCAACGGGGGGAGATGGCCGCGCGCTGCCTGGCCGCTGACATGGCACATACCAACGTGGGGGATTGGCCAGGAATCTCCTCGTCTTCGTTGGCAACAGGGGGAGATGGGCGCGCGCTGCCTGGCCGCTGACATGGCACATACCCACGTGGGGGATTGGCCAGGAATCGGGCGTAAGAAGGGCTAATGCACCCGCTTAAAGCAATACTGACACGAAATTTCAAAGCTGAGTTACGCTCTAGCAATCAAGTACAACGACAACACAAATAGGTGTCTGCGAATAAATGCATCTTTCTTTCTTTGTAGTTGTGTGTGTGTGTGTGATCTCTCTTTCGCGAACATTACCGAACCACGCCAATTCAACTCCTGCATTCGCACTTTCACGTTCTTCCCCTCGGGTAAATGCGGGGAATTTTTAATACACTCCATGCACCTGCCATAAAATAATATTGCGCTTAAGAGCATGCAGTGTGGGTACAATGTATTTCCGGCATCCGGATAGCTGCAAAAAGCCGGCAGAGCAAGTGTGAACCAGAATTGGAGTGTTTTTATTATTGTACAATATCTGTACAAACACACAGGTGAAAGCTAAGACGGTTTCGAAGCACTGTTGTTGGACAAATGTTGTTTCTCTGTAAAAAATGAAGGATGCTCACACTGGCGTGTAAGACATGAAGTTAGCGAATCTGTTCGCAACAGTAGCGTTTTTTTGCTTGGCGACATTGTTTAAGCCTTGTCACTGTACGAGGGACCACGGCTGGATGTTCGTTTTCTTCTATCGCTCACGTTTAAGCGCTGCATGTGGCCTCATGAACTGCCTTCAGTCGGGGACTTATCGCGGCGGCGAACGTCTTAGCCCTCCTCCTACATTTCCCGTGCAGGGGTCCCTACACTCCTATTTTTCCCCTGACGCCTGTCTCTCCCCATCATCGAGCCGCTGCTCCGTGCCAGGTGCTTGTGGAAGAGAGTGCGGTTTGAACTCTATTGCTCAAGGGGAAACCTGGTCACCCCCGCGGTGAAGCTTCCGCAACAAAATAAATCTGTGTATCTTACGAAAGAACCCCTGCGCCTAAAAAGCGTTCCCTATCTGGCCGGAATAAAAATAATTTCCTATTTTGTAGTATTTGCCTCCTAGTACTTTCTCTTTCTTCTTAGCATTTCAAATGTGTATTACGAAGCCTGGAAACAAAAAAAGTGTGAGTTAATAAGTGTCCTCGGTCTTGGCCTCCCACCTTGGCAAATAACAAATTGACGCTGTTTATGTAATTTTCAAATTGCACCAACTGTCTGACATGTTCCTCTTTATATTGTACGAACAGACCCGTGTACTCCGTGTGTTGTGGACTTTCTATATTTATTGCCGGTGCGCAAGGGCCAGCCAGAACATGGAGAGCGGCGTAGACAAGCAGCAGACCAGCACCGCGGTCGTCTTCGCACTGAAGCGATGTACGTGGGAAAGCTTACGATGTAGTGCCAGCTCCGCTGATGATGGTTGTGGCTCTTATGATTATCATGATGATGGTGTCGCCACAGGGCTTCTCTTCCCCTTGCGCGCAGAGTGTTAAGATGAAAAATTGATTACAATTTTGGCGAAACAAAAATAAAATATGCTTAGTTATATACCGAAGGGGCTATCAGCAAAAGATCTCCAAGCTCGAGTTCCTGAAGGCCCAACCTTAAGCACGCGTAAAGTCGACATACTCGCGCGACGACCTAGGCCTGCGGCGACAATCACCGTTGCCGTTACGCTGACCGACGACGCCGAAGAGAACGAGTAACCACATATCGCCGCAACGCGCGCGTAAACCCCGCGTAAATCTCAGACTCAGCTTTTTGCGACCCGTTCAACTATATTTTAACTCAAAGAAAACAAATCTTGCCTATTCTCACAAAATAACATGTATCATTTACCGAAACAACTAAAACAGTTTTCGGCACTATAAAAAATATTAATGATTAGTATGCATACTTAGCACGCAAAAAACCCTCCGCTACATATGGCGTAAACTGCCTTGCTTCCATAGTTGCTCGTTGCTTCGCGTGATTTGTCCGGTTGCTTTGTCTCCGTATTTCAAAACTTACTTTATTTTATCGCGTAATTTATAGTAAAATTAGCTTATTTTAATTTCCCTGTAATGTTATGCGACCTGACCGCCGATAAATCACTGCCAGAGGTCTACGTCCATACTGCGCGCCCGAACGTTTGCATCGATGTCTGGCGGGCTCTGACTTGGGCGTAACAGGCGCGTACCAATGCACTCCACGTACGCCGGAGTCACCGGTTCCTTACGCGCTTACGCCGGTTTACGCCGTTTCGCGAGTACGTCGGTTTTACGCGTGCATGTGGGTAGGCCTTTAGGCTTCAGGGGTCGGTTCCGTGAAAACCTCCGGTGATCGAGTGGGCCTTCCGTAGCCTTGGCTGGGAGTGGAGAATGGTTCCCGAAGATTGACGCGAGCCACAGCCGCTGCGTAGACTATGAGGGGTTGTTTACAGAATGACGCCGTCTGTGCGCTGATATTTGTGACAAATGACCATTGGTGTTAGGCTGCCAGTACAAGCAGGCTTCCAGTTTCGATGGCGACGTTTTGGGAACTTGCTCGGGTACAGCTCCATTTCACGGGTTCGAAGTGATCAAGTCACGAAACGCCGATTATAAACATAAAACAGGAGTCGACCTGCACAACGCGTGTTCAAGCAACGCTCCGCCAAACGGCGCTCATAGCTCGCATAAGTGCCAGTGATGAATCTTGTTTCCGCGACGGGTGCTTACGACTTTGATGTTGCTGTCGCTGCCGTATCACAGAACTGCGCTGCACTGGTGGAGACATTGATCCGTTAGGCACTCGAGTGCGTGCTGCCGGAGCGTCGGGCTTTGCGAACGGTTGCTGGTCGTAGGCGCGCCAATACCCTTGCACCGCATGCAGCAGCGCTGTAGTTGTAGAATATTTGAAAACGTGTTTTTAAGCGCCGATTCGGTCGTGTTTTTCCAACGGTTGGAAGTCCTCGAGGTAGTCGACATGGTTAGTGGCTTGACTGCATTTGGGTTCTGGCTGAGGCGTTGACGGCAGCATTATAAGAGACATGAGTTCGTCGTGGTTGGCTTTGAATGACACGGCGGGTGTATCCTGCGTCTCATGCTGTGACTGAACTTGTGCAGGGCAGAATGTCAGTGCTGCGGTGTATAAGATACGTGACGGTCGGGTACGATTGACCGGTTTGGGCAAGATGGTGTGGTCACGAAGCACTCATCGGTGGCCTTACATGGAGTTGTAAAAGGGGAAGAGAAGAGCTGCGGCGGGTTGGCTACCGTAACGACGTCACCGGTGTGTCTTCTCGGTGTAGGTGTGGCTGCGGCGCTGGTGATATCGTCTAGGGTGCCAACACTTGAGGGCGCAGATGATGGCAGTTGCACGGAGGGCCCCACGTGCAGCGGCGAAGCGTTCGCAAAGGGTGCGTGTACATCTTCTGATGCACGCCAAACTATTTCGTCCATGAGGTCGTAGTACGCAAGCACGGCAGCGCGAAGGTCTTCATAGGGAGTTTCTTTGGGTTGTGCTGTCGCGAGGACGCAGTGTAGCTCTGGCGGATGCGGCTTCCAGGGGATGGAGTGCTTTATAGGCTGCATGCTGACGTGGTTGAGCCAGAGGGTAGCCTCAAACGTAGATACCTTACCTCTGAGGTTACGTGACTCGAACGCCGGTATTGGTGGGTCCTCCATTTCGCCACGTCGGTGTGCGACTGGCCTTGTGACAGGAGCGATCACGTCCGGGTCACTACTTTTAGGAACGTAGGCATGGCCTCGGTGTGCTGTGGAACCTCTACATTTGTTGTTAGTGCTTACGCCCGGCCGAAAATCGGCGAGCGGCGTAAGCAAGCGGCCACTCAGCACCATGGTCATGTTGGAACTGATGCGAGGCACGTGCGAAAGCTGACGCTGCAGTGCCAGCCCTGGTGATGATGATTGTGGCACTGATGTTTACGATGACGATGGTGTCGCTATACTGAGATATGATTTATTGGATAATTTTATGTTGTTGTATTGTAAAGCAGAGCATATTCTCGCTTTTATGGTGCCCCGAAGAGTCCAGAAAGAAAGCATAAAATAAATTAGGGTACTTTCTTCGCGTTTTCGGCTGCTCGCTGTATGTGGCATTTTGTTAGCGGAGGTGGGCATGGGGAGTTGCTGCTGCCAGTGGTTGATCTTGTGATGTTTCAGTCTAGCTTGCCGCTGGTCGGTAACTGTGAAACAAGGGAGAAAAGAACACGCAGGTTTGTTTACAGTGATGCAGTACCTGTGCTCAGCTGGAATGCGTTTGTGTTTCTTCAGCTGTGGCTTTCAAATATGAAATATGGACAGCTTAATATATATAAAAACGTTGGGCAAGTGCACATTCAGAAATATTGAAGTGTCATGGTAACAACGTCTGCTTCTGTTCGAACATTATCACGCCCTTGCAGGTTAGCTGTAGTTTAGGGAGAGCAAGAAACGTGCTGGCTTTTTGTAAGCACGTGCATGTGCGCGCGGGCGTGCTAGAACGTCTATGTCTGCGTTCGTGCGTGTGCGGTTTTGTACGTAAGTGTGCGGGCAAGCATGTGTGAGCGCGCGCGGGTGTGCGTGCGTTAGTGCATGTGCACGCGCGCGCCTTGTGTGGGTGCGCCCTTTACCACAAACACAAGAAAACGGAAACGTAACTTGTGTTCGTTCACACGCACACGCTACTTTTGTTCCTAGTCGCTGGTTTAGGATACCAACTGCGGTGTTAATTTTTAAGCAAAGCCTGAATCCTAAACAACAGTGCCTTCGCGTCATGGGTGGGATGTCAAAGTTCAACTGAGTTAAAATGTTGTTGTAATTTATTAGACCAAGCAGAGAGCAGCTGGGCCCCGCAGCGGCTTCTACCATCATTATGAAAGTGTGTAAAAAACCAGCAAACCTTCGAATAATCTGTGGAACGAGGGCTTGTGGCAACAACAAAACCAGCACCACAACTATAGATGAGCCCCACCACTTTTTCGAAGAAGAGTGCGACATAAAAATTTGGTCTATGTGGTTATGCATATACAACTGCAGATCAAACGACACGATCTCGGACGAGTGCTGGGAGACACACAAAGCGCTGAAACCTCTATTTTATTAGCTCTGGAAGCTACAAATATAAAAATTTTGAAAAAATGAAACCATAAAAATATAGATCTAATCTCACAACTAACCTTCACTGGCACGAGCTATATTAGGAGAGTCTAGCTTCTTTGTGAGTGACGGAGTGTGACGACTTCTTGGGAAACTACCACAATGATGTTAAGGTAGTGTGAATAGAATACTTTGCACCTAGTGTGACACATGTGGATTAAACGTGAGCATGCTTATCGGGAAATTAGCGAGGCTTCTGAGATAGAACACTTGAGGTAGCATTGTGTCAGTATAGCTTCAATTATATTAACAAAATAGCTAGGCTATCCTAAGAGGGCACATACATACAGCTTACATACATATGGCACACATAGGGTTCTTGGGGTTTATTTTATTTTTCTATTATTTTTTTTATTTTTGCTTACATTGTGCTGTTTTTGAAAGAATTATATGCCATTAAAAGGCAGCAATTCTCGTGTCGTTTTGCTGGCGTTCTATCGTGTCATTTGCGATGTAGTTCAACATTCTGTGACACCCTTTTGTGTGTTCTTACACTAACCCCAGACAAGGCACTGGCCTTGTGATCCCTACATGCTGATACTTAAGAATATGGTAGCAAATTTAGGTTTTTTGATCAAAGCGTCTCAGTCATGCCGAAAATACTAAATGTGGCAAATGTCTGGGACTACGTACTTAGTCGCCAATGAGCGGGCCTACGTTATCATATTCATCGAGAGCCTCCTTGAGCGAGGACCCGGACATGGGTCGTAATAATAAACGTTTACTCTCTCTCTTTCTCTCTTTCTAACTCTCTCTCATGGAACTCCAGCCGCTCCTGTCTTGTGACGTTCGAGTATATTCTAGACCTCTAAATTACATATTCCGTCTTTTGATCTAGTTATTAGCCTCCACTGTAAGGACAAGTCTACCATTATCTACTCTGTATTCATGGTTGTCTAGAGATTATCCATTTGTCTCCACATACGGCCAGCCCAAGTTCATTTTTTTTTCTATTTGAACTATGGTATTCTTATCTGTAACATGTACGTGCAACGTGTAAGGGCCACAGAGTGGAACCATAGAAAAAGAAAACATCGGAGAGGGCGGAAGAAAATAATGTGGGCAGATAATTTAAACATTGTGGGGATAAATTGGTCGCAGTTAGCACAGAAACCAGATAAAGGGAGATCTATGGAAGCGGCCTTTGCACAGAATTAGGCGTATACAGGCGTATACAGCTCCATGGCGACATCACGGGTGCAGAAGAGGCAGCCATCGCCCTTGCATTTGTACAGATCGCTCGCGGTGCCTCACCTGGAATCATCGTCACTGACTCCCTGATCACCCTACGAAAAATTACGAACGGCAAGTGCAGCCCTCAAGCTGCCCGCATTCTATGCACCATCCGCGAGACTCCACACTTCTTTCCCATACGTCTCCTTTGAACCCCCGCCAACTCGGGTCTAGAGGGGAATGAGGTGGCTCATGAGCTTGCCTGCTAGCTCACCGGCCAGGCGTCAGATCATCCTGCCACTCCTCCTCTCTTAGCACCCCGTTAGTTTTCCACATATCCTGACTCACTACAAGGACACTAGACGCATTTATCCGCACCCGCACTCCTCAATCACTCGAAATCAATTTATTTATTACACCAAATCCAGACGAATACCCTCCCTTCACCCGCACTGTGCAGAAGAATATATTCTACGTTATACAGCCCGCTCTGTCCTTCCTGCGGGGACAGGGCGAGCCTGCAACACATACTATGGCAGTGCCAAATATGCAGGCCAACTGTTCTACTTAAGACGAATCAGGCTGGGAGGCCGCGGTGCTCAGCCCCGACAAGGACATCAAAATGGCTCTCGTGGCTCTGGCGATCCATGCGGTTCCTCTGTGGCTTCCGCGAGGCACGCCACCGCATGCATCTCGATTATGAACGGCCCGGCCATAGATGCCGCAAACGGATACAAGCTGGATTCGGATGCCGACCGTCTGAGAAATCATCGGGTAAGTAAATAAAGTCTCTTCTCTCTCTCGCTCTCACTCTGATGGTGTATACATGCTAATGGGTGTGTACAGGCTACGTGGCGCCACAGTAGATGAGAGGAAGCAGGCTTGAATAAGAGGCGGTCTATATAAAAGATGGGGACCATGTATTTATAAGTGGTCGCAAAGAAATCCACGCTTGCTGCCCAACACGCACAACGTTTTGTTGTCATCATCTCGGCTGATGGTTGTCCTTGTAGGCTTGTGTATTGTGCTCTACGGCCCGAGACAGTATCGTTACTGGACCTCACGCTCTGACCCAAAAGGTGGTTGCGCCTTCGTGATTGTCAGTAGTATTATTCTCCGCCAGTAATCGCGGACGGCCTCTGTGCCATCTTCAACGGAACATTTATGGCTGCAACGTCTAATTGTGACTCCACTTTCCCAACTCATACCGAGCATCTTGTGATGTTGCCAAATTCCTTAACGTGATAGATGTTGTAGTCGACGGCGTACCTTCGTTCTTTCAGAAGTGCACAGGTCTAATTATCAAACTGTTCATTTGGCATCCTTGTACTGTTTTCCGTATTGTCCAAGTCCGATAAGTCGCACCTGCGAGAATGTAATAAAGAAAGCTGCCTAAACTAGGACGAAGTACTGCACGTGTAAGGATTGGCGGCCAGATCACTAAAGTGTTTTTGTAGTTATAAAACCAAAATACGTAAAACTGGTCATTGAAGTTGACTTTGCGTGAGGTCACTCAGCCATCGTGAATAACCTTATAAATTCTCTAAATATCAAAGCACCATTTTCTTCCGAAGACGCCGATATGTTTTTTAGACATATTTCACCTCCGTTCACCCGTTGCCAACTCAAAGCAATCAGTATTGTCTACTCGATAACTCACCACTTGTTACCGACGGTGTAGACTTTGTATCGCTACTCCCCGAAGTTCGCATCAGTGAAAATTGGCCGTTCAAAACTTTGTCGTCATGATAGTGAACATGCGTACCATTTTGTATTCTGTAAATTTCGGTATACCATTCAACGCACTTCTCGCAGAAAGTTGCCTCGCCCACTTTCGCCGCTCCGCGACAATTACAGAATAGCGCTGCGGTGAGCGCATGCCCAGAATACTCCGCTGGCGACAACAGATATTGACCAAATTTTGTCACACTACACACCATTCTCATCTCACAAATTCTCAACCGCAAGCAAATGATATTCATGGGCTTCTCCTGCTATTTGTTGAAATATACTACTTCAAAGACAACCCCTTTTGTAAATCTTTTCACCATAGCACCACATTGACTCAAAACTTCCATTCAGATTTAAACATCACCGTATCCAGGTTTTAATTCGAACTTGTGGTAAATAAAAATTACGTTTAATGTTCAAAATAGACATAATAGGTGCTCTTTCTCTTCACGCGCGTTCTCTCTTGCACTGGCAAAGCTACATGACACATGAGAATTGTACGCTGGTTCTCTGCCAGCTAACCGAATTACGAAAAACACGTATCTTCACTTCTATTTATCCAGGATGCTCTGAACTGCACTTAAGCTGCGACATATTTATTGAAACAACATAAAGCAATTGAAGAGTTAGTTATAACATTGGAGAAAAAGGAAAATAAAATAATACAAAGAAAAACAAAAATTTGAGCGAGAACTTACGTTCAAAACAAACTGAAAACGAGTTTTGTGATTTCGATTGGTTATTAGTTATTTATTAACGACAAAACTTTGCGAAATACCTCATAACACAGTTCGTATGTTGCCGTTACAATTTTTCTGATGTGCTTCTGTGGGCAGGGAGTGCGCAATTAAGAAACAAAACATGACAGAACAACTGTTTCTGCCTCCCAGAAGGTCATTGCTATCTCCGAAACTGCACGGCTAAGCAAGATCTTGTAGGCTAAACGATTCTTCCGCGCACGAATAACTGCTTAAGCGCCCAATTGCCTGTATTAGTGCAAGATTACCCGGGTGCTTTGAATTATCTTAAAATACCCAAAGCTGTTTGAAGAATACCCGTGCGCCAGGGCCTTAGTCATGCTCTCTGTAACAACTTTATATTTAAAAACTTTCGACACTGGGGACGAGAAGTCATTTTTTATCCAAATTATACCTACAGTTCCACATTTTTTCTATACATTTCTTGGCTCAAGTGTGCAAATTAGGGTGGGAATCCTTTCGCGTGGGTGTTAGCGAGTGTTTTTAGCCTCCAAAGGTCTTTATTGAATAACGCGCTTTTCCGTGAACTTACGACTATCTCTCGACTGTACAACTACATTCACAATGTTCTGACCACACGACTTCACTGTCTGGTGTTAGAGTAACAACGCCAAGCCACCTGCACTGCTACCAGAGAGGTGCATCAGGAAACTGTCATTCCCCCTAC
The DNA here is from genome assembly GCF_048455015.1 of Haemaphysalis longicornis. Classification (NCBI taxonomy): domain Eukaryota; kingdom Metazoa; phylum Arthropoda; class Arachnida; order Ixodida; family Ixodidae; genus Haemaphysalis; species Haemaphysalis longicornis. Next base: position 90,642,590 of record NW_027526214.1, read on the forward strand.
TCTTTTCAATTTAAAACTTCGCGCCGTGCCTTGTCTCCTTCATTCAATTCCTCATCTTTTCTTTGGAGTATACGCTGACGATGTATTGCTGTGGTGTTCTACAGGCCGCCCAGCTGAACTTACGGACACACTTCACGCAACCATTGATGCTGTCCCCTCTTTCGGGTCAAGCGTAGGTGTCACACCATCGCCGAGAAGTATGAGTCCCTCGTGCTAACTGAGGACCGTTTTCATGCTAGAGCTACCGACCAACGCCCTCAAGTAAAAATCACGAGTGATGCCATCCTTCTTCCACGTAAGGCCTGGCGTCGCATCGTCGGCTCTCACCTGCACGATGATGGGAAGGCCTCAGAGTGGCTCAATCGATGTAAGGTTAAAATTACCCAACTTACTCACATAATCGGCCGCCTGACCCGACGTCGTCAAGGCATACGAGAGCACAATGTTACGCGACTTTTGAACTCTCTAATATATACGCACATTCTTTACACCCTACTACACTGTAAACGCAAACTAGCCGGAAATGAAGTTTTTAAAAAGTGATGTGCCCTGAAAAGTACCTATAGCAAAAAATGTACTCCCTAGGCACGGTTTAAAATGTGGACGAACCTTCATGGTAGTACCGTTGCCCATCTGTGTAGCAAAAGAGAGGATTTAGAACGACTTAACACCATTTGTGTGATGGAGTTCGGTTCCTTGTATATTACCACGTCCACAATAAACTCCCCATCTGAGGTAATCATCTCAAGCGGGCGGTAGCCATGTTAGTCTTGTGTTGTTTCCGTGTATCAGCACTTCAACCGTGGACTAATGCTAATTAGAACGAGTAAGCAGGACGTGATGGTCGCATGCAGCTACAAAACCGATACCGTACGTGTCCCTGTATAGATACACAGGCAAACAGCGCGGCCGTGTTGTTTCAATCTGTTTATTTTGGCGATAGGTATTGTCAAAATCTGCTGCTAACAAAGATACAGTGCTCGCCGTTGAAACAATTGCAATGTTCATCTGCTTCGCTTGCTCGTGCATGTATATACTATTTAAATTCTCGCGTCAGCGCGCCAACGCACCCGACTGCACCGCCTCAACTTGCCCTGGCGGCACGACTTGCCGCCCGGTAGTAAACAACCTCCGTGCTATCAACGCAGCGCGTCCTGGCGCGGCCGGTGACTCAGTACGGCGTGCGGCCGGAGCTTCAAGCCTCCACTTCGGCCATCGTTTTTTCTTATTTGAGAAGGACTAGTAGTGCCATTTGGTGGAAAGATTTTCATGTGCCCCTGTCACAGGAGGAACGGCCGCTAACAGAATTTGGATACGGCGACAGCTGTGGACAGCTCGCTGGTAAGTTGTCTGTCATAAGTCGGTGCGTTTGTCAAACGGTTGGGTAGGGTTAACTACGAAGTACCCGTGCCGCACACAGCACGTACACGCACAGGCAAAGGAGAAAGCGCACAATCGTTTTATTTTAGTTGTTTGTGGGTTTTGGGGTATGCCTTCGCATTCTTTTGTTGGCCGGTTTGTAACAGGGCATTCCAGATAAAATCGTTTGTCGCGCGCGGCGTCGTTTCAAAGCAACCTGAGGGTTACTTCGTGCTGGCGAAAATCAGCGCAGTCAGACGGTAGCGGGAACGAAGGTAGAGAGGTCGGGGAAGAGGGTGCTCATATTTAAAAGAAAGCGTCATGCAAGACGAGAAAAAGAACGCAAGCCGCCTGCGTTTCTCCGAACTTCAGGACAGAGCCGCACACGGGTATGTAAAATATGCTATGAGCCTATTGAACGATTAAATGCATATAGTGTGGTCCACGACGGCGACGTGGTTCGAGCCCGAAATGTTTTTATTCCCTTTCGGATGGTAATGCGGGGTCGGTATACAATCGGGGCCTGTCAGTCGCCAGCTAAGAAAACAAATTCATGCCCTTATGGAAGAGAACCGAGTTTGTCTTAGCATGACGCAAGTTTGCCTGGCATAAAAAGGGATGTAATTTTTTAGAAGGGCAATAGATCAGGATGGTTAGGTTCTGCTGTCTCACCCTTCGAAAGACGCTCCGCTCCTTTCTATTCCCGCCGACGCACGGCCGGGCTATACACCAGCGGCGTCCGCCGCTCTAGCCCGGCGTGTCCGACACTCTTGCCTTCGGGACGCCGCCCCCGCGAATTCCAAGTAACGGCTGGCAGGACCTCTGGTTTCACTCTTTCTAGAGCCACGTGTGTGAATTCAAGTGGCGTCGGATGGGCAATCGTTTTTGGTGTCGTTTAAAACTTTGCTTTCCAACCACCTTCACAGCGTGGATTGGAGCCAATTTTTGTTATCTTTGGCACACACTCTTTTGTTGGTTATAACTTTATGTCATAATCAATAGTAAGACCATACACAAAAAATCACTGGAATCATCTGACACTCGATTTTGACACGGAGCTTCCAGCTACAAAAAATGTGCTGTGGCGTTCGGGACGGATACTTTTACAATCACTTTAACATTAACTAAGGCAGGTGTGTGTGGCCGGCAGCGTTGGTACGTTAGCAAGAATAGCGTTTCCATTACAACTGTTTTTTTGTTGTTGCCATGAAATCATGAGTGATTCGAACCATTAACGAGGTTTGCCTTAGCTAACAAGGCTGTAGTAACGGTTGCGGCTACAAATTACCTTATGCACCAATCATGCTTGTCAGCATGGTGACACAAAAAATTAAGGTGTCGGAATACGGATGACTCAGTCGCTTATTTTATCACTACTGTAAAAAAAAGAAAGTGTTTTCTCACCCAGTGAAGGCCTTTCCTGTATGACGAACTGTGTTACGACAGATGACCATACTTGATGACGCAAAGCCGTAACAAATTAGCTTTGGATGTAACACCACGAGGGAAATAGGTGGAGGTATCTACAAGTATAAATGAAACAGTGTGCGCCTGTCCGGCATGAATTCATTATTTGCCGACACGATTTTCTTCTGCAGATCCTGATACATTATCTAGTTGCATGAATTCATAGATCTTAAGGCAGGGCAGGCTGTGCTGTACAAGGCAAAGCTGCAGTTGGGAAGCAAGTTGGTCCATCCAGCAGAAGTGAGTATTGCCACGGCTAATTACCTGCACTTTTTCTATTAAAGTGAGCCACCGTGATAGGGGAGAGGCAGTGTAGGGTTTCCATCTTTAACTGTGTGTTTACTCACTTGATTAGATGCAAGCTGGCATCCTAAAGCAAGAAACAGCAGTTGACAACATCATGCAATACCAAAGTGTTTTTGAGTCAAAAACAGAAAAACGTGCACGTGTTCTGAAAGGACCCCATGCAACCTCGAAAATTATAACGCACGTTTGTCTGAAACAAGCCTGGCAGGAATTGTCAGGCCGAAATAGACATGAATCACGGTATCATTTCAGAGCGTACTTGCAGCGCTGCACTTTTTTTGCATCCAAACGTGGAACGAAATCATGGAAAAATTTCTTGCAGCCACCTTCAAGGGCTTTGCATATGCCTTCCTTTTTCTCTGCCTTGCTTAATTTGAAATTTTTGTAGTGTGTCTTGGAACGTGGTCACTTTAACCCATACTAGGATGTCTTGATGTCACTTGTGATAACCACATGGTGCGGTCAGGTCCTGAATTATGAATGACTATAACGAATTACTATACCGAAAAATTAAAGTTCATTTAAACATACTGTCTGTTTTGAATTTTACGTGTGGGGCATTTTTTTTTGCTTTTTCAGGCAGATGTTCCCCTGACTCCCTGCCTGCTGTCCGTGAACGGGGAAGTTAGCCTCCACATCGATGGCCAGCGTGTCTTGACTGTTTCATCTTTACATCATTTTCCGCTGCATATTTTTCGTTCTTTATATTACTCATTTACCCCTAGCCATCTCATTGTTGTCTGTCTCCTACATCATTTATCTCTCGTGCCTTTACCACCTACAAAATGCTCGTTACCTCTCAACATCAAATCGTTACACAGCTCTCGCTCATTTCACCACCAATTTAAAAAAAATTGTTGTTGTAAACCACGGCAACCATTTTTTTTACACTTTGTGTACTGTGTACTGATGCGTACTGATAAGTTCTGATAAGCACGGACGCGTTCTCGATCCGCTAGTATTATAAACAGATTTCACTTACCATGCGGTTGTGTTTGTGCCTATCTTTGTTTTTCACGTATTTCCAGTTCTTGTAGTAATATTGTTTCTACGGTTTGTTAAACTAGCATAGTATTGCTGTCCTCCATTCCTAACTGGCGTGTTATTTAGCAATGTACCATTTGTGCTTTCCTATAGGATGTCGGCCTGAGTTTTTATTTCGAAACCTCCTTGTGTACACCATGTACCCTGGAAACTTGTATGCGAAAGTTCGTTTGAAATAAACCTGAAACCGAGAAAACCGTGTGAAATCAATACTCCCCGAGGGAACTCGAAATTCTCCCTTTCGCCTTGAAAAAACTCCTTTCGGAAGGCCTACAAAACCACCCAAACTTTCGTAAAACTCCTTTCAAAAGAAGTAAATGCTTCCCTTGAACCCCCTATAAACGCCCCTAAAGTAACATAAGTACTTCCCACAGGAGCTGAAATAGACTCCTATTCAACCGCCTAAAAATTCCATAAACATCATTTAAAAACGCCTTGAGGAAGTAGAGAGAGAGAGAGAATACATTTATTGAGCGTCTAAATTGGGAGTGGTTCCTTATTCACTGGAGCCCATATGATGTCATGGCCGCCTGCGCCCGGTCGACCAGCGCTAGCTGGGTCGCGAGTGAGGAGCTGGACATCAAAATCTCCCATTGCTCTCTAAAAGAGGGGGTGGGGGGATGGAGGAGGGGTGGATGTTCTGAGCTGAAGTCGCACTCCCCAATTATGTGGCGGAGTGATCCTGGTTTTTTACAAAATTTGCATTCGGCCGAGTACTGTTCCGGGAACATGAGGTGTAGCCTTGTTTGGTGGGGGAAGGATCCAGATTGAATGAGGCGAAAGACTGTCTGCTGCTCCTTAGAGAGGCTAGGATGAGGTGGAGGGAGTGTCTGTCTTTCTAGCCGGTAGTGCTGCGTAACTTCTCTGAAAGTGATAAGTGGGCAGTACTCCACGCCTTCCTCCGTAGCCTGGGGTGTGAGTGCGCAGGCTTGTTGGTGGGCAAACTCGTTACCCTCCATGGAGGCGTGAGCAGGCGTCCACACCAATTTGATTTTTCTATTTGCTATTTTGTTCTGCAGCAATCTAAGGGTAACTGGTGACACCCATCCTGATTGGTAGTTCCGATATGCTTGCTGCGAGTCGGTGACAATTGTTTGTGCCGGCGTCTGTGTGAGGGCCAGAGCAATTGCCATCTCCTCCGCTTCAGTGATGTCCGTGGTCTTGACTGTTGCGCTTACCAGGAGACTGTTCTTGGTCGATACCACTATTGTTGCGTATGGCTTGCCTCTACAACGGGAGGCGTCCGTGTATACGACTCCGGGGTCTTTTCCAAAGCTCGTGTTGAGCGCTCGAGCTCTCGCTGCTCTTCTCGCCTCGTGATGGGTGGGGTGCATGTTTCTTGGCAGTGGGTGAATAATTAAAGACTGGGGCCAGGAGGTTGGTATCTGTACCTGCGGGATCGCGTCGAGGGCCGCCCACCCTATGTTGAGGAGAATTTTTCGTCCATCTTTAGTTCGGCTGAGTCTGGCCTTTTGACTTGATAGATGACCTTCGATCAATTCTTCTGCGGTGTTGTGTATGCCCATCCTGAGCAGCTTGTCTGTGGACGCGCTCATGGGTAGTCCTATGGCATGCTTGACTGACTTCCGTATGAGTATATTGAGGAGATTTATGTCGCTTTTGTTTAGTAAGAGGTACGGCGTGATGTAGGTTATCCTTGAAATGACGAATGCCTCGACCAAACGCAGGGTATCCGCCTCTTTCATTCCTCTCTTCCTTGTTGACACCCTCCTAATCATGTGCATTATTTGATCGGTAGTTTGCTTCAGTTTTTTTAGGGAGATGTCACTCTTGGTGTCTGCTTGTAGGTGAACTCCTAGGATTTTAATGCTGGGACTAGGAATTATCGCATGTCCCTCTAGTTGGACTTGGATGTCTTCCTTGATGTTCTTCTTGGCTTTCGGGCGGACAACAAGGAGCTCGGACTTTTGTGGCGCACACTGGAGGCCACAGGCCTTGGCATATTGATTTATGACGTCCGTTGCCCTCTGGAGTGTGTCCTGAATATCGCCGAGGGACCCGGTTCCCGTCCAGACGGTGATATCGTCAGCATAGAGAGCATGCCCAAGGTTATCTATGGCGTCGAGTCTTCTGGGGAGGTCAAGCAAGGCAACATTAAATAACAACGGTGACAGCACAGATCCCTGGGGCGTGCCTCTAGCTCCTAGCTTTATCGGGTCGGATGTGGCATCTCCTATCCTGAGTGCGGCAGTGCGGTCCGAGAGGAAGTTGCGGATGTACTCATACGTCCGCGTTCCGCAGTCCGTAGCATCGAGGTTCCTCAATATACTTGCGTGAGTCACGTTGTCAAACGCGCCCTTGAGATCGAGGGCCAGGATGGCCCGGGGGGAGTGGCGCGTAGCTTGCTTGAGTACCTCCTCTTTGAGTTGAAGGAGTACGTCCTGGGTTCCTAGATGTTTTCGGAACCCAAACATTGTCGTGGGCATTTGCTCTGTGTCGTCCAAATGTTTCTGAAGGCGGCCGAGCACAATCCGCTCCATGACTTTTCCAACACAGGAGGTCAGGGGTATTGGCCTTAAATTATCTATGTGGGGAGATTTTCCAGGTTTGGGTATGAATCTTATCTCGGCCGTTTTCCATTGAGCGGGGAGCTGTCCCGTCTCCCAAACAGTGTTGAGATGTTCCAACAGATTTATTAAGGAGTCGTCTCCAAGGTTATTTAGTAGTCTGTAGGTGATGGCATCCGGTCCCGGGGCACTGGACTTCCTGCTCTCGGCTATTGCTGCACGGAGTTCATGGAGGAAAATAGGACGATCGAGCTCTTCGTTGGGCTTGCCAGAATAGGGTCGGAGTTCTTCTCCAGGTTCCGTTTTGAGGTACCTGTCTCGGAGGTCCTGCGTTAGCTTCTCGGTGTCGCCTCCGTAGTTGTTAAGCGTGCGAACCATGCTGCGGTTGATCTCGCCCTTACTCGTGAGTGGATCGATTAGATGCCTCAGTAGCTGCCATGTTCTCTTAGTGGACAGAGTGCCTTGGAGGCCGTCGCACAGCTGGAGCCAGTTATCTCTGCACAGAGTGGAGGCGTATTCCGCTGCCGCCTTGTTGATTTCGTTGATTTTTTTGCGGAGTTTGCGGTTATGTCTCTGTCTTTTCCATCTTTTTGTGAGACATCGCCTCGCTTCCCACAGGTGGAGTAGACGGGCGTCTACACAGGGAGTCTGGTGCGTCGTGACAATAGATTGGGTATGCTTTTTCATGTGCTCTACTTGTTCCACGGCCCACTGCTCGTAGGTTTGCCTCTCTGGGAATGATGTTTTGAGTTGGTCTTCTCTGAACTTGTCCCAGTTGATTATCTTGACTTCCCCTGTCTTGGCCCTGAAGGAGTTCCCCCGCACAGTGAGTTTGATTATATTGTGATCGGAGCCGAGGTTTACATTTGTGTTTGTCCATGCCACATCTAGCGGGCCAGCCAGCAGTGAAAGATCGGGGGTAGTGTCTCTGGCTGTGCTTGTACCTTGGCGAGTGGGGGTCTGGGGGTCGTTTAGGAGGACTAAGTTGGATTGATCAATGAAGTTGGCAATTTCTTTGCCTCTTTTGGAGCAGAACTTGTATCCCCATAATGTGTGGGGGGCGTTGAAGTCTCCTAATAGAAAGGTGGGCCTGTCTTTAGCAACGCGCATGGTGTCTTGAAAAGTTTCCATAATTTCGGGCTTCCGATTTGAAGGGCGGCAATAAGAGTTGAGAATAAAAATGTTTTCAGTGTTGCCGATTTGACAGTTGTGGATTTCCACCAGGGTATGCTCGCACCCTTTCTGGGCCGTGACATGCTGCGTAGCCGCTATGTTTTTGTGAACAAGAATGGCAGTAGCCCTGCCCGATGGGTCGGAGTACGAGACGTATCCCGGGATTTTGGGTTTGCAGTTTGTTTCCTCTAATGCAATAATGTCTGGTTTCACTTCTAGGGTTTGTATATATTGCTGCAATTCTCCTGCCTTGTCTTTGAAGCCGCGGCAGTTCCACTGCAAAATGGTCGTTGTTTCGGCTCGTTCAGTGCGCGGCCTCATCTTGCGAAAGGGGATTGTTACCGGTTGACAACTTGCAATCGGTACCTGGCTTATTGTAAGGAGTCGCCCTTTTGGCTGCACGCTGGGTGAGGACAACTTGATTAACGCTAGCTTCGAGGTTGGTTATCCGCAGTGCGCTGGCGGCTCTATCCTCAAGCAAGGACTTTTGAAAGGCGTTCATCTGTTCGGCCATGAGTTGGACGGCATCCAGAATCGTTTGGAGTGGGTTCTTTCCACATTCGAGCCCATCCGTGGTTTGTGCGGTAATTTCGGCTTCCATGTCAGCTCCTCCTTCAGGAGTGCAGTCTTGTTGTGCGGCCGGGTTTTCCCTTCGAGCTTTCTTGCGTTTATCACCGGACCCGTGTGGTTGTGCCCTTTCTACCGCCTCCAGCCGGGTGTGGAGTGCCTGGATTAGTTCATTTTGCTTTTCGATTTGCTGGGCTTGCTTAGAGATGTGCTCTGCCTGTTGCTTAAGGAGAGTGCGTAATTGGTTACATTCGTGGCACGGACTTCTTGATGCTTTAGCTAACGGGGGAAAGTCTTTTGCAAAATCGAGAGCAATGGTAGATTCTTTGCCTGTCCAGCTCACCTTTTTGGTTGCATCGCTTTCTTGGGGTCTGTGTTGGGACGGCTGCCTTGTCCCCGATCTCGGACGGTGGCTTCGCGCTAGAGAGCCTCTTCGCTTGGCTGATGTGGTGGACCGGTCTGTGGAACGGCCTCTGGAATGATCATGGCTCCGTCCACGGGGGGTGGAAGACCGGGCCCGGTCACTGCTGGGGGTCCGGTCCCACCGTGATTCTCGAGCGGACGACTGCTGCTGCTTTCTGAACTTGCGTTGCCGGATGATGTGGGGTGTGATGAAGCGCTCTGGGCACCCCCTGGATGCCGTGAGATGGGGGCCCGAGCAGAGGGAGCACTTGGCTACGCAGGTGTGGTTTTGAACTGGGTCCCTGGTGCCGCACTGATGGCAGACCGTGACGCTTGGTTGAGGGCAGGCAGTGTTGCGATGACCTAACTCGTGGCAGCGGGTGCAAACCGCAACAGTCTTCTTATACAACGTACAGCGGTGTTCTGCGCCGTACAGTCTCACGTAGTGAGGAACCTTAGGCCCCGCGAATGTCAGAATAACCGTCGAGGATTCCTTGCCTATTCTCCTTTGATCCTTGCCTATACTCCACTTTGATCGCCTTAAATTCTCCCGATCATTTCTTAACACTCTCTAAATACCTCCTTTCTATCACCTAAAAACGCCCTGTTTTGAGGAGGTAAACAAAACCTCCCTGTTCTATGTAGTAAAAAAACTCCTACAAGGAGGACCACTAGAGGACAGGCGAAAAAGAACCTCTAGAGAGTATATGGGAGGAAAAAAAGTTTAGAGTGTATACGTAAACATAACCTCATCGCAGCAATCCAGCTTAAGCGGCTCCTCAGGTCTGCCACCCACCTGGCTCTAGGTGTACACAGAAACGTCCCACTCGCTAAATTGGAGGCTGCTCAGCCATACGCGTCACTGTCAGAGCAGGTGGACCTTCAGGAGGTGGCACAACACGCTCGTCTACAGCTTACTTGGCATGGCCGTCTTCTCTAATCCTGACTTCATTAAAAGGTATTGTCCTTACCCGATATTACAGAAACATACCCCCCTTGGTATCCCCTCCCTCGCGTAACAGCTCGTACCATTCCAATCAACGTATCCGCGACCTCACATCCAGGACGTCGTCGACCTCAAATATGCAGTGTTCGCTACGGCGATGTAGTAATAGTTACGTACACAGATGTCTCCTTCTCCACCAAAGACACCCGCGCGGTTACAGTAGTTTTCGTCCTGCCCACCCGCCCTTGCAGAGAATGTACTCGAGCGTACCTTCCGTCCTGTCTCTCGAGGCTCAAGCTATCACTGACACCATCTTTTCACTACACACTCCTGGTAACCACGTGATTCTAAGCGAGAGTCAGGATGAACTGTGCTTGTTTCAGGGGCAGTTGCTTCCCATCAATATGATGCGTACAATCCGCACTCATATGGCCAAAGACACCGGTACGAGCTAGGTTCTCTACTTGGTTTCTGGTCATACAGGCGCACCCTGCAACGAGCGGCGCATCAGGTCTCCCGTGCTCCGTCCCAGCAGGGATACTCGGAGACGCTCTGCCCAACCCCTTTCCAATCATCCACGTGGGCACAATGAGCCCGTCTACATCGACGCCCGATTCTACAACAGTTAGTGAGGAAGAGGTAGACTCAGGCAAACGTTTGTCTTATCTAGCAAGCGCCCACAGACAGCCTTCAAACCACACACATACTACATCGATTAAAAGACACCGCAGCCCTCCACGATGCTCGAAGTGTTCTCGCTTCCCAATACGCCACGTGTTCTTCGAGACTGTTCTGCTTCGCAATCATCACTCTCTACTAATCTTAATTCCCATTCACCTCCCACTCTTCTCTCCAAGACTGGCTCGCACCACCAGAGGGCCGGACCCAGTGGCCTGGTGCAAGCTCTGGTGGCTCACATTAGTGAGGTACTCCAATCTGTATGGATAATTTTTCCTTCCAGAACACTGGATTTTGGGGGTCTTTTTTTGTGTGTGAGTCAAGAAAGTTTATCCACAACAACCTTCATTGCCATTACCACGCAGCCTAGTAAATTCTCGAGAACTGTGTTCTTCACCCCAACATTTAGAATAAGTATACTGAAAATGAATGGCACATTTGGATCAATTGGGGAATTCCATTCATAACAAATGGGTCAGAAAGAATTACCAGAACATACCTTAAACTTCCCTTCTGACCCTGTATGTCATACTACAAAAAGCCCGTACTTTAAGGGGTCGGGTAATGTGGAGCTACGGGCCCGTCTATAAAAGTCACAATAGTTTAGGTGGCTCGTAGACAACGCTGATATAAAGCATCTAAAGAAGATAAAAATGTAACGAATTGTGCTGAAAACAAACTGATATAATACACCAACATACATGTGGCGCTAACCTACCCAATAGCTTGCTTGCTGCAGTGGCGGGAAAACAAAGACGGGGATTTTAAGTATCTCACCTAATATTCGAATGGTGTCTTTTGTAACTATAACCACATTCTATAATTGTGTACGGGGGTGGATGAAAAGGCTTCAATATGAGAAACCACAAGAATGAGAAGCGAAAAAAATACCATGCGCTCAGCCATAAAAATTGGATAGGAATATGTTTTATACACTGCCCAATGCATTCTCCTCAGCGTATTTTTTAGTACTCCTTTCGTTAACAAGACACACGGCTGGCTGTCGCAACGGTCCGAGTCGTTTCTAGCGCTGCCAGCCATGCTACCGTCGGTGCCGCAAATTGGGAGCTTGCAAAAGCGCCTCGTTCGCTCTTCTGAGAGCCCTATAAGACAGCATGTGGTGATTCTCTTATTTGTACTGACGTTGAACGTCAGAAGTACAGTAGAAGGCATTTATTTAGTCTTGGCCTAAATGAAAAAGATTTGTCTTCTAAAAACATTTATTCCTTGTTGTCATAAATGCCTTTATGTCTTTATATTGGTTAAACCTTGAACCTATTCTGTTGTGTGCCAGGACATAACTTAAAGTTACGGTGTGGAGTGTGCCCTGTCACTCTCGAATTCCAGGGATTCAGACTGAAAAACAAGTGACTGGTGCGGCTTCTTGGGCACATACCGTTGACATAAGAACATTACCCTGCACCTACCTCCAGTCATCAATCAGACGACAGTTTTGCAAATCAAAGCAAAAAGTCTGGAGTACACAGACTGACAAGAGGTTACACCTAATAAAATCACACTTGGTACCACACGACACTTACACGCGCAACAGGCGCACAGAAGTTACCTTGGCCAGATTGGATATATTTAATCAGGTTGTAACACACCACCGCCTAGTAACTGGATTTCTGAGAGGCCTGTGTAGCTGGTGTGGAGATGGCCTATTTGTGATGCTTATCCTCATACGCTGCAAGGCACTAGACACAACACGACGCAAACTTTTCCCAAAACTTTACACACAACAGATTCCGGCGACCCAGTTATTTCTAATAAACGCGTGTAACAAACGCGTTTTAATTTACCTAAGGGTAATACGATTTTTAAAGCGGAATTTATGCAATGTATATTAACAACCTGACTCCTTACGCCAGCCATCCTGATTGCCTTCTTATTTATTCCCCATTTATTATTACTGAAAATCTTAATAATATTGTTTGGCATCATTGTTCGAAGATAACAACCATTTGGCACTGTTTTTCCTTGGTTGGTTTTGCGCCGGAAAAACATAACCACCGTCATCATTAAAAGAAAGCAATTTGCCTAAAATGGCAATTTTAACAAAGGCAGCGAAAACTGCACGTCGGCTTCGTAGTCGGGTGCTAAATAATTATTGCGAAGGCAATTCTTGCGACGTTTTTACTATTGTATGCGTGATGGCAGCTTATTGCCATAACAAAAAAAAAATAACATATTCCTCCTAAAAGCTAGCCGGGCTTTTATAAGAACAAGTGCTGCGCAAAACCTAATAGCAAACCCTACGCTGCCTGCAAATGTACCAGTTTCAACCACATAATTGTGTGCTAGGTCTCAGTAACACAACAGTAGGTTTTCATCCACAACTACTGTCCTTTTGAGCAGCATGGTTCCACACCACGGTAAAGTACCTAAAAATAAATAGCCTGCACATAAAACTGGCGGGAAGTTTGGGACCAATACTGAGAAGGTGGATCCTAAGTGCATTGGTTGCAGTGGCTTTTTGTCTGTAAAACAGGCAGCTTTTCATACTTGACAGCCATACGACACCAGTTACTCGTGCCCCCCCCCCCCCTCCCGGTAACCTTTGCGGACACGCTAGAAAAAGATCAACAAAAAACCTAAAAATAACTGTTGTGTAGGTCAAACAACCAGACATTGTACGCCAGGGGGTGCGCGACGCATGCTGGGCCGGAAAAATTACCTGCCTTTCAAGGATGCAATCGAGGAGGGGGTTTTATTTTGCAGTCACATTATCGCTACTGCCAAGTTATCATGCCCTTGCTGGCATGAGACAGGAAAGAACCAAAAATACGCACACTACATGTCTAATAGAAAAAATGTTTAGGCAGAGACGCATGGCGCAAGCTTAGTAACAATTTTTGCACTGTTGTGTAATGCGGCAAATAGTACAACGGTATTCTACTTTTCTTCACTATAACTCTACGGGCGGCATTTCTTACACCCTTTCAGTATGTGCGCGCACTGGCGGGTGACGGCCTCCCAAAAAGGAATAAATACCCAGACTGCCGAATAAAGCGAAAGAAAATTTCGAGAATATGGTCATGCCCCATTCCCAGTTGGAAAACTTGGACTGGATGGTCAGGCTTCAAAAATGGCGAAGGCTTTTTATTGTGAATCACAATAACTGTACCTGCTTTTTTTTGTTGCCCCTGACATTTGTGGGCAGTCTTTTGATTATTTTACGTACTGGTGAACATCATTGCGTTGAAGTAGAGGGGCACAAAAAGAGAAAAGTCAAGGACAAATCCAAGCAACACCTCCAACAAAGCGTGTGTACACTGGGTGAGTTATTCAATCTAGTATCGTATCCAGAAAAAAGGAATATTTTATTATCTAAGTATAAAAAATAAGGTGTGAAAGCCTTTGGTTTCTAGTGCTAGTATGTCGTGTTGATATTGGGTGCCAACAAATTGGTTGATAAGCAGTTCACCTTTGCTGAGCAAAGAAAGAAATCAAGGTGGAAGCACTTTCTCCAGGATTCCAAGCTTGGGATACCGCTAGTAAGCATTAACTGTGAGGGGGAATCGGTGCATAAATATTAGGAATAAATGAGCCATAAAGCTTTTCTTTGATTTGTTTCGGGATCTACGAACGTTTTAATTAATTTAGGGGTCCCAAACTATACCAGCATATTCACGCTTCGCCCGAATAAAGGTAAAGTACCAAACTAGTTTCAATTTGGCGAGGGAATTTTCCGTTTGTGTGTTAAGAAGCATATTATACGGAATGCAGAAGAGGAAATATTTTCACTGTGGAAATTCGACGAGAGATATACGGGTAATGTGAAACCAGGGTATTCATGACTGCTGACTTGACGCAACGGTGATGATCATACAGTATATTTGTCATCGTACGGCAGTTTCTTTTGTGATATGCAAAGAGTGTTTTATTTATTTTATTACCATGTCACAGAGATTGCCCCGTTAAAGAATGCTAGTAATATTGGCCTTAAGTTGCGATCAATATCAGAACAACAGATATCTCGAAATAAAAGGGCTTCCTCCGCCAACAATCGAATTTCAACAATATCTTTCATGTGCATAAAATAGTCATTGCTCCTGCAATAAAACTCAACCTCTCCGGCACACTCCTGTGCGGAACACCCAAAGAAACAACAAAAAGTCTTATTCTACCCCATCAGTTGGAGAGCCGTAGCATTTTTAGGGGGCCCGGCGCAGCTGAGGCAGGCAAACTAGGAGACAACGGGGAAGCAAGGGTACGCTGGGAGGCAGCCAGGACTAGAGCTTAACGAAGAACCTACAGACGTAACTGAGAGCGTTGACGGAGGCCATTTAGTGGAAACTATGCAGCAAACAATTTCGTAAAAGACAAAAGCAGACCCCGTAAGCGGAAAAGCAAAAACAAATGCAATAAATATTCATTCAGCTACATAAATAGGCAGGGAGGCATTATGCCAGATAAGTGCGTGTAAATTCAAAAGCAACTTGAACGGGAAGGAATACACGTGTACGCTTTAGCCGAAACTCACCTCCGGGACCTAGAAGCCCCACCCATCATAGACAATTATGTCGGGGAAGGTTCCAACAGGACCACAAGAATGAAGAAAGCGGGAGGTGTTGGCATGCACATTAAACAAGGAACCGACTGGCAGAGATTGCATGAAAGCTGTAAAGAGCATTTATGGGTTAGAGGCACCATAGATGGGAAAATACATGGTTAGGAGTAGTGTATCTGTGGACGGGAGTGGTGCCACGGAGGAAAACGAGGAAATGGTAAACTGTTTGAGAAGAGATATAAACGAGTTCAAAGATTCGGGCGAAATAACCATAGTTGGAGATATGACTGCCCATACAGAAGGTTTGGATGGATACAAAGACCACAATGGTTCTCTTTTGATAGATCTATGTCAGGAAAACCGGCTTGTAATAGTAAACACCGAAAGCAAGTGTGATGAACAAATAACATGGGAAAGCGGTAAAAGACAGTTAAGCATAGACTACAGTTTAGTATTCGACAAAGTATATGGAAGGCGTCGGGAAACGATGACACATGAAATTCGAACAGACAGCTTAGGAAGCGACCAAAAGCGCTTTAGCTTGCCCTTTGAAGGCGCAACCCGGACAAATGTATAAATAGGTACAATAGAAGGAAATAATTTGAATATTGAGCAGTAAATATTATCGCTGATGAATGGGAAGATGAAATCAATAAATACCCAGGCAAAAATTGGGATTAGGACGAAATGATTGCGTTCATAAAGGGTAAGATGAATGAAGCAAAGCAACGAAACTGATGGAAAGGGAACAAAAAGCCGAGAAGCTGCTGGAATGAGGAAATAAAAGAGGCTATTGACCAGCGAAGAAAGGCGTCGAGAGAACATAGAGAAGCAAAAATAACTGGTATGGAACGTGAGGTAGTGAAGGAGAATTGGGATATCTACCATGGGAAAAAAACTAGAACTCCAGAAAATGGTGCAAGCAAAGATCAAGCAGAAAACCGTACAATAGATGGCAGAAATACGGAAGAAGAACAAAAGCGCATCTAACCAGCTTTGAAACCATGTAAAATCACTAAGCTCAAAAAACGATACCCATCAAATATTCCTGATTGATGAGGAGGGGGAACATATAAAACGAGAGTACGCGTTGGCGCATATTCATCGAGTGATTAGTTGGAAGTTTAGGACAATAGTGGTAGGGAAACCAGCATCGATAACATCAGCGCCACAGAAGACTGCGGTAAGGGAAATAATATTGAGCAACCTTGATTGGAAAAAAGCAGAGCGAAAGGTTTCCCCCAGACAGCAGTGGGCCCGGACGGATTAACAGTGCAACTGATAAACCTGCTTGGACCTAAAAGTAAGGAATCGTTTATGAGAGCAATAGATAAGGTAATAAAGACCAAACAAATCCAGAGGACTGGTTAGAAAGTAGGAGAAATTAAATATATAAAGGCAGAGGAGACAAAGGCAGTATTGATTCATACAGACCACTCAAAGTAATTTCAGTGGTGTATGGATTTGTAATGCAGGCGATAAAATCAGAAATTCAAGAATGCATGTAAGAAATAAATTCTTGGCAAACAGCAGAATGAATTTAGACAATACAGGCGACTGTCTTGTCTAAATGCATTGCGTTAAATG
Source organism: Haemaphysalis longicornis (assembly GCF_048455015.1). Classification (NCBI taxonomy): domain Eukaryota; kingdom Metazoa; phylum Arthropoda; class Arachnida; order Ixodida; family Ixodidae; genus Haemaphysalis; species Haemaphysalis longicornis. Next base: position 90,659,160 of record NW_027526214.1, read on the forward strand.
CAATGCATCATAACGCAATGCGTTGAAATTGCGAAAACACAGAATAAACCACTATGAATTACGTTCTCGGACATTAAAGGGGCATATGACAACGTAAACAGAGAACTGCTGTGTAGAACGCTGAAACTCCAGGGATTGGATGACGAGTTATAATAGTTTCTTATAGCAATCTATAAAGACAATAAAGTGCACCTTACTTTGGAAGGACAGAAATGCGCCCAGGTGGTCAACATCCATCGGGGACTAAAACAGGGATGCTCTTTGAGCCCAATACTGTTCATGCTTTACATGGCAGGGTTACAAACGATACTGGAAAAAAGTCAAGTAAGGTTTAGCTTAACCCATACGCTTCAAGGCGAAGTGGTACAACCGCATATTCCGGGAATGTTATACGCAGACGACATTGTTCTTTTAGCTCATAACCAATCCGATAAGCAGCGGCTAATAAATATTGGCCGCCTGGAAGCCACCGACCTCGGGTTAGATTTCAGTGCAGAAAAATCAGAATAACGGTTTTCAATGACGCTACCACTGATGTAGTGTCTATCCAGCAAGGCGAATTAACTAGAGTAAAAGAATTTAAATATTTGGGAGTGTGGATAAACGAAGGGGATAACTACTTAAGAACTCCCCAGGATCAACCTAAGGTTAAGGGAAAGCGAAACGCAGCTCTAATAAAGCATAGAGCTCTGTTGGAGTATACCAGATATGAATTAGTGAAAGGAATGTGGAAAGGAGTAATGGTTTCAGGCCTTACGTTTGCGAATGCTGTACTCTGCTTAAAATAAGACGTTCCAGCAGGCCTGGAAGTGAACCAGAGAATGGTAGGACGTTCGACCTTTGGCGCGCATGGAAAAACAACTAACAAAGCAGTTCAGGGAGATATGGGGTGGGCGTCGTTTGAAGTTAGAGAAGCACAGAGGAAAATATGCTTTGAGATGAGGTTGAGTTCAATGGATCAACGAGGGTGGGCAGCTAAGGCGTTTAGGTTCCTATACTTGAAAAGCGTGGACACGCAGTGGTTAAGAAATACCCGAAGGCTAACGATGAAATACGGAAAGAAGAGTGGAGAATACAAAACGGCCAAGGAAACCAATAAAGAGGCAAGGCAAATTGAAACGAATAAATTTCGGGAAAAAATGGAAGCTAAAACGTCGTTAGAGGTATACAGGGCTGAGAAATTGAACATTAGAAAGAAAAATTTCTACGATAATTCCCAGGGCAGTGCTTTGCTTTTTGAGGCTAGAGCAGTTTGCCTCCAAATTAAGAGTTTTGTGGGGAAGAATGGACAAAATGATGGGGTATGCGTGGTCTGCAGAAAAGAAACCGAAACTATGCGGCACACAGTGTTAGAATGTGAGGGAATCCATCCAAATCTACATGAAGGGAATATTGGGCTTCCAGAAGCCCTAGGACTTAAGGGTATCAGAGAGGAAGTTAACTTCAAAGCTGTCGAGGGGACGAAAAGAACAATAAAAAGCTGGTGGACGAAAAGCAGACAGGGGAATATTGCCTAGGACAGTTACCACTTGTAACAGGGAAAAAAAAGTATTTCGGGCCTAATAATTTTAGTGCCTGCCCTAAGCAGCGCTAGTATTAAACCAAGAGTGTAAAACATGGTTGTATTAGTCCTTTTTGGTAAGATGACATGTCATCACCCCGCTTAAAAGGGGAAACCAATAGCAATCATCACGAACGCCTCCAAAACTGCCACCTCTGTGTCCTGCGCGGTGCAAGGGCCCGGCCTTAATTTCACTAGAACTCTTGATGATGATAATGATGATATCTGGATTTTAATGGCGCAAGGCCAGCTAAAGGCAAAGAGCGCCAAACAAAAGTGATTTCATGACAGCGATGTGAAAGTAAAAGTAGAGGGTTTCAGTAAACATACACAAACTAATGAAGATGACTGGTGTAAAGGACCAGGTTATCATGATGCATGATAAGAGGTGAGATGTAAAAAATTGACGTCGGTGAGAAACTTAAAAACAAACTTGGTGGAAAACATGGGCTCGTCTCCTTGAAAGTACAATGGGTGAAAGGGAACGTGTTGTCTGTATAGTTGTGGGAAGTGTTTTCGTCGTGTTGTGACGAGTGCCTTGAATTGGATGAGTGCGTGGATTACGGATAGCCCCTCTCCACACCTGTTGCACATGGCTCTTGGAGATCCAGTGAGCAAGTGCGAGTCTGTTGTATGTGTGTGGCCTATCCGTAACCTTGCTAGGGTCACTTCGGTGTGTATGTTATGAGTCAGTTGTGTATCGTCCCAAGTGTGGCTTTATTTTAAGTGTGGCCATGTTTTACGTAGGTGTTGTCTGATGACTCTCATCATGTCAGTGTACGGTACTGTTGATATGTCTAGAGTGTTTCTCAGTGCAGCAGCAGCGGCCATTTCATCAGCAAACTCATTGCCCGCGATGCCAGCGTGGCCTGGAACCCAGCAGATGGTAACATTCAGACCTGACGCATACGCCGACATCAAAGATTTAAAAACCAGATTGACAATGTAATGTTTTGAAGACCTTTGGGATGATAATGTACGCACGACGCTTAGTGAATCCGTGAAAATGATGGAGTTGGCGATATTAAGTTCATCGATGTGATTTAAAACAAGGAGTATACCATATGCCTCCCTGGTAAAAATTCTAGAATTCACATTCATGGTTTTACAAGCACTGAAATTGGGTCCGTGTGCAGCACAAGACACCGCAATGGATGTTTTTGAAACATCAGTAAAAAATTCTGTTGCCCCATATTTCGCCTGGAGATACATGAAATGCTGCAAAACGGCGGTTGTGGGTACCGTGCTTTTCTTAAATTGCGTAAACAACAAATCACACAACACAGGACGAAGATTCCATGGGACTATAGAATCAATGACAGATATTGTAAAAATGTCTAAAAACGAGACAGAAAGTTCAGAGGCTTTCTCCCTCGCCCTGAGCGAGAAAGGCGCAGAAATAGATGGACCATGTAAAAACAGTTGGAATGTAGATGTATCGTTCATTATAGACTTAATGGGATGGTGAGACATTGATGAAACTTTAAGAGCATATAGCAAATCGACATACTCGCGCTGGTACCCCAGGCACCATCTGTCACACTCGACGTACAAACTTTGCACGGGGCTAGTCCGGCAAGCACCAGACGCAAGTCGAAGGCCCAAGTGCTGCACTGGGTCAAGCATTTTCAAAGCAGTTTCCCTTCCTGAACCATACAAAACACTCCCATAGTCTAACCTCGAGCCTACCAGGCTGGTAAACACTCGCAGCAGAAGTTGTTTGTCAGCACCGTACGAGTGATGCGACAAGACCTTTAGAATATTCAGTGTTTTAATACATTTGTGTTTCGGTTGTTTGACATGAGGGATAAAGGAAAGTTTTTCATCAAATACTATACCTAGGAACTTGTGTTCTTTTTTGACCGGTATCGAGACACCATTCAGTTTGATGCCTGGATCTGGCCTGATCCCACGGCTTTTGGAGAACATAACACAAGTGCTCTTAACTGGGTTTAGCTTATAACAGTTCTGATCAGCCCAGCCAGCTTGCTTATTAACACCAAGCTGGACTTGGCGTTCGCAAATTGACATATTACACGACTAAAAAGATATTTGGACATCATCTACATTCATTGTACAGGAAATGGTTCGTGGCAACGCCTTTCGAAGTGAGTTTATCTTGACTATGAACAACGTACAACTCAAAATGCCACCTTGAGGCACACCATTTTCCTGCACAAAAACATTTGAAAGGGCAGTACCAACTCTTTCACGAAAGGTTCGTTCTGCCAGGTAGCTATAAAGAGTGTTAAATAAATTGCCCTAAACACCGAATGATTTCAGGTCGCTAAGTATCCCGTATCGCCAAGCAGTGTCGTAGGCTTTCACAAGATCAAAAAAGACCGTAGCACAAAACTGTTTGTGGACAAAGGCATCCTTTATAGACGACTCAAGGGTGACGAGTTGGTCGCTTGTGGATCGCCCCACCCTGAAGCCGGCCTGGCAGCTCTCGAGAAGACCATTGTATTCTAAGAAGTACACGAGCCTCCTGTTAATCATCTTCTCGAGAAGCTTGCACAGGCACGTTGTGAGGGCGATGGGTTGGTAACTGGCGGTAGAAGACGGGTCCTTACCCTCTTTCAGGAACGCCACTACACAAGCCTCCCTCCAAGATTTCGGAATGTGCCCCGAAAGCCATATGTTGTTGTATAAGTGTAGGGGTGTTTCAAGAGTATATGGGTGTAGGTGTTGTATCATTGTGTATGTAATCTGATCGGCGCCTGGAGCTGAAGGTTTACATGTGCTCAGGGCAGCCTTCAGCTCATAGAGAGTCAATTCAGAGTTGTAACCAGATTTTGACCTGTTATTATCATGTAAGGACTTCTTTTCACAAGCAGTTTTATGTCTCAGGAAAGTGTTTGTGTAGTGTGCAGAGCTGGAAACGTGTTGAAAGTGTTGTGCAAGTGTGTTAGCCTGGTCTTCCAGTGTGTCCCCTGTTGTACTAACCAGGGGGAGGCTGTGAGTCTGTTGTCCGTTTAGTTGTCGTATTCGTGTCCAGACTTTGTGTGTGTCTGTGTAAGAGTTTATGGATGTCAAGAAGGTGTGCCAACTCTCTCGTTTTGCCTCACGGCGCACACGTTTTCCTAACGCCTTGGCCCGTTTGAACAAGAGGAGGTTTCCCGACGTGGGGTACTGACGAAGGACACCCCACGCCTTGTTCTGGGCCTCTCGCGCCCGCCTACAGTCCTCATTTCACCACGGCCTCCGCTGGTTGCGCGGGGCACCAGAGGCGTGGGGAATGGAGTTTTCGGCGGTGTCGAGGATGTGCGCCGTGAGGAGTTAGGTAGCTTCTTCAACTTGCAGGTGTCCTATGGATGTGTGGTGTAGTTTCGATGTCTCTGTAAATGTGTTCCAGTTAGCTCGAGCCTCATTAAACCTATTATGGGAAGATGAACTGCTTGGGCCTTTACCTCTATATGTCAGTGAAGTAGGCAAGTGGTCACTGCGATATGGGTCAGTGCACACACCCCACTCAAGGCATGGAAAGAGAATTGCCGAACCAATAGCCAAGTCAAAATTTGAGTATGTGTTGTGTCCTATGTTATGGTATGTAGGCTGTTTATTGTTGAAAAGGCATGCTCCAGAGGATGTAAGAAACCTCTCTATGAGGCGGCCCCGGGCATCTGTATGAGAAGAGCCTCATAAAGAATTGCAAGCATTAAGGTCTCTGTTAAGATGTATGGTTCGGGCAGTTGGTCAACCAGCGCCTCGAAGTCAGAGCTCAAAAGTGTAACATCAGGAGGAATGTATATGGAGCATACCGTTCTCAACCTATTAAATATTATTAGGCGTATTGCTAAACCTTAAGGACAGTGTTCAGAGTGACAGGGTGGCAGGCTAAGGATTTGCGGGCAATTATGGCCACACCGCCAGAAGAGTGTGTGCAGCCATCCCCGTCCTTTCTGAAGACCATGTTCAACATTCCAAGCACACACACTCAAGAAATGTGTGTGCTTGGAATTCAAATGTGTTTCATGAACACACATTACACTTGGCTGATTAGCGTGCAGTATTTCGTATACATCGTCAAGATTTTTAAGAAGGCCTCTACAGTTCCATTGAATTATGTTTTCTCTTCCCATTATTTAGTGTGAGAGCTACTGGAGTGTGTGTGTTTGTTTATATGTCGTCTTTCGTGGCTGTGACTCTCGCCTTTTTTGGCTTGTCGGGAGGCTTTGGCGTCGGGACGCGTTCCTTGCGGTGCACCGCAGGCAAGAACGGCCCGACGTCCATCTCGTCGTCCGATGTCCTGGGTGTGCCCGTGGAACCGGGCCCTCCGGACTTGGCCCCCCTTCGGGGGCCCTTCGTTTGACCCGCCACCACCGGTGGTGTCCGAGGCACCAGAAGTGGCACGGGCGCTGCGGTGGCGGTGGGAGCCGGCGCGGGGCTCGTGGTGTCCAGGTCAACCTCCAACGCACTGGATGATGTGGAGGCAGGGATGGGAGCGGCGCTGGTCCCGATGGAAGAGGTTGCCACCACAACCGTTGCTTTCTCAGCGAGCGGTGCGGAGGCGGGTTGGGCTGCCAGGGCAACCCAGGGGGGGGGGGGCAGGAAGGGGCCAAGTCCGACTAGCGGTACTGGGTCCCCGCCGAAACCAGACGCCGCTCCGCCCCCCGGCGAGCTGCGTCGGCGTACCTCCCCAGGGGGAAAGAGGCGAACCTCTTTCGCGCCTCTGGAAAGTTAAGGTTCTCAGTGACTTTCACTCTGATGATTTTCTTTTGCTTGAATTTCTCGCATGCTCTAGAGCAGGCCCCCTGGGGTCCCTGGCAGTTAGCACAGATGAGGGTTTGCGATGGGCAGTTGTCTGATGCATGATCATATTGTGCACACTTCGCGCATATTAGTTGACCACGGCAGGCGGTAGTGCCATGCCCGAACCGTTGGCACTTGAAACAGTGCCGCGGGTTCGGGATGTACGGCCGGACAGAACAATTAATGAAACCTGCTTTGATGGATTCGGCGAGTGTGGAACGGTCAAATGTCAAGATAATATGCTTTGTTATGATCTGTTAATCATCTCGCCGCATGGTGATGCGCCTCACTGCCGTCACTCCCCCGCCTTTCAGACCTTCGAGCAGATCGGCTTCCGTCTCATTTAGCAGGTCTGTCTCAGAAATCACACCCTGAGGGATATTGAGGCTACGGTGGGGTGTGACTCTGATGTTCCGATCTGCCATGCGATTCTGCGTGAGGAGGCTTGTGGCTTGCTGGTGAGTGTTCACCTCATCCAGAACTTCGCCGGTTCTCAAGACTTGCCCAAGATGCCTTCAAGGAATTTGGTGATAAGGAACACTGAGTGGGAGGAGATAGGATTTGACTTGTCAAGAGATTCAAGAATCTCGAAGCACGGATAGTTATCTGGCTTTTGGGATGCAATTGTTGGCAAGGGTTGGAATGAAGCTTCGGTGCGGCCCTTTTTTGGGGCCGATCACGTTTTCGGGGGTTTGAAAAATGCCATATGATACATTGGAAAGCAGGGAGACTGGGGTACGTTCTCCTTTGACCTTACCCTGGTAGTCAAAGAGGTCCCGGAGCTCCCTGCCTGGTAGACAGGCAAGGAGCCCATCGGCCGGAGCTTTACCAAGGCTCCGATGGCCACCGTTCGTTGTTTCTAACCCTCCACCTATAAACACATCGCCACGGTTGGACCAAGCTTATGTTTTGGGTGCTCGGGGTCCGCGGTATCACCAGTACCGTCACCAAGATTGCTCAAGGGGCCCCATGCGGAGCACTAGAACTCTTAATAGTAACAGCAGTATCTTTACGGCAGGTGCTTATGGTGTACTTCTTGTTGTTAATCATATCCTTCAAATTCACATCCCACAATCCATTATATATACAGACTCCCTCAGTGTCGTGCGGGCGTTGTCGTCAACAAAGTCTTCAAGAAAATCACGTTGTAAATCTAATAGTCCAGGGTATTATGTCTGTGTGTGTCCACAAATTTGAACTAGTCTTTTGCTGGGTCCCTGGCCACTGTGGTATAGCCGGGAATGAAGCAGCGGATCGAATGGCTGCTGCTGCTAAACTCTTGAATACAGTAGACATAACCACATTACCCTATACCGACGTGAAACCACACATTAGACTACAACTTCGCAAAACATGGCAAACACACTGGAGCGAACAAACAGACAACAAGTTACACGTAATAAAACCTCACTTGGGACCATACACCACCGACAAACGCAATAGATACACTGAAATCGCCTTGGCTAGATTACGGATAGGGCACACTCATGCAACACACTCGCCCCTTCTCACTGGATCTCCAAGACCTCTGTGCAGCAGGTGCGCAGAGGCCCTATCCGTGATGCACATCCTCATACAATGTAAGGCACTAGACACTACACGACGCAAACACTTCCCTCAACTACACACACGACATATTCCACCACACTCATCATACTTCTCAGGAGATGATGCCATGTTTTCTGTTCAGCGCACCTTTAGGTTCCTATCAGAAGTTCACATTTTACAACTCATCTCATACCACCCAAAGCTTTACTTTACCCCTGGCCATATACCCGAGCCACCTTATTTATCTTTTAACCACTCTTGTTCTTCACCCTGGCCATTTACACCAGCCGTGCTCATAGTTTTTAACTGATTTTATTTCGTGTCCTCTCCTCATCAAATCACTTTGTCTTTGGCGCTGTTTGCCCATGTCGGTCTGGCGCCAATAAAATCAAACCATCATCATCATCATGTCAACACCCCGCTTCAAATGAGAAACCAAAAGCAATCGTCATCATCATCAATTGTGACCCCTGGTTTGCGGTTTGTTAGATAATTTGGAACCCATGGGAAGACAGTTCTCGGAGGCCCACTTTTCGCATGTTGTAATTAGACAATGCGGGCTGCAATATTTGGAACTGCAGACAATTCCTTGTAATAGTTATGTGCCATCGGACATCGCCACAACCAGGAGACAACCAGCCCCAATATTTAGGAGCTGCAGACAATACCTTATAATAGTTATGTGCCATCGGACATCGCCACAACCAGCAGACAACCAGTCCCACCTGTGAACAAAGAAGATCGGTCTGCGCGGGCTTGAGGTGCCGCTTCATCGCCTGGGGTTGGCATTATCAGTGCCGGCTCTTTTATAATTTGGGGCTTCAGAAACGGGATATTGCCGCCCGGTAGTTTGTTCTGCTCTTGTGCGCTTCATAGAAAATTCCAAAAGATTAAAAACCTATTTCGTATCTTATTCTGGACCATCACCAAAGCCCTTCAAAAGCATCCATTTCAGACAATTTTTATAGTTCTCTTCGCGCTCCTACTCTTTCTTCGTATCCTTCTTCTTATTTAGTTATTTATTTATTTCCTGTTTTGTTTTTGTTTTGTTTCAATATTGACAAGTTTCCAACCTCGATTCGTCAAACACAAGAAAAAAAAGCTTCCATTTTTTTCTAAATTCCCCCAAATCATATACACAGGCAGTAATCTCATTGCAATTGACGACTGATGTTTGGCAGCTCTCCTGATTGCGTATGCGCCAATATTGAAGGAACAACATCAACAACCGCGGCTTTGGTTGCGATCGTTTGTCGGCTCTCTCGCTCTCTGCCGTTCTGGACCTCTGCGACCATCTGCATCTACCATCAAATAAACCCTCTTTCATTTTGGTGGAGATTGCGGTTCTACAGCTACGCCCGTCTCGGTTCCGGAAGCAATCCCCTCAAGGCTCAAGGATCGCGTCAGCCCGCGTTGGTCGACGTTCCTGATCAAGCCCTGGAAATACGCAATCGCACCATACCAACGGCCATGCCTGGCGGTAACGACACGCCCAGTGTGCCTCCGAGCCCAGCTATAATCTGCGCTGGCGTTCTCAGTGAACGTGAATATGCGAAGTTCAACGGCGATGAGGAGCAAGACGTTGAGGACCGGTTGGCGTCTGTGGTGATGGGGCGCCCTCTGGTGGAGCGCCCGCGCACTGTGTGCGCTTGTGTTGTAATAGTTTGTAACTAGATGTCGTTGCGGTGGGACGCACGTGAGGGGAATGCTCCAATCACGTGCGTATGGTCTGGTTGTGCCGTTTTGATGTGGAATAAATCATTTTTTTGTCTGGGGTTCAAGCAGCGAGGTCGCACTGCCTTGCGGGCTTGTGCCTGGGCCGTCGCGGTGCGCCTTCGCCCCCGCCGCTGCCGAGGTCGCTCGCCGTCGCCCACGACACAATATCTTTTGGCGACAAGGATGGGATCCTTTTCTTCTGCTGCGACAGCGACATCGTTGACGTTTCCGGCAGAATGAAAAAGTGCGTTGTTTGACCTCGCTCGAGTGTGACTGTCTGGCGCTTCTGGCGTCGCAAGGCCTAGCGTTTTTATGTTATCATGCTCGTCGAACCATCACCTAGGCCTCGCCCTACTTCGTTCTTCTGCTTCTGCTCCTGCGTCTCTCTCCTTCCTGCTTGGCAGCATGGGCTTCTTCGATAACCTGCCCGTTTTCCTCGAATTGCCGGGGCCGCCTCCAATTCCGTTGCATGACTGGAGAAAATTGTTTCAGGCCCATCTCGAGACGGCTGGCGGCAGCGAGTGGAGCGACGGATGGCGCGCGTCGGCGCTCGTCAGTGTTTTGGGTGGGGAGGGCAACGGAGGTATCTTGCCGAGAGAGATCAGGAGGAAGAAAGAAGGGACGCCAGTAACGTGACCGACTGTAATGGGACCAACCTTAACGTGGCAGTCTCTGCCACAGACTCAAGTGTGACGCATCATCGGCTGCGGCCGTTTCGAAATTCGACCAACTCGTGGAGCAGCTAGACGGGCTCTTCGCCGCGTCCACAAAGAGGCTTGTTGAACGACACGAGTTCACAAGCCATCGTCACTAACAGGGAGATAGTTTTTTAGAATACGTGACTGCTCTAAAAAAGAAAGCCGTACGCTGCAGGTTCGGGCTGACATACGCAAGCACGTCCGAGATCAAATTATACACTGAACATCTAACCCCAAAGTTAGAGAAAAGCTCCTCGCGCATGGCGAAAAGTTATCTTTGGAGAAGGCTGAAGAGATTAGTCGGAGTTTTGAATCGTTGTCATTGGCGAATCAAGCCTTCGGTTCGCATCATCATCAAGTACAAGCAGTAGGACGACGCGGAGAAGGTGGTGTCGCGGAAGATGGCAGTCGGGGAAGCCGGCGCGCTCAAGATGGTAGCGTGGAGAATCAAGATGGCATGGGCCACCGTGGAAGCCGGGGTGCTCACGATGGCGGCATACGAATTCAAGATGGCCTGACCAGCCGGGGAGGCCGTGACGTCATTCCACCGGGTTCGGGAAGACAAGAGGGTAGCCCCCAAGATGGACGTTTCCATTCGCCGACAGCTGCAGAGTTTCGCGGTACAGTCCAGCCGAAGAAGTTTGCAGGCAAGCTTAAGTTGTATGAACGATGCGGAAATAAATGACATAATTCAGCATTTCAAAATTGTCCAGCCCGAAATCGGTGCAGCAACTCTTGTAACAAGTGGGTACATTTCGCGTCGATGTGCCGCAAGCCGGCACCAGTGCATCAAGTTTCTTCAAAGGAAGCTACGAGCTACGCTCCGACACCGGAACCCGTACAGCATCCAACATCCACGGAAATCAAATCATCTTCGAGATCTTCCATCTTAACAGTCAGCATTCCTGCGAGGAAGGGCCTAGTCGTACAAGCGGAAGTCAGCGTCAACAATCTTTAGAGAAAGGACTTAGTCGTACAAGCCGACGTCAGCGGAGTGACCATGCAACTCTTGCTGGATACCAGAAAATCTGTCTCGTTGATGACTGCTGAAGACTTAAAGCGTCATTTCAGTAAACTGTATGTCGTGTCGAAGGCCTCCGCCGACATGACGAATTTTTCTAAGCACCGTAACGCCATCCGCGGCTCATTCCAAGCTCCTGTTAAAGTCCTGCAACGGTCTTGCTCCGTCACATTCTACGTAGCAGACAAAGGCACATCGCGTTTGGGGCTCGACGCCATCCCGCAAAAGGTATTCAAATCGACGGTGCGTCTCTTACGTGTCAACTAGCATCGGTGTGTGCAGTGCAGCGTCCAGTGAACGTTCCCCCGGGTTTGGAACATCTCTTCAACGGCGGGTTGGGTCTTGTCAAAGACCTCTCGCATAACATCGAACGGCGACCAGCAGTGACTCCAGTTGCATCTAAGCTACGAGGATTGCCTCTTGCTCTCTGTGATCCAGTGTCCAGCGAGCTGCGACGCCTCGAGGACAACGATGTCATTGAACGTGTCGATGCCACGGAGTGGGTTTCGCCACTCGTCGTCGTCCTGAAAAAGAACGGTTATTTTAGGCTGTGTGTGGACCTCCGGGAACCGAATAAGGCAATTATCATTGATGGGCATCCTTTGCCGCATGTCGAGGAGCTGTTTCAGATGTTTCATGGGGCTGTTTGTTTTTGTAAGCTTGACTTACCGTCGGCTTATCATCCGTTGTTGCTGGAAGGGGGAGTAGGGACTTAACTACTTTCGTGACTCATGAAGAAATATTCAGGTTTAAGAGGGTTTGTTTTGGTCCTGGCGTCGGTGCCTGCTGTCTTTCAACAATGATGTCTCAGATCTTGAAGAATTGCAAAAATGTCGTTTGCTGTCCTGGTGATATTCTTGTGTCCGGAAAGAATCAGTCTGAGCATGACGCGAGCTTCGTTGAAGTCTTAACATGTATAGCAAACAGTGGCATGAAGTTGAACAACAAATTTCGTTTTTCGATCAAGGAACATAATTTTTTTGGGCCACAGGATGTTGGCTGAGTGCATCTCACCTTTGAAAAGCAAAGTCAAAGCTATAGTACATGCTCCGGCTCCTACGGACATAAAGTCACTGCAATCATTCTTAAGTCTCGCAGGATACTATGCCAAGTTCATAAAGAACTGTGCAGAGATAGTTGAACCACTGCGCCTCATTCTCAGGAAGGGTCAGATGTTTTGTTGGTCTGATGATGCTCAGCGCAGTTTGGATCAGCTCAAAGCATGCCTCACTTGTTCTCCTGTCGTAAAAGTCTTTTATCCTTACTTTCCTGTAGTAGTTACTACCGACGCATCTAATATGGGAATTGGCGCTGCACTACAACAGCGGTGTGGTTCTAGGTTTGAAACCGTAGCCTTTGCATCTAGAACTTTGTCGGAGACTGAGAAATACTACTCTGTGTGAGAGCGCTAAGCATTGGCTTGTTTGTTCGCGTGGGAAAAGTGGCACATTTTTTGGGGGTAGACGGTTCAGGCTTAGAACTGACCATCAGGCTGTAATGTATGTTAGCCGCAGATGATTCAGGTCGGAGACCTTTAAGAATTTCAAGGTGGTCGGCTCGTCTGCTGTATTACAATTTTGACATCGAGTACTGCAAAGGATCAGAAAATCTGGTGGCTGATGCTCTACCGAGATTACCTATTCAGACCGGTCAGGATCTTAAGGAAGAAGAGATAGTGTCACTGGTCACATCAGTAGTCGATAAAGAAACCGTGCAGCTGGCAACGAAGGCAGCTGTGACGTTGCAGAAGGTAGCGGAGTATGTGTCTAAGGGTTGGCAAGATAAGAAAAAAGTACGCAGTGAATTACCAGCCTATTTTTATGTAAAGAATGAACTTCCTGAGGTGGACAGTTTACTCATGCGTGATGACCGTGTAGTTACTCCTTGTGTACTTGTACCTACGTTCTTCCAGTTAGCAAATGAAAATCTTCAAGGAATAGTACGTACGAAACAACTTCTCCGGGAACGTTACTGGTGGCCTCAAATGGATCGTATTGTTGAAGAACATGTAAAACATTGTCAGGTTTGTCAGCTGGCCGACAAGTCTGCTAACCCTCATGTAGCTCCGCTGCAGCCAGTGGAATGGCCCGATGGGCCTTTGCAGAAGTTGGGAATGGACATCGTCAGTTCATTAGATGTGTCGTACCCCCGATTTCTTGTTACACTATTCGATTACTATTCTAAGTGGCCTGAGGTTCTGGTCGCAAATTCCATTTCAACTGAGGTTGTCATTAAGTTGTTGGACTTGTCTTTCAGTCGGGAAGGGCTCCCTCAGGTTTTAGGGGCGGATAATGAACCCCAGTTTGTCTCCAAACAACTGCAATAGTGTCTACAGGAGAAGGTTATCCCCCACGTGTTCTCGTCGAATTATTAGCCTCAGGGTAACGGCCAGATTGGACGGTTTAACAAGGTTTTGAAAGAACATTTACAGGTAGCCAGACGTGAAGGCAAGGATGCTACGAAAAGCATTACACAATTTCTTGGGTCGTATAGGGTCACACCACATTCAGTGACAGGTCTTTCTCCAGCTTTTTTGCTGCATGGACGTTAGCCTCGTTCCAAAGTGGATATTAGCAACTTCAGGATACGTAAAAAGGCAGCAGAATCGGACAACTTCCTGCCTCATGTTCGGAGTCAGGTCTTAACGAAGCAGCATAAAGCTAAACAGTGCTTTGACAGAAGGAAAGGTGCGCAGCAGACCCGCATAAAGGTGGGAGATGTGAAAGTAAAATTCCTTAAGCAAGTATTTCTGAAGTATAGTAAGCCGTTTACAGTGCAGGCTCAGGTTGCACCTTTCACTTTCAAGCTCAGTGATGGAAAGATCTGGAACGCTTCAAAACTCACAGTCATTCGGAAAGGAATTAAGGTTGGCTCGGCACCGTATTCCTTTGAAAATGTTGAACTCTCTTCGAGGCAGAAAGAGTTTTTATACTCTTCGTCTAACTTAGACATTTGTGACAGCCAGTCCCCTAGTCTGCCGTTGTTAGATGGGGCAAATCCCAGGGTCCAGACAGACTCTGATCTGTCAGAGTTTCCTTCCAGTGCAAGGTCTGGATCCGTTGTTCTTCAGGAAACGGTAGAATGTCAGGAACAAAACAGTGAGCAAACAGCTCCAAATAAAAATGTAGACAACACAAGATAAAAGGAGGGGGCGTCTGGGTCGTCAGATAATTTAGGTTCAACGTCTGCGCGATCGCGCCGTAAGACTAAGCAGCCTCAGTGGCTTCGCGACTATGTGCGGTAGGGTTTAGAATAAGGGTTCATGCCGTGTGTCTTGATGGACGTGCCATGTCTTGTGTTGGGTCGCATGTCCTCATTGAAATTGTTTTTGGACCGTTTTTCTTAATGAGGTTAAAAAAGTCTTGCTCTTTTGCATGTCATGTGTGCAACTTACAGGAGTGTGCGCGACTCTGCTAGTCATACTTCCACTGCTCCTTCGCAAGTTATAGTGCTTTTGTGGGACTATGTAGTGCTGTCCTGAGCGACTGAGTGCTTTTGTGTGGATCATGTGCAACATGCAGACATTCTTTTAAAGCACGAGGGAATGATGTGGTGTATGTGTTTCACAGAGTGTGCGGACTTCTTTTGCACGGGGAGATGGTGTGGTCATGTTGTGCTCGGTGGTGTAGGGCCCCCGCAAAGCGTGCGCTTGTGTTGTATTAGTTTGTAACTAGATGTCGTTGAGGTGGGACGCACGTGAGGGGAATGCTCCAATCACGTGCGTATGGTGTCTGGTGGTGCCGTCCTGATGTGGAAAGTATCATTTTGTGTCTGGGGTTGAAGCCATGAGGTCGCACTGTCTTGCGGGCTTGTGCGTGGGCCGGCGTGGTGCACCTTCGCTCCCGTCGCTGCCTAGGTCGGTCGCCGTCTCCCACGACACAACAGCGTCCTTCGAACGCGTGAGTACGCATAAGAGATGTGATGGCGCCATGAAACTCAATAACGTAAGCTTTTTTCGCCGGTTTCGCCGAAGTGTGGTTCAACAACCACGGATCTGGCATAACCGCGTGGCCGACCTTCAAGACGGAATTAATAGCAGCTTTTGGCCGTCCTACTGTGCGGAGACTGCTCGCCGAACAACTCTTGCACGGCCGCGTCCAGAAGACAGGCGAGACGTTCACCAACTACATCGAGAATATTTTGAACCTCTGCAAGCGTGTGAACCTATCTATGACAGAGCATGAAAAAATTAATCACGTCATGAAAGGCAAGACGAGGGTGCCTTCCAGGTGCTCTTGGCGATATGCGCGGGCTTCATTGCTGAACTGGTGAACTTTTGCCAGAGTTAGGACGAGATTTGTCAACAGCGAGTGTGCAGACGACGCACCTCTGTCTAAGACGACACAATAGCGAGCTTTGTCAGTGACCCCGGCAACTCTTCAGTGCTGTTGCAGATCAAACAGATGGTGCCGGAAAAAAGTCCCCCATCAGCTCTCCCTCCTGACGTACACCCCGGACACATCGTCTACTTTGGCGCCAACACTTCGCAGTGTTTTCAAGAGCAAGTTGCTGACGCCATTCCGCCCACTCCCACTGCGCCTCCTCGTCATAACGTGAGCGTTACCACCCCGCTGCCGTATGCCGAAAGCGTCGCAAGGAATCCGGTAGCGATCGTCACGTACGCGGGCGCCTTGGGTCAGCGTACGTCCTCAGCTGGTCCCCATGTCTTACCAACCAGCCTCAGCTGGTCCCCATGTCTTACCAACAGCCTGTACTGATCAGGCCACCGCTCTTGTCTCGGCCTTCGCCCTAATTCAGCAGTGCCTTGCGAACGGGGGCAACCGCCCCATCTGTTTCAATTGCTGCTATACCGGACATGTCGCCCGAAGCTGCCGCCGGCAGTTAACGCCCCCCAATGACGATACCGGAGCCCCTTCTTGTGGCCCTCGCAGCCGATCGCCACGCAAAGTCTCCTGCGGGTCCGACTTCACCGCTGCACCTTCTCATTCCCGCACTTTCGCTACCCTTCACTCGTCCTCCCCTCCTCGTCGGTCTCTTTCTCCCATGCGCTACCGACCAACCGTTACCGTAGAGGAAAACTAGTTTACACAGTTAATGAGGCAACAACTGCGTTACCAGCGAAATATCTAAGGCCTCATTTTTCGCCCTTAATTGTTATAGACGTATTTGTGGAAAATCGACGTACATTGGCGTTAGTGGACACGGGCGCTGCCAGTTCAGTTATTCATGCCAACCTTTGCCGTGTCCTTAGAAAAGTGGCGACGCCGTTGGATGGCTTTGCGCTACGTAACGCAAAAGCACACCACGCCCATGCGTCTCCAGCGTGCACGGCGCGAGTGACCATCCAGGACGTTTTCTACATTGTAGAGTTTATCGTGCTTCCTACTTGTTCCCATGACCCCACATTGGTTTGGAATATTCTCGCTCGTCACCACGCCGTCATTGATTGTGCGCGTGTGGAAGTTTAACTTGCACCAGATGGCGACGCCCACTATAATGAGGCAACGGCTGCAAAATCGGTCATCAGGGAAGGTGCAAAAATTTCTCCGAACTGCTCGGTTTCCTTGACCCTGTGCTGTGCGTGCACTGCTGACACAACCGTGCTTTTTACGCCGTCCGACCTCTTCATCCGACAGAGACGTCTTCCGCTGCCATCCTCTCTGTTAACGCCCCATGCTGGTACGAGCCGCATGCTTGTTAGTAACAGAAACCTGGCACTAGCCCAACTGCCTCCCCTCCTAGACTCTATTCCCTACCTCTCCTACTCCATTTATGCATATGATATTTCCCTCTGGTCCTCCCATGGTAGCCCAGCCCAACTCGAAGAAATCCTTCAAGAAGCATGTTTTATAATAAATAACCATGTTCGCAACTTAAGTCTCGCTATCTCTCCTTCCGAATCGGCTCTTATGATCATAACGAACTTGAAAGGCAGAGCCCTGATTGTGACCTTAATAAACATCTTCATTGATAACACTCCAATTGCCAACACAGACTCACAAAAATTCTCGGCTTTACTTATTACTACTCCGGTAGTTCCTACCCTACCTTTCGAACTATATACTCTCACATCGAGCAAATATTTCATCTGATGCACCGCGTCACAAATCGCCAGCTTGGCTTACACGAACAATAACTCCTACGTATTATAGATGCTTTTACCATGTCCCGCATACTGTACACCGTACCATACCTGCATCCCACGCACACCTAACTAACCAAACTAGAGGCAGCTCTCCGTTAGCTCTACCGCATAGCCCTCGGCGTGCCCCGCTACGCTCCTATTCACAATCTTAGCGTGACGGGCACATATAACACTATAGAATAACGTATTCAAATTCACAAACAAGCCCAACTTCAGCGCCTTCAGACATCTCACCAGGGTGGGGCACTGTAGCAGATGATGATCTACCCTACTTCTTCGCTTCCTCCAATCCCGAAACTTCCCCTCTTTGGGCCACGTTCCCTCATATCCGCATTCAACATCTGCCTAAGAATATGCACACCTTCAGGCATGCCACCCGCCACTTACTACACTGTAAAGCCCTCACCAAACGTGTCTGTTTTTATAGAAAAGCAAGGATCAGCGGTATATTTTACAGACGCCTGTCATTGTTTCTCTACGCAAATATAAATCGCCGCGTTTTTACGCCCCTCGTCACTGGTTTCCGCACAAACGCCTTTTTTCTGCCCACCAGATGCCACCTCCCTAGAAGAGCACTCCATCGCTCTTGCCATAGAGCATGCTGCTGTCCCAACCTCCATCGAACAAGCAACTTATACCTTCACAGATTCGCACTCCGCCATCCGAAAATATTTACGCTATACCGTCAACCCCCTTTCTTGTAACCTAGTGACTGACACTCTCAACAGACATCCTTCTCACCTCTTTGCCCTGGTATGGCTACCTGGCACACTAACATAGACGGCAATGCAAGAGTAAACGCGCTTTCCCGAGATTTATCCCCGGGTCCGTCTATGTTCTGGCCAACCTCATACTCCTTCCACTCGTCTTCATGATCTTGAGACCCGTAAATTCACCTTACTTTCCTGTCGCCTCGGCCGCCAAATCTACCCTTCTCCAGAACCGCGCCTCACTCGTGCCCTAACCGTTCTTCTCCGCCAGGCTCGTACCCGCACCCTCCCATCTCACCACATTCTACATCGCATTCGCAAGAGCTCCTGTACCCCAACCTCCGCTTCTTGAGGCACACACCCCTCTATTCCCCACTCCTTGTGGGACTGCCAACCCCTGAAGCTTCCCCCTCCCTCTCCCGCATCACCTCGTGGGACACTTGGGTGGCTCCCCCGCACGGCACAGACTTTCGGGCCGCCCAGAAGGATCTCTGCCTTCATATCCCGAAGATCTCCAAGGACATTCTGGACTACTATGAAGACAGTGATGCCTCAGGATCCATCATTTAGCTGACCTGGACTTAGGTCGGTGACTGGGAAATAAATATTTACTCTCTGTCTCTCTCTCTCGGATGAAATTTCGCTGCTACAGGGCAAGACTGTCGGGTGGATTGAGCCTGTCGAGCCAAGGGCTATCATCGGTGTGCCCAATGACACTCCCATAAAAACTCATGTCGCAGAATTGAGGGCAACATCCCGAGCAGAGGTTTTACTATACGACGTTTTCAATCAGGCTAACGATTGAGTTCTCACGCCCACACTGTGAGATCAACTTCTGGCACTACTCCATCGGTTTCACTTGTATTTTGACTGCTTGAAAGCTCCGCTAAGTCAAACACCAATACTCCAACATACAACAGACAATGGCTCGCACTTGTCGCTATGACAACAACCTTATCGCGTTTAACAAAAAGAACGACGTAATATTGACGAAAACATGGACGAGATGCTTGCCCAAGGCGTCATTAGGCCCTCCAACAGTCCCTGAGCGTCTCTCGTAGTCCCTATGACCAATAAGTACGGTTAGATACGCTTTTGCGTCGACTAGCGGCGTCTCAATAAGCTAACCAGAAAGGATGTCTACCCTCTACCGCGTATTGATGAGGCCCTGGACTGTTTGCAGGATGCCGAATATTTCTCGTCGCTCGACTTGCGCTCAGGGTACTGGCAGGTACCTGTGGCCGAGGCTGATCGTGCAAAGACGGCTCTCATACCACCTTACGGCCCGTAAAAGTTCAATGCGATGCCGTTCGGCTATTGTAAGGCGCCTGCCACTTTCGAGCGCATAATAGACAGCATTTTCCACAAACTAAAGTGAAAAGCATACCTGTGCTACCTTGACGGCATCGTGGCTTCTCCTCCGTATTTCGAGACACATGTACGCCGTATAGAGCAAGTTTTAACTTTTCTTGCCAACGCAAAGCTGCAGCTCAACCTCAAGAAATGTCGCTTCGCCGCTCGCAAGCGCACTATTTTGGCCACGTCTTTTCGAAGGATGGAGTTCTGCCGAAATGTCTAAGCTTAAGGCAGTTGCGGAATTCCCGAAGCCGACATCTATGAAGGCCCCCAGGAGCTTCCTCTGACTCTGTTCTTACTTCAGGCGCTTCGTCCGCAACTTTGCGACCATCGTTGCACCATTGACGCAGCTTCTATCTGGTATCTCTAAAGACCTCACTTTGTGGTCCCCTGCCTGTGACAACGCGATTGTGACGGTACGGAAGCTTCTTGCGTCTCCACCTATCCTGCGGCCTTTCGACCGGGACGCCCCCACTGAGGTTCCTACTAATGCCAGTGGCGTTGGTCTTGAGGCTATGCCCGCTCAGCGAAAATCGGGCTTGGACGAGTACGTTGTCGCCTACGCTAGTCGTACCCTTAACAAGGCTGGGGCAAGTACTCCGTCATGAAAAAAGAGTGTTTGGCCGCAGTTTACGCACTAGATAAGTTCCGACCTTACTTGTACGGCCGCCCTTTTGACGTCGTCACAGACCACCATGCGCTATGCTGGTTGTCCAAGCTAAAATTCCGTCCGGGCGGATAGCTCGGTCTGGCAGCAAACATTCTGACGCTGATGCCTAATCCCGTTCTCCAGTGTCATCAGAGACTGCCTGTATCCTGCCTGACGACACTGTTGTGTCCCCTCTCTCTTTCAATGACATGCCCTTGGAACAACGCAAGGACCCATGGATAGCTTCGTTCATCTCCTTGCTCTCGAACGTTTCCGTACTGAAAGACCTCGGCCCCTCCGCAGACAAGCTATGCTCTTCACGCTTTGTGAAGGATTGCTATGCCGGTGGAATTACATCAACGAAGGGCGAAAGTGGCTACTCGTAATTCCTCGGCAGCTTCGCACCGACATTTGCGCATTGCTTCATGCCGATCCAACGTGTGCCCACACTGGCTTGTTAAGAATATACCAGCGTGTCCGTCTCCGGTATTACTGGTGCGGCATGTACACCTTTGTGCGCAAGTATGTTCCGTCATGCACTACTGCCAGCGTCACAAGTCTTCGTCTTCCATCTCGGTGGGTCCACTGCAGAGCCACTTCCTTGCCCGGAGAAACCATTCGACTGTGTTGGTATAGACCTGTATGAACGTTTGCCCAACAGTCTCCGGCATCTGATGGGTTATCGTCGCCACCGATGACCTGACGCGTTATGTCGAAACTGCGGCTCTGGCCACCGCCACAGCACGAGACGTCGCCTCTTTCATCATACACCGCTTCATTCTGCGGCCAGGGGCACCTCGTGAGCTCCTCAGCGACAGGGAACGTGTGTTTCTGTCATACGTGATTCGTTCCCTCCTCGCTGAGAACCGTGTGGTCCATCACACAGGTACAGCGTACCATCCGCCGACAAACGGCCTCACTAAGTGCTTCAACCGCATGGTCGGCGACGCGGTGTTGATGTACATCTCAGCGGATCACGATTGCTAGGACCGTGTGCTGTCATACGTGGCTTATGCGTACAATACAGCCATTCAGGCCACAACAGGTTTCTTGCCCTTTTGCCTCATATATGGTCGCGAGCCGTCATGCACGCTTGATACGGTTTTCCCCTACCGACCGGATCGCTCCGAGTGCTCCCCAGCCTCTGAAGCTGCCAAGTACGCGGAAGAATGCTGCAGCTTGCAAGGTCTTTTACGACTGAAGATCAGTTGCAGTGAAAATCTCGGACCGACGAAACAGCTACCCACCCGACGTATTCTCCACGATCAATGGTGTTGCTGTAGATTCCCTCTACCACATTAAGATTGTGTCGTAAGCTTCTTTCTCGGTTTCACGACCCCTACGGCGCCTCGAACGGACGTCGCCGGTGAACTATATCATAGAGCTCATGACACCTTCCTCAGACCTCCGTCACCGCGGGAGGGAGACTGTTCATGTCCAGCGTTTGAAGCCGTATAATGATCCCCTAGTGTCGTGTGCCCGTGAGGCGCCAGGATGGCGCTTTATTTGCTTTATTCCGCGGGGGGGGGGGGGCAGTTGTATTGAGGTAAAGCGGGCTGCAATAATTAGGAACTGCGGACAATTGCTTGTAATGGATATGTACTATCGGACATCGCCATGTTGCTAGCAGAGAACCAGCCGCACATGTGAACGAAGAAGAAGCTCGGTCTGCGCGGCTTTGGGTGTGATCGTTTCTCGGCTCTCTCGCTCTCTGCGGTTCTAGACTGCTGCGACGATCTGCATCTTCCAGCAAATAAACCCCCTTTCAATATTTACAATTCGTTTGTCATGTAGAGTTTATCAAACGCTTTGCCTCAGTCAAGAAAACTTGCATCAATTTGACCGGTTTTGTCGAGGTTATGTGCAAAAGAACGAAATGCTGTGTCCAACAGTGCAAGTGTGGAATACTCTTACTTAAGGCCTTTTTATAAACTTCTTAGAATATTACAGATGCCTTCGTATAGAGGAATTCGAGTCCAAATAAAGCGTTCTGTTGGATTGCGACAATATGTTAGTGATATCACGCGGAATTTTAAAACCGCAACTGATCACACCTTTTAAAGTAGGGCCCAACCAGGCCTATAACAGTCTGCGTTGAGGTCCGCATTTATTAAAAAGCACGGAATAACGCAAGGCGTTTTGCTAGTGACTCGGCATTACGACCAAAGCAATCCGATTGGGCAATCCGATCGGGTCACAGGGTTTTTTGTTTTACGTTAAAAACCATAGATAACCCACCCGAGTACAAAATAAAGTTACCTTGAGACGTGCGATATGCTATGTTTGTGACCATACATTTGCAAAAACACAGAATACAATTCGGAATATCGGTCGAAATAATAAGCTATTACATGTAGATCCGAACGAACCCATGATGATGATGACGGATGGCGTTTAATGGCGCAAGGCCAGAGAGGGCAAAGGGCGCCAGAGAAGGAGTTATTTAATGAAGAGAAGTGATTACCACAAAAGGAAGGTATAAACCTTATAAACCGGACATAGTAAAATCAATTTCAGATAATGATGGCGGCTGGTGTAAAGGGCTAAATTTGATTATGAATGATAGGAAATGAGGTTTAAAAACTTCATGTCTGACAAATACTGAAATACGCGTTTCACAAAAAGCATGGCATCGTCACTCAGAAACAACGATGGGTGTGGGAGAATATGTTGTCTGTAGAGTTCTCTGAAAGTGTTTGTGTCGTGTTGTGTCAATTGCCTTGCATTTTATAACTATGTGGACCACGGATAGGCCCTCCCCACACCTTGCCTACACAGGGGTCATGGAGATCCCGTTAGCAGGTGTGAGTGTGTTACATGTGTATGGCCTATCTGTAGTCTAGCGAAGGTAACTTCAATGTGCCTGTTGTGTGAGTCAGTTGTGTATTGTCTCAAGTGTGGTTTTATTACGTGTATATTGTTGTCTGTCTGTTAGCTCCAGTCTGCTTGCCATGTTTTGGAGTTGCTGTGTTATGTGTGGCTTGAGGTCTGTGTAAGCTAGTGTTATGTTTACTGTATTTTGAAGTGCAGCATTGGCGGCCTTTTCATTTGGCCTTTTCAAGTGCAACATTGGCGGCCCTTTCCCCATTTCCGCCAATGCCAGAGTGGCCTGGCACCCAGCACACAGTCACTTCAAGGTTTGAAAAATACGCCAGCCTAATTTATTTCAAAACAAGGTTAACTACATGGTTTTTCGGTGACTTTCCGGATGATAATGCAGGAACGACGCTCAGCGAATCTGTATAGATGATGGATTTAGGAGCATATGTTCAACAATGTGATTTACAGCCAGAATGATGCTATATGCTTCTGCCGAAAAAATACTTGTCTTTGCATTCATGCTTCTACCTGCTTCAAAATTGGGTCCATGAGCAGCGCAAGACACTGCAGTGAACGTTTTGGAAGCATCACTGAAAACCTCTGCATCCCGGTATTTATCCTGCAGATACATAAAATGGTGCTGAATCGCAATTCTTGGTGCCCTGTTCTTATCAAGCTGCATAAAAAAACAGGTCACAGAGCACAGGGCACAGATTCCATGGTGGTATAAAATCAGTGATGGGTGTCTTGTGAATGTACAAAAAACGTACCTCATGCTCACAGGCTTCCTCTCTTACCCTAAGTGAAAAAGGCAGAGAAATGGACGATTTAAAAACAGTTGTTGTGAGGATGTAATATTTATAGTAGAATTAAAAGGGTGGTTTGGCACGGCCATGATTTTCGAGGCATACAACAAATCCATGTAAATCCTCTGGTGATATATTGACCAATTATCACACTCGGCGTAGAGGATCTCGACTGGGCTAGTGCGAAAAGCACCACATGCAAGGCGAAGCCCCAGGTACAGCACTGAGTCGAGCATTTTGAGTGGCGTTTTTTGTTGCAGACACAAAAATGACGCTTCCATGGTCCAATAGGGACCCCACTAGGCTTTTAAAAATACATAAGAGTAGTTGCTTGTCGGTTTCATAGGACTGGTGTGACACGAGTTTAAGAATGTTGAGAGCATTTACACGTTTATGCTTCAATTGATCATTGTGAGGGATGAACGTAAGTTTTTCATCCAACACCACTCCTAAAAACCTGTGTTTTTTCCTCACAGGAAGCGAAACGCCATTAGGGGAATGTCTGCGTCTGGATGGATCTCACGCTTCCTGGAGAAGACAACACGGGTGCTTTTTTCTGGGTTAAGTTCACAACCGTTCTTGTCTGCCCAGCTGGTAAGTATTTTGACAGCGAGCTGGACTTGACGATCACAGACGAACATGTTGCATGATTTAGGAGATACCTGGACGGCATCTACACACATTGAATAATAAACTGTAAGTGGCACTGCCTTCCTAAGGGAGTTCATCTTAACTATGAAAAGAGTGCAGCTTAGAACTCCACCTTGCGGAACAGCATTTTCTTGTACCTGAACCCTTGAGAGTGCGCTACCAACTTACACACAAAATGTTCTTTTGGGCAAATAACTATTAAGAATGGCCATCATGTTGCCCGAGACACCAAATGACATCATGTCACTCAGGATCTCGTTGCGTCAGGTGGTGTCAAAGGCCTTCTCAAGATAAAAAAAAGCCATTGCGCAAAAATGTTTATGAATAAACGCATCCTTATGTAAGACTCGAGCGCGACGAGTTGATCGCTAGTGGATCGTCCTGCCCTGAAGACTGCCTGGCAGCTCTCAAAAAGACTTTGTACTCAAGGAAGTACACAAGTCTCATGTTTGTCATATCTTCTCGAGGAGCTTGCACAGGCAGCTCGTAAGGGCGACGGGGTGATAGCTAGCGGTGTATGTCCCCGGTTGGGCTAACCAGGGGCAGGCTGTGTGTTTGTTGTCCTTTGAGTTTACGTATGTGTGTCGAGACTTTGTGTGTGTCTGTGTGCGAGTTTATGGAAGTCAAAAAGACGTGCTAACTCTCTCGTTTTGCCCCACGGCGCACACATTTTCCAAACACCTTGGCCCGTTTGAACAAGAGGAGGTTACTCGACGTGGGGTGCCGGCGAAGGATACCACACACCTGGTTCTGGACCTCTCGCGCCCTCCTAGAGTCCTCATTCCACCACGGCCTCCTCTGGTTGCGCGGGCCACCAGAGGCGTTGGGAATGGACTTTTCGGTGGCATCGAGGATGTGCGCCGTGAGGAGTTGGGTAGTTTCTTGAACGTATAGGTGTCCTATGGATGCTTGGTGTAGTTTTGGATGCCTCTGTAAATGTATTCGAGTTAGCTCGTGCTTCATTGAACCTATTAAGAGAAGATCATCTGCGTGGGCCTTTACCTATGTATGTTAGTGAGGTGGGGAAGTCGTCACTGCCATATGGGTCAGTGCCCACACCCCACTTGAGAAGAGGAAAGAGAACTGCAGACCCAATAGCCAAGTCACGATATGAGTATGAGTTGTGTCCTATGTTATGGTATGTAGGCGGTTTATTGTTGAAAAGGCATGCTCCAGAGGATGTAAGAAACATCTCCATCAGGCGACCCCAGGAGGCATCCGTACGACAATAGCCCCATAGAGAATTATGAGCATTAAGGTAGCCTGTTAAGATGTATGGTTCGGGAAGCTCGTCAACCAACGCCTCGAAGTCAGAGCTCAAAAGTGCAAGATCAGGAGGAATATATATGGAGCATACCATTATCTACCTAATATATATTATTGTTCGATTTGCTATAGCCTCAAGGACCGTGTTCAGAGTGATAGGGTGGCAGGGTAAGGATTTCCGGCAATTACGGCCGCACCGCCAGAAGAGTGTGTGCAGCCATCCCTGTCCTTTCTGAAGACAATGTAACTATTCAAGAAATTTGTGTGCTTGGAATTCAAATGTGTTTGCTGAACAAACATTACACTTGGCTGATTAGCATGCAGTATTTCGTATACATCATCGAGATTTTTAAGAAGGCCTCTACAGTAGAATTTAATTAAGTTTTCTCTTCCCATTATTTAGGCTGAGAGCTACTGGAGTGTGTATGTTTATGTCTCGTCTTTCGGGGCTGTGACTCTCGCCTTTTTTGGCTTGCCGGAAAGCTTTGGCGTCAGGTTGCGTTCCTTGCGGTGCACCGGAGACAAGAATGGTTCGGCGTCCATCATTTGATCCTCGGATGTCTTCGGAACACCTGATGGATCAGGCTCCTTAGACCGCGGACCTTTTGGGGCGTGCTTTCCGTTGCCCGCAACCGACGAGGGTTTCAAAATAGACTCGCATGCCGCAGCCGGTGCGGTGGGGGTGGGAGCTGCCGCGGGCTCCCGCATTTCCATCTCCGTGCCCACTCATGTGGTTTGGGACGGTGGGGTGGAAGTGGAGGATGCAACATAACTCCCACCGGACGCTGATGCCACCACAACTTCTGCTGGCTCAGCGAGCGGTGTGGAGGCGGGTTGGGCCGCCGGAGGTGACCCGATGAGGGGGCGAGCAGGGGACCAAGTCCGACATGCGATACTGGGTCCCCGCCGAGACCAGACGCCGCTCCACCCCCCTGCGCGCTGCGTCGGCGTACCTTCCCGGGGGGAAAGAGGCGAACCTCTTTCGCGTCTCTGGGAAGGAGATGTTCTTTGTTACTTTCACGTTGATAATCTTCTTTCCCTGTTGAAACTTTTCACAGCTGCGGGACCATGCTTCGTGCGTCCCCTTACAGTTTGCACAGGTGAAGGTAGTAGAGTCACAGTTTTCAGTAGGGTGCTCATGTGCGTCGCATTTCGCGCAAGTCGTTTTGCCGCGACTAGAAGTTGTAGCGTGCCCGAATCGCTGGCACTTGTAGCAGCGGCGCGGGTTAGGCATGTGCGGACGTACACCACACCTAATGAAGCCAGCATTGATGTGCTCTGGAAATTTTGATTTGTTGAATGTCAACAATGTGTGCTTTGTTGGTATTTCTACATTGTCACGACGGATGGTGATTCTCCTTACAGTGGTAACGCCCTGATCCTTCAGGCCTTTCAGAAGGTGGGCCTCTGTTTTACTTAGCAGATCTGGCTCAGATATCACACCCTGAGAGCTGTTGAGGCTGCGGTAAGGTGTGACAGTGATGTCGACATATACGATGCGGGTTCGGGTAAGGAGATCTGCGGCTTGCTTCGGCGTCTTGACTTCACCCAACACTTCGCCTGTTCGTAGTTTTTTTGCCTGGAAAGATTTGCCAATGATTCCTTCAAGAAACTTTGAGACGAGGAATACAGACTGGGTGGAGAGGGGTTTTGATTTATCTATTGATTCAAGGACCAGAAAACGAGGATAGTTTTCAGTTTCGGAATTTTGATGGTTGGTAGAGATGGAAAGGAAACTTCGGTGCAGCCCTTTTCAGGGACCGACCACGTTTTGAGGGGGGGTTTTGACTTATCTATACGGCATAGGAAAAAGCAGAGGACGGGGGTACTTTCTTCATCAGCCTTACCCTGATAGCTGAAGAGGTCCCGGAGCTCCCTGCCTGGTAAACAGACAAGGAAGCCCATCCGCCAGATCTTGACCTAGGATCCGATGGCCACCGTTCGTGGTTTCTAACCCTCCAGCTATAAGCACATCGCCACGGTTTGATCCAGCTTATGTTTGGGGCTCGGGGTCCACGGTATTGCCAGTACCGTCACGAAGATTCCTCGAAGTGCCCCGTGCGGGGATCCGAACGGACAGAGTATCACCTACAATTTGTTTGACTGTTTTTTTTTTTAGCTAAAATTTCGAAATTCCACTGAATCATTTTTACAAAACATGACAACAATGTTTGAAAATTGCTGTCATTGAACTACAATCCTCGCGCGCCATACTGCTTTTAATTTCATTGACTACACCCATTAGGAATGCCTTTTATTCAAGCGTGTATTTATTTTTTTAGGATGAATAACCATGTTCATAATCCGGGGCGGTTGCTCATAGGTACTTTTTTACTTAGTTCGAACAAAACTTCGGGAACTGTAGAGACCCTTTTATTTAAACCCGTTTCCGAAGGGTGCATACGTCGTTGCCATCAATATCAGCATCGTAGAATTTATTATGAGAAATCATACACTCATCTTTAGCTTGTGGCTAGTTCAAGAAGGAACATAGCGAATATTTATAAGTACACGCAAATCTAACGAGACTGCTTACAAACAGTACTGTGCTCACAGACAGCATCACAAGTGCATCAGGCCGCCATAAAGAGCGGGAAATAAGCATACTTTACGTGGGGCGACACCAAACTTTATAGAGAGACGGGCGTGGTATATTATTAGTTTTGAAATCGGCATTGGCTGGTAAGTCTGTGAAAAGGTTGATGATGATGATGGTGGTTTGTGTTTAATGGCGCAAGGCCGACGAGGGCAAAGAGCGCCAGAGACGTTATTTAATGAAAAGAAGTTATTACCACAAAAGGTAGCTATAAAATGTGTAAAATGGACATAGTAAAATCAATAAAGATAATGGTGATGGCTGGTGTATAGGGCCAGATTTGATTATGCATGATAGGAAATGAGGTTTAAAAACTTGACGTCTGACAAATACTTAAACACGCGTTTCACAGAAACCATGGCATCGTCACCCAGAAACAACGATGGGTGTAGGGGAATATGTTGTCTGTACAGTTCTCTGAAGTGTTTGTGTCGTGTTGTGTCAAGTGTGTTGCATTGTATGAGTATGTGGACTACGGATAGGCCCTCCCCACACCTGCTACACAGGGGTCTTGGAGAACCCGTGAGCAGGTGCGAGTGCGTCACATGTGTATGGCCTATCCGTAATCTAGCTAAGGTAACTTCAATGTGCCTGTTGTGTGAGTCAGTAGTGTATTGTCCCAAGTGTGGTTTTATTACGTGTAGTTTGTTGTCTGTCTGTTCGCTCCAGTCTGCTTGCCACGTTTTACGGAGTTGCTGTCTTATGTGTGGCTTGAGGTCTGTGTAAGGAAGTGTTGTTATGTTTACTGTGTTTTGGAGTGCAGCATTGGCGGCCATTTCATCCGCCAGTTCATTTCCGCCGATGCCAGAGTGGCCTGGCACCCAACACACAGTCACCTCAAGGTTTGAAGAATACGCCAGCATAATTGATTTCAAGAGAAGGTTAACTACATGGTTTCTCGATGACTTTCCGGATGATAATGCACCGACGACGCTCAGCGAATCTGTATAGATGATAGATTTAGGAATATTATGTTCAACTATGTGATTTACAGCCAGAAAGATGCCATATCCTTCTGCCGAAAAAATACTTGTCTTTGCATTCATGGCTCTACCTCCTTCAAAATTGGGTCCATGAGCAGCACAAGACACCGCAGTGAACGTTTTGGAAGCATCAGTGAAAAACTCTGCAGCCCTGTATTTATCCTGCAGATACATGAAATGCTGCTGAATCGCAATGCTTGGTGCCCTGTTCTTATCAAGATGCGTAAAAGACAGGTCACAGAGCACAGGGCGCAGATTCCATGGTGGTATAAAATCAGTGATGGGTGTCTTGTGAATGTCTAAAAAGGGTACCTCATGCTCAGAGGCTTCCTCTCTTACCCTAAGTGAAAAGGGCAGAGAGATGGATGGACGATTTACGAACAGTTGTTGTCAGGATGTGTTATTAATGGTGGAATTAAAAGGGTGGTTAGTCAGGGCCATGATTTTCGAGGCATACAACAAATCCATGTAAATCCTCTGGTGATATAGGGACCATTTGTCACACTCGGCGTAGAGGCTCTCGACTGGGCTAGTGCGAAAAGCACCACATGCAAGGCGAAGACCCAGATGCAGCACTGGGTCGAGCATTTTCAGTGCCGTTTTTGTTGCAGACCCATAAATAACGCTTCCATAGTCCAATCGTGACCCCACTAGGCTTGTGAAAATACGTAAGAGGAGTTGCTTGTCCGTTTCATAAGACTGGTGGGACAAGATTTTAAGAATGTTGAGAGCCTTTAGACATTTACGTTTCAATTGCCTAATGTGAGGTATGAATGTAAGTTTTTCATCCAACACCACTCCTAAAAACTTGTGTTCCTTCCTCACAGGAAGCGAAACGCCATTAAGTGTAATGTCTGGGTCCGGATGGATCCCACGCTTCCTGGAGAAGACAACACAGGTGCTTTTTTCTGGATTAAGTTGAAACCCATTCTTGTCTGCCCAGCTGGCAAGTTTTTTGACAGCTAGCTGGACTTGACGCTCACAGATGGACATATTGCATGATTTAAAAGATACCTGGACGTCGTCTACATACATGGAATAAGAAATTGTAGGTGGCAATGCCTTCCCAAGGGAGTTCATTTTAACTATGAAAAGAGTGCAGCTTAAAACTCCACCTTGCGGAACGCCGTTTTCTTGTACATGAACCCTTGAGAGTGCGCTACCAACTCTCACACGAAAAGTTCTTTCGGACAAATAACTAGCAAGAATGTTCATCATGTTCCCTGAGACACCAAATGACTTCAGGTCACTGAGGATCCCGTAGCGCCAGGCGGTGTCATATGCCTTCTCAAGGTCAAAAAACACCGTTGTGCAAAACTGTTTACGAATGAAAGCGTCCTTTATGTATGACTCAAGAGCGACAAGTTGGTCATTTGTAGATCGCCCCGCCCTGAAGCCTGCCTGGCAGCTCTCGAGAAGACCACGGTACTCTAAGAAGTACACGAGTCTCCTGTTTATCATCTTCTCAAAGAGCTTACACAGGCAGCTTGTCAGGGCAATGGGACGATAACTGGCGGGAGAGGAAGGGTCCTTTCCTTCCTTCAAGAAAGCCACCACTATGGCCTCCCTCCATGAGCGAGGAATGTGCCCCGAAAGCCATATGTTGTTGTATAGATGTAGGAGTGTTTCAAGAGTGTCTGGGTGTAGGTGTTGTATCATGGTGTATGTGATTTTGTCTGCACCTGGAGCTGAAGGCTTACATGTGCTGAGAGCAACCTTCAGCTCATGAATTGAAAAAGGACAATTGTAAGAAGTGTGTGACTTGTTGTGATCACGCAGGGACTTCTTTTCTACAGATGTTTTGTGTTTCATGAAAGTGTTTGTGTAGTGTGCTGAACTGGACACGTGTTCGAAGTGTTGTGCAAGTGTGTTAGCCTGGGCTTCCAGTGTGTCCCCTGTTGTACTAACCAGGGGAAGGCTGTGTGTCTGTTGTCCTTTTAGTTTTCGTATTCGTGTCCAGACTTTGTGTGTGTCTGTGTAAGAGTTTATGGATGTCAAGAAGGTATGCCAACTCTCTCGTTTTGCCTCACGGCGCACACGTTTTCCTAACGCCTTGGCCCGTTTGAACAAAATGAGGTTACCCGACGTGGGGTAACGACGAAGGACACCCCACGCCTTGTTCTGGGCCTCTCGCGCCCGCCTGCAGTTCTCATTCCACCACGGCCTCAGCTGGTTGCGCGGGGCACCAGAGGCGTGGGGAATGGACTTTTCGGCGGCGTCGAGGATGTGCGCTTTGAGCAGTTGGGTAGCTTCTTCAACGTGTAGGTGTCCTATGGATGTGTGGTGTAGTTTGGATGTCCCAGTAAATGTATTCCAGTTAGCTCGTGCTTCATTGAACCTATTATGGGAAGATTGACTCCATGGGCCTTTACCTATGTATGTGAGTGAGGTGGGGAAGTGGTCACTGCCATATGGGTCAGTTCCCACTGCCCACTCGACAAGAGGAAAGAGAACTGCGGAGCCAATAGCCAAGTCAAGACATGAGTATGTGTTGTGACCTATGTTATGGTATGTAGGCTGTTTATTGTTGAAAAGGCATGCTCCGGAAGATGTAAGGAATTTCTCTATCAGGCGACCTCGGGCATCCGTTCTGGAAAAGCCCCAAAGAGAGTTTTGAGCATTAAGGTCGCCTGTAAGGATGTAAGGTTCGGGCAGCTGGTCTACCAGCGCCTCGAAGTCGGAGCTCGTAAGTGCAACATCAGGAGGAATGTATATCGAGCATACCGTTATCAATCTATTAAATATTATTGTGCGGACGGCTACAGCCTCAAGGACGGTGTTCAAGGTGACAGGGTGGCATGCTAAGGATTTGCGGGTGATTATGGCAACACCGCCAGAAGAGTGTGTGCAGCCATCCCTGTCTTTCCTGTATACCATGTAACTATTCAAAAAATTTGTGTGTTTGGATTTCAGATGTGTTTCCTGGACACACATTATACTTGGCTGATTGGCATGAAGAATCTCATAAACGTCGTCAAGATTACTCAGAAGGCCTCTGCAGTTCCATTGAACAATATTTTCTCTTCCCATTATTATGTGTTCAGAGCTACTGGAGTGTGACTATTTATGTAGGGTCTTTCGGGGCTTGCACTCTTGGAAGGGGTTTTCTGACCTTCTCTACTGACCTGGACGTCGCAGTCCGTTCCTTCCGCTGCGATGAAAGCCGGAAGGGCTCGACGTCCATGTCGTCATCTGAAGGCAAGGGGGTGCCCAGCGGACTGGGCCCCCTTGCCATGGTACCCTTTCGGGTGTTCTTTGCCTGCGCTGCCAGTGCCGAAGGCGTGGGGAGCACCCCAGATGGCACAGGCAGTGAGGAGGGGGAGGGGGTCGCTGCGACTGCCTCCGTCTCCATCTCGTCCGGGCCCTCGCGTGTGCTTCGGGCCGGTGGAGAGGGGGAAACGGTGGGTGCAGCAGCATCCCCACCGGACGTGGATGCCACCACAGCCGCTGCTGGCTCAGCGAGCGGTGCGGACGCGGGTTGGGCTGCCAGGGGCAACCCAGGGGGGGGCGGGGGCGGGACCAAGTCCGACTCGCGGTACTGGGTCCCCGCCGAAACCAGACGCCGCTCCGCCCCCCGGCGAGCTGCGTCGGCGTACCTCCCCAGAGGGAAAGAGGCGAACCTCTTCCGCGCCTCTGGGAAAGTGATGTTTTCAGTGACCTCGATGTTAATGATTTCCTTTTCTAATTGAAACTTTTCGCATTTTCTGGAGTAGGCCGCATGTGGACACTGGCAGTTTACACAAAGAAGTTGTTACACGTTGCAGTTTTCGGCCGGGTGATTGTGCTGGGCGCATTTTGCGCAGGTAAGTCGGCCGCGACAGGTGTTTGTGCCGTGCCCGAACCGTTGGCACTTGAAGCAGCGCCGTGGGTTCGGGATGTAAGGCCGGACTGAACAACGGATGTAACCTGCCTTGATGAATTCAGGAAGGGTCGCCTTGTCGAAGGTTAGGATGAGGTGCTTTGTTGGTATTTGTTTATCGTCTCTGCGGATGGTTATGCGCCTGACCGCTGTTACGCCCTGACTACGAAGGCCCTCCAGCAGGTCAGCTTCAGATTCAGTGATTAGGTCATATTCGGAAATCACGCCCTGGGAGCTGTTTAGGCTGCGGTGGGGCGTGACTCGGATGGCCAGATCGGCGATGCGGGTTTGTGCAAGTAGTTTATCAGCCTGATCCTGGCTACTGACTTCAACAAGGATTTCACCGGTTCTTTGTTTTTTGGCTTTATATGATTCGCCGATGACACCTTCAAGAAATTTGGAGACGAGAAATACTGACTTTGAAGCAAGAGGGTTCAACTGGTCAACTGATTCTATTACTAAGAAGCGAGAGTAGTTGTTCGGTTTCGCAATACTCAAGTTGGGAAGTGGTGGGAACGAAACTTCGGTGCGGCCCCTTTTCGGGGGCCGATCACGTTTGGGGGGGGGTTTGGAAAATGCCATATGATACATTGGAAAGCAGGGAGACGGGGGTACTTTCTTCTTTGACCTTACCCTGGTAGCCAAAGAGGTCCCGGAGCTCCCTGCCTGGTGAACAGACAGGGCGCCCATCCGCCGGAGCTTGACCTGGGCTCCGACGGCCACCGTTCGTGGTTTCTAACCCTCCACCTATAAACACATTGCCACGGTTGGATCCAGCGTATGTTTGGGGGCTCGGGGTCCGCGGTATCGCCACTACCGTCACCAAGAATGCTCAAGGTGCCCCGTGCGGGGAGTCTGTGAAAAGGACGGTGGAATTTCTTTCACATGGAAATGCCGCTTGTGCATTTGCATTACCCCTAACAACTTTTTGTACCAAATCGGGCCAGGCTGTAATTAATAATTTACAATAAACACACTGCATCTCAAATTCATGGATCAAAAAATAATAACGGACGACAAGAACAGAACAGTTATTTCGAAGATATTACCCCCATGGAAGCCAACGGTCTCCCAAAGAAACTGGAAGCGAGGGAGAGACAACTGCCAGTACTTTCATGAAGTGAAAGGCAATAATTTCTACCAGAACTGGACCTGTGCAAACAAAGGCAGCCATCAACGACTTGAAGACCGATGACCTGACTCCAAAGATACACCCAGAGAAGCCTTCTCGTAATGTGGAAACAGTGCTCCAAGAAACGAATGATGGAGAGGGCACAGGTATGGATCCCGCGATGTTTTACACTGGTTTTCGTAGTGAAAGGAAGAGTATATCTTCGCTTCAACCTGACGTACCTAGTCCTCCATTGCTCAAACGTAAGGCACTGAGAAAGCAGGGCGTGCGAAAGAAAGACGGCACTGCTAAAATGATTCGTTCAAGGACAACGGGCCGTAATGAGGGCGCTGATAATTTGCAACCGTTTAAAAGGAATTACTGCCAGCAGCTAACGTTAAGAACCCGAAGGAAGCATCTTCATTTTCTTGCAAGAAGATGCACACTGAAGCACTACTCAAAACACAGAACTGGAACAGTAAGGAACACAACAAACTGTATCGTGCGCTTTGAAGAGAACCGCAACGCAAATGAAACCCACGCACATCCGTCTGCAACAAAAAAAAATGATGCCTCGTCCACACGGAAAGAAATACCCGCCACCAAGACACGTAAAAGCAGCTGAACTATTCTTTGAAGAGTGCATCTATGCGCTCCATTGCCTCGGTTCTTGCGCCCACCAAATCCAAGACATTCTTACCATCGGTGGAGGTGGAAGCTACGTGTGTTGAACTCTTTTGGCCCACTCGGACACAAAATTAGCTTTCAATGCACTAAAAAATTTCTTGGATACGAACAATACCCATTGTCGCGCGGGGGAGGACGTTGTAAAATAAGTGGATATACTTCTCTCGTGCCCCACTCTTATCAATAGAAGTGTGTTTGATTAAAGACATCATCGGGAGGGGTGCCCGCGGCTCGTTGCTTTCTCCACATATTTTGGGTTTCGGCACCAAAAGATGGGGAGAAAGGGACCAGCCGGTGACATCACTCCCGATGATGCCTTTATTCGAACACACCTGTGATGATGATAGTGGGGCACGAGAGAATGATATCCACTTATTTCACAACAGTAAGTGCGCCTCAAATATGTGCCTTATGAAGTACCAATGGTCTTTTAACGTCCATGGCTCCCATTACACGGAGAGTACACGATTAAGTCTTAGCTACCGCATCATCGGGTACATTTGTCAGCTTTATAAAGTAAAAAGGTGCCCCCGAAGCCTGTTTTGATATGGGTGCAGTTTGGATATTGCTGTTATTGTTTCTCTTGCTATATTTGTTCTTCCAGAACGACCATCTGTACACATTCTTGGTCTCAATATAGACGAGGAAGGGTGAGCCACCACGTGGATCAAGAAATTTCCCGTAAAGTGAAAAAGCATTCTAGCGCGATTCGTCAAATTACTTCAAATAAGTGGGGCGCGGATGAACGAGTTCTTTGCATAATGGTGAACGGCCGGTTCCGTCCAAAGGCAACGTGGGGATATAAGTTCTACAGACTCACAAAAATTCAGAGCCCTTCCACCCCGTGAAGAGGGATGGCCATCAAAGCTGCGGTGCCGTGCCTAACCTGAGGTTTGACTGGGTCGTACTCCAAGGGGGGCATGAAGCAAAACACGTTTGTTTGTATTTTGCGATTGAGCACTGTTTTTGGATATTAATTTAGAGTCCAGTCCTGTCCAGTCACTGCTCCTCGCGCATGCTCAGCACAGCTCTTCACGGGCCACATGAAACGGCTATCAAGCTGCTCCGACGCAGCGTCAGACTTAGCTACGGCGCAATTGTGGCGCACACCTGGGCACACGCCGGCACCTGTGCGTCTGCCGCTTCTGTGGCGCAACACAATCCAACACAATACACTTTAATCCAATCTGATCTAAATCCAATATACTCCAAGCCAAGCCAAGCCAAGCCAATCAAATCGAATTCAATCCAATGCGCCTCGCGCTAGCGCAGAACGGTCCTTCACGGCACACGCAAAATTGTTTAACCAGGGCCAGTGTAGCTAACGCTACAAAACATACAGGAATCGTGGGTAGAAATTTATTATAGCGCGGGTATGGTAATCACGGCGCATGCTCTCTGAAGGCCCTAGGATCTTTTTATTTTGTATAATTTTTTCCGTGCCCGGGGGGTGTGGCGCGCAGTTTTACGATTCCGTGAATTTGAGTGGGCTCCGCAACGTTGCGCTACGCTAACTAGCGATTCCTGTCTACTTCGCTCTGGGACCGGAGACGATCTGCTGGATCGTCTATTTACAGCTTTGCTGTAAAAACAATGGGAGTGTGGATTACCTTAACCACGCAGCCATGCGAGTTGTATCTGGCTTTCTGCGCACCAATGGGTTAACATCTCAATTTTCACTCAGGAATGAACATACCATCCGCGGTGGCTCCGTGGCTGAGGCGTTGCGCAGCTGAGAACAAGATCGTGGGTTTGATTCCCGGCCGCGGCGGCCATTTTTCTGTTGTAGGCGGAAAGCAAAAACGCCCGTGTGTACAAGATTTCGGCGCATGTAAAGATGCCAAGGTGGTAAAAAGTATTCTGTAGCCCTCCACTGAGGCGCACCCCAGGGCCCAGGCTGCGTCGGCGCGTTAAATCATACAATGAAGAATGAACAGCCTAAAATACACAGCGCAAAGCCTAAACATCTTACAATTACTATGCCTCGTAAGAACGCAATTGAGCAGGGCCATTGTGCATCAACGTGCTCTCGCTGAACAAGAAGCCGAGGACGTACAAACGCTATGAATCACAGAAAAAATTCCATCTATGACCACAGGCTCATTCCCAAAAAAACCCTAACAACGAATACAGGACACACCGTCAATGCGCCGCTACCACAAGCCAGAAAGTGATCTATCCTACTCACAACGACAATGGGGTGCGCATAATATACACTGAAGGAGCTCGTGAGAACGATCAGCTAGCAATACTGTGGTACTGCGAGAAGACCAGAACTAAAGAAGCAAAGGCTCTTCGAATTATCCCAACGGTGACCGAAGCTGAAGTGGGAGCCGTACTACAAGCGATGGACGAAGCTCACAGAATTGTGGTCTCAAACCCCACTGAGGCACAGACCAGTTTTCTGCTCTATACCGGATCACAAGGAAGCTAGGAGCGAATGCGGAAAGAATAACATGCCCCGACGGAGAATACAAAGCGTTCGTGCAGTCGCAAGAACTCAGCGGAGGTGGGCCACACACTTACAATTTGTTGGATCTCTGGCAATAATTAGATACATGTTACGAGAAGGGATACAAGGCTGCACGGGAGGTGGTTATCACCCTAAATAATAGCCAGAAGTCTCCATCGACCCCGAAGAACGTTTTTCCCGCCGTCCTGGAGTTCAAAACTTCATGTTGGGAGCTCTTTCGCGAAGATCACGAACAAGCAGAGAACCACCATGAGTATGACTATGACGACGCTATTGCCAAATAATGTTCTGAGCGAAATGCACGTGCAGCTCTTTGACTTTCTCAGCCCAAAGAAGATGACTCTATTCTATCCACTTATAACAGGTAAACAACTGTCGCACTCCGACGTATACGAACAAAAACTGTCGTAACACCGCGCATCATGGGCCGCCTTCATCTGCAAAGCCGTGATGGTATCTGCAAAAAGTTTGATCTTTTGACAGCCAACGAATCGCTGACCTGAACCATTGGCTGTGGAGCTACGCGGCTTTGCATGGCCAACGAACCCGACTATTCCCATCCTCAAGCGTCTGCAGAAGATGTTCCTTGAGTGTCTTCGCTTATACTTCCGAGAAGCCGCCATTCAGGACTACATTTATTTTTTACACCTTATTCCCGAATACTCCAACTCCATTCCCACATTTTCCACTTCGGCAGTGGCAAGGGTCAAGGCACGAGATGTTAAAAATATTATATACATCTCACAACACAAAAACAAGAAAACGCTCACTAATGTGCATCCCCAGGTGTGATGATGTCGCCACAAAACCGGCTTGAGATATAATCCCGTTTGTAAGTAAAATATGTCATCTCTTCAGCAGTGACAAAATTATACAAAATTTCACGGCTGATTTAAAATATAGGTTCACGGCCGCATTTTCATATACGTTAAATGAGCCGTCATACTTGTCAGAAACTGCAGGCAAGGTCCTCCATTTTTTACATTAGGGCGGCTAATATGACGGCCTCATCGACGAGGGTGGGCCATTTTGCAGCGGGCTTCGGGATCCGCGGCACCTCCTTTCTTTCACCGTGCCTGCTACGAGGACAAAGCGAGATGCGACATTCCAGCGTGCCGGTACGAAGGTTGACGTCACGATCGCGCGCATGCCCGATCGGTCGAGTTGCCGGGGGCCCAGGAGTGAGGAAAAGAGATACAATGGGGAAGACGTAGGAGCAGGTCTGCGGGACGGACAGGCGGCCGTCTGAGGTTATAAAAGCGAGCACAAGCGGTTGCTGGGGGCAGTCGGCTTGAGATTTCACCAGATGCAGAACTCTAGTAAGGGTTCGGGGGTGACGCACTTTAGCTGAAGTTCGTCAGCAGGCTCGCCACGGAACCACCAACTCGAATTTGCGGTAGGCTTCGCGCGGCAGGCTTCGCGCTCGAGTTCGCCCGTCGCCGCGAGTCCCATGGCCGACCAGCTTCCGCACCCTGGAGCCCCGAAACACGTGAGCTGCTGCACGGTAAGGCTTGCTCAACCTCGCCGTGACTTTCCATCGTTGAACTTCCGGGTCCTCCTTGACTCGAAGGAAGTTTGTTTGTTAATTGCCTCTGATTAAGATATCAGCGTCCTCTGGGTGTTTTTTTCTCGCGTCACTTGTACACTTGTAGCTAACGAGTTGACGGGTGTTTTTGTTAGTTTTTTTGTAGTAATTTTTATTGTCAAAGGAAACGACGTTTGAGGGCATTTCGCGTGTCGTGTACGACTTCCAGAGCTGCTGGGGGTATATAGTAAGTGCTGTGTCGGGGGTAACGATGTTAACAATGTTTGTCCCCTCGAGTGTTTTGCCTGTTGCGCACTTGGTAGTATTTTTTGTAGTTGGTACGTTTTTGTGGTCGAAGGTGAAGGCGTAGACCAAGGCGGATAGAGTGTCTCCGTATGGGCCACATTGTGTATTTGTTTTTTTGGTCGCTGTTACTTATTAGGTTAGCGCCGTGCGTCAGCAACCCAGCGCGCGCGTGCGCCTATTGTACGGCAGATTAGTGCCTGTGGACACAAGGCAGATGTCAGTGGGAAGGTTTCTTCTTTGTTTTCTTGTGTCGGGTGTTGCCCTGTAATCTCTTGTTCGTGCAGTAAACATATCAAGTTAAAAACGTAGTCGAGCATCTCTGCTGTGATTTCATTTGCTCCAGCAATCTCTGCGCACGTTAAAACTCGCAGGCCGACCACCCTGCTAAAATATAAATAACTGTTGTGTCGGGCTCTTCTTCATTGGTTTGTGCTAGCGGACATACGTATTGAAGGGAGGGGTTTGCGGAAATATGTTGTATAGAAACTGCATATGAGAGGTTGTATATTAGGTAGCACTGGTAACAACGTAGGCTGCGCGGGCCTTGTTCGGAAATCTTTTTGAAGAAAGTATAAGCCAAATATACAGACTCTGGTCAGCATTTGTAAGCCGCGGTACCTATCAGATCTGTATACGACACTGCCATGGTAAAACGGTGATTTCACCTAACTGTTCTAAAGACAAAGTTGGCAAACTTTGTCTGTGCCCTAGGAGTCTGCAGAAGGAACATTGAGAGTATTCGGTGCGGCTAATATATTCTTTGTTTTAGTTTTAGGGGTAATAACTGAGAGAATTTTATCTAGAAAATATTTGAAATGATGTGGGTAGTTTTTTCTAACGTCACTAATCTATCAAACGGAACGGTATGTTTTACAGAACCAGCTATACTGTCAATCTGAATGGTGTGGCAAGGTTAAGGCACCGCTTTTTTGTAAGAGTTTCGCCCAAAACATTTTTGTCCGCCCACTTTTGTTGCGTGTTAGTGGTGACTTTGTCCTGCAACCCGCCAATAGGTCAAAAGATCGGAAAGTACTATAGACTTCGTATGAATGGCAAAAATTGTGCGGGGAAGAGATTTTCTAGATGTGTTCATCTTTTCTATGAAAAGTGCGCAACTACAGTTTCACTGTTGTGACACTAGCTTTTGTGTGGGATAATTGCCAATAATTCAGAACGAACCCTCACTTTAAATGTTTATTTTGAACGATACCTTTTGAAGTGTGTTGATAATTATTTTGCACAATCAACAAAATAGATAAGTTTCCGCACGATGCCGTTGTGCCAAACACATTGAAGCCCTTTTTTGATTGAAAAATGTTTGGCAGCCTATTAAATGACATTTCTTCCCAGTAATCCAAAGCAAAAAGACCGACCGTGGTTATCTGCGCGAACCAAGCATGCCTGGAAGCCAATGAGAACCTCATAAAACGTTAACCTACAGCTCAGAAACTTCCTGCAGCAATGACTACCTCATCGCAGTTGAACTTCCTAATTTCAAAAAATCCGTATGCCGGTTCGGTCTACCATCGTGCGCATTGACACGTTCGCCCGGAATAAAATTCTCTATATAGCCACGCTGTAGCATTAGCTTTTGCAGAAGGGAAAAAGTCGGCAGTGATACACTGGACTTTTTTTGCCGTCAGTAAGCCTGTTCGTTTGATAATGGCTCTAATTTTCAACACTCCCGGTAGAGCGAACAATTATCTCTGAAACCACCTGCGACAATGTCATCTTTCTTTTTCTTGGTCATTTTCGTTTCCCATTAAGAAAGAGATTGGTTCTTTTACATGAATATAC
The DNA here is from genome assembly GCF_048455015.1 of Haemaphysalis longicornis. Taxonomy (NCBI): domain Eukaryota; kingdom Metazoa; phylum Arthropoda; class Arachnida; order Ixodida; family Ixodidae; genus Haemaphysalis; species Haemaphysalis longicornis. Next base: position 90,700,157 of record NW_027526214.1, read on the forward strand.
ATAACTTTTTTTATTTGAACAAAGCTTTGTCTTCAGGAAAATCAAAACCCCCGAATGATGGAACTGGAACTTACTGTTTGAAGATACTAAAAATGACATTTTTGCAGCTGTGAGAAATGCATTCTCTTGATGACTTACAAAAGGTAAGACGACACAAAATAAAATTACTGTATAGTGTTTTTATTGCAGCATTGCTATATAGAAACCTAAAAAAGGTTTTTTAACTGTAAAAACACGTATAAGGAAAAAAGCAACGATCAAGTCAATAAGGCATTTCAACAATACTGTTACCGTTTTTATTCCAGCACAAACCAGTTTATTTATATTAGGACAAATATTTTCTTCAAAGCTAACACGCAAGCTAGTTTTAAGAAATTTTGCATAGGCATTTCTAATAGAAACATGTGTAATATGTAGTTACGGAAGACAAAGGCAAACGAAATAACAGGTGGTGATGTGGCCCATTTCCTTCGAGATGTCTCTAGCACCTATTTTGATAATACCTCACCTGAAGATCACCATTTTTTAGTGTCACCTATATCGTCCAGAAAAAAATTAAGATGTTAACTCCGTAACTGCCGCTAAAACGCGACCGTGTGGCCTGGCACCAAACACATATGTTGTAAACCAAGCATTTAGATATATAAAGCTTGCAATAAAAGCGAGAGCAGGCTTCGCCCACGAATAGATTCTTTTTTTCCAATGCTTGGGACAGCAGCGATAACCTCTTTTGCCTTCATCGTCTTGTCTTTATTTATATTTCTTTTAGTGCATTACATAAATGTAGAGAAAACTTCAATCGAACCCTCTACCACGAAAAGTTCCTGTTGGTCTTCCTACAAGTGTTTGATCAGTTACAAGAATTGACACTTTTCGCATAGATTTTCTTTCCGCGAATTTAAGTTGTTTAGAGGAGTAGTGAATATATTCAGTCAACCCACTGAATGGGAACAGTGTGTATGTTCAGCCAGAATTACCACTTTGAAATATTTTTATTTGTTTTAGCTTTTATATTTGTACAGACTACTCTGAACGACTGATACTCTCTGAACAATACTGAACAATAGGTACTCTGAACTGAACTGACCACCCTCGCTTCTCAGATAGGTTGACACTGCTCTATTGGCTGAAAAATAGCTCTCAGAGATTTTATTCTTTGCCGGGCGTTGTCATTCGTCATTACCTTAAAAAAACTCTATTCATAAGCTTTCTGGAGACATCCGTATACAGGCGAGAGAGAGAGAGAATAAACGTCTATTCACATCAACAGTGGGGATTGTACTGAAGCTTGAAGGATGCGTCCTTATTCTAGGATGCCTTGAGTGCAGGGAGCAGTGACAGCCCTTTGAGCCAGCTGAAGCTGGTCGTCCAGGCTTGTGTTCGCCAAGGCGCTCTCCCAAACCTTGACAGAAGAAAGTTGCAGGTTGGTAGTAATCTGTGGGGTTTCGTCACACCCTCCGACTATATGGCATAACGTGCCGGGTTCTCCGCAAAATCGGCAGAGCGAGGAGTTCTGTCAGTTGAAATGTGAAGTCGGATAGGATGGGGGAGTGTAGTTGTCTGGTGGGCACGTAAATGACCTTCGTGCTCTCGGGGTAGAGATTTGCGGGGGGGGGGGGTGCCAGTGTCTGGCGCGAAGGCCTGTAGTGCTGCGTGATCTCGGTGTAAGAGGTTAAGGGCTGCATGCAATCGGGTTCGGTAACGCTGCTCTCTGCACCCCCCGCTCGGTGGGTCAGTTCTCGAGTGATGGTATCGGCCGCCTTGTTTTCAGGGATACCGTGATGTGACGGAGCCCATAGAACCCTGAGTAGCCTCTTCAGAGGCTGCTGCTGGATGATGCGGAAAGTTGTTGTGTGCAGGCGTCCCCTACAGAAATTCCGACAAGGGTGCTGCGATGTAGTGACAATGAATGACCGCTGCATTAGTTTGTACGACAGTGATGCCGATTGTACTTCCTCTGCTTGCGTGGTATTGTCGCCTGCAAGCGAAAGGCGGGAATGGTGCTTGTTTTGACGGCTACGCTAGAAGCCATTATAGACCTACCCGTGTAAGACGCCGCACCCGTACACGCTGTTGTTGGTTGATTGCAATAGATCTTGTATATGGCTTTTGCTCTGGCTTCCCTCCTTTCGTCGTGGTACACGGGTTGGATATTACGGGGCAGGGGTTTACGTGATCATTTTAGGGACTTCGTGCGGTAGGTTTCCCGTGAGTGCTGGCGGGTGGTCGAGTAAAGCCGAGAGCCTCAGGCGGGAGAGGATCGCCCTCCAAGTATCTCTAACCCCCAGCCTCCGGTTTTGGTTGGTTAGATGAGCCTCAATTAGCTCCTCTGGAGTGTTATGAATGCCAAGCCGAAGAAGTCTTTCGGAGGAGGTTGAGACCGGAACTACGAGTGCTTGTTTATATACCTTGCGGATCATCGTGTTTACCTTCTGTATCTCGGCGATGTTGACAAGAACGTATGATAACACATATATAGTCCTCGACACGACAAAGGCCCGGACAAGCCAAAGCAGGTACACCTCTCCCATTCACGGGGTTTCATGGCCATCCGGCGTAAAATGTGAGTCACGTGATCGGTCATTGTCTCGAGTTTAGCAGTGAGTAGAGATTTGGTCTTGTTTGCGTGAAAGGTCATTCCGAGAATCTTTATATGCAGAGATGGAGTGATGGTGTGGCCATCCAACTTGAGGCAGATAGCGTGTGTGCCTGACATGTTACCGGCGTTGCGAAACGACCAGCAACTCCGTTTTTTGCGGAGCGTAGCAGAGCCCACACGATATTGCATACTCGCTTACCACATCCGCTATTTCTTGCAAGCCATCGTGCATTGCCCCAATTGACGCCGTGGACGTCCAGATGGTAATGCCATTTTCGTATAGGCCATGCCTGATCCATGGGATAATGTTGAGGAGAGGCGGAAGCCCAACTAGGGCAATGTTAAACACCAGGGGAGAAAGCACTGCTCCTTGAGGCGTGCCGCGACCTCTGAGGCGGAATGGTTTTGTGGAGGCATCAGCCATGTTTATGATAGCTTTCCTGCCGGAAAGGAAGTCCCTCGCGTATCTGTATGTGCGCCTCCGCATCCAAGTTCGTTGAGGTTCTGCAGGATCTTGGTGTGCCGCGCATTGTCAAAACCACCCTTGAGATCAAGTCCCAGGATGGCCGTTGGGGAATTGCGGATAGCTGGTATTAGGACTTCTTTACCCTGGAGGAGGACATCTTGGGCTGAGATGTGAGGACGGAACCCCACCATCGTTGTTGGAAATAGGCCTCAGTTTTCAAGATAGGTTTGCAAACGGTAAAGAATTACATGCTGGAGTGCCTTGCAAAAGCACGACGTGGCGGATATTGGCCTTAAATTCTCAGTGGATAGTTGTTTCCCCAGTTTTGGTGTAAAGCGAACAACGACAGCTTTTTATTCCTTGTGTAGTGTACCTTCCAGACACACGTTGTTGAGGTATGCTTTGAGTTCAATTATTATTTTGTAATCGAGATTAATCAGTGCCTTGTTGGTAACCTGGTCAATGCCAGGGGCAGTGTTGTGCTTTAGAGCTTGAATGGCCGTGGTTACCTTAAAAATATGGATGTTTTGATCTAGTAACTTCTTGGGTTCGCCGGTGTAAGCTGGAAGTGCTTCGTTGGGTTGATCGCGGAAATATCTGTTCTTTAGGGCAGAAAGGAGTTGCATGTCTCCGCGGGGGAATGCGTAAATTAGTCGAGCCATGTTCTTTAGAGACTTCGTCTTACAGGCCACTAGCATATTTAGTTATCGAAGCAATTTTAATGCTTTGGAAGTCCTGAGCGTGAACCTCCACCCGTCGCAATGCGTTAGCCACTTCTCGCGACTTTACTTGCTGGCGTATACAGCAGCTTGTTTTGTGAGCTGTGCTATGGACTTTTTTGAGTTTATCAGTTAGAGGTTGGCGCTTCCATCATTTCCAGAGGCTTAGCCCGGCTTCCCGCATATACAGGTGGCGCGCGTTCACTCTGGGAGTCGAGGAAGTGGTACGAATGTTTTAGGTGTGTAATTCAACGTCCTGGTTCAGTTGCTGGAGTCATTCTTGCACTGTCAGATCTCTGTCAGTGTACTTCTTGAAATTTGGACCAATCCGTAAGCTTTGAAGTGCAAATAGTAGTTTTGAATTGTGAGCCTTGGATGGTGGTCACCAGGATTGCGTGGTAACTTCCGTGACATTCTTTTAGCTTGGTCCAGTGGGCCTGTGGGATATTTCTGGTAAAGGTCAGGTCGGGGGTGGTATCCCTCGTGGTGCTTGTACCCAGTCTGGTTGAGCCACTGCGGTTCGTGAGCATCGTAAGTTCGAGGTCTTCTACGAGTTTATACAGCATGTTGCCTCGAGGTTTGGAGTAGACATTAGACGAGGATTGGAGCTGCTCATGGGCAGCGTTCAAGTCACCGGTGATAAGAAGAGGATTAGCAGCCGCTTGAGGTCACCTGCTTCATAACCTGTTTGAGGGTTGCTTGAGGACACTTTCGCCGGCAGTACATATTCAGATGGAATAGAGCTCGTCGGTTTTTGTGCTTGGGCCGCTTGGTATGATTTCAAGCAGAATACAAATCGGTTCTTCTTGTTCGAGAGGGTGCTGTATGGCAGTCAGTTTTTTTGTCTACGAGCGTATGGAGGTTTATGCCCACGTTGGTGCTGTATGTCGTGTAACCTGGGAGGAGTGCCCTTGTGTTTGTTTCTTGTATTGCTACAATGTCAGGAGGTTCAGTGGATGAGGCAATAATTTGTGCAAAGGAACTGCACTTCAGTTTGACCCAACGACAATTGCATTGCCAAATTGTGATCGTCAGGTTGTCTGGGTGGCGAGTGTTCCATTGCTGAAGTTGGAAAGCCAATTTGGCTGCCGTCACTCTAAGGACGAAGATCTTTATTTATTTATTTATTATTTATTTATTCTACCTCAAAATCCCCAGTCAAGGGGTGTTACATGAGGGGGTAGACAGTTTACAAACAGATGATTTGTTCGATGGCTTCTTTGAAATGAGCTATGTTGGAGTGGTGCACGATGTCAGCAGGAAGATCGTTTCATGCGAGTGATGTTTTGCAGAAAAAATCGAGAATGATGGGCAGTGGTATGTGCACGGGGTAGATAAATCGCGTTCGGATGGCTAATACGACATGAAAGACGATGAGCTGGAACGATAACATTGTTGAGGTGCAATGCATTATAAAATTTATGAAACAAACACAGTCTTGAAATTTTGCAGCGTTAAGCTAAGTTAACCGTGTTAGCTTCGGAATCTGGTTCGGTGACATTACTGTGATAGGAGTAGCTTTAATAAACGAATCTGGCTGCGCGATTTTGGGTATATTCAAGTATTTAATAAGAGTCATTTGATGGGTATCCCAGATGGCACATGCGTATTCTAGCTTCGGGCGAACTAGTGTTAGATAGGGTAAACGTTTAACAGAAGGTGGGTGTATACGTAAGTCTCTTGGGAGATAGCCAAGAACATGGTTTGCGTCATTAGTGGTGTTCATTATTTGGGATGATCAGGTCAGATCTCATGTTAGATTGATACCAAAGCATTTACATGAATTAGCTGCTGTAATTTCAGAATCAAGCAGAGAGTATCTATTGGAGGAATATGATTGTCGGCGGTGGAAAGAAATGACACAAGTTTTCTTTATGTTAAGGGACATCAGCTGTTTTTCGCCCCATGATTGACTCAAAGAAAGATCTGACTGTAGATGACACTGTCGCTTGCATTATGAACACGACGATAAATGCCACAGTCGTCTGTGAATGGACGAATGTTAGAAACTAATTTAGTGGGGAGGTCGTTAATATAGATTAGGAATAGTAGAGGACCAAGGACCGTACCTTTAGGTACGCCGGAGTTTACAGCGAATAAGAAGGAGCGATGGTAGTTAGCACAAACGAATTGCTTACGGATAGTAAAAAAATCACATATCCAATAAAAAACACACTTAGGTTTAAAACGTGAAAACGTCAAAAATATTTTATTATGAGGAACTTGGCAAAAGCTTTTTCGAAATCAATGAAAATGGGGTCTGCAGGCCAGAACGCAGGTCGTTAAAGAACAGGGCGAGTTGAGTGTCACATGAAAGTCCTTTTTGAAAACCGTGTTGGTTAGGGAGAAAGAAACGTACTGAACGTAAAAAATGTACTTTTTGGAAATAAACTACGTGTTTCATTAACACAGATCATACACTTGTGATGGAAATGGAGCGATGATGTTGAAAGAGTGACTGCTGTTTTGTTTGCTATTGTGGAAGATTTTTATGTTGTGGCCAGGATTGTTGTATGTATGAATGCATTAGTTCGGTTGTGACGTGGGTCGTCCTCATAGAGATTGTGTTTCGGAATATAGCGAAAAATGAAAATGGTATGTATCTGACGCACGTACATTCAGGTCGCTAATTTGTGTAGTCTCGATGGAAAGGAGTGCCGTATTTCAACAAGCGCGGAAGAATTAACGACAGTAGGTAAAACCTTTAGAAGCATCCTATGGCATATAGCATCAAAAATGACTTAAGTAGGTCCTGGTCCAAGTTCGTAAGTGAGCCTTCGGGTTGATCGAAATGGCCATTAAAATTTATGTCGAGTTCTGGTCCGTCAATGATTTGGAATGAATAGGTGGTGCTTTGACTAGGCAGAGGCAGTAGTCAGACACAGCGAGCAGACTACATAATTTCGTCACGGGATGTATTTAGAGAACTGGAAGGTGAAGTGCAGCTCTTCTTATAGCGATGGCCACATCAGAGAACATGCCGGCTTAAGGCGGTCACGGAGGACGTGAATGCTCAGTCACCCGCAGTACCAATGACCCAGCATGGTTTACCTAACACAAGGTGTATTTGAAATTGGTGCTTCGGATTGTAGCGTTCGTGGGGTTGTCTTTTTCTAGTGAAGCATCTGAGTGCTGTTTGGGGATCCTCAATCTTCTTCGTTTCTTATACGCTGCCTGCGTGATGGCGAAGACCTGGCAGGAAATCTCAATCGCTGTACGAACGGCTACAGACCAAAATTGCCATCACCATACAAGGCTGCAGGATCACGCAGTCCTTTCTCGATGGTGGACTCAGGGCTCGTTGGACTGCCTAGGTGACAGGTGAGTTCACCTTAGATCTTACGAGCTGGGGTGGCGGCGCTGTCTGCTGCCCCAGTTATATTTGTTGTGCGCCATGGGGTTATAGCCGTGGGGAAGCCAACAATACGAGCCTTATGGTACCTCGAAGCCTGGAAGTGCATAAGCGTAAGGAATCAGCATGATCAGCGCTCTTCGCCCGTAGGCACAACTATTGTGCTGGTGCTCACAAGCATGCGCACCGTTCCATCGAGGCACCGGGGGTGACCGGGGCGCCAGCCTTTCACCAATACCCGAAATCTTCACATTTCTCGGCACCCTCCTCGAGTGAAGTGGGCCGGCTCGTTTATTGTTCAAAATTTTTCAGGTTCCTTATCTGAATATCTGAATGCAAAAGTCTTGACGACGTCTGCGGCTAGCGCAAAAATAAACGTTGTGTTGGTGGTCCATATATAAAACCTGTTGGGGTCGGTTGTCGCGGTAGCTGAAGAGAAACTGCTCAATGCGATGTCAGAGAGCCTTTTTTCTCAAGTCCGCTGCTCGTCAACAATTGAAAATATCTTTTTATGGCTTTTGTACATCGTCTAGCACTTCCGTTTGAGGCTGGCTGATAAGAAGTATGACTTCGCATGCCGAATGCGATTCATGCTCGAAAACTTTGCAAACTGAGTTGAAGTAATGGAAGGTCATTTTCAGTAACCACCACATCTGGCAATTGATAAGAAGTTAACACTGTGCGTGGTTTTTCCAAGATGTTTTCATTATTCGTCGCGTTAATCAGAACCACTTCTCCCTACTTTAAATGTTCGTCCACAACTACCAATAACCAAAGTTTATCTAGATACGCCAACTCCAAATCTGCTCTCTTCCACATTCGCGTTGGCCAGCTCCACGATAACATTAGGACTCTGGGTGACGCGTTTTGTGAGAGTTGACATGTCGCTACGTGTTTCAATGCTCGTTTTATGTCTTGAGAAACTTCGGCCACTAAACGTAGTTTCTAAGCATTTTTATGCGCGCTGTTCCCAGCTGGGCTTATGCAATATTGACAAATTCTTTTCACAATGCGCGACAGACACCATTGCGCGATGTTCCCGGGCTACACGATCATGGTCAACAAAAAAGTCACTACACCCTAAGAAATATACGGCTAGTTGTCGTCGGATAAATGGGAAGGCCAGCCGTTTTGTGTGTAAAACAGATCTTTTTATAGGACCTTGTTCTTTTTAGTTTCTATTTTATTCTGTTCCACCGAATGGGCCACTTTATCGACCACAGAAAAAAGTGCGCATCCTTCGATTTGGGCTCTGGGTTTGGAAAGAACCCTTGCGATAAACTCAGTCGTTATTGTACGCTGGAAGAAAAAAATGCCAACGCCCATCACGCGCTGCTTCCACTGCCGGAGCTGGCTTTTATGTGTAAGCAGGCCCAGGAATGGCTTTTTACCTGAGTATATGATCAAGGATCTACCAAAGAGACATTTGTGAAATCGGCGCAACAGCACAACCACTGCCAGTACTTCTTTTTTGATATGGGTGGATACCTGTTCAGACCTACTAAGAATCCTGAATTCGAAAGCGAACAGCTTTTCCCACATCCTTCCTTGTGAAAAAGGTACGTCCTACCCATTCGTCTGAGGCGCTCACACCCCAACAACGGGATGTAGTAGGGTAATACCACCTTTTTTTGCATAAGCCATCCTACGCTTGTTAGGAAAAATTACTCCCCCTCAGTTCCCCGCCCTGGGCACCTTAAGTTCTCTTGGTGATGGTATTGGCAACACTGCGGACCCGGAGCCCCCATACTGACGCTGTAACCAACCGTGCTATTGGGTTGTAAGGTGAAGGGTACATACCACAATCTGGGGCAGTCGGAGCCGTAGTCACGCTCCGGCGGATTGGCTCTCTCTCTGTCTACCAGGCAGGGAGCTCTGGGACCTCAGTGAGGATCAGGGTAAAGTAAAAAAATAAAGTACCCGTCCCCTCCTTAAATCTATAACGCATGGTATTATCTAAACCCCTTCTTTCAAATGATAGGGCCCCGAAACAGGACCACACCTGCGCAATCTTTACACCCCTACTCAACTTTGTTTTCTACAACCCTGAAAACTTTGCTGGTCTCCTAGTCGTGAAGACTGTTAACGAAGCCACCCTAATAACTTCGAAATCTGTGTTTCTGATGGCGAAGTTCATTGAAGGTATAGTTGAAAAACTATGACGCAAAAAAAAAACTTGCACCTGGTGACATGCTTATTGAGGTCAAAACTAAGAAACAATCTCCTAACCTTTTAAAACTAACAAGCTTAGGTGACTTACAGATCACTGTAACACCACTGAACACTCAACACCTGCCAAGCCGTCCTCTCGGAAGCTGAACTCATAAATGAAACTGGTGCAGATATTCTTGAGGGCTTGCGTGAGCAAAGAGTAAGTGATGTTACCCGTAACACAATGACGCGCAATGGAAATGAGATCAAAACCCAACATTTTGTTTTGACTTCTGATCGTAGTACGGTCCCCGAGTCTGTCAAAGCCGGGTTTCTCGACTGTCAGATAAGGGCGTACATCCCAAACCCGCGACGTTGCTTCAAATGTCAAAGGTACGGGCACAGTAGCAACAACTGCTGAGGGCAAAACACATGTGCAAAATCCTCGAAGCACGGCCACCAGACAGATGAGTGAGATGCAACACTATTTACCTCGGTTAAATGTGAAGTATCCCACCCCGCGTACTCCCGTTCCTGCAAAAAATTTCAAAACGAGAAAGAAATTATAAACCTCAAAGTGACCCACAACCTGGCTAACCCAGAAGCTCGTAAAAGACATTCAATGCTTCCCTAAGGAAGGTAAGCTAACGCTGCTCACCGAGGGTTGGGCGGAGTCGGGTTTCCGTTGCGACGCAGTGCAGCAACGCTGACCGGATGCCACCACCACCACCAAATAGGTTGACTTCTGCTGCCCAAAATGTTGTATCAGAGCTTGTGGATTCCTCTGCGGCTGAGGTGGCAATGGACAGCGTAGGTGGAGACAGCTTGAATTCCGCTCCTGCTACGCTGTCGCCCGTGAGAACAGTACACAGTGAAGGAAGGAGCCTTGCATCCACATCCACACGCACAACGCCACTATAGCCACCCTTGGCCCACACCGCAAACACGATTGGCTCTCCCCGGGGTGCACGGCAAAAGGAAGGAGATCCTGCTTTAAATCATTTGCCACCGGATGAAGAGATGAACGTAACACCCACATCAGCTCGGTCATCTCTTCAGCCAAAAGAGCAGCGTTGCAACATCAGCAGCGGGAAAAAACCACCGCCGTGCATAAATGGCCCTAACGCAGGCTCAGTAACACACGTAACACCACCCATGTGCAAATAACAGATACACCTTGCACTCTACTTAATCATTTATGGTAGCACAATGAATTACACAATAAAACTAGAGAAGCCTAATGAAAAAGTTAGGTGATATTTACGAAATTTTTCATAAAAACCAATGAACCATCTTAGGCCGTCAGGAAGAACACTTACAATCGAAACAAACAAACTTTATGAAGCGCTATTCCGTGGTTTGGAAAGATAAAGACGACTGTTCTCACTCCTGTGGTGGCGTAGCGATTGTTATACAACATTCTATTCTCTGTCCATTTGTTCATTTGACCACAGCCCTCGAAGTGGTTGCTGTACGTGTAATAATCGCTTCAGGTTAATAACGATAGCTTCGATATAAATTCCCCCTCACGTCCTCTTGTGTAGTTCCGAATTTGAATCCCTAATTTACCAGCTATCGCACCCATTCCTACAGGTGGGCGACCTAATGCCCACAGTAAACTCTGGGGATGTGAACGCGAAGATGGCAGGGGCCGCCTAATTAAAAGATACACACCTTCATCTGGAGCCTGTATATTTATTCAACAGAAACCAACATAATACAGCACAACACACAACACCTACTCACACATCGATTTAGCAATTGGTCCATCCATTCTTTCCCCTTAGTTTGAGTAGAACGTGGACTCCAACCCTCATGGGAGTGACCATTTTCCTGTCACGCTTAAGTGCCTATAGAGAGTCTCTGACAGTTCCATATACCATAAAGATTTAAAAAAACGCAGACTCGGGGGCTTTTAGGCAAAGGTCACAGCTTTCCTACACATTCATAAAACGCTTAGACATCGATGAATGTTGCAGTATTGCTACCGCCCACGATATAGATGCTGCCAAGAGTTCTATTCCTCAAGCCTCCGGTACTTCTCAAAATCCCAGAACCCCCTAGTGGAACTAGCAGTGTCGGAACGCACGCAAAAAAACAAAACAAGGCCTTGGGTTACCTTCGGAGGTACCCAACACCACACAATATCATTGCTTTCAAGCGTGCCAAGGCAGTTTGAAGGCGTATTCGCCGAGCCAAAACCAACAGCTGCAGAGCTTTCGTGGGTTCGATTAACTCTGACACTGACAAAAGCAAGGTGTGGAACCGAACGGGAAAGTTCACGGGGCACAAAACAAACTGACCCCTTGTTAGCACCACTGTTAATACATAACAAAACGAGCAAACACACTGGCCAAGCAATTTGCACTTATATCAAGCTCTTTACATTAAACAGACAGCTTTATGAGGTACAAAACATCGGCCGACCACGAATTCATTAGGGATATCAAGAAATCGTCACAAGACTCTTACAACTGTCCATTTTCCACGCAAGAGCTCAAGGTTGCCTTGGCGAGTTGTAAGAAATCAGGATCAGGTGCAGACCAAATCACATACACAATAATTCCACACCTCCAAGCACACACCCTCGAAACACCTCTTTGTTTGTTTAACAAGATATGGAGTGCAGGATATCTTCCACGCACTTGCAAAGAGGCAATTGTGGTACCATTGCTAAAACGAAAGAAAGAGGCCTCTCCTTTTTCTAGCTATCAGCCAATAGCACTTACCAGTTGTTTAAGTAAACTGTTCGAGAAGATGGTTAATAGAAGGCTCATGTACGTTTTAGAATACCGCGGTAGTCTAGATAGCTGCCAGGCAGGTTTCCGCTGGAGAAGATCTACAACCGATTATCTCGTGGCCTTGTAATCGTGTGTTAAAGATTCTTTTGCCCACAGGCAGCACTGTATGTCTATTTTCTTCGACATGAAGGAAGCGTGAGATACTGCGTTGCGCTATGGCATCCTGCGTGAACTGAAAGCTTACGGTGTATCTGGAATCATGCTCAACACTATACATAGCTAACTGTCTGAGCGAACTTTTCGCGTAAGGTTCGGAACATCGCTTTGTATAATACACATTCAAGAAAACTGGGTCCCGCAAAGTGGAGTACTGAGTTGTACACTTATCATTGTCAAAACAAACTAACTCCAAAAGGCACTGCCACCCGCTGTTTTCTACTCATTCTACGTTCATAATATTCAAATCAGCCATACGTCTTGTAATCCCTTAATCTGCGAGCGGTAGTTACAACTTGGTCCTAATAAACTTGAAGAGTGGGCCAATGAAAATGGTTAGAAGATTAATCCTGAAAAGAGCATATGTGTATTGTTTTCTCGGCAGCGTGGAGTCCTGCCTGACTCTGAAGTTCGAATTAATATTGTAGTGATTCCCTTCAAAAATGAACACAAATTTCTCGGTATGCTGCTGGACGAAAGGTTCACATTTATCCCCAACAATAAGTAACTCAAAATTAAGTGCACTGAAACTATGAACATTATTAAAACACTATCCAACCAATCATGTGGTGCAGATAAGTGGTCTTTTTCATAGCTTAGTGCGATCGCGCATAGACTAGAGCATCGTGGTGTATGGTTCTGCTTCGAAAGGAACTTTAAAAATGGTCACAACAGTGTTGCATTTAGGGTTCCGCCTGGCGTCTGAGGCTTTCCGGACAAACCCTATAGAAAGCCTGTAAGTTAAAACCGACCAAAGGTGCTTAGAGCACAAACTCACATACATGGTGCTTTTGTATTGCATGAGAGCGACGTCGATGACGAATCATCCGTTCAACGCTATTTTTGAATACACATCAACTGAACGCTTGTTTTTGAGCCGTCCGTCACTTCCTCTTTCTTTTTTCTCCGAGAAAGAAGAGGCAGATGACCTTTGTGTCACCCTGACCGACACCTACAAAACAGACATGAATGAGATTATTGCACCTTGAAATCTGTGCCCTCTCATTTGCGACATGTCTTTCCATCAAATTCACAAACGACGCGCACCCAAGGAACTCATTCTGCAACAGTTTCTACACTTACAATGCAAGTACCCATAGACTGCTTTTTATACGGATGTGTCAATAACTGCCACTGCAGTGGCATGTGCAGCACATGGTCCCCACTTTTCCAGCACAAGAAAGAGAAACAGGAACATAACTATATTTACGGCAGAGGCACATGCAATTTAAATAGCCGTGGAACCCAAAAGACGAACAAAAACACAACAATCCTTTATATTTACATACTCCTTAAGCGTTGGAACATGGTTACGCTCAGACAAAACAAGTAGAATTGCGATGTTTTTTTGTTGATTGTGGAGTTTAACGCGCCGACCCAACGCAGGCGATGAGGCACGCCGTAGTGGAGGGATCCGGATAAATTTTGACCACCTGGGGATCTTTATCGTCCGCCGAAATCTCGTACACACGGGCGTTTTTGCTTTTCGCCTCCATCAGAAAAGCGGCCGCCGCGGCCGGGAATCGAACCCGCGACCTCGTGCTCAGCAGCGCAACGCCTTAGCCACTGAGCCACCGCGGCGGGTAGAATTGCGATGTTGAACAAATTCAATAAGGAAATAGTGTCAGCATATGCTCTAAAACAGACCATAGTAGCTTGCTGGGTGCATGGACACTGCGAAATTCCTGGCAATAAACTCGCTGACCAGAGCGCTGCTGCAGCAGCACTCCGCTGTGAAATCGATGTTCCTCACCAGTTCTATCTTGATGTAAAACCACTCATTCGTAAGGCACTATCGAAATGCTTGCAGCAACACTGGGACGCACAGACAGAAAAAAAAACTACATTCTTTAAAACCCAAAATTGGCAGCTACTACACAGAAAATCATCACAGAAGTGTACATGTGCATACTACGTATAGGCCATACATATTCCACTCATTCCCATCTTTTAAATGGAGCCCCACCTCCACCATGCAACCGTTGCGGGCATCGTCTGTCAGTAATACATGCTCTCATTGAATCTCCGCACTTCCACAGTGCGAGAAAGAAGCATTTTCGGGAACTATACACTCGCATGATTCCACTACATCCATTATTGTTTTTAGGTGATTAATCCTTCATTCGAACTAAACGTCCCTTTGCTTAGCTGGAGACATTGGATGTTTAAAAGGCATCTCATACCGCACATAACAAAGCACCTCAGTGAGGGTAGCTATGATTGAACATTCATTTTTTACTCTAACTTCACGATCATTTGGCTCGCTTTAAAGTTTTTTTTTAAATTAGGGGCTCTATATACCCCGCCGTAACCTATCACATTTCTATTTTACATAGCATGCACCAGAATCGACCCAACCATTGTGTTGGCGCTCTTTGGCCCTCGTTGCCCTTGTGCCTGAAAACAAAAAAATCATCATCATCATCGCCCGCAGCTGTACATTTCTATTAAGTGCTATCTATGATTAGGTCGCACAGAGGTTTTATTACTGCCGACTGGTTAGGAACACATTTGGCATTCAAATCCAACAGCCACCGGCACGCCCGGAGTTCCCGTGTAACCTTTGGAGGTGGGGCTTTCTTAATTTCTGCTACTTTTACATCCGAAGGTTTCATTCGCTCACCCTGTATCAGGCGGCCAAAGTAGGTCAGTGACGGCACAAAGAACTTGCATTTCGCCTTTTTCAGCTTAATGCCATGTTCTTTCAACCAGTGTTGTACTGAACGGCGTTCCAAGGAACGGCGTCCCTGGAACTAGTTCCTTTTTGGACGAACGAATTACCGTCACCGTTTCATTAAAGGTCGGTACAAGCGTATCGGTAACTTGTTAGGTTTATGAAGGAACGGCAGGAACAGCCACATCGCTAGGATGTCGCTGTTTTTTATGCCAAAGCTCGAGTACAAAAATCCACAAGTCGCTACTGTGTTTCTCTTTCCATAAGGCGGCCAATTTGTCCGCCTTACAGCGGAACGCGCGTCCTCGAATTTCCAGAGCCGAAGAATGACCCCGAAGCGGGCCTCAGCTTGTGCTTGCTTTCATGCCAGTTTAGCTTACGCGGCTTAGTTCGACGGGTGAATAGCGCGGCCAGGAGAATGTGTTTCACCTTTTATCGTTTGTCTGAGAAAACCAAAATACGTGTCTGTCTGGTAGAATTGTTCCCTGCCTGGGAAAGGTTATCTAAGTACGAGCGGCGGCGCAAGTCCCTTGTAAAGCCATCGTATTTGTATATTGCGAGGGGTAATTACCGCATTAGTGCGCGCAGGGCGCGGGTGCTTTGTGGTCGGGGGAGGCTCCCTGTGAGGTCATTCGAAGGATCACGGGGGATGAGCGCGCCGCAGTATTTCGGGATATTGTACTGCTCGGAGGTACATAGTACGCGCGCAGTTCGTTACGGTGCGGTCTATTACCAATCTGGCCGGAATGGTTCGACGGGAGTGCAACGTCCTTTCGTATTGAACGCGCCCTGTCGACAAAGGGGAAGAATAACATCATTGTTGGGCCGAGTTTCGTCGCGCGCCATTTCGACAATAACTGAGAGGAGCCGCCCGACGGTAGACGGCCAGCGTTCAGAGTTGCTTTAGTTGGTCGATTTCAACCGGTCTTAGAGGGTGTATTCACAGGGCGTTTGACCGCGCGGCTGTGACGACGCCATATTCGAGGTGGCACTCCGCTGCGCGGGCATCACGTTTCCCGACACGAAGCGTGGTTTGAAGCGTAGTGCTGGCAAGAAAGTCCGTGTGGGCGCTGTTTTTTCTGCGTAAATTGTGGGTTTGAGAATGCCTTGTCGTGACGAACAGTTAGCATTGTTTTGGCGGCGAAATTCTGTATGCGCTGGTCACATCTCGTACAACCGCAGACCCGAAGCACGCCGAACGACGAAAGAAAGCACTCCGGGTATTTCTTCCTTTCGTTGTTTCGAAGCGAAGGCCAGGACTGTACTTGAAGACGGCATGATTTCGCATGACGAATGCAACTGTGCAACGGTTGACAGGGACGACCAGTGGTGTGCATAACCCAGTACGTTTTGGCGAATTCCATTTAGGCGAATTCGCGCTATGTCGGTGTCATGCCATTCGCCGACTTCCTTATTTCCTGCATTTCAGTGGCATGATACGACCGTAGCTTGAGTTTAGAAACTTTCTTCACCCAAGGCTGCAAGAATATTTGATGTGTTGCTGGCGTGTGAGATGAGGAGCAGGTTTTACCGTGCCACCCAGGCATGTTGCGCGCTTCTTGAAAAGAATGTTAAAGTATGGCGTGGTGCTCTGGCGACAGTGATCTGTGCGTTGAACGCACAAAGGTCGTCTTTTTGAGCTCCTCGTGAAGCGGAACAATTACGCAGAGGGTCTGGGTGGAAACCAACGCGATGTAAGTACGTTATAAAATTAGGTATGGTGGCGACGACATAGATACCACCAATATTTTCAAGTGTTTTTTTGTTTTGCGGTAAAGACGAAGGTGAGCCTCTAAACATAACAGGATTATAGAACACGCTTTGGCTACTTCGAAAGCAGCGCAGGGAGCAGTGACAAAGAGCGCTCTAGTTTGTCCCTGCATACGTTTGAGTGTCTGCGCTGTTTGCGGGGTAGTCCAACTGGGTGCCCAGCGTCAAGCTTTAGTGGCTGGTCACGTACAGTCAAACCCGGCTCTAACGAACCCGGATAGAGCGGAATATGCTATATATCGAACAAAAATAATTGAGTTACAGAAATACATGGGAAACATTCCTTATAACAAAGTTCCCATTCGATATATCGAACTCTGGGCGCCTAGAATGGCCTCTGAAATGCATGATATCGGAGCGCCGATTGAGATGTGGATTGGCCGCGACCACGGAGCAAGAGCGGCGACTGAGACATTGCGCCTCGCATGGAGCGACGTGACGCCTAATACTTTCTGTAACTGTTTCAGATGCGCGGGACTCGCGACGGAACCCGCCCAGTCAGCGAGTCCGGACAAGACAGCAGCATCGGTGAACGGTCGGAAGAGCTCGCCAACGTTCCCGATGATGTCGCGTGTGAAACCCGTCCGACACTTATAACGAAGCGCTTCCGGCAGTCGATGTGCTCCGCCAATGCTTCTTAGATTTTTTATTACGCAGACTCGAACTGGTGCAAACAATGTTTCGCGTAGAAAATGCTACGCTAGTTGACGCCGCCAAAACAAAAGTGAAAACAAAAATCACCAGCTTTTTTTTTTTGCAACGTGGGCAGTTAACGGGGAAAGTAGCTTTGATGCTTGCAATAAATGAATTATTTTGGTATGGTAATGGCTACTGTACTGTGTTCGTTTCTGCCTACGCGGATGGCGGAGTTGGGGAGGTGGCGGGGGGCTCCAGCGGATTGCGAACACTTAACAATAGGCTCGCTATAGGTGGGTTCGGCTACATCGAACTATTGGATAAATCGAACTAATCGCGGTGCATATTGAAGTTCGCTATAAACGGGTTTGACTGTAATACGCTGGGTCATTAGAGAACAGTCGAAGGCGACGAAGAACTGGGTGCCCGTAATTCCCTGGGAAGCGACTTTGCATGTACGCGTGCGTTCATCTCAATACTCAAGGGAGCCCACGTTGAGGTTGGGCTCCCAATATGGTTCGTCTCATCCATCAATTACGCCGCCTATCTTACATTGTGAACATTTTAAGCACTGCGAAATGTTTCAATTATGTGACGAAGTGCGAGGGGAAAGCTCTGACGCCCATTGTCCCGGGGCCCACCTGAATGAAACGGGCTCTAAAAGATTCGGTACTGATTACCCTTATTATCGACAACTTCTTTGGGAACTCGTCGAATAAAGGCAGACTGTCCTCAAGTACTTCCCTAGCCGTCGCTTCAAAACATCGAAAGAACAAAAAAATTCTTGTCCGCTTAATTTTTTCATGCGGCCTGCTTCAGCTCTGCAGTGGTAGGAGAGGTGAACAGCGCAGTCCAGAATTTTGAAGCGAAAACAATGATAGGTACTTGTTACGACAAGGCATTCTCAAACTCACGAAATCGCGCAGAAAAAACACCGTCCACGCGAGCTTTCTTGCCAGCACCACGCCGCAGACCAGGTTCCCCTTCGGGTAACGCGCTGCTCGAGCAGCGGAGTGCAACCTCAAATATGGCGTCGTCCCCGTGGTAGCGCTGCCACGCGGTCCAAAGTCCTGTGAATAACCCCTATAATTGTGCTATAATGAATACCTGGGAGTGAGATTATTAGTGTGGATCACATATTTGTTTGTATTCCAAATCACTTGGTTTTGTTTAGCCGGTCAGTCAGCAGCCCACTGTGTGTTTTTACTATGTCCTCAAGACGTGGGTTTTGTGTAATAAAACATAAGTGTTTGGTGCTCTTGGACTCTCACAGCGAGAGCTTGAGTGCGGTTAGTTGACAGAACGAGAGTAAGCGAGGAGCCCCTCGTGAGTTAGATATTTTGGCTAAGGTCATTCAGCATTTTTCTGGTTTTTATGTGAAGTTTGTATATCAGTTAGACAACTCCAGAATTTGTCCGGTGCTCCCTCAAAAAATTTGTATAAGAGAGTTTCTGTGGATTTTTTTCATCTCCGGATATTCAGCTGCCGGCGGTATTCATATCTGTATAAGAACGTTTATTTGGATTCTTTCCGTCTCCAGATGATCTGCTGCCGGCGGTGTTCACATTCGTATAATATATGTAGTTAAATGTGATTTTTAATTTTCTCACCTTACTTCGCCTAAGGAATATAAAACCGTATTTTAACCTAAACAAATGAAATGTAACGTTAATGTAACCACACGTTCCAATGTTTGAATTGGAATTCGAACCCGTTCCTTTCGCAAAAAAGGAACTTGTAACGGGAACTCGTTTCAAAATTTGGAAGGAACGAGGAACACGCTTTCGTTACTATTTTAGAGGAACGTGTACAACACTGCTTTCAGCCTAGCCAGCACGCTTTTCACTTTCTTATAGCACTCTTTCAACGGTTCTCCAGCAATTAGCATATCACCAATGTTAAAAGACTCTCTAGATAGGCCATTTACAGGGCATTTATTACCGCCTAAAAAAGGCGGGACCATTATTAGCGCACAGGATAGCGGCGTGTACTGAATTGAACCGAGCAAAGATGCTTATTCACGGTGACTGAAGTCTGTGAATCAGAGTGAAAGTGAAGTTGGTAGTACGCGATCGAGAGATCAAGACCTCTGAAGTATATAAACCAGTGTACTGGTGTGAATATATCTATTCCCCGCACGGGGCACATTGAGTAATCTTGGTGACGGTGTTGGCGACACTGCGGACCCCGAGCCCGCATACATAAGCTGTATCCAAGCGTGGCGATGTGTTTTAAAGTGAACGGTAGAAACCACAAACGGTCACCGTCGGAGCCCAGGTCAAGATGCGGCGGATGGGCTCCCTGTCTGTTTACCAGGCAGGAAGCTTCGGGACCTCTTCAGCTATGAGGGTAAGGCTGACGAAGAAAGTACCCCCGTCCCCTGCTTATATACTATGATATATAGCATTTTCTAACCCCCCAAACACAATCGGTCCATGAAAAGAAGCCGCACCGAACTATCCTTTCGTCCCTTATTTTTGATCTCCATTCCAAAGACAGATAATGTCTCGCGCTTTTTGGTAATGAAATCCAGGATAAATCAAAACCCACCACTTCCCAGTCTGTCTTTTTCATTTCCGAGTTTGTTGAAAGCCTTGTGGCAAATCGTACAAAGCTAAAAAGCTCACAACAGGAGAAGTCCTTATTGAACTCCAAAAAACAACAATCCTGTAACCTCTTGAAGCAAAAGCGCATGGTCGATGTTGACATCAATGTCACGCCCCATCGCAGCTTCAAAAGCTGCCAAGGCGGGATCACTGATAGAGGTCTAATAAATGAGACTGAAGCAGATCTGCTCGATGGCCTTTGCGATCAGGGCGTCACAGCAGTGCCGCGACTCACGATACGCCGAAAAGACCAAATAATAGCTACTAAACACATAATCTTGACGTTTGACCGCTCAACATTTCCTGAGTTGGTCAACGCAGGCTTTTTGAGATGTCTGATCCGACCCTACGGCCAAACCACGCCGCTGCTTCAAGTGACAGCGGTGTGGGCACGGCCACACCTTTTGCCGTGGTAAACCTATTTGCGCAAAATGTGGAGCACAAGATCGCCTAACCGACAAATGCGAATCCGAGAGCTTCACCTGTGCCAACTGTCAGATACCGCACGCTGCCTATTCTAGGAGCTGCGAAAACTTTAAACAAAAAAAACAGATCATTGCTTTGAAAGTGAACGAGAACATCACCTTCCCAGAGGCGCGAAAGAAGTTCGCCTCTTTCCCCTTGTGGAGGTACGCCGACGCAGCTCACCGAGGCGCGGCGCAGCGTGTGGTTTCGGCGGGAACTCAGTACCGAGAGTCGGACCTGGTCCCGACCTCACCCCCCTCCTGGGTTTGCTCTTGCCGCCCAACCCACCTCCGCACCGCTTGCTGAGCCAGCACCGGCTGTGGTGGCAACCACATCTGGTGAGAATGCTGCTGCACCCACTGTTTCCTCCTCTCCACCGGCCCGAAGCACACGCGAGCGGCCGGAGGAGATGGAGACGCAGGCACCCGAGGCAGATACCACCCCCGCCGCACCGCCTGTGCAAACCGGGGTGCTCGTTACGCTATTGGCCGTCGTGGCTCCCACGAAAGGCCCCGGGAAGGGTTCAAAGTTTGGAGGGTCCGCTATGCCGAGTAGCCTTCCCAAATTTGATAACGACATGAATTTGGGCCCTTACCTGTCTGCCTTGCCTTGGAAGGAGCGGGTGCCTTCACCCTAACCTCCAGAAAAGGTTAAAAACCCCTTCCAAGAACCCAAGCCCCGAACGACCCTACATAAACAATCACACTCCAGCAACTCTACCACATCATCAAGGGAAGACAAAATATCGTTCAATACAACTGCAGAGGCCTTTTAAATTATCCTGACGACGTGTATGAGATTTTGCATGCTAATCAGCCAAGTGCAATGTGTGTCCAAAAAACACATTTGAATTCCAAACACAAATATTTTTTGAACAGTTACCTGGCATATAAAAAGGACAAGAATGGCTGCACACGCTCTTCTGGCGGTGTGGCCATAATTGCCCGCAAATCCTTAGCATGCCATCCTTTCACTTTGAACACTGTCCTCGAGGCTGTAGCAATACTATTAATAATATTTATTAGGTTGATAACGGTATGCTTTATATACATTCCTCCTGATGTTGCACTTTCGAGCTCTGACTTCAAGGCGCTGGTTGACCAGCTGCCCGAGGTTACCTGATAGAGAAATTCATTACATCTTCTGGAACATGCCTTTTCAACAATAAACAGCCTACATGCCATAACATAGCACACAACACATACTCAAATCATGACTTAGCTGTTGCTTCTGCAATTCTCTTTCCATGTCTTGAGTAGGGTGTGGGAATGGACCCATATGGTAGGGACCATTTTCCCACTTAATTAACGTATATAGGTACAGGCAAGAGCAGTCCATCTACCAATAAAAGGATAAATGAATGAAAAGCAAATTGGAATATATTTACAGAGACACCCAACCTACAACACAACCACCATTAGACACCTGCAAATTGAAGAAGCTTCCCAACTACTCACGGCGCACATCCCCGACGCCGGCGAAAAGTCCATTCCCCACGCCTCTGGTGCCCCACGCAACCAGCGGAGGCCGTGGTGATATGATGACTGTAGGCGGACGTGGAAGGCCCAGAATGAGGCGGGGGGTATCGTTCGTCGGTACCCCACGTCGGGAAACCCCCTCTTGTTCAAAAGGACAAAGGCGATGGGAAACCTTGTGCGCCGTGAGGTAAAACGTGGGAGTTGGCGTACATTCATAACATCAATTAACTCCTCCCCAGTCACACAAAAAGTATGAATACGAATACGCCAACTCACGGGGCAACAAACACACAGCCTGCCTCTGGTAAGCCCTACAGGCGACATACTCGAAGACAAGGCTGACACACCTGCACAACTGTTCCAACACGTGTCCAGTTCAGCACTACACAAACACTTTCATGAAACACAAACAATCGGCCGAAGAAGTCTTTACTTGATGACGACAAGTCAGCATCCTGTTATAACTCCGAGTTTTCACTTCATGAGCTATGGGCTGCTCTGAGCACTTGTAAACCCTGAGGTCAAGGGCCAGACAAAATCACATATACAATAATACAGCACCTACACTCAGACCCTCTTCTAACACCCCTCCACCTATTTAACAAGATATGACTTTCGGGGCACATTCCAAGCTCTTGGAAGGAGGCTATAGCTGTAGCTTTTCTGAAAGAGGGGAAAGACCCGTCGTCTACCTTAAGTTACCTTCCCATAGCCATGACGACCTGCCTGTGCAAGCTTCTACAGAAGATAATAAATCGCACGCTCGTGTACTTCCGTGAGTACAATGGTATTCTCGAGGGCTGCCAGGCAGGCTTCAGGGTGGGGCGATCGACAAACGATCAACTAGTAGCACTTGACGCATACATCAAGGATGCCTTCGTGCATAAGCGCTACTGTTTAACTGTTTTTTTTCCACCTCAAGAAGGCCTACGACACCGCTTGGCGCTATGGGATCCTTAGTGACCTCGTCATTCGGTGTTTCGGGTAACATGTTGAACACCCTTGTTAGTAACATGTCAGAGATAACGTTTCGAGTAAGAGTTCGTGGTGCACTCTCAAAGGTTCACGTTCAAGAAAATAGCGTGCCGCAAGGTGGCGTGTTGAGTAGCACTCTCTTCATAGTAAAGATGAACTCTCTTTGAAAGGCACTGCGACCAATAATCTCCTATTCCATGTATGTAGACGACGTGCATATCTTTTTGAATCACGTTATATGTCAATGTGCGAACGTCAAGTCAAGCTTGGTTTCAAGAAGCTTGCCGGCTGGGCAGACAAGAATGGTTTTAAATTGAATACTGCAAAAAGCTCCTCCGTTGCGTTGTCCAGGAAGCGCGCTGTCCATCCGCACCTAGACATTACTCTTAATGGCGGTCGCTTCCTGTGAACAAGCAGCAAACGTTTTTAGGCGTTGTGCTGGACCAGAAACTCACATTCATTCCACACATCATAAAACTTAAACATAAATGTCTGAAACCAATGAATATCCTGAAGGTTCTCCCCCACAAATCGTATGGGGCTGACAAAGAACTCCTGCTGCTTTGGTTGGGTCTCGTTTAGACTATGGCAGTGTGGTGTATGGGTCGGCGACTAAAACAGCGTTCCGAAAGCTTGACCCAGTTCTACACCTGGGACTTCGTCTCGCATCGGGTGATTTTTGCACTAGCCCTGCCGAGAATATATATGTCGACTGTAATATGTAGAGCCTTGAGTACCGACAAATGTACATATACTTGCTTTATGCTTTTAAACTTTCATCACAGAATAACCATTCTTTTTATCCTGTCTTTAACGATACGTCCACATCTCTGCTGTTTTTAAATCGCCCATCCGTTCCTTGGCCCTTTTCACTTAGGGTGAGAGAGCAAGCCTTGGATCTCAGCGCTGCGTTTTTAGATGTTTACCGATCACCCTTTGCAGACATTTTACGTCCTTCGAAAGTTTGTCCTGTGTCCTCCGAACGTTCGTTTATGAAACTTCACAAAAATCGGGTACCATGAGCTGCAATTCAGCAGCATGTATTGTCTTTGCAGTTTAAATACACATGTGCAGAATTTTACAGTGACGCTTCTTAAACCTCCACTATGGTGTCGTGCGCTGCTCATGGTCGAAATTTCAATGCAGCCAGAACCATGAGCGTGCACAGAATGTTTTCAGCAGAAGCGCATGAAATTTTACTTATTGTACGAAACATTCTTGGAAATAAAATTCCCGATTCTATCATCTATACAGATTCCTTGAGTGTTGTTCTTGCACTATCATCCCACAAGACCCCCAAAACCACATTGTTAATCTTGTATTTAGGACTATCATGGCTGTGTATGCATAAAAGCATGAGTTGCTCCTGTGCTGGGCCCCTGCACACACTGGGATCGCTGGGAACGAGTGGGCACATGAGAGGGCCGCTGCTGCTGCACTCAGAAACACTGTAGACATAACAACCGTACCATATAACAACCGTACCATATACAGACCTCAAGCCACACATAAGACAACACTTGCGTAGAACATAGCAAACACATTGGAGTGAACGCACAGATAACAAGTTACACGTCATAAAACCACGCTCGGGATTATACGCCACTGATGCACGCAACAGACACACGGAAGTCAGCTTGGCTATGCTACGGATTGGGCACACATACGCAACCCACCCGTATCTGCTGACGGGATCTTCAAGACCCCAGTGCAGCAGGTGCGGAAAGGACATATCCGTTGTTCACATGCTGATCCAATGCACAGCACTTCACACCACAGGACAGAAACACTTCAGAAAACTCTACAGACACATATTCTACAGCATCCATCCTTGTTTCTGGGAGACCATGCCATGATTTTGTGAAACGCGTGGTTAAGTATTTGTCAGATAATAAGTTACTAAACCTCATTTCCTATCACGCAAAATCAAATCTGACCCTATACCCTAGCCATCACCAATATATTTAATTTATTTTACTATGTCCGGTTTGCATGTTTTTGCCTAGCTTTTTGTGGTAATCACTTCTTTTCATCAACTAACTTCGTCTCTGGCGCTCTTTGCCCTCGTTGGCCTTGCGCCATTAAACACCAACCATCATCAAATATATCGTCTAATACTGCCAACGGGTTTTGGACGGCCTTATGGTGCTCAAATCTACTGTGAAAAAAATCGAGCAGTTCGTGCAAGTGTTGTCAGACAAGCATGACCAAATTCTCGAACAGCTGAGCAATCAGGATAAAGAAATAGCTGCACTCAAAAAGAGGGTGTCAGGAATTGAAATGCGAGAGCATGCATGTGAGGCTGAACAGTTTGCGCAAGACATTGACGACCTAGAATGGCAAAGTAGGAAGTTAAACTTGGAATTTCATGGAATGCCTGTGGCGGAGGATGAGGACTTGTTGGCAAAAGTGAATGAAGTCGCTACAAAAATCAACATTCCTCATCTTTCTTCTAGTGGCGTTGTATCTGCGCACAGGCTACCGGCAAGTAGAGATAAGATTCCAGGCATTATCGTTCGATTTGCAAATCACGCTGTGAAGGACTCATTTCTCCAAAAAAGACTGAACTGAATAAATGAAAATTTAATTTCTTTATTTTAGAAAACTTGACCAAGAAAAGCTGGCATTTGCTTGCAGTGGCAAGGGCTGGGCTCAGAACAATGGCTACCGATATGCCTGGCACAGGAACAACAAAATACTTGTGAAACGTGGTGACGGTGAAAATGCTTTCATTGTACGCAATGAACGGGATCTAGATTCGCTAGCCTAAGACTTCGCGCATGCGTCTTTGGCAGTGATTTCCAGTAAAATGGACAGTGAATACATAATGCCAAGGAATTTTGAAAATGCTTGTAGGAAGGAACTAGCACATTCATTAACTTTCTTTCACTTGAACACCCGGTCGGTTAAAAATAAAACGGCAGAAGTTCAAGTGCTCCTCAATGAATTTAATATAGTATTTTGTATAATCTTGTTAACTGATACTTGGTACGTTGACAGTATCAATGGGTTAAGTTTGCCAACGCACGACAATTTTATAACGAATAGATCCAGTGGCCGCGGGGGAGGTGCATCATTGATGGTGTTGAAACATATCTCGTGCGAAATACTATCGCAATACTGTTGTCAGAATCAAGACTATGAAGTCCTAACCTTAGTATCAAATCACATTATCATTCCCGTCGTGTATCGGGTTCCTGATGACAACCTGCGTATATGTTTACATTTTTGTCGAATCCTTGCTAGCATATACAAAAAAAATAAAATGTAATATTGCTTTAGGGGATGATTCTAATATCAATATCCTTGTGATACTCCAAGAAAAAATGAGTTCGAACAACTTATACAGTCGCTTGGATGTAGAAACGTAGATGTGGCTAATACACGTGAAACCGGCACAACCGATACCTTACTTGACTTGTTCGTTACAATTGTGAATAGAACAAAACTAAAATTGGGTGAAATTATCAGCGACAGAAGTGATCACAATGGCACCTACATATGCCTTTATAAAACCAGTTTAAAAAAGAAACAGACTGTGCCACCAATATTGTATCAAGCAGTAACGGATACTAATTTGTGCGCTTTTCGAGATAAGGTGCGTACTTGTGCGACATGTGTTTAATATAGGGGACGCGGAACGCACCTACAATTCCTTCTATGATACTCTTAAAGCTCTGTACAAGGAGTGTTTTCCATTCAATACGATTCGGCAATCTGCTAACATCCGAAATACCTTGGTACCCCCCCGAGCTGCTTAATAAAATTAAAACCAAAGATTAACTTTATAAAAAGTTTATTAAATCTCGCGATCCCAAAGAGCTTAAGATGTACAAGTCTTTCCGTAACAAAGTCACAAACGAACTGAAAACCGCAAGAAACAAGTACTTTTGCGAATACTTTAGGGCTAGTTCAAAAAGTATGGATGTTACATGGAAAAAAACAACGCAGTTTTAAACCGTGCTTAAAATTTCAATTCGGTAACAAAGATTAATGAAGATGGAAACGAGCTGTCAGGTGGTTGTCTGGCCTACGCTTTCAAAGAATATTTTGTCAATTTAGTAAAAGGAGTTATTAGTAGCAGTGCACTGAATACTTTTAAATTCAGGCGTGATGAGACATTTTTTTGCGCCCGGTAGCCGATGACGAGGCGAAATCAGTTTTTCTACAATTGAACAACAGCGGAAGCTGCGATGCGTATGAAATTAAAGTAAAACCCGTAAAGTTTGTGTTACATCTTATAATACCGATCCTCACAGATATATATATATATATTCTTTGCCTATCCCAAGGTGTTTTCCCGCAACATATGCAACTCTCCAGGGTCAGTGTTTTGTTCAAGAAAGGCGACAGGAATGATATCGGAAACTACAGGCTAGTGTCAATACTGCCGGCATTTTCAAAAGGACTGGAAAAGGTAATTTTATCTAAAAAGTCTCACTTTAGCGATAAGCTGAAGTTGCTGACCGACGCTCAATTCGGTTTCAGGAAGCACCGCTCAACAGAGCTTGCACTCTTAGAGCAAAGAGAATTTATTTTGAACGCTTTTGAAGAAAGAAAGTTGGGTGTTGGTATATACGTGGATTTTAAAAAAGCTTTCGACTATACGGATCACTCACTCTTACTGAAAAAGCTAGAATACTAGGGCTTTCGGGGAGCGCCTTTGATGCTTCTAAAATCCTATTTAGGCAGCCGAATTCAGTTCTTTCAGATAAATAAGCACACGTCCGCCGTGAAACCTACCCTATCAGATGTGCCACAAGGCACCATATTAGGCCAATTTTTAGTTAATATTTTTGTTAACGATATCCCACAGATTGATAACCAAGTGAAATTCGTCATTATGCTGATGACACCACTTTGCTATTTTCCGCTTTATCGACAAATCAGCTAGAATTGAAAGCAAATAAAAGTCTTGTAGAACATAAAAATGGGCAGATATCAATGGACTGAAAATAAATACTAATAAAATAAAGCTATTTTGTTTCGCACTAAGAATAGGCAAGTTAACCGCGGTATGAAGTTTGAGCACTGTGGCACGAACATAGAAATAGTCAGATCATTTGAAACACTGGGTGTAATTTCCTCAGAGAACATGAAATGGAACGAGCACGTAGAGTATGTCGCAACGAAGTTACCTTCGTTAACAAACAGATGCTCCCTACTCGAGTGAAGCTTCTTATTTATAACTCCCTGTTTGCTTCGCACCTAAATTACTGCTGCTTAATTTGGGGACATAAGGGGGCTGTCAATCTACACAAATTACATGTCTTACAGAAAAATTCTAAGAAATGTAGCAAACGTCTCGTATGATTATCCTTCGGATTTGTTATTTCAAAAGTACGAAATAATGACTGTCTATAATATTTATGCATACCGTATGTCCATGAGCTATAAAGTGGCAATAAAAAGCCAAAGTAATTTTTTTTTACAGTTTAGCCACTTATGTCCGGACATACGTCCGGGAAACGACTAAAGCAGAAGCTCACACCAAACCTGCCAATTGATACGGCATGCGGAGATAAGATCCTGGCATGGACCATCTTCTGTGAGCAATTAAAGGTACTAGCGTTGGTCCCATCATTTCAGCAACTAGAAAATCTAGAACATCAAGACCCCCTTGATGTCTATATGAAATACATTGAGATGCACGCAGGCTGTCAGCGCAGATGAGCATTTGAGGACCGGTTTAGGCACAGAGCAAATATCCAATTTTCCAAGCAAACTGAAATGGCTGCTTCATTGCACACTTGTATCTATCATAATTAGTAGCTAACAGATAATTGAAGAGGAAAGGTATTTCATGTGCGATCAGAGCCTGAACGGAAGCGGGCCAAGACAGGTAGCGAAGCGCGCATGTAATGTGGCGTCATTGTATTCAAAAAGAAAGGGGCTGCTCGCGTGGGAGGAAGTAGTCCTCCCGAGAAAAGTGATTCGAGCTTGCCTAGTGGGTGTCAGATTTTTTTCAATGTGTAGGTTCCGTACCCTTAGCGTCCCATGAGGCGACTCGTACAATTCTTATTGGAAGCTGTCAAAGAATGAAATTACGCTCTTCCTTTCTTTTGACATAGCTAAGAGGAGGCCACTAACGCCATGTATGTGCGCCTTGTTCAGTGCAGAGTGCTTCAAGGGCCACGCTCGTCATGTAAGCGCACCCGCGCTAAGGCTGGCCCGCCGCCCCAGTCGAGCTGCTTCATACACTCAAACAGAATCACCGCCTCACGCACCCAAACAAAGGTTTCGAAAGGATACCCGCTTACCCCTCGATTCTACTTTACGGCCAAATGTTAAGGAAGACACCTAACTGAACAGTTGTAACAGCACAACTGCTTCAAACGTTTTGAACCACTGACACTTAAGATACATGCTTTATATTTACGGCGGCGTACCTATGGCGTGCCTGTGTTGACAGTGGTCTCATTTCCAAACATTTCGCATCTTTTGCTGCACTACCCGACTTTCAAATAAGGTTCGTTTTTTCATGCTTTTCTACTTCGGTCAAACTCTAGAAAAATTGGCAACAGTGCGGCACATTTCTCTTTAATAAATTTGGGACGGATGTTTCAATGCATATTACATATTTGTGTGCAGTTTTTTGTGACCCCACATTTTTCGAATCAGAAAACGGGCAATTAGGCAGCTTACCATTATAACATAGCAACGCAACATAAAAAATCTTACCCTATTCATCCATACACTTTGCGAATACATGACGCACAATCTCTAAAAATGAAGCCATCGCTTAGCCGTCCTAATAAATTGCGACCGAGCGAAAGAAAACTATCCCAAACACAACTGAAAACTGCTGATTTGAGTGAAAAAATGAGGGTTCAGGGCAATATTTGGCGTCTTTTACACAGGAAGTCATCTTAAAAGATCTAGGAAAAGGTACAACAATACTTTCTTTTTTTGTAGTGACGCAAATAATGCTGGCTCTTCTTATGCAGCTTTAAAAGTCTTTGTACGGAGTCTTGAGGTGTGTATTCTGTGATTAGAAAACAACGTTTGTTGAATAAAGCCGAAGCTGGGGTAAAGGCGTGCACAAACCGAGGCGAATAATTAAATAAAGGCTGTAACAAAGAGGGCGCGTCTAAAAATCACGAATACATTTAACTTGCGGAAGATAGCTGCTCAAGCAAGCAAAAGCAAATGAAAGCACGCTTCATTTGCAAACGTCTGCAAAAAGTGGTGGGTAGTGTAAATTTATTTCCAATAAAAGGAATCTGAAAATTACAAGTGAAGTGTAAACTTCACTTCCAGCCTTTTTCAAATAGGCGCAAAAAAACACCAAATACGGGAGGCCAAGCGTAAATGCCTTATTTGGTGTAAATGTGCCTTGCTTCCAGAAAAAAAGAGTCTGTAAATGATAGCTTAGCAAAAGAAAGAAAATATATAGGAACAATATACATAAGCTACAAACACAAATCTCGAGAAAGTGCACATTCTACAGAAAAAGGCTTAAAGTATAATTTACAATTTAACAACAGATCTCCCAACAGCAGAACTTTTTCACGTTTCGAATGTACGGACAATATTTTGTATGTATGAATTGCGACTCGCATTGCGCTATAAGCACGAAGTAAAAAATAACCTATGTTTTCTCGGCGAGCAGGCTGAGCCGAAAGTGCATGCCCCGGCGTATACCTTGCACCACAATAAAAATTCGACGTAACGACGCCTAGAACCAATTACGGCATTCAAATGTTCCGTCACACCCTTCCTTCGCTTTTAGAGCGCTTAGCCAGAACTGGATTAGATATTTACTGATGCTGCCTATCACAACTGCGTACATTTTGCGTAAACTTGAAGCCATGACAAAATGTATTCACCTATTTTTTCGTTGCTGTTCGGGAACGCTGTTTCATTGTGTTTTTTTTCTGCTTTTTATTGTTGCATCTGATTGAATTGAATTGGAATTGCTAGGATGTGTACTTCAATTGTAGCATTTTTTAAATGTTACTGTTTGAAAACGCTGCAGCGAAACATGTATTTTCGCTGTCACGCGTGTCCCTGTTGTGCTCATTTTTGTGCTTTGTTTATGTATAGGATTGTACAATTTCAGAGTGTAATATGTTATACCGATCAGTTCTTTTGATAACATTGTGTATATGATTTACAACTTTGTTTGTTATATTTCTCTGCACACTTCTTTTTTTGCAAGGCAGGGAGGATTGTGATTGCTATATTGTAAATGATGCTGCCGTACTCTGTGGGGCTCGGGAAACTTGTCAAGCTCACTGCTGCTTTATTTCCGAGCCCACTGCTCCTTGAAGTGGACATAGACAAACTGAAATTGAATTGAATCACATTGCCAAATTCCTAAATTAGAAAGCTGGACACAATAGATATGCAAAAATATTTTATAGACTTATCCTAATGGCTTGGACTACAGTAGGTTTCTGTAGTTGGCTTATGAAGCCCAAAATCTTTTTTGGCCACTTTTTTTATGTAATAAAATACAGACAGAGAATCACAATATACGTTAGTTGAAAAATACTGCAAACGCTGGAGCACTCTCTTTTGTAGCTCCAGATTCAAAAAGTTGCTCATCCTGTGAAAAAAGATTAAAACTATGACAAAAGCATTCCGAAGGCCACTGTGAACAATCGCTTTTGATGTGTGATAGGCTGTCTTAGATTTATTCGACTTTATCAAAGCGTGCTAAAGCAGACATTTTTAGATGGCAGAACTATACCATGAAGTTGCACTGTTATTTCTCTGTTATGGTTCCTAAACCGTGGCCAAAAAACCATTTCTCATGCGTAACTACATTACCATCTCAAACACTCGGCTACCCTACCTAATCGGCCCATTACCTACATGTCATAACGAAAGCAAAAAATTAACCACTGTATTTGTGCGCCCTCTCAAATGCCTTGTTTGTGTCCAACATTGCTCTATTCCTTATGTCAAACTGAGAAGAATAATTGGTCCAATCGAAGAACTACACCCAGAATAGTGATTTAAGCTTTATGCATATTGACCTGTTATTCGTACGCTGAAGCATAGATTATATTTTCTTGTTTTTGACAAAAGACGCCGTTTGGATACCTTAGGGCTAAACTGGCGATTTTCTCCCGCGTAGGTTGCCACTTTATGTTCCTAAATGGCCTTGCAATCGGCGCTATTTTGCTCTCTAAATTTAAGAGTAGTACTTTGAAGTAGGTAAGCTAAAAAATACCAATTATGTTTTATAGGTACTTGCACACAAGAACATCCAGCAATAGGTTGCTCATTTCATGATAAAAATAATGAAAAACCCTGTCGTTATTCGGCAGCACTGTACCTATGACTGTCACACTAACAATGATTCCCAAATAATGGGTTTCAGGATAAGTTTGATAATAATTTTTTTTATAAAATGGCTGCTGTTAGGCTAGTTTTTGTGGGCGAAGGTTCCAGCAAGTTGTAGTGAAGTCGAACTAATGATTAACATTTTTCCTGCACAAATAACTTGAAGGGTATACAAGTTAAGTGGAGCTTACTAACTTTGGCAGTGTAAAACAAAGTATAGGTACGCCAGCTAAAAAAGAACCTAATCTTTTCTAAAAACTTACTCTTAGTTGCGTCTGAAATTACGACATACACTTTTCCTTAATTTGTTTCTAATATCGTACAAGAAGAAAAGGTAACCTCGACTCAACTTTTATGGTTAGGCTTCTTTCATCAGACAGCAAAAAGTACAATCATCGAAGAGGAATATATTCGCGGGACGAGAAAAAAACTCCCCCCACCTCCCCGAAGGGGATCGTGCGGAAATGCGAATGCATTTGGTGCACCGATGAGTGCGCTGCGGCAAGCAGTAACGGAGAGAGGCGTGCGCTTCACTGCATTTATATACATTTTCCGAGAGAGGGTAGAGGGTACGCGGGTATATACATTGTGCGGAAATGCGGAAATGCGAATGCATTGGGTGCACCGATGAGTGCGCTACGGCAAGCAGTAAGGGAGAGAGGCGTGCGCTCCACTGCATTTATATACATTTTCCGAGAGAGGGTAGAGTGTGCGAGGGTATATACATTTTCCGAGAGCGGAGAGAGGGTACGCGGAGAGGAGAGAGAAACCCGCGCAACACGTCCGCCCCGCGCGCGAGCTCTCTCTCCCGCCGAGCTCCGCGATGCGAGCGCCCTCACACGCCCGAGCGCGCTCGTCTTCTCCACTCACTCTGCGCTACTCCGCCCGAGCGCCGCGATGCGAGTGCCCTCACACGCCCGAGCGCGCTCCTCCTCTCCCCTTGCCCTCCGCTACTCCCGCCCGAGCTACCACCTAATCCGGTTGCTAGGCGCGCCACAGCTGTTGCTAGGGGCGAGCAGGAGCGCGGAGAGATAACACCTGCGGGCGCACGCCTACGGAGCACGACAACCCCCGACTAAGACATGCATTCGCATTTAAAACAAAGAGCCTGAAATATGCTTCA
This sequence comes from Haemaphysalis longicornis, assembly GCF_048455015.1. Classification (NCBI taxonomy): domain Eukaryota; kingdom Metazoa; phylum Arthropoda; class Arachnida; order Ixodida; family Ixodidae; genus Haemaphysalis; species Haemaphysalis longicornis. The sequence continues at coordinate 90,733,422 of NW_027526214.1, forward strand.
GGAGCAAAAACTCTTGTATAGCTTATGCTGCTTACCAGAGAAAAAATCACACTTTTCGTATTTTTATCATCAAAGAGACCCTGAAAGGTTTTTACTTTTTTAAATTGTAAACTCTTCGGCGGTTTTATTTACCTCTGTCAAACAGATAGTCGCTGTTAAACAAGCAGTTCTATTTTATTTTATTTGCTTGGAATTCTATACACAGAAAACGTTGAGATTTTAAGAAAATTACTTTCTTGTCAAAACAGCTCAACTAGAGTAGCTTTCGTGCAAGCACTCGCCTCTCCTTAAGTTCTTTTCGGATCGTTTCCTTGTTATAATAGCACTCCGAACCTCCTGGTATAACACTTTGAAAGGAAAGAAAAACATTCGTAGGAATTTATGAGAAAATTTTGTAAGATATCCTGAGAATAGCTGATGTTCTCACCGCAATTATTTACCGGGTACGGGTGGACACCCAACATTGCGGCTTGTAAGCCACCCCGACTGAGCTTCCTCAAGGCTGGTGCCCTGGATATGCAAAAAATGGAGCACCCACAAAAAATGTGGCCTTCATTCGCTCTTGTTTTACTGACAAACAAGTGCTACGTAAGTTACGCAAGAGTATCGGCTGTTTTAAGAAAAAACTGCCATGTGAGTGTTTAGGAAAATGGATAATCCCGGTTATTATTTTCGACATGCATAGATGACCTTCCCACGAAAGTAAAGAGAATGAAAAATGCTTATCGCGCTGTGGGTCATTAAAGACTTGGGAGTGCAGTGTGAGCAGTCCACCTGTGCGGCCACGTTTTTTGTCCTCCTACAAGACTATGCACGGCAGGATATCATAACGACACAGGCGGCGGATGACAGTACTAGCCGAACTTTACGTACGCGTTTTTTTCTCGCTGTGTAATATTTACACCCCAAAAAACGAACACTCGCTTAAAGCTGGTACAGTAAGATGGCTTCCCGCTGCAAGTAGATGCAGAGGTGTTCATCCGCAGTTTCGTTGAGGCAGGCGAAGGGGAACGAGGCGTCGGGTATGCATAGTGGCGGTGCGGCTAGACCACATAGAAGTGGTTAACTCATCATTAGGTAAGCCAAACGCAGAACTGGAGGCAGCGCCAAGTAACGAATAGGATGAACGCAGGGCCGTCGAGGAAAAGTTATAAGTAAATGAGGCGCAGCTAGAAATACTTCTAATTTCCACAACAAATAACGAGCACATCGGTCGCTGCTGCAGGGCAGATCTATGCACTTAAACACAGCGCGACTGGTGGGAAAGGCAACAACTACTACCACCTGATGAAAGGTAGGCCACCAAGGCACGCCGAAAGCGGAGTATACTAAAGAGCAGCCAGTGGCAGATAGCATTGTAATAATGGCGAGGGATTAGAACCTGAAGATTAATTGCTCTTCCGTAATGGAAAGTGTAGGGAAGAATAGAAGTGGGGAGGTCGAACTTAATCGCTAAAGCGAAGGGGTAGCTGCGCTTTTTAAATAAAGCTAGAAACCTCGTGGTGATTGGCGTGAGGCATAAAGTTGTTCGCAAGGAGGAGTGAAAAGTATCAGAGAGGGCTAAGGCAGTAAACAATCTAGGTGTGACGGCACCTAATGTGCTCATTGCTGTGTGCACCGTGCTGAAGCTGACTAAACAGGGCATGCACACCGAAGGGTCAGTACTCGCTGGTAGTACTTGCTGGTAGCAGCGACATTGTGAGTCACGGCGGGGAAGGTGTATTAAAAGTGATTCCCGTAAACAGAGTAATCGACAGCATTTCACAAAGCAAGCTTTTGATTACGACGGCATTCACTTCAGCAGGAGCCTTGGAAACCAGACGGGCTGACGCTTAGGCGCAGAGCGGTAGCTTTTTACGGGGTACCACGAAGATAAGGTGGGCCAACTAGGCGATAAATGTGAAGTTCAATCTTTTAGTCAGAGAGGCCTATAGTCGGTGACAGCCTAACGCCGCAGCGGGTTCTTCTAGGTCAAAGAGATTTGCAAGAATAAAGTGATCCGCAACCAGTGGCGTCTCGCCCTGCGTGTGACGCCTGCGACGTACGTTTTAGAAGAGTACTTCCGCGTTCGCTTGCGGACCGCTCCTCCCACTGCTGCGAAGTCCAGCAACAATGAAGTTTTCGAGAACCAAGAGATCTGTTTGCGATTTGTGTAACCAATGTGCTGTAGTGCATCAAGAAGCCCCTTATCGTCGTCGGTACTGTTTGTATCTTGCCGCGTACTGGTTTGTATATCAGGAAATCGTGGTGGGGTGTTTTTATGCGGAACTTCGTCACCGAACTCGATCGGAGAACAACAAGGCGCCAAAGCTGCATCTGTTGCTACTGTGATTGCTGAAATTCTCCGGGCGTAACAATACCTCTGTGAGGATATAATATGATTTGCTTTCATCTACGACACTAGCAGGGACAAGTTGCAAGCGTTCTCGTTTCTTGCTGTGAGCGTAGGCTTCACCCGATGTTAATGGAAGGCCTACGTGGTGTCTGTTAGGCGTGTAGGAACAAATGGTCCCGGAACACATGGTCCTGGAACACATGGTCTCGAAACAAATGAGCCCCAACTTATCGTCCTGGCACTTATGGTCCCGGAACAAATGGTGCCAAGTCGAAAGTAAGAACAAATGGTCCCGGAAACTATGGCCTTGCTACAAATGGCCCAGTCACCTCTTCGGACACAAAAACTCTATAAAACCTAACGTGGGTTCTCAGTTCAAATTTGTTTTATCTTTCTGGAGGGCAGTTTTTACGTTCTTGAGTTCTTTAAAGATTTCTTTTCTTGTTTTTCAGGCCGCCACCTGGGGGTCAACGTCAAGGCATATGAGTCGCTTCGGCTCCAGTTAATTTCGCTACAATAGCAGACCTTTTTCTCTGACCATCATACGGCAAGAACGAGCAGTTCCAGCACGTTGTCTGGAACACGTGGACGCCCGACTGACCCCCTAGGCTCAACCAGGTCAGAGATATCGACCACTGCATGTTCTTCCTTCTCGTCGGCTACGCTGGGCCTCGTCTCCAGGCCTAGCGACACCGCTGCGTCTATCATGTCACCTACCGCCGCAACGTTGGATCAGGGGGACGCTTCAACGTCACACCAGACATCCCACGCCACTGTGGAGTTTGATGAGCTAAGTGGCCGCACAATTCCCCCAGAAAACACTTGGGAGACGGTGATCGCCGCTCGCTGTATACCACCTGAATCCAAGCGGCCACCCCGCCATCTATCATCAGCCCCCAAGCAGCCGCCCCGCCATCTACAGGAAGATCCAAAAACAGGTGCAACCACGCGAGTCGCCCCACCACTTCGATTACCAAGCAACCACTACATAGACATTTACCGCCAGCGCTCTGGTCTGAGTATAGCGTCCTGGGCTCTGCGAAAACTTGCGGCAAGTCTCGCCGAATCAAGCGCCATTTCGAGGCAGCAGCTCCTCAACGAAGTTATTGTATAGGCTCAACCGCACCGCAACTTGCTGGTGGCAATCGTGCTCAGCGAAATCACAACAATTCGCCTCGGAAGTGCAGACTACGAGGTAGCCCCGTACATGAAGCCACCACCCAACACCTGCCGTGGTGTGATCCTTGGTCTGGAAGAGGATATCACCCAGGAAACCCTGCAAAAACTTCTAGAAGCCAACCGCCCACTCCTTCTCCACGCTCGGCTCATAGGACGCACCACATCTGCCCTCCTGACATTCAATGGCACCCGCGTCCCCTACTACATCTGAGTGAGCTGTGTTCTACATCGCTGCCGACCTTACCGCCACGTCGCCCAGGTTTGTCAACTCTGCGGCGACGTCGGTCATCGCCAAGACATCTGCCCCCACCCGGACTCACCCAAGTGTCCCCGCTTTGACGCCGTCAACCCCTCTGCCCAGCGTGACTGTGCACCAATGTGCAGATTGTGCCAGCAATGCCCCCTTACCGCCAGCAAGGAGTGTCCGAAACGAGTCCTGCCCACGCCCGCTCCGAAACGAGGGATTCAACAATGAAGACTGGCCACAGAGATATGCACCAAAACAAGACGAGCTGGTCAGCCATAGTTGCGCCTTCTCTCACTGCTCACACCTTTCCACCCCTGCCCACAACTAACACTGCTCACACCCCAAAATTCCTCCCTACACCCGCCGCGGTGGCTCAGTGGCTAAGGCATTGTGCTGCTGAGCACGAGGTCGCGGGTTCGATTCCAGGCCGCGGCGGCCGCTTTTCTGATTGAGGCGAAAAGCAAAAACGCCCGTGTGTAGGAGATTTCGGCGCACGTTAAAGACCCCCAGGCCGTCAAAATTATTCCAGAGCCCTCCACTACGGCGCGCCTCATCGCCTGCGTTGCGTCAGCGCGTTAAACCCTACAATCAATCAAAATTCCTCCCTACCGCTATCACTTCCCCTATTGTTGAAGAACCGAGCCGGGGACCGCGGGACGTGAGTGATTCCTTTCAATTGCGGATGGCACTGTACTTTGATAGTGATAGTAGGAGGCAGCTGCTAATGGCCACCTCTTCTTCCTTTCGGATTTTTCCAACATCCTCCCGGCCACGCCATAAATGGCGAAGGAGAATGGGCATGACATGAAGGATTGCAGTTTTCAACGGTCATCAAGCAAGCACTCGTCTTTCAACACAACACTTTCGTCTAAGGTCCCGTGATCAGTTCAATGTGCTCAAAATCCTTGTCATGAACGTCGTAGCCGCCCTGTGTTAGTCTAGTCTATACTTTCGTTTCCATTGATGCTTGGTGCGTTTGTGATACCTGCGCCTTGTAGAATCTGAGCAGGGTAATCGACTCGATTGCACCGCCGTCCGTCCTGGATGACGACCTTGCAGACTTCGTACAAACTTCATGCGGCATGGTCGTCGGGTTGACTGTCGGGTCCTAAGGAAATTCAAGTACCGGATGTATCTCTTCAGGTGTATACAGGTCCTTCGACATGTGGCTTTCCCTTGATTCCTTGCTTTTAGTCTCACATTGTACTGGATCACACGTTTCGATTGAGCCTCATTTGTGCTACTTGTACCTGCCTGTCGTAGGGTTGTCCGGCTTCGCCATTTTCGCCGTCGTTGTTTTGGCATCGGGGTTATAAAATCTTCACGTTTTGTTCTATTCAATAAAATCCCCTCCAAAGTCGTGTTTCCGTGACGGCAACATATAATTGAACGATCGACAGGTGCGCCTGTAACTGCGTCAATCTGTCGATGTTTCTGCAGTGTTCTTTGGTTCTCCTTCGGGGTTCCATGAAGTCGTTCGTTGTGCGGTGCACACTTCTTAATCTCTTCAAAATCCTGCGCAGAAGACTTCTTTTTTGGTACCTCCAATGTAGTGTCGTCGCTTCTATCCCTCTTTATATTCATTGGAGGTAATGACACAGGTTCATCGCTTGCAGCGTCAACTGTGGAAAAAGTTCTTGTAAGTTCATCTGAGCAAGCCTTAGAAGCGGCTGCCTGCACTTTGTCGCTTGAGGCATTATGTTGTACTTTGAAAGTACCAGCTCGTTCGGTGACATGGGGCTCCTGACGATCGTCCTTCGGAGGTGCCGCCAAATCTCTGTTTTCGTTAGGACAGCCACTATTCTTTAGTGCTGACTCTATCTTCTTTATGGTTCTGTCGTCTTGTTCGGAGGCTATTGCTACAGAGTCATTGCTAGGATATTTTTGTAATTCCGGGAACAATCGTTCCATTCTAAATTTTGTCAGCAGGATTGAATCTTCGAATTCTATTGATGCTTCACATTCTTTCTTTAAATCATCCAATTCGACAAGCTCTTCAATTTCACCGTCCAGTTTCTTCAGGATTTTATATTTTTCTAATAAACTTTTTTTCAGCAAAATTAGCTCACATATTAATGATGTCTCGTCAGTAATGCGTGATTTTATGTCGTCGATCAGTGCTTTGATGTCCTGTCGGATTACGCTTCTTCTTTGGCAAAGGTTTTGCAGGTCCATTCTCGACGTCGTTAATGTCTAGGTAGTCGTCGAGAAGGATCACGCTCGGTGGAATGTCGAAGCCGTTGTCGTTGATGTCGAAGCCGCTGTTGTTGTCTTTTAGTGGTCTCCGCGAGACGTCCGTCAAGAATCGGTAAATGGTTGAGGGCGTGGGATTCGGTACATGCACGTTTGGCTCGTCCTCAATTCGTTAAGTTTTCTTGTGGACGCTTGCGGTCAATGGTCAGCGGTGACAGTTCAGTCCCATCGTTGCGGTCACTCACGTCATCGTTGTGGTGCGGTGCGCACTCAGGTCTTCAACTGTGTTATCCTTTGATCCTGGTCACGGCACCATTTTGTTGAAGAACCGAGGCGGGGACCGCGGGACGTGAGTGATTCCTTTTAATGGCGGATGGCACTGTATATTGATAGTGATAGTAGGAGGCAGCTGCGAATGGCCACCTCTTCTTCCTTTCGGATTTTTCTAACACCTATCTCCACCAGTCCTGAAATCACCCTTTCCTCCCAACTCCAGCAAACGCTACAAACACTACAGCAACAATGGATGCAGCTCAGCCAACGCCTTGATTCCCTAGAAGACACCGCCCGCGGCCTAGCCTAACGCAGTCAATCTGAACCATCCATAGACGTCATTGTAGAAAAGGTCTCAGAACGCCTCATTCCCATTATTGACCAGCACATCACCCAAGCCCTCGAAGCCTTCCAATCCAAACTAGCATCCACCCTAGAGCCACTGCAACCACTCATGGAATCGATCAACATTCGAGTCGCGCAACTCGAAGAAATGGCCGAAATTGCCCCTGCTCCACAACCGCAAACGAAGAAAGCCAAATTCCAACAGGAACATTCCTCCCCCCCCCCCCTGTCTGTAACGATGGGAACTTATTTCCAAGATTTCACAATACCAATGGAACTGCCGGTCATTCAAAAAAAAAGAAATATCAGCTAGCCTTATACATTTCCCCAAGTCCTCCTCAGGTCATCGCCCTACAAGAGGCTGACACCCCCAACCCATCACTTTGAGGATATGACACTTACACACAAGACCCCCTGCACCGCACTGCAACGTTAGTGGCCGAGCACCTTACCACGCAAGAACATCACCTTGCCTCCCCCATCGCACACACTTTTATGGGGGTTCTTCCTGATCGACACTCTCAGTGAAGTGATTATATCCTCAATGATTACAGTCATCCACCTTCCTGACTTTACGCGACTGAGGCATTGACACACGCCGCTCAGAAACAAGCATCCCGAAGTCCCTTCATCCTACTCGGTGATTTCAACGCTCCACATCACTGTTGGGGCTACGCACAAGCATCTAAAAAAGGCACCGCCCTTCTCTACGCTACCCAGCACCATGCCCTCACTCTCTACAACAACCTCACCACCCCCACCAGGCTGGATACGAGCGTCTCCCGTGACACCTCCCCTGACCTCACGTTTGCCAGTAACGTCACTCGCCTGGAATGGCAACAAACCCAAGACACCCTGGACAGTGATCACTATAATATAAGATAACAACTAACATCCGATGCACCACGCGCTCATTGGGGAAGGCTAGGATAAAAAATTGACCCGTATTCCTCAAGGACCCAACCACACTTCCCTCCATCACAGACGGCCTCGAAGATTGGACAGCAGCCCTGGAAGGCCTGGTCGAGAAACACACAAAAACGATGCAACTCACCGATAAACAGCTGGAGGCTGACACCCATCTGTTGCATATATGGGAAGCCCGCAGGGGCCTGGTCAAATGGTGGCAGAAACAAAAACACAATCGAACCATCAAAAAACGCATCGCGAACATTACCCTGCAGGCTGTGCAGTATGCACACAGCCTCACAGTACAAAATTGGTACTCTTTCTGCGACAAAATAAAGGGCACACTCAGCTCAAAGCGGACCTGGCACATCCTTCGCAAGCTCTTCGGAGACAAGACTACACGCACAACCACCAGCCACCAAGGTATTCCCCTCATCCGAAACAGCGATCTACCCCTCCTTCCGCCCCCCCCCAGAACTCCTCCACTCTCTCCGTGACCACCTCTTTGGGCACCAGACAACCTACCCCAAGCCCACTTCGGTCCTATATTCAGGCGCCACTAACGCCGCATTGGACAGCCCTTTCAGAACCGAGGAACTACGCCAGGCCTTCAGCAAGCTTACTAGAAATACAACTCCTGGCCGTGATCGAATTACCAACAAGCTCCTTCGAAATCTCGACGACGAGGTCCAAGAATCTATACTGGATCTCTTTAAGCACCACTGGCAAGCGCGCACGCTCCCTCCTCAATGGCGCCACGCCGACATTACTCTAATTCCTAAGCCCAATGAGCCGATTGCACCCACTAACCTAGGTCCCATATCCCTCACGTCATGTCTGGGAAAGCTGCTGGAACGTATGGTACACGCAAGACTCACTGCCCATCTGGAAAATAATGACATCTTTCTGCACACCATGTTTGGCTTCCGTAATTCCTTTCCGCACAAGGCGTTCTTCTTCAGATAAAAGAACAGGTCATAGACAACCTCAGCAAAATTCATCCCAGCGCAATGTTAGCTTTAAATGTACGTGGAGCCTTTGACAACGTCACCCATGAAGCCATCCTCAATTGGCTAAACACCACACGCTGCGGTCAACGCACCTTCAACTATGTACGGGCATTTTTATCCGACCCAACTGCCACAATCCGACTCGGATTATTGATCTCCCCAACGTTCAGCACACCCCCAAGGGCACCCCACAAGGTTCTGTTATCTCCCACTTATTGTTTAATGTCGCCCTTCTAGACCTGCCTAAGCAGCTTTCCGGGATCGCTAACCTTCACCATGCTCTATACGCGGATGATCGTACCTTTGGGATCACCAAAGGATCACCAGGCACCCAACAATCCGCATTACAACAAGGGGTGGACACCGTCCTCAACTATGTAGCACCACGCGGTCTCACCTGTCACCACTCAAAATCAGCCCTTCTCGTCCTTCGTCCACATACCCATGGAAGACCACCCGAACCGGCACCGGACCCTCAGGTCATGATTCACCAGGAACCTGTCCCTAAAGTGAAGACACTACGAATCCTGGGTGTAAGCTTCCACGCCGAAGGATCTGGAAGAGCACTACTACCCAAACTACACTCCACAATATCGCAACTCGCCCACCTCATCCTTCGTATATGCATGCACAAACACGGTCTTAAAGAAAAAGACGCGTGTCACCTTGTGCAAGCATTACTGCTCAGCAGGCTTACATATGGCACTCCTTGTGTGCAACGCCAACCCCAACAACACTACAAATTCGATGCTCTCATCCGTCGAGCCTACAAGATAGCCCTGGGACTACAGGCTTTCACTTCCACCAAGTTCCTTCAACTTGGCATACATAATTCGCTCTTCGAACTTATAGAAGCCCAAAGAACCAGCCCACTCTCTTTGCATTACGCTCACCCCCACAGGCCGCACAGTCCTCCAGAATTTAGGCCGTCCTACACCAGAACCCCACGAACCACTACAGCCGATACCACCTCATATTCGGGCCTCCATCAAAGTCAACCCCCTTCCACGACATATGCATCCCGGGTACAACAAAGGACGTCGCAACGCTCGTCTTCACTACCTACATAAGAAGTACTCATCGGACAACGACACCCGCTACACCGACATCGCTCACTCAACTTCCCACTCAACCCTAGCGGTCACCGACACCAACGGCACCTCATACCCTGCGGCCACATAACGCCACCTCTCCCCATCTGCAGCGGAAGCTACTGCAATAGCCCTAGCAATGCATACAGCAACGTGCGACTACCTCAAAACTATCACGGACTCGCAGCAAGCCTGTCGAAGATACCTCCTGGAAAGAATTCCTCTACCTGCCCTCAAGCTTCCACAAGCCATAGTATCACCTCCCTACGTGACCATCGTTTGGACCCCATGTCATGCCTCCCTCCCCGGGAACGAAGCAGCCCATGCTGCGGCCCGCGAACTTCATTTCCGGGCACTCCCGACGAGGCCGGGCGACTTGGACACCCTGACTGACACGCTACACCTAGTACCAGCCACCTACTCCGATATCTTAGCGCACTGTCGCCACACCCGCCGAGAATACCTCCCCAACACCCTACACACACCAACGAAGAATCCCGCATCTGGCGACCTTTCCAAACAAGTATATTCTACAACGGCACCATCCTCCCCCATATCTCCCCCAGCTGTTTCACCTATAACTGCCGTGACTGCCACACCCCAGACACAACCCCCACCTCGTATTCTTCTGCCCACACCACCCCTCCCTACTCCCCACACCTACTCTCGAGAAGTGGGAATGCGCGCGGACCAGCTCTGACCTGCAGGCTTAGCAAAGCCTGATCCAGCGGGCCACCCGAGCAGCGACAGCAGGCGGCTACCTGGACTAAGGCGGCCTCCCATCTGCTCTAAATATGTAAAATAAACGTTTGTTCCTCCCTCCTTGTTTTTCAGATTCCGTTAAATCAGTTGTCTAAACGTACGCAATTATAAAAATTAAACGCGGTGTTTCTGCCAAACATGCATTTTCCTGGTACTTCAGGGCACTACAGGATTGGACCGTTTGGGGAATTTTCTTATTTGTATTTCCGCCGTTTTTATCGGGCCTTGGTCATTTTTGTCTTCCAGTTTTTTATACAATGAAGACGAATGTTTTTATTTATTATTCTCTCTCTCTTCCGTAATTGGATTTTTGTAGGTTTTCATTTTTCTGGTTTTGTCTTTTTGGTTTATCAAAATATCGTTACTTCAAGTATGGGCTTTTTCACTAAGTAACCAATGAATGTGCTACTTGCAAACACAGAGGGAAAAAGAAGCCACGTGGGAAGCATGTGGCTGTATTCATGAGGTACATAATACGTGGAGGCATGCCTCTCATACAAGCGCAACTAGCTTCTTCGGAGCAAGCATTTTACGGGTGAGTGCGTAAAGAGATCTCTGCATTCTCCCTCTCCCTCGGAAGGTTTCTGTGACCGAAACTATATCCACGCAAGGACAGACCCCACCCTTTGTTCCCATTTAATACAGTTCGGGATTCCGGCCGTGTTCCAGGAAGGCGGGAAACTGTCGCAGGACGCCGCTAGTAAGTGAGGTCGGTGACATGCATAGTCCGGAGACATGCGGATGTCAGAACGCGAGCATCTGCTGAGCCACTGGTCAAGCCATGGGCAGCCGCGACAGTCAGCACTATGGCCAATTTTTTTCTAAAGATGGCAATGAGGGCCATCTCAAGCAAAGAAATATGTTATCGAAGCGAGTGAACTTAGATCCACGAAATAAGAAATTATGGCAGCCAGTTATTGTATTCGCTTCGAACACCGGCCGAGGGCTGCCCTGTACACGCTGATTTTGATCGAAATGTCTGCCAGTGCTTTACCTGGCTGTCGGAATAACAAAAAAGGTGAGCAAAGGAACCACGCGAGAATGTTCATGTGCGACAAAGAATTTGTATACCGCATTTCACTCAAGTAAATTAAGCCTTGCAAATATATAATATATCAACAGATGCAAAATACATTGCGCACAAATACCAACAAATAAACCTATATACATTACCCCCTTCCTTCACTCATACAGGCACTCATGCATAAGAGCAGTAGGAGGGGACCATTTCTTTTTAGTTTGAAGTTGGCACCATTTGTTTCGGTACTATTAGTTCTGGGACTATTAGTACCTGGACAAATTTGTTCCGCGACCATTTGTGCTGGAACCCTGTATTCCGCGACCGGTCTATCTGCGCGGAAGAGGACTGTGAAAATGGGTGTGGCGTGTTCTTTTGCCGCACACGGCCACTCGTACAGCCTTACGCGTTATTAAGTCGGTTGTCAAATCACGCAACGTGAAACACCTTTTTTTACACGTCTGCATTGCTCTGCCTTGCCGTGCTACGCACGGAGGCGGTGTGGAATTTCTTCTTGTCGAAAACAGATATGATTTCTGTAATATTTCAAATATTCACGAGAAATTAACGTTCGCCCGCAATTATCCAAGGCTTGGTAGCTCTAAAAATGTGTAAGAACCTGCCTTCCTTCGAGGGACTGGTGCCTATCACTATACGTTTATGCCAATGGGAAGTTTGATGGCACATACAAAAGTATGAAGGAGTGCGAGTATTGTGAAGGCATTCAAAAAAGTGGCGTTTCCTTTCTTGGCTGCGATGAACTCTGCTGGATCGTAATCAGCAGTGGCATTTTTAAAGGTATATGAGGGGTTAATAAAAATCGGAACTGTGTACGTGCTGGATTTTAAATCCCACCATTGATGAAAGCCGGGAGTTTCTGGCCCTGCGACATGACCACGTACTTTTTCATACAGTGCGAAAAATGCATATGCTCGCAGGTTTTCATTATGCCTGCTAAGCTTATGGTAAATATGATTCCTTCGCTACACAAAGTGCCATAAGAGAAACGGACAGCGCCCACCAAGCCCGTGTGTTTTGTATGCATTGTGGAATTTCTCAGAATTTTTGTTAGGTGTTAAAGTTGTTTTTGAATAGCTGAATATCTGCTGTTTATCTTTGTGCAAAGTTTGGGTGATGGCTTTTAAGAGTTATAAAAATTGGTTAACTGAAGATGTGTTTCATAAAGATGGCTGCAGTTTCATGTTTGATCTGTGGTGCTTGTGCAGTGAAGAATGTACGCAGTTTCACGTTTAAGTTCCAACCAAGGGGTTACAATTTGTATTCGCAGACCTTCAGATTTCTACCGTTTGTGTCATTATAGAACGTTGTTATTTTGCAAAGTGAGGGACGTGTGAACGTCTTCCCATGGAACATATGTTTATCTAGATTGAACACCGTGTCTCACTTTTAGACCATAAATGTTTTTTCTCTCTCTCTCTGCCACTTTTAGATGCTTTTATTGTTCCAGCAAACGTGACAAGAGCTGTAGAACCTTGGAATAGTAGCAGAAACTGATTATGTTTAAAAACCTTCAGTTATAATGGCGAACACCTGTCTGGCAGGTAGAAATGGGTTAGGTCCCGCCTTCATACTTCTGAAGCATGCACTGTGGCTTCCGGTATTACAATCGCAAGAAGAGTAGAAAGCATTGTGCGGCATATTAAAATGTTTACCTTAACGCCTTGTGAGTGTCATTGAACTGTTTTTAAACACAATCTGTTGCTTGTGGCTGTGCAGTTTCAGTAAACAATCGTACATTTGCTGAACAGGTCGCAATGGTTACATGTCACTTCTTCCAGATGCTAGGTTACTCCTTCAAATGTTTATACTGTTGCTTCAGAGTAGAAAGTTATATTAACAAATGAAAACTGTTGTACAATACGTTGTAATGTTAACACCGATGCTTCAGGCTTTCGTGTTGCAGCTTTTTACGTACTCTTGGTAGTTTCTGGCCATGAAGTTGCAGTGAGATTTGTAGTCGCGTATTCACTACGTTAATGTGGGTTTACTCCTGGCTATTAGGCTATGATGTCGCTGCTTCTCACGCACACATTGTAGCTTGCAGCCCTGAAGTTGCGATGAGAGTTGAAGATACTTATATAGTACGTTAGAATAAATTCAGGCCACACTTTCAGGTTGTGAAATCACTGCTTCTCTCACGCACACATTGTAGCTTCTGTGCATGGTGTTTTAATGCCAGTTGAAGATGCCTATGTAGCACGTCATAATGATTTCATGCCACACCTTGATTCTGTGACGTCGCTGCATCTCTGGCACGCACTGTTGCTTTAGTCTTTGAAGCTCCATAAAGCTGCATATGCCGTGAAAACACTGGTGAGCAAATGAAAATAAATTCAGCGTCGGTCTCTCAGGGTGGCACCTGGCTGCTGCTGGCTGGAAGAAGTAGTAAGAATAGAAAATGCGTGTGTAGCAGCCCATGACACCTCGACACGAGGCAGCGAGAATTACATAGTTCTGCTCCGTGTTCTAGTTCGGTGTTAAAGTTGGAAGCAGAAGCGGACGAACGAATTGAAATGCTGGCATGAAGTTTGACGCACAAAAAGATTTTTAAAAGGTTTTTAAGATCTCATATATCTGCTCCTCCTCCTAATAATCGGCTTGCTCAGTACTACAGTTGCCTAAATAGCTGCAGTAAAAATTGAATGCACTTCTATAGCCCTTTGTTCGTGTTTTCGATGGGGAAGTCAGTGTTCCATGTTTCTGTTTCGTGTACATGGCGGAAGAAAATTGCCTTTAGGAAAAATATTATAAAAAATGTTTCCACGCAATCGTAAAGTGGCTGCGAAGGAACCAGATGTTGATCCGAATATATTCTGTATGTATGCTATCTCAAAATACTCCTTAGTAATAAACATTTCTTCACGGCAGCTTCCCGCACTTGAGCGTAGACCCAATGAAAGTTTAAAGTAGCATAATTTAAAAAGTAGAATTTTTTAAGGATGCATTGGTGGGTCTCTATTCATTTTTTCTTTAAAAGCTCGCAATAGCAGTTTTTAAGGAGGCTTGTGGTGCTTAAGAGTATTTTTCTGGGCGTGTTTTTGTAAAATGCGAGCCTGCGGAACAACGAATTTTACAATGTACAAACAGCGGATCGCGTTAGAAAAAGGGTTCTTGGTATATTTGGCAATTTTCATGAACGCTATGCTGGCTTGCAAACGGATCCACAAATTCGTCAGTACAGAAAGCTTAAGACTGACAATTTTTATTATTTGAAGCATGCACAAATTATACACAAAGGTCTTCATGGTAAATGTAGTGGTGCTAGTACTACATACTCCTTTAGATGTACTAAAATTTATACACCGACATTGCGAACAAACTATGGCAGGTAGTATGTTCTGTTCAAACGCACCGACATACTAAACAAAGTTGGAGACCACATAATTTAGAACACAGCGGGAACATATTCAATGCAAAAACGAAAAATACATTGTAAGTGAGAACGTGGGCTTTGCTGGCTAGAACAATATGTTGTTGCTGGGACGTTTCCTTTAATGCGCTTTTTTTAGATGCTTTTATCTATAAAATGCACTCATTGTTCTAGTCTTATTGAGTTCTTATTTATTTACTCCGATGTACTCTACCAAAAGGGGCTCGGGCTTCTTTTATGCTTTCTATACACTACTACCACCCTGCCTCGTCATTCTGAAAAAAAAATATTGAAATTTTTGAAGCTTTTAATTAAACTTAAAATGTGTCCACCAAAAGCTCGCCCCTGGAGGTTTGGGTGGTTTATCGATGCATGTCTTTGCAGTTAAACACTAGCCGTATGGGAGATGCAGCACTAGACGGCTGTAGAAGCAGTGGTGCCGTTGCTGGCTACTTTCGCATGTGCGGCTGTCGAGGCAGTGACGGCATCTATGACCCCAGGGGAGTACCCCCAACTGGGGTCACCGGAATCATCGCCTTACATTGCGTTCCCCTGAACTGGCCGGCTGGTGAACCCATTGAATAATGCCACGTATCTTCTTCGGTTTCCCGGAATTACTCTTCCGTCATATTTGCTCAACTGATCTTACAAAATAGTTTGAAACTAGTATATCCAAATTACCTAATACAATATTCACGGCAAAGAACAAACGTATACAAGTTGGTAAAAAACAACACCTGGGTCCATCGAGTATAGACATAATAATGTAGCGCGATGTCTTTGCTGTGGTACTCGGTCAATAAATGACACGGCACTCCCATTATGAAATGTTGGCCAAAAAGTAATTATTTATTGTAGGTGCGCTATATCATTGTCCTGAAATCTTTACAATACGCGTTAAATTGAAAAATTTAAACACCCTGTTTTGATCTCACCTGAGGTATTGTACTGGAGTTGGGGGCACTACTACAGCATCAATATATATCACATACACTCTTCGAAAAAAATTACAATCGATGCATTTGTAATTTTCCGTATTTGAACTTAACAGAAGAGTTATTTGAACAACGCATCATAATCAACATTCAGCATCTGTAAAGCTGCTACAGCGTATTGTGCAATGTTCCGTTTTGAGAACGGCCCACCATGTTTTTAGAAAAGTTATCACGTTATTCATTGCGAACCAGAATATGTGGAACTGGTTAACCGGATAAATATACTCTAACAAGGCGCTGATCCCACTGTTTTTCACAATTACGTAGTACCATGCTACAACCCGCTTATGAAGATGTTTGACACAATTGGGCGCCAAGGATTGCATTTTGTCATTTTGTAGCAAATTGAAGTGTTTTTAGCTCGAACAATGTTTCTGTGCTGTTTTAAAGAATGAAGTTTTACTTAATATGCGCTTGACCTATTTCATCATAAACACTTTATGTAAGAAATATTTATTGCTTACATATTGTTTATTATATTGTAGTGTGTTCATAAAAAATGTTGTTTGGAACAAGACACTGAGCAATAGATTATTACCAGCCTAACGCTCGGCGGCTGCATCAGCCTATTGGTTATGTGAACCTGTCTCTGCAGCATTATGCCACAGTGACCCTCCAGTGGGTTCACAGGCTACTCATAGACGAATCTGGTTGCAAAGAATTGAGAATGTATAGAAGCTACGTGGTAATGTTACTCAGTAATTAAAAATACTCTGAATATCTGCCCTTTTTGCTACATTTCTATTTATTAATTAAAAAAACAGGAGCCGGAACAGTTACGGCATTGTTCAATATAACAAAGAAATCGCCGCACAGAATATCCCACACGATTCCTCGCATTCCAATGTCAGTTCTGCGTATAACGAATTGTTTTTTTCCGGAACACAATCAGCCAAAAACAACACCATTATAACAAAAGAAGCGTAGAACATTTTGAATACAGTAGAACACCACTCACAAAACAGAATACAAGACTATAATTTCACACGTTTAAAAGGTCAGGTGAGAATAGGAGGTAAAAGTGCTGCAGGAGAACCAACCACGTCTTAGCCTCAACGACACCGACCCTGCAGCAGAAAACGCCACCTTGACCAAAAGAAGTTGGTCCTCTGCTACAGAATCATCTTTTCCCGCTAAGAGTGGATTCCCCATAAATCCACGAGGCGATAGAACCAGACCAATTCGATGCCGCAAAGAACATTCTAGGAAGGCAACGGAAACACCATGTGTGCATAAAACGGAATTAGAAAACTCCACTCATAAGGGCACACACACCAACTCCAGAAGTCGCGCACGTAGGAGTCAAGGCACTCACGCTCTGGTCTTCTTGAGCCAGGTTGCTACTACACTAACCAACCAAGTAAAAGCTAACGGCATGAGAAGACTAAAAACCTCGACTCCCCCTTACTGTTGTACGAGGTGTGTGCTTAATGTCTTGTTAGGGCGTCATTATAGCGCTCCACTGACTTTTAGGGTAATTGTTTACTATATAATTGGTGCATGTGATTTCCCGTTAGATGGGCCAGCTTGAGTGACTGTGCTGCAAAAGACTACTCGGCAGCCTTTTAGTGTCAAGTAAACTTCTTCTAATTTCGCCATGTCTCTTTTGTTTTTCGAATAGCTCGTTCTCCCAAAAACTCTTTATATCAATAGAGCGCTATAATAAGATGGCAGTGGATGATGAAGATGTTCGAGCGACTTGGAGCCATTACTTCTGAATAGTTTTTGTCCTCATCCTCTTGTAAACACCGGACCAAACAACGCCCACAACACTTTGCAGCCACGATTGCGGCGTGCGTAAAACACTGTGTTGACGAATCCGATTTTTTGTTCAGCACACTGCCTGTGTTCTTCAGCAACCGCCCGCATTTTTACTTTGCATTTATTCGTTACCACAAAGCGGGGAAACGACAATCCCCGAAGACCCTACGCCCTCGTTAGACAAAGGCACTGCGGGGATAGCCGAATAATTTTACTGTACGTGCGCGTTCTACTGCTGGACTTCTTTAAGCGAAGACCAACTCGTAACCACGACAATGTGGCAGCAAAAGTTTCTGCCTAATGAAGGGCTTCAATTAACGATATCCTCAATTTCACCAGTCCATGCTTTCTCAGCCCATTAATTAGGTGATTAGCGCCGCAACACATGCAAAGAGACAGCATTAGATTGGCCTCGAACCGCTTTTATCGGATTGCTAAAGCTTGGTCAACGATGTGCTCTGCGTGTGAGCCTTTTCTGGTCACCGTTTGCTTGGCACCCAATCAATCTTTCATCCCAGTTAGCGATTCGCGGCTGATAGCTCGCACGTCATTTGAGACCCATGGGGGTTCAAACCATTTGCAATGAGCCACTCTCGCCTGCACTATGTGCAGAATAAAAATTATACTTTAGGTGGTACAACCTCAACATAACTTTTGAATTCAAGTAGAATCACCACCCGCTCTATAGGTGCTAAGCGATTACGCGTACAAATTTGTTATTGCTTGTTTGGCTTTTTTATTTTTTCCGGCGCCACTACACTGGCTGGCGCAACAATGAATCCGTAATTCTCCACTCGTGAGACTATTAACAGTTTTCTGTTAAGCCTATGTTAGCCACATGGCGTGACGCCGCACTCGCCAATGCCGGATTGTTCGAGCTTCAAGTTCCCCGTAGGCTCCTATTGTCCGTTCCAAGTGCGTCTTTAAAAAATAGGTTGAGCATGACAGAAACTCACCACTTGTTAGTGTGGACGCAGTCTAAATTTATGTTGGTCGTCCAGGACAAGAAAACAACGTTGTATGGAATTTTTAATGTACGGAAGCATCTGAAGTCTTTATCGAACCCCACGAACAGAGGCGAAAAAACCTCTCTTGTGCTCCCAAAAACTCGTGCTCCTCAAAGCTCTTTAGATTTCAGGAACATTATACTAAGATGGTCGTGGATGAAGTAACTGTTGACGTGAGGGCGCAGCTGCAGACACAGTGTGCGGAAAATTGATTTGGGAGGCCGACATGCGCACATTTGTTACACGCTGGGCTAGAGACCCTGAACCTGAGGTCGTTTGGTTTAGAAAAAAAAGGAACAAATCGCTGCTGTTCTATATAGGCATCCTCCGCTGAGCCCGATAACTCGTTAGCAATCTCGAACTTGGTGGTTGTGGCGGTCTGCAGGGTGATAGCGCGCAGTCGTGTTAGATGCAACGCATATCTTGCTCTGACGCATGTCCCTCCTCGGTCGGCGTCGGTGTCGGCGTCGGCGGCGTCCGCAAGCCACCTGCGCATTTTCGACTCTCCTCCGCTCTTCTCTCCGACAGCTGTACGCAACGCAATCAGTACGTCTCATTATCATAAACAGCTGCGTGCGCGCGCTTCGCTCGCTTCGCTCCGCTCCTGTCGCGCAAGTGCGCGCATGCGCGACTCTCCTCTTCTGTCTCCTCTCCTTCAGGCGCTGTGGATATAAAGCGGGTAGTGGGCTGCGGCGGTTCAGTCAACGCTCGCTCTCGTTCGACTTCGCGTCACAACACGTTTCACCCGATTTAGAGAATCAACCCAACGGAAACACCAATTGAACCCCCCGATGTGACGCATCACACCAGGGTTCCCTCGCGGGAAGATGGGTGTAATTTTTTATGTGGATTTGATACCGGTTCAAACTCGCTGCGGTGCCGTCTAGCCGTTACAAACATACACGCTAACGAATGCCTTCTACATTTCACCTGCATGGATTCGACGCACCTTAAAGCCATTGATGGCGACAGAGTAACATTGATATTTCGTTGAGACTAGAACTGTTAGTCACTCTTCAAAATGGGATAGTGGACATTTTCCTGTCATGACAAACACGTTTCGACCTGCCTTTGCCGACTTAACTTTTATTTTGGTGTCGTTTCTGGCAATTTTCTCTTATCCCTCAGACAATTATTGTCAAATACCTTGCAGAAAGCAAAAGTACCTGAGCACGCAGTCCTCACTAACTAGTGAGTTCCAAAAAAAGCCTTGGCCATCCATTACGCTAACATAAATCTCAAACGAATCACCTTTCCAGGATGTCTTCGAATGGTGCGCGTTTCCCAAGTGATCGAGTGGTGTGATGGACGCCTAAAATACACCTCTCTATTTGGTCCACACAGTACCAATGGGGCTCCACAATCACCGCGGCGGGCACTCTCTCTTGTGCCCTTGGTAGTATAATATCCTCCGCGGATATTATACATAGGACTAGTGAATTTTCTGTTTTCCTGATGAGCATTTTTCCTTCATTCACCAACGCAAACTTCCAGTTCTTGTCACGTTTAGCCTAGATGGCTTTGCCCAGAAGAACCTTGTTCTCTGGGCACAGGTGATCGTTTATATATATCGGATCATTAGACTCCAGACCTAGTACTGACGTGCTGAGCCTTTGCTTTTTGGCTTTGAGCATGAATGGGTCACGCCTCTGTCTCGAAATGAACTTGACAACAATGTTCCGTTTGTTCTTTTCTTTTGTAGGGACATGGTGGATAGGGTAAATGTCCTTAATGCTCAGTTCGGTTTTTAAACAACCGGCTAGCGTTAGCATGATTTCTGGCAGCGACTCTTCAGCGCTCGGTGGAACACGTTTGAGTTCTAAGTTGTTCCTACGGCTGTAGTGCTTCAATTGTATTATCTCTCTTCGCATCTTGCTAACTTGTACTTTCAGCTGCTTTGTACCAGCATGGTCTTTTAGCTGTTTCAGTTTGACTGCCGAAACGTCACGACACACATTTTGAACGTGTCTTAAATTGTTCAAACTTCACGCTCATATCCGTCACGGATTTCAACAAATTCTGCATTTCAGTGTGGGAAGCCTTGTAGTCCGCGGAGACGGACTGGATGTCTGCTCTTATACAAGTGGTGACCTGTTCAAGGCGAGAGGCAAAATCCACTAAGGCTTTTGCCAGTTCTTTTACAGACCAAGTAGGCTTTTCCGCCAATGACTGGTTGATCGCAGCGAGTGTATTTGAATCACTGGCCATGATGAGTCAGATTGTGGACGAATTCAATATTAACACTTCGCAACAAAACAGAAATCGAGTCACAAATTTCCGGAGCGATCTAGGATCCATAGGCAACCCTGTGTGCAATCCAATTACAATTGTTTGCACCTACCTGGAAATACAAAGACGATTCAGCGTCGCGGTGATGCCTTCCGCTGCCTAGATCGCTCTCGAATGTGCAGAGGGATGGTCTTGCAGTCCTTTTATATTGGTGCCCGATGCGCAAATGATTCTAGTTATTCCGAAGAACACACAGCCAGCCGATCACCCGGCGGGGTTCACACACTTGCCATGTCCCGACTCGTTGATCGTACAACACCATTGTAGTGCGCTGCTGCCGCGAGCTCGGAGCAGTTGATCTGGAATTACACAGAAGATTCAGCGTCGTGGTGATGCCTTAGGCTGCCTAGATCGCTCTCGAATGTGCCTAGGGTGGTCTTGCAGTCCTTATATATTGGTCGCCGATGCGCAGATCACTCTGGTTTCTACGAGGAACACGCAGCCAGCTGATCTACCGGCGAGGTTCACACACTTGCCACGTCCCGACTCGTTGATCATACAACACCACTGTAGTGAACTGCTGCCGCGAGCTCCGATCAGTTGATCTGTAATTACAAAGAAGATTCAGCGTCGTGGCGATGACTTCGGCTGCCTAGATCGCTCTCAAATGTAGGTAGGTCGGAAGCATCGTAATGTATGCTTCTAGACGCCCTCTGTTTTATTGCACGTTGAAAAAACCGCACTATCAGGGTGTCTGCATTTCTGCACTCAACATGAACTCTTGCACAATCTACCGTTCGCACAACGATGCGCACTGCTTCTCACTAATACATAAAAGAGGGCATAAATACCTGCAGAACTTATTTCCACTGGACAGCTGGCCCTGACTGAACCGGATGGAACTTTTGGGTTGCACAAAATACTGAAGGCGCACCTAATTTTTTCTGCATTGAGAAAGTACGGCGGGGTTTGAAGTGGTCGTTTATGGCCCTGGACTACCTTCGCACGGGCTGAGTTATGGGAATCATTGTGAACGGTACCAATCTGTCCCACGCTTTTTCACGATTGCTGCGGTGACCGCACCTCCGTAGTGCCAATGCTGTCTGGGACACGCCATCCTCATTATTTGTGGAGGACAAACCAGATTTCGACGATCGTCACTTGTGCTGGTACTATATCTTCAGGCCTCAATTGTGAGCATCTATAAAATCATTGCCTTTGTGCTTGCATCCTAAGCAGCAGTTGTGCCTCCTCTATCATACTTCGTCCGTGTATTCTCAGCATTTACCAAATATAATAAAAGTTCCCTACTCCGTGGTATTTACTCAAAACTAGAATTGTTAACCCATCCGTACACTTCCTTCCCTTCCGATCCTGTATTCGAAAACATAGAAATATTTTCGGTGTAACAACTGTTTTCGCTCCCCTTTGCTTTATATTGTGCTCTTCTCGCTGCCCTTTTCAATGCCCTGCAAGTTGCTTTATGCATGCTATCTGATCTACCGTATTCTGCGTCCTTTTTTACATTTCTATGTATATTTTCCGTTTCCGTTACTTCTAAGCTATCTATAGGTCTCGCCTTCTACCTCGCAACACTTGATATTTTTTTTTGTTCATATTTGGGCTTGTATACACAACATGGATATTTTGCTTTCTGCTGTGTCTACAATTCATTGGGCTTTAGAATATACCTTTCCTGTCTTTTATATTTTGTCATTCAAATTAAACTTTTTTTCCATCTCCTGCTATCCTGTTCATTTTGTCTTACTCATTCATCGTTTACAATTTACAAAGCACCCTCGTCAAATTTTAATAAGTATATATAGGCAATCGCGACCGCACCTGTTAACTTCAATCCTTTCTAGGTATCAATGGCGCCCTTTTACTATAAAAATCTTTGCTGCGGCATCTCACCACGGCTACTGTACGACAGCTTATTACCTTCTTCCAAACAATAAAAACCCTAATTTATCCATCTCAACCTCTCTTTTCAGGTCGGCGTTCTTTTGAATCTATTACCAAATATTTTACCTTTGCTGCCATGAACATCGCGAATACTGCATCATTTATTTAATCTCGCCCTCGCGTTGTCCTGTCTATCCTGTCTTCGTACTCGATAAACTGCCAAAAAACTCACTCAATAAACTTTAGTAAGCGTTGACTCAAAGTCCTTTTGCTTTCATTCTTATTTCAAAACGTTTTGGAGCACCGTTCTTTTTGAATTCTGTTCAACGATGCTGAACCTATGCATTTCTTTTGCGCTTTCTGCAACACTGGTATTTATTGGGGAAACTACACAATATTCCATCTGGTATTAGGTAAGCAATTTTTTCATTAGGATTTCCGGAATATTTAGGTCAAAGACGAAAGCAGGCGTGAGCTTTGACACCTAGCTCAAAGTGAACATACGGTCACTTGTAAACCATTGGCTCATTATATGCAGTGAAGTCGGCAGCCAAGTGAAACTTCGGGGGCCGAATTTATTCAGATATTGAAACCACTGTATAAACCAATGCATGTGTAATAAAAGTAAGAAAACGGAAGAATTGTGATGCAAAGGAAATTGCAGTGAGTGAGAAAATTCTATAGGTGTTCAAATATAATTTATCCAAACTGTCGTTGCAACCTTTATTTTAACTCCACCTTATTGCTCATTACTACATTTTGCGAACCGTACATAGTGGTCTCTTCTTCTGGGAGCTAAACACATACTGTGATAAATGTTTCCCCGCGGGAGGTTTTGATATGCTAGCGCACTCTGAATTTCTCTCTTTGACTTCCGAGCATTACTGAACTTCTTGGAACCAGCTTTACTCCATTGAAGTTTGCTTACTCAGGGAAACAATACATACCTGAGAAAATATTGATAAGCATTGTTGGGCAGCGATGTCCAGGCTCGTGTGAGTATTCATTATCTATGGAGTGGCTTTCCCTGGTTTAGTTTTGAGGGCATTCTTACAGCTTTAATTGAGATGTGTTGGGAACTTCTTTTACAAGTTATTCTCAGGTAATTTTTTTTCGCTATGCAAAATAACAGTTAACTTCAGAAAGAGTGTTGTGCAAGCTGTGCGTAAATTTGATCGAGTATTCCGCAGCAGTAGAAGAATTGGGACATTGTTTCCACAATTTCATTTGTAACCCATTGCCACTAGAGAAAGATAATCCCTCGCAACAAATATATTGTCACAAGAAAGAGACGAACTGGACAATTACACCGGCTGGTATGTTTGCCCACCTTTGAGAAAGCTGATACAGATAATGTGGCATAGCCGGGCTAGCACCAAGATGACTTATGCCCATTAAATCGTCACCTCATCAATCATGGTTTGTCTCATTGTTATACCACCAGGCAATAAATTTGTGGGGTATGCTGGTTCGCCCATTTTAGCGCCACATCACGGCCTGACCGCGTTTGTCAACGCTATGCAGGGCATGTCGGAGAGCCCCAGCCCTGCTGCGCCCACAACTGGCGTGACCACTTCCCCCGTTCCGTGTCCCCAGCCTGTGACCAGTCCATGATGACCAGCCACGACAAGTTGAGAACAGATGCGACAAGCCGATAACGCGTGTCCCCAGCCCATTGTCCGATGTGGTTCCGAGTACACATGACGTTTCGTCGCTGCCTTGCGAACAACGCTATAACTGGTCCAGGTATTATCCATTAAATCATCGTCCAGCGTGGCGGAAAGTTCCTCGCCTTTCACTGAATGGCATCGCGGCCCAAACCTGGACGGTCGTTGACCAGGCGGCAGTGTCAAAAGGAAGAAAAGAATAAGTGAAAAATTACACATGCTGCCATGTTTTCTTACCATAGAGAACACGAAGCAGGCCGTGTGACATAGCCATGCTCGCGTCAAAATGGCTCATGTACATGAAGTCATCACCTTATCAATCATGGTTTGGATCATCGTTATTCAACCATGTAACAATATTGCATTGTCCATAGGAGCAACAGGAAATCAAACATCGTTTAAATTGCGAAACGCCGCAATTTAACAGGGAGCGATGGAAAATCCCAAGGAAACAAATATTACTTTGTGTTCCTCAGGCTGTTCGTCTTCCTCGACCACCATGCGCATTTAGTCGGTATTTTCACATTGGCGTCTCAGTGTCAAAGAGAGAATCCCAGTTGTTCTCGCGAAAAAGAGCACTGCGACATCTTTTATAGCACAAATGCTATTTTACTGCCAGGCTTCACAAAAAATGGCAAAACATCCGCGATACCACTTAGCCGCCATGGTTGAGGCGCAAGAAAGATCGAAACGATTGACATCTTTAGTTTAGCGGGTTGTCTTCCTCGACGACCACGCCCATTTCGTCGTTCACTGTTACATTGGCGGAGGAGTAGCGAATTTACCACCCCGTTGCTCTTGCGCCCTTCGTCCTGCTTCGTCTTCAACGATGTCTGTGCTCTACAACCGCTCGTTGTGTTACGGATGACCAAGCAGCCTTGATACCACGTGTCCGCAGAGTTTGCTTCGTAAAGAACGGCGTAGAAGAAGGCGATCAGGGGCTGCGGCGGCAGTCGGCACACCCCTCAACCACCACACATATTTTGTCGCAATTTTCACATGGACTTCGGAGTGGCGAAGTGACAGACACGGCTGCAGTTTCGTCTAAGTGCTCTGCGAGGAGTTAAGAGCAGTGCTACAACTGGCCTTCCAACTCCGCTCTACACCGCGCGGCGTTGGTTCACTTTAAAGAAGAGTGGATTAGACTTAGTGTGCCTGTAGAAGATGTGTTGTCAGCACTCTGGACTTCATCTGTTGGAATGGCATTGCTGAGCAGTATTAGCGTCCTCCCTACCCTTCCGCTTCCCCTTGCGGCTTCGACCCATTACTTCTTAATATATCTTTTCTCATCGTTGCCTAAACATGGGACCAAACAACGCCCACAACACTTTGCCGCCGCGGATGCGGCGCGCGTAAACCACGGTGTTAACGAATCAGATTTTTGTTCAGCACACTGGCTGTGTTCCACAGCAACTGCCCGTATTTTTGCTTTGCATTTATTCGTTGCCTCAAAGCGGGAAACGACAAGCTCCGGACAGCCTACGCCCTCGTTAGACGAGGGCACTGCGGGGATAGTCGAATAGTTTTACTGCACGTGCGCGTACTACGGCTGGACGTCTTAAAGCGAGGACCAACTCATTACCGCGAAAATGTGGCTGCAGCAGTTTCTGCCTAATGAAGTGCTTCAATTAACGATATGCTCAATTTCGCCAGTTGGTGCTTTCTCATCACATTACTTAGGTGATTTGCGCCGCAACACATGCAAAGAGACAGCATTAGATTGGCCTCGAACCGCTTTTGTTGGTTTTCTAAAGCTTGGTCAACGATGTGCTCTACGTGTGAGACCCCTTCTGGTCACCGTTTGCTTGGCACCCAATCGAACTTTCATCCGAGTTAGCGATTCGCGGCTGATAGCTCGCAAGTCATTTGAGACCCATGGGGGTTCAACCCATTGGCAATGAGCCACTCTCGCCTGCATTCGGCGCAGAATAAAAAGAGAACATTAGGCGGTACAACCTCAACATAATTTTTGATTTGCAAGCAGAATCACCACCCGCTTTATAGGTTCTCCCGGCCCATGCTCGGCGATTCCGCGTGACGAATTTGTTATTGCTTTTTTTGAATTTTTTATTTTTCCGTCACAACTACACTGGCTGGCGCGACCATGAATCCGTAATTATCCACTCGTGGGACCATTAACAGTTGCTGGTAAGCCTACGTTAGCCTCATGGCGCTGCGCCAGCACTCACCATTGCCTGCTTTTTCGAGATTCAAGTTCCCCGTAGGCTCCGTTTGTCCATTCGAAGTGCGTCTTTAGCACAATAGGTGGATCATGACAGAAACTGGCCGCTTGTTAGTGTGGACGCAGTCGAAATTTATGTTGATAGTCCAGAAATGAAAAACAACGTTGTATGGAATTTTTAATGTACGGAAGCATCCGAAGTCTTTGCGAAGCCAAACGAAGCGTAATGCAGTAATTCGCTCCAAACCGTTCACGTTGCCTCTATAGACGACATGTGTGGTAAATAATAAGTGAGGTAAATCACATGAAGTAGAGAAAATCAGAGAAAACAGGTCACATACTACAACTGTAGCACAAACATATGCTTAGTCTGTGCCCGCAGAAAGCATCACGTACCAAGCAAAGGCCACGCTAGGACAGCAGGAACTGAAATCTTGGGCGATATATTTCGCAGCGCAAGTCGTTGCAGTAGAATATTTTATCGGTACATTTTCAGCTATTCCCATGAATAGCCTGGACTTAGACTGCGCAAAACTTAAGTTCGACCTATGTGTAATGAAATCCTATGTAGGGTTCGAAGTAGTAGCATACATAATAAAAACTGTCAAGCCACAAGGTCACAAATAAATAAAACGCTGCAGAAATAACAACTAAAATATATCGAAAAAGTCTCAAGCCGCATAAGTGCTACCAGACCAAGAAATATTGCATACTCCAAAAACAAAGAATTCTCACATTCGCTGCCTCAGGCGGCAGCCACAGAAGCATTTGTATAAGTTTTTTAAAGCCTCATCACCCAATCTGGCCGTTCATATATTTCCTTGTACGCGCTATCCATTATTTCTCGATATTCTTGCGTGCACGCCTAACGATATTAGCCATGCATTAGCGACTGTTATGTGTGCCTACCATGCGGCCATTCAATAAACATGTGTGTTTTGATAGTTTCATGTTAGCACGCACCGGTTTGTAAAATCCTAAACATGACAAACAGGTAAGCAGTGCAGTCTGCATCAGCTTCAGCTTATAAATATTACCCCGAGTGCTGCAGCTTTCTTATGAAACGCCGAAACATAAAAAGAGGTAAAGATGTATTGGATAGCTTCCACGCCCATGTTGAAATATTTTGTTTTTGAGCCCTTTTACTCATTATATAGCGTTATAAAGTTGAACCGTTTTAACGAAACCGGAAAGAAAAGCTTTCACGACAATTCTTTATAACGGCAATATACTTAGCGATTTGTGTTTTATTATGCGATGTTACTCTCATTAGGCTTTCATTTTGTTAGTCTAGGAGAGTACATAGAAGTTGAGAAAAACTAACCCCATCAGACTGCGTTATTTTACTAACTTTGTGACCAGAAAACTAGGCGACGAGCGCAAATCAAAACAGCGGCGTAACAACCTTTCTGTAGGATTTTTTGTTGCCTTAGTAATATCTGATTGTTGTCCACACTACATATCTCAACAAACAGCCTATATTCATCGCAAGACTCCAAAAAAAAAATTGCAAAATCTTCTCGGTGGGGCTCACTGGTGCTCGCTGATCTGCCTGCGTACGAGAGAATGCCTTAGCCATAAATTTCATTTGAAAGGCCAGCCATGACGACTGGTGTCACTATGACAAACGTGGCCGTGCCCAGTGCGCCATGCTGATTTACTCCAGATACGCCCCTTTCCATGTGGAGCACGGAAAAGAGGAAAAATTCAGAAACCAGGCATTGAAGCAGCCTGCGCGGCTTGCGCTTTGAGCGGGTCACCATAGCTTGTGCGAGCTGGGTTTAACATCGCTCGGCGTGGTGTCCTCCACATTGTAGTACAAAAGTGTATGTAACGATGTGCTTAGTTTTGAAGTAATTTTCAACGGTGGTAGCCAATGCTGCGATGCCATTCAAGGCGCTTACGTCACTTGGACAGGGCTTTGTATGGGTTGGCAGCCAACAACCAGAGAAAGAGCGAAAAAGTCGCGCCGGCCCGAGTGTATCAACGGGCGTGTCAAAAATATAGTGTGGTTGTGACAAGTTTTTGGTGTATTGGTTACAGAACCCACCGAGTTGACACATCGATGGTGGCCGTTGATAAAGCAGACTTTGTAGCAAAGAAGACATTTAGTGTCGGCTCGGTGGACTTAATGAACGGAATTCAGACGGTGCCAAATTCATGCATCAAGCGCAAAGATGTGAGAAGAACAACAAATGAGAAACTCTTTTCTTTAAACGTTAAAGTGATTTTACAAAACCTCCATATTATATTGAAATCGCTTCCCATTTTCTTCAGTGAGTTTAAGAAAACTTACATTGTTCGGTCATTACAGACGGCTAGAAATTAAACCTTTTTATATTCAATCTAACCCTTGAAATTAAGATATTTTGTTCGTTTAAATAACGTGAACGCATCACACTACCAAATGTTATCAAAGGGCCATTTTCTTGATTGTGCACGGCTGGTCGATAGAAGGATAAGCAGGCAGCGTAATATGGAAACACCGGTCGCGATAGGCGAAAGATTCAATCCAAAATTAGCTCAAGCTGAGCACATCGTGGTTAATGGAAACAATTCTCACCTTGGGTTGCTGTCATGGACAATAAAGTACAACAAATAAGAATTGCCATTGGTGGTAGCGGAATGTTTTGAAGGTGTAGGCCAATTCGCATGCACAAAGATCGTCCCCACACGCCACTTTGCATATGCCGCGCGCAAATGTGCCAATCTTAAACACAACCTTGACAATGAAAATTGAATGTTTGTGCGGTACTGCTATATTTCGGCCCGCTTACTTCATACTTTTCATAAACTGCAATAAAAGTAGTTATGAAGAATCATATGATATTGCGAATTTTTGAAGTCAAAAACATGGTTATTGCTTCGCCGAAAGTCCACCACCACCACAGATCAACAAGACCAACATGCTGTGCTGGCTCCGCATTGGACGTCTGCAATTCTATAGACATGTCTAACCGGTGCACAGAAAATGAAGCGGCATTGAAATAGCAAATTTACTCACAAATATAATTTTTTTAATTAGTCGCAGCAGTACCGGTACTGTTCGCATTGACCAACTACAGAGTGGCACTTCACCACCACCAGTGCTACTGCTGTTCGCAGCAGCCGCCAACATTTCCAGTTGTACCGCCAGATTAGCTCCTCAGATCGTTGGCTGTGCTTTTCTCCAGGCGATAAAGACTGAACAGCACCTACAAACACACAAACACCACAACCGCTGTCCTAACGCCAAAGCAATAATTTCATTGCGTAACGCACGGACAACAAACATAGGGAGAAAAAATGGCGGCAGTTAGCAGCCGACCATGGCGTTTGCTTAACCCGCTTTATAGACGGCGGTCGTGTACCATTGGAAAATCCAAAATTTTCCCGCCCTCACGTAGAAAAGGAGGCGATGTATATGTGTTTGCCCCGCCAGTAATTGTTGTTATTTTCTCATTCATCTCGCTCCACTGCGCATGGCCTGGGCAATTGTAGAATAAGAAAAGGTTCATCTTCTGTGTGTCGGCAGTGTGCTCAGGTAAAAGGTTTTTAAAAAAAAATTCTTACTTGACATTGTTGCCAGCAGCCCTTACCTGACGGGCATCCACTCAACGTGCCGCCCTACGGTTTAGGCCGCAAAAAAAAAGAGTCGCCAGCTGCTGCACATTTTCTAACAAGTTCCGCGGCTTTCAACGACTTAGGTAGCACGCACATATTCGAAAGAACAAAAAAGGCCAAAAAAATTGAAGCGTTTGCTTCTGTAGCTTAGGTCAAAAAAGTATACAGGAAAAAGCACTGTGCCGCACTATTTCTTATAGTGCACCAGAAAAAGAAACGCATCGAGTTAGGATGCACACCTCCAGTATACCAAAACACCAGCATGGTGAAAAGTCCTTCCCGACCAGCTTTTGGCCTTGAGCTTCTGTGGAGGAAATGTAGTAGCAGCGTTATGCGTGAATCTTGGAAATGTAGCTAAATCGAGTCTCATTCCGATGGATAGACTGTAGTCGACTATGTCAGTAGGAGGCAAGCCTGCGAATTTTGCCAAAAGAAGCGCTTTCGTGAGCAGGATTGAAGTGCAACATTTTTGCTTTCTACCTTGAATGAACGTAATGTACGCGTATATATTTGTTACCTACCGCTAATCGATTGCGGCAGGCACACGGTAAAAGCAATTCAATTTGTATTCACGAGGTTCCAACTGCTTCGCTACGGCGGCAATGACTGGAAAATATATCTTGTGGATATCTGACATTTTCACCGCCATTATTTACTGGGCGTTATGTGACGAGCTGACGCACGGACACACTTGAAAATAGGGTTTATTCACTC
The DNA here is from genome assembly GCF_048455015.1 of Haemaphysalis longicornis. Lineage (NCBI taxonomy): Eukaryota > Metazoa > Arthropoda > Arachnida > Ixodida > Ixodidae > Haemaphysalis > Haemaphysalis longicornis. Next base: position 90,764,238 of record NW_027526214.1, read on the forward strand.
AACAAGAACGCGGCTTTTTGCGACTGCTCTGCAGCAAGGTCCCCAAAGCGTCTCTGGCGCATTGTCCATCGCACCGCGGAGTCGGGGGTGGGGTCGGCGAGAGAAAGGGCCCCTAGCAGGGGGCACTAATTGGCGCGCGGTCGAGAGGCGCCGACTGGCGCGCTGTCGGGAGGCGCCGAAACGGAATTCGCTTCCGCTGGGCACGAACACAACATTTCTACCCCCCTTAGAAGAGCGCCTCGTAGCGGTCAGGGGGTGCCGCTGCCGTGAGGATTTGCGGAGGTCGACGGCCTGGGGTCGCAATGAAGACGGGAGCAGGCCGTCTGCGCATGTGGTTGTGGGCGTCGTCCCGGCGCTCTCCATAGTGAGATGCCAGGCCCTGTTGATGAGCGGTGACTCACAACTTCCTTCAGAAGGGGCTGGTGTGCTTGCAGACGGCCTTAGCTGGCGGAGCTGATTGAGGTGCCACCGAGTTGTCGTCCCGGAAATCTTGACAAGCCACGGCCGCAGGCCAATCCGTTTTTTCACCGTCGCTGGGACCTATTCCGGCTTGTGGTGAAACTGGCGGGCGAGCACCCGTTCTCCCCTTTGTATCCACCGCCTGCGCGGTGGGTCGTGGGCATCCTGTTCCGCCTTTGAAGATGGCTCTGGTCGAATGGCCGTGAGAGACGTCCTCATTTCCCGCGAAAACATTAGCCTCGCCGGGGTCTGGCCTGTGGTATTTTGCACTGTTGTGTGCTGCTTGAAAAGGAAGTGGGCCAAGCGTCGCTGTAATGACCTTGTCTCGTCATTAAAAAGTGCCCTCTTGAGTTCGGCCACGTAGCGTTCGGCTTGGCCGTTCATTGCTGGGTGGTACGGTGCGGATGTCACAGCTGTGATGCCATTGCCTTTGTAGAACCGTCTGATCTCTGCCGACCGAAATGCCGTGACGTTGTCCGATACTATCTTTTGAGGTAGTCCGAACGTTGCAAAGAACGCGCGCAGGGCGTCGATGACTGCCGCAGATGTTGGCCTACTCATTGGTACAACTTCTAGCCATTTTGTGCATGCATCCACAACTATAAATGTTCCTTCGATTGGACCTGCAAAGTCAACGTGCAGGGTATGCCGTGGAGGTGTTGGCTTCTCCAAATCAGGAATGTGGGCTCTCGGTGGGGCTTGTTGGTTTCCCTTGCAAACTTGACACGTTTGCGCAGCTGTTTCGATGTCGTAGTCAATTCCTGGCCACCGCAAGTAGCTGAGAGCGAACCTTCTCATGGCTACTACTTCTCGATGCCCAGCATGAATGAGCGCTATGGCTTCCTCGCGTAGTGCGTGCTGGATAACGACTCGTGAGCCGAGTGTCACGCAGCCGCGATGCAGAGTTAACTCCGCTGCTCTTTTCTTAAAGGCGTTGAAGTTTTCTCTGGTCAGTTTCTGCACGCGGCCTTGGTGCAGTGCCTCGATCAGTTGCGACAACGTCGGGTCCTTTTGCGTCGCTACGGCGACTGTGTCGGCCGTTAGAGGTGGGTTAGGAGGAGCTTCAAACATCAGCACGCAGCCCACTTGTGGGGGATCATCAATTGTTTCGCCGATCGGCAGACGACTCAATGCATCCGCATTCTGGTGTCTTTTTCCTGGGTGGTGCACGAGCTCGTAGTCGTACGCTGACATCTTTATGCACTATCATGTCATACGGGAGGACAGCGTATGAGGTATTTGTTTCAGGGGGCTTAAATACCCAAAAGAGGTCGGTGAACTGTAATGATGATCACGTGCCTGTCAGGAAAGTGTATGGCTCCATACACGATTGCGAGTCCTTCCCGATCCAGTTGCGAGTAGTTGCGCTCTGACGCTGAAAGGGTGCGGGAAACGAAACAATCGGTGCCTCCCTGCCTTGATCGTCGGCTTGTGAGAGCACTGCGGCCACATCGTAGGGCGATGCATCGCAGGCGAGAAGCAGGGGCTTCGTTTCATCGTAGTGCCTGAGGACTACGCACCGCCGGAGCAGGTCCTTAAGCGCGTCGATTGCCTTCTGGTGGCCTTGCGACCAGCTCCATTGGACATCATTTTGTAGCAGGTGGTACAGGTCGTTAGCCGTAGTCACTCGCTGCTCTAGTAATCGATCGTAGAACGTAATGAGCCCCAGAAAAGACTGCAGTTCCTGCTTGTTGGTTGGTGATGCTGCCTCACTGAAAGCACGCACCTTGTCATCAGTTGGTGAATACCTTCGGCCTTGATCAGGTGCCCCAAGAACTTTACCTCGGGCACTGCAAAACAGCATTTGTCTATGCTTAAGCGCAAGTTTGCGCTGGCTAGCCTGTCAAGTATAAGCTCTAGGTGTGCTGCGTGTTCTTTGCCTAATGTGCCGCTAATGATCACATCATCCAGGTAAACGCACACTCCTTAAATTCCAACAAGCGTGTACTCCATACACTTCTGAAAAATAGCTGGGGCTGCTGCCACTCCAAACGGAAGTCGTTTAATCCTGTAGAGGCCCCTTGTGGGTTTTATAGTAAGCAATTCAGATGTTTCTTCGCTCACCTTCAGCTGTTGGTACGCCTGGGTCAGGTCCAGCGTGCTAAAAATTCGGCCTCTACGGAATGTGCTGAAAACCTCCTGTGGCATTGGTAGTGGGTAAGCAGAACCCTTCGTTGCCATGTTGACAGTGCTCCTGAAGTCCCCACAAACACGTAGTGTTCCGTCTTTTTTTTCTTAGTCCGACAAGTTGTGTAGCCCAGTCTGAGTGCTGCGTCGGCTCAATGACATCCTGCTGCTCGAGCTTTGAGAAATTTGGGTTTGGCGTCCTGATGTAGCTCTAGGTTGATGAGAGGTTCGTTGTGACTGGAAGTATCCTCAGCGCAGACCATTTCGTACTTCTTTTTAAGTCGCTCTACAAAATCCTGTCGCTCGGGAATATTGTCCTCGGTATCCTGGTTGATACCTCCGATCGTTATTCCAAGACCGTCGAACCAATTTCGTCCAAAAAGGCTACATCCCGCCCCTCGTACGATAAGCAGTGGTAGGTGGCAGGTTGTGCCATTGAATGAACGTCTACGTTGGCACTTCCCAGTAGTGGGAAGGCCTGCCCTGACCACGTTTTTAGGTGCGTGTCGTCGTCGAGCATGATGGGGTCTTGCTGCCGCCACGTCTGGTGGTACGTCTGTTCGCTAATGAGCGTACATGCTACTCTGGAATTCACCTCGAAGTGGATCGGCTGGTGATGCACGGTGACATCGATCATATTCTTCGGTTGCGTGCGTTGGTTGGGAACGGTGTTTAGGTCATACAGCGCCGGTGATGCTGGCAGACTACCGTGCGTCTCCTCCTGCGTTATGGCATCTGAGGCGTTCACGTGCTTGTGCTTTTCAGGGGGTGCCCTAGACTGTTTCTTCTTTGTTATGCAAGCCTTGACACTGTGACCTCGTTTCTTGCAAAAAATGGCACGTTGAGCCTGGAAGCTTGCATGACGGCGGGCTGTGCTGCTGCTGTGCTGCGCCAGCAGCGCTGCGTCTTAGGTGGTTTTTTGCCACTTGCATGGGGGAATTGGAGCTGGTAATGTAGGAGGTATGCCGGCTCGGTGGGCTTCCGGATGTCACGCTGCTGCTTGCCGGCACTCTCCGCTCAAATGGCCATGTCGTAATCCTTTGCGAACGTCAAATCGGCCTCAGTAAACAGGCGCTGTTGTAGGAAGTCGTCCCCCGATCCTCACACAAATCGGTCACGGAGCGTAATGTCCAGTGGTAGCATAGTAGGGTTCGCAGGGGGCCTGGCGACTGGGTGTCTGGTAGCTACCGTTGTGGTGGGCAGCGTTCCGAAGTGGCAATCAGCGGCCAGTTTTTTAAGCACCGCAACGTAGGCGCTGACTGCTTCTCCCTCCATCTGGTCCGTTCGTTGAAAACAGGCCCGGCTGTACATTTGCGATAGCCGTGGGTCGTAGTGCTTCTGCAGTGCCGCAACGATGTGGTCGTCGTCCACTGCCGTTGGTGTGCTTGGCTGAACTAAGCAGCAGACGGTGTCGTACGTCTCCTCCCCACACAGCGTGAGCAGGTGTGTTTCCTTCTTGCTGGGGTCTACGATGTTGTTGGCCTCAAAGTAGAATTGAAGGCGTCCAAACCATGATCCCCAGAAGGTGAAGTTGAACTCAGGTAATCGTCCTGATGCGTGCGTAGCCATTGCGTAGCACTGCCATACAACGTGATTCGCACAGACACTTCCTCGTCGTCACTGTTATTTCCACGCGGTCAGTGACGAGCGGACGCACGGGCACAATTGAAAATAGGGTTTATGCACTCAAGAAGATCGCGACTTTTTAAGACTGCTCTGCAGCAAGCTTCCCAGAGCGTCTCTCGCTCATTCTCCATCGCACCATGGAGTTGGGGGCGGCGTCGGAGAGGGAAAGGACCCCTTGCGGGGTACAATAATTGGCGCGTCGTCGAAAGGCGCCGACTGGCGCGCTGTCGGGAGGCGCCCAGCCATCTTTCCGCTGGGCACGGACACAACACTGGGAACGGATGGACACCCAACAATGCGGTAAGCCACCTCGACCGAGCTTCCCCAAGCCTGGTGCCCTAGATGTGCAAAAAATGGAGCAACCAATTACAATGTTGCCCTGTAGTAGCTCTTCTTTCACTGAAAAACAAGAACTTAGTTACCCAACAGAAGAGTGTCGGCTTTTTAAATGCAGGGCATTTCGTAACTCACGATGTCACCCGCGTTGACGTCCGTAGTACGCACCGCACCCCCCCTACTGTATAAAAAAATACTATCCGGCGCCCGGTTTCGATCCCTCGACCCTGCGGGCGGAGCGCAATGTACATGGTGCTCTACCCACTGCGCCACAAAGCCGACACAGAATGGGATGCTACGAACGCGCCTTATATCGTTGACTCATTCAAAAAACTGCTGACGAGCGCTCTCTCCTCAGCAGTTGCCACAAGTGCAACAACATTAACGTAACGCAAACTACTTAACGTCATGCGCGCCCGGAAATGCTGTGCATTTGATCGTGCCCCTTGCGAGGGGACGTTTCACTGCGTCTTCTCTCGGTCGCGGGACCCGTGGCGCCATCTGGCGGAGGCGCGCACAACTCGTAGCACTTTGCCTAAAAAAGAGCCTCGAAAGCATGGCAAATATGAAATAGGGATGACGCGCTTTCTTTCTTTTTGTAAAGCACAAAACGGCCATGTGCGATGTTTATAAAAAATGCAGCGTCCCGGCGAACGTTTTGACATGCATAGATGACCTTCCCAACAAAGTAAAGAGAATGAAAATGCTTATCGCGCAGTGGGTCATTCAGGAATTGGGAGTGCAGTCTGAGCAGCCCACCTGTGCGGCCGCGTTTTAAATCCAGAACGTTTCAGTAAGTCACGATGTCACCCGCGTAGACGTCCGTAGTCTGCACCGCATCCCTCCCTACTATAAAAAAAATACTATCCGGCGCCCGGTTCCGATCCCTCGACCCTGCGGGCGGAACGCAATGTACATGGTGCTCTACCCACTGCGCCACAAAGCCGACACAGAATGGGACGCTACGAACTCGCCTTATATCGTTAGCTCATTCAAAAAACTGCTGACGAGCGCTCTCTCCTCAGCAGTTACCACACGTGCAACAACATTAACGTAACGCAAACTACTTAACGTCATGCGTTGCGCTGCTGAGCACGAGGTCGCGGGTTCGATTCGCGGCCGCGGCGGCCGCTTTTCTGATGGAGGCGAAAAGCAAAAACGCCCATGTGTTCGAGATTTCGGCGCACGTTAAAGATCCTCAGGTGGTCAAAATTAACCCGGGGCCCTCCACTACGGCGCGCCTCATCGCCTGCGTTGCGTCGGCGCGTTAAACCCTACAATCAATCACTACTTAACGTCAAGCGCCCCCGGAAATGCTGTGCATTTAATCTTGCCCCTCGCGAGGGGGACGGTTCACTGCGTCTTCTTTCGGTCGCGGGACCCGTGGCGCCATCTGGCGGAGGCGCGCACAACTCGTAGCACTTTCTTTAAAAAACAGCCTCGAAAGCGCGGCAAATAGGAAATAGGGATGACGCGCTTTATTTCTTTTTTTAAAGCACAAAATGGCCATGTGCGATGTTTATAAAAAATGCAGCGTCCCGGCGAACGTTTCGACATGCATAGATGACCTTCCCACCAAAGTAACGAGAATGAAAATGCTTATCGCGCAGTGGGTCATTCAGGAATTGGGAGTTCAGTCTGAGCAGCCCACTTGTGCGGCCGCGTTTTAAATGCAGAGCACTTCAGTAAGTCACGATGTCACCCGCGTTGACGTCCGTAGTCTGCACCGCACGCCTCCCTACTATATTAAAAGGCGCCCGGTTTCGATCCTCGACCCTGCGGGCGGAACGCAATGTACATGGTGCTCTACCCACTGCGCCACAAAGCCGACACAGAATGGGACGCTACGAACTCGCCTTATATCGTTGACTCATTAAAAAAACTGCTGACGAGCGCTCTCTCCTCAGCAGTTGCCACAAGTGCAACAACATTAACGTAACGCAAACTACTTAACGTCATGCGCCCCCGGAAATGCTGTGCATTTAATCGTGCCCCTCGCGAGGGGGACGTTTCACTGCGTCTTCTCTCGGTCGCGGGACCCGTGGCGCCATCTGGCGGAGGCGCGCAACACTCGTAGCACTTTCTTTAAAAAAGAGCCTCGAAAGCGCGGCAAATATGATATAGGGATGACGCGCTTTCTTTCTTTTTTAAAGCACAAAACGGCCATGTGCGATGTTTATAAAAAATGCAGCATCCCGGCGAACGTTTCGACATGCATAGATGACCTTCCCACCAAAGTAAAGAGAATGAAAATGCTTATCGCGCAGTGGGTCATTCAGAAATTGGGAGTGCAGTCTGAGCAGCCCACCTGTGCGGCCGCGTTTTTTGTCCTCCTACAAGACGGTGCACGGCAGAACAGCGGAACGACACAGGCGACGGATGACAGTACTAGACGAGCTTTACGTACAGGTTTTTTTCTCGTTATGTAAGATTTACAGCCCAAAAGACGAACACCTAATCAAAGCTGGTACAGTATGATGCCTGCCCGCTGGAAGTAGATGCAGAGGAGTTCAAGCGCAGTTTCCGCGAGGCAGGCGAAGGGGCACTAGGCGTTGGGTATGCATAGTTGCCGTGCGGCTAGACCACATAGAAGTGGCTAACTCGTCAGTAGGTACGTCAAACGCAGAAAGGGAGGCAGCGCCAATTAATGAATCGAATGAACGCAGGGCCGTCGAGGAAAAGTTAGAAGTAGATGAGGCGCAGCTAGAAATAATTATAATTTCAACAACAAATAACGAGCACATCGGTCATTTCTGCAGGGCAGAGCTATGCACTTAAACACAGCTCGACAGGTGGGAAAGGCAACAACTACTACCCCCTGGTGAAAGGTAGGTGCGCCCAGCCACGCCGAAAGCGGGGTACACTAAAGAGCAGCCCGTGGCAGATGGCATTGTAATAATGACGAGAGATTCGACCGTGAAGATAAAATGCCCTTCCGTAGTGGAAAGTGTTGGGAAGAATAGCAGTGGGGAGGTCGACGTTCCCCGGTCAGACAAGGCAGAAGGTAATCGAAAAAGCGAAGCGGTAGCTGCGCTTTTTAAATAAAGCTAGAAACCTCGTGGTGATTGACGCGAGGCATAAAGTGCTTCGCAAGGAGGAGTGAAAACTCTTCCAGGAGAGTGCTAAGGCGGTAAACAATCTAGGGGTGACGGCAATTATTGTGCGCATTGCTGTGTGCACCGTGCAGGAGCTGAAAAAACAGGACATGCACACCGAACGATCAGTACTCGCTGGTAACACCGAGATTGTGAGTCGTGGCGGGGAAGATGTATTTGAAGTGATCCCCTTAAACAGAGTAATGGACAGCATTACACAAAGCAAGCTTTTCATTAAGACGGCATTCACTTTAGCAGGAGCCTAAGAAACAAGGTGGGCTGATGCTTAGGCGCGGAGCGGTAGCTTTTTACCGGGCACTGCGGAGATAAGGAGGGCCAACTAGGCGACAAATGTGAAGTTCAAACTTTTAGTCAGAGAGGCCTATAGTCGGTGACAGCTTAACTCCGCAGCGGGCTTTTCTAGGTCAAAGGGATTTTCAAGAATAAAGTGATCCGCAACCAGTGACGTCTCGCCCTGTGACGTCTCGCCCTGCGCCGTATGTTTTAGAGGAGTACTTCCAATATGACCGTGTCTGTTTGCCGACCGCTGCTACCACTGCTGCAAAGTCCAGCAACACTGAAGTTTTCCAAAACCAAGAGATCTATATGTGATTTGTGTAACCCATGTGCTGTAGTACATCAAGAAGTGCATTATCGTCGTCGGTACACTGTGTGTCTTGCCACGTCCTGGTTTGTACATCAGGAAATCGTGGTGGGCTGTTTTTATTGGCAACGGCGTCATAGAATTCGATCGTAGAACAACAAGGCGTCAAAGCTGCATCTGTTGCTAGTGTGATTGCGGAAATTCCGTGGGCGTAACACAACCTCTGTGAGGATATAATACGATTTGCTTTCGTCTACAGCACTAGCGCGGACAAGTTGCAAGCGTTCTCGTTTCTTGCTGTGAGCGTAGGCTTCGCCCGATGTTAATCGAAGGCCTACGTGGTGTCTGTCAGGGGTGTAGGAACAGCTGGTCCCGGAGCAAATGTTCCCGAAACAAATGGTGCGGAACCTATGGTATTGGCACTTATTGTCCAGGAACAAATGGTCACAAGTCGAAAGTAAGACGAAATGGTACCGGAACTTATGGCCTTGCAACAAATGGTCCTAGACACCTCTTTGGGCAAAAAAACTCTATAAACCTTTACGTGTGTTCTCTGTACAACTTTGTTGTATCTTGCTTGAGTGCAGTTTATACATTCCTGAGTTTTGAAATTTTTTTGTGTTTTTTAGATTCAATTAAACCGGTTGTCTAAATTTACTCTATTATAACAATTAAACGCTGTGTTTCTGCTAACCATGCTCTTTCCTGCTAGTGCAGGGCATTACAGGATTGGCCCGTTTTGGGGAATCTTTTTATTCGTATTTCCGCCGTTTTTATCCGGCCTTTTTTATTTTTGTCTTCGCGTTTTTTATACAATGAAGACGAATGTTATTATGTTTTACTTCTGTAGCAGTATCCGCAACAGCACCGTTGTCATCGCTCTGTGGTCGCGTGGCCTAATAAAGAAGAAAACGAAGTGGGCCCCGCAGGCGCGAACGCCAGCACTGTGCCTGCGTCTCTTCTACTCCGCGGCCCTGCCGCGTCGGCCACAGGCGCGTGCAGAACTTGTGGGCGCGGGCGGCCCGCCTCCTTACCCCACGGCCAGCCCAGCCTACACTTCTCTCTCTCTTCCGTAATTGGATTTTTGTATGTTTTCATTTTTTCTGGTTTTGACTTTTTGGTTTATCAAAATATCGTTACTTCAATTATCTTCTTTCTCACTAAGTAATCAATGAATGTGCTACTTGCAAACACAGGGGTAAAAAGAAGCCACGTGGGAAGCATGTGGCTCTATTCATGAGTTACATAATACCAGCAGGCATGCCTCTCATACAAGCGCAGTTAGCTTCTTGGGAGCAAGCATTTTACGGGTGAGTGCGTAGTGAGTTCTCTGCATTCTCCCTCTCCCTCGGATGTTTTCTGTCACCGAAACTATATCCACGCACGTCTTTTCCCACGCTTTCTTCACATTTATTACAGTTTTTGAGTTTGGCCATGTACCAGGAAGGCGGGAAACGGTCGCGGGACAGCGTTAGTAAGTGAGGTTGGTGACATGCATATTCCGGAGACATGCGGACATCGGTACGCGACGCGAGCATCTGCTGAGCAACTGTTCAAGCCATGGGCTGCCGCGACAGTCAGCACCATGGCCAATTTCTCCTAATCATGTCAATGAGGGCCATCTAAAGCAAAGAAATTCGTTACCGAAGCGAGTGAACTTAGAGCCACTAAATAGGAAAATTATGGCAGCCCGTTATTGTATTCTCTTTGAACACCAGCCGAGGGCTGCCCAGTACCGGCTAATTTTGATCGAAATGTCTGCCACTGGTTTGCCTGTTATTCGGAATAACAAAAAAAGTCAGCAAAGGAACCACACTATGATGTTCCTGTGCGAGAAAAAATTTGTATACCGCATTTCACTCAAGTAAATTCAGCCTTAGCAAATATATTATATATCAACAGTTGCAAAATGCATTGTGCACAAATACAAGTATATAAACATATATACATTAACCCCCTTCCTCATGCATAAAAGCGGTAGTGGTGGGACCATCTATTCCTAGTTTGAAGTTGGGACGATTTGTTCCGGAACCCTTTATTCCGCGATCGGTCCATTTGGGCCGACGAGGGTTGTGCAAATGAGTGTGGCGTGTTCTTTCGTCACATACGGCCGCTCGTACAGCCTTACGCGTTTTAAAGTCGATTGTCAAATCTTAGAACGGGAAACACCTTTCTTACACATTTGCACTTCTCCGCCTGGCCGGGCTACGCACGGATGCAGTGTGGCATTTCTTTCTGGCTCAAACAGGTATGATTTATGTATTATTGCAGATACTTGCAAAGAACTAATGTTCGCGCGCAATTATCTGAGGCTTGGTTGCTCAAAAAAATGTGCAAGAACCTGCCTTCCTGAGAGGGACTGGTGCCTATTACTATATGTTTATACCAATGGGCATTTTTATGGCACATACAAAAATATGAACGAGTGCGAGTATTGTAGAGGCAATCAAAAAAGTGGCGTTTCCTTTCTAGACAGCCATCAATTCTGCTGGATCGTAATCACCAGTAGCATTTTTAAAAGATATAGGAGGGATAAATAAACATCGGAACTGTGTACGTTCTGGATTTAAACCCAGCCATTTAAGAAAGCCGGGAGTTTGTGGCCCCGCGACATGACCGCGTACCTTTTAATACCGTGAGAAAAATGCATATCCTCGCAGCTTTTTATTATGCCTCCTAAGCTTATGGTACGTGTGATCCCTTCGCAACATAAAGTGTCAACAGAGAAGCGGAGAGCGCCGAATAAAGCCCTGTATTTTGTATGCGCTGTGAAATTTCTCAGAAGTTTCTTCAGTTGTTAAGGTTGTTTTTGAACAGCTCAATGCATTTCGAAAGAATGAACAAAGAGTTTATCTTCCCTTTATCTTTCTACAAAGTTTGGGTGATGGCCTTATGAGTAATAAAAATTGGTTCATTGACGCTGTGTTTCATAAAGATGGCTGCAGTTTCATATTTGAACTCTGGTGCTTGTGCAGTGAAGAATGTACGCAGTTGTACCTTTAAGTTCCAACAAAGGGGTTACAATGTGTATTCGCAGCTCTTTAGATTTCTACGTTTGTTTCATAATAGAACATTGCTATTTTACAAAGTGAGGGACATGATTGAGCGGCTTCCTATGCAGCATAGGTTTATTTAGATTCAACACCGGGTCCCACTTTTAGACAATAAATGTTTTCTCCCTCTCTGTTGCACTTTTAGATGCTTTTAGTGTTCCAGCAACTGTGACAAGAGTTGGAGAACATTGAAATTGTGGCTGAAGCAGGTTCTGTTTGAAAAGCATCAGTTATATTTGCGAATATATTATTTATAGTTATATATCTATAGTTATATATGTAGTTATATATACAGATATATAGTTATATATCTGTATGGTAGAAATGTGTTATTTCACCTCTCCATACTTTTCAAGCATGCACTGTTGCTGCCGGTTTTACAACCGCAAGAAGAATAGAAAGCGTTGTGCGGCATAATAAAAATGTTACTCTTAACGGCTTTTGAGTGCCATTGCACTGTTTTTAAACACAATCTGTTGCTTCTGGCTGTGGAGTTTTAATAAAAAATTGTAAATTTGCTGAACAGGTCTCAATGGTTACACGTCACTTCTTCCAGATGCTATGTAACTCCTTCAAAAGGTTAATTTGTTGCTTCTGACTAGAAAGCTATGGTGAAAAATGAAAGCTGCAGTAAAATACGTTGAATACCAGTCCTTCAGGCTTTCGTATTGGTGCTTTTTAAACACTCCTAGTTTCTGGCGATGAAGTTGCAGTGAGATTTGTAGTCGCGTATTCAATACGTTGGTTTGAGTTTATATCTTGACATTATTTGATGATGTAGCTGCTTCTCACGCACACATTGTAGCTTCCAGCCATGAAGTTGCACTGAGTTAAAGATATTTATATAGTACGTTAGCATAAATTCATGCCACACTTTCAGTCTGTAAATTCACTGCTTCTCTCTTGCACACGTTGTAGCTTCTGTGCGTGATATTGTAATGCCAGTTGAAGATGCTTATGTAGCACGTCATAATGATTTCATGTCACACCTGCAATCTGTGAATTCACTGCCTCTCACGCATTAACTGTTGCTTTTGTATTTAAAGCTCCATAAAGCTGCATATGCATTGAAAACAGTGGTGAACAAATCAAAATGGATTCAGCGTCGGTCTTTAAGGGTGCCACCTGACTGCTGCAGCCTGTAAGGTGTAGTGAGAATAAAAAAAGCCCATGACACCTTGACAAGAGGCAGTGAGAATTACATGGTTCGGCTCCGTGTTAAAGTTCGGCGTTCTAGTTTGAAGCAGAAGAGGACAAAAGAATGGAAATGCTTGCATCAAGTTTTAGGCACCAACACATTTTTAAAAAGTCATTCAGGTCTCATATTTATGTTCCTACTTCTAATAACGGGCCTGCTGAGTGCTATGAATGCCTACATAGTGCAGTAAAAATTGAATGCACTTCTATAGCCATTCCTTCGTCTTTTGTTTGGGGCAATCAGTGTTCCATGTTTCTGTTTGCTCTACATGGCGGAAGATTATTGGCTTCAGGAATAATATTAAAAATAAAAATGTTTCCACAAAAACTTGAAATGGCTGCGAAAGAACCAGAGGTTGATACGAATATATTCTATACGTATGCCATTTCAAAAGACTCCTTACTAATAAACATTTCTTCACGGCAGCCTGCCGCATTTCATCGTATAGCCAATGAAAGTTTAAAGTAGCATAACTTAGAAAGTAGAATTTTTAAGGAAGTATTGGTGGGTCTTCATTCAGTTTTTCTATAAAATCTCGCAATAGTAGTTTTTGGGCGGCTTCTAGTACATAAAAGTGTTCTTCTGAGTGTGTTAGTCAGTATAGAAAGCTTAGGACTGACAATTTTTATTATATGAAGCATGCACAAATTATACACAAAGAAGGTTTTCATGGTAAATATAGTGGTGCTAGCACTACATAATCCTTTAGATGTGCTAAAATTGATACACCGACATTGCGAACAAACTATGGCTGGCAGTATGCTCTATTTAACCGCACCGACATGCTAAACAAAGTTGGAGACCATAATTATTTCAAAGAAAATTGAAACAAAAATATCAAAGACCAAAAAATACATTGCAAGTGAGAACTTGCGCTTCACTGGCTAGAATAGTGTGTTGTTGATTAAATGTTTATTTTAGTGCTCTTTTTTTAGTTGCATCTATCTATAAAATGCAATCATTTTTCTAGTCTTACTGAGTTGTTATTTATTTACACCTATGGACTCTACGAAAGGGGGCTCGAGCTTTTTTTATGCTTTCTATACACTACTACCCTCATGACTCGTCGTTCTGAAAAAAAAAACAAAATATTGAAATTTTTGAAGCTTTTAAATAAATTTAAATGTGTCCATCAAAAGCTCGCCCCTGGAGGTTTGGGTGGTTTATCGATGCATGTCTTTGCAGTTAAACGCTACCCGTATGGGAGATGCAGCACTAGATCGCTGTAGAAGCAGTGGTGCCCTTGCTGGCTACTTTCGCATGTGCGGCTGTCGAGGCAGTGACGGCATCTATGACCCCAGAGGAGTACCCCCAACTGGGGTGACCGGAATCATCGCCTTACATTGCGTTCCCCTGAACTTGGCGGCTGGTGAACCCATTGAATGATGCCACGTATCTTGTTCGGTTTCCCGGAAATACTCTTCTGTCACATTTGCTCAAGTGATCTTACAAAATAGTTTGAAACTAGTGTTTCCAAATTACCAAATACGATATCCACAGCAAAGAATAAACGTACAAAAGTTGGTAAAAAACTATACTTGGGTTCAGCGCGTATAGATATCACAAAGTAGTGCGATGTCTTTGCTGTGGTACACTGTCAATACATGACACGGCACTCCTATTATAAAATGTTGGCCCGAAAGTATCGATTTATTGTGGGTGCGCGATATCCTTGTCCTGAAATCTTTACAATAGGCGTTAAACGAAAATTAAGAAAAACCTTTTTTGATCTCACCTGAGGTATTGCACTGGAGTTGGGGGCACTACCACAGCATAAATATGCATCACACACACTCCTCGAAAAACACAAACACTCGTTGCATTTGTGATTTTTCTTATCTGCACTTAACCGAAGAGTTATTAGAACAACACATCATAATCAACATTCAGCATCTGTATAGCTGCTACAGCGTGTTGTTCTTTGTTCAGTTTTGAGCACGGCCTACCATGTTTTTAAGAGGAATTATCACGTCACTCATTGCGAACCAGAGTAGTTCGAAATAGTTAACTGGATATATACACTCGACCTAGGTGCTGCGCCCACTTTTTTTTTCCAAATACGTAGTTCCATACTACCACCCACTTACGGAGATGTTTGGCACAATTGGACGCAACGGATTACATTTTGTCAGTTTATTTGCAAATTGAAGTGTTTTTGGTGCGAACAGTGTTTCTGTGCTGTTTTCAAGAATGTTTCCCGTAATATACGCTTGACCTGCTCCGCCGTAAACAATTTATGTTAGAAATATTTATTGCCTAAATATTGTTTATTATCTGGTAATGTGTTCATAAAAAAATGTTAGTTTGGAACAAAACACTGTGCAAGATGTTGTTACCAGCCTACTGCTCGGCGGCTGCATCAGCCCTTTGGTTATGTGAAGCTGGCTTTGCAGCTTTTTGCCAGAGTGATCCTCCAGTGGGTTCACAGGCTACTTCTAGCCGAATCTGGTGGCGAAAAATTGAGAATGTATGGACGCTACGCGGATATCTGATCTGAATATCTGACCGTTTTGCTATATTTCTGTTTCATAAAAAAACAGGAGCGAGATCATTTACGGGCTCGTTAAATGTAACAAAAAATTAGCCGCACACGATTACTCGCATTGCAATATCTGTGCTGCGCCTAACGAGTTTTGTTTCGGGAACACAATCAGCCAAAACAACACCAATATTACAACAGAAGCGTAGGACGTTTTTAATACAGTAGATTTCCACTCACAAAAGAGAATACAAGACTCTATAATTTCACATGTTTCAAAGATCGGTTGACGCTCTGCGTTTTGTCAAAACAAGTAAAAAAACATCCACAACTGCCTTGTAGAGCAGTCATTACAGTTCGACTGGGTGTACAGTTTAAAACCAAAAATATTGGTTTATTAGATAGCGGAACACAAAAGAATTTTGTGCAACAAGATCGTCGACCTGAATGCCGCTGCACTGCACTCAGCATTAAAATAGATGTACGATGCATCCCTCACGGAAAGTAATGCCTGGCACACGAAGAACGCCTAAGTTTTTTAAGAAATTTGGAAACAGAAACACTAATTAACAATAGACAACCGAAAGGCAATACAAATTTAAGATATTTTAATTTGCATGCGTTCTTTTAGCAAATTTTATTTTGCATACGTCTCCCGGTGGTCGCATTGATAGTGTCCGTCGACCAGTACTGATTTTGTTGCCTTGCATTAACTTGGTGCGTCAGAGGACGGGTACTTCGAAACCAGGCAAGCTGCATAGCATCGAGAAGGTGAATAAGCCATTTCATACGATCCACATCGACCATCCCGGCCGATTTGTTCGGAGCAAGTCGGGTACCGCGTACATAATTGTGGCTGTTGATGGCTTCACAAAGTTCGTCATGTTGCGAGCTGTTCATAACACCTCGGCTGTACCAGCGGTGCTGTTTCTTCAGGAAATGGCTAGCGTTTTCAGACCACCAAATGTGGTAATCACAGATAGAGGGACTGCATTCACTAGTGTGAAGTTCAGGGCAAAGTGTGAAAGCTTTCGAATCACGCACGTCAAGACTGCAACTGCCTCCCCACGAGTAAACGGTCAAGTGAAACGATACAACCGCGTGATAACTCCGGCGTTGGCAAGCATTACCAAAAGAGAAGACGGTCGAAACTCGGACTCGACACTGCCTCAGGTGCAGTGTGGTAATAATAACACCGTCTACCAGGCTACAAAGACTACGCCGTTTGAACTTCTGTTCAACTTCAGATCATGGAGCATTATGGTTGACTGCGTGGAGGACGCCCTTCACGGAACATTCCCAAAAGGAGTTGGAGGAGAAGAGGGCTGCAGCAATTGAAAACATTCGTGAGGCCGAACATAACCAGCAAACACGTTACAATAAGAAGCGGGCTGAACCTTCTGCGTTTCAACCAAGACATCGTTCTTGTTGAGCGAGAACCCACAGTGTCCGGAGAATCCTCAAAACCTAAACTCAAATACAAGACACCTTACGCCATAGCCGACAAGCTTCCCAATGACCGCTGCCGCATCACAGACGTCCAACACGCCTGGAGGACACAAAGAGCATATTCATGCGTAGCTTCCGTTGACAAGCTCAAGCTTTGGGCGAAGGACTACGACTCGGAAAGATCAGAATCGGACGAAGACAAGAGTTTCGACCGGGACGGTCGTTATTGAAGGATGGCCGAATGTATGCGGCACTTCCGCTGGATGACGCCACCAAGCCTACCGAGCAGGCGAGCGGAAGCCGCTCCCGCGCACCGCCGCCGCAGAGAGCAAGAAGAACGCTCCCCGATGGGCCGCTAGAGCCAACGTGGCAAAGAGAAGCAGTTAAATAAAACGAGTTGTTTCAGTTCAACCGCGCCTCTCAAAAATAGATAACACGTGCAATGGTGCGATGAGTGTTAGGAGTAACACTTAGGCACAGAAATGGAGCTACCAGTATTAGCGAGCAAACTAGGCTACAAGATTTCATATTTTAATTTAAGTGACATTTACGGTGTACTTACAAGAGGTGGACTGCAAGGGTGACAAAATGGGCAGCGCGAGACGGAAGAAGGTGGAAGGGAAGACAACTTGATGGAGAGTCAAAATAAGAAAGTTCGAAGGAAACGAATGGATGCTGCCAGGGTGGGACAGACGTGCTTGGAGGTCAACGTGGAAGAGCTTTGTCTGACAGGGAACCTAAATATGGTGTTGTTCATGACGACGATTATCTTGATGATCAATGGTATTGAACTTCCCATTGTTTTAATGCGTGTAAAGGTTAGAAAAGACGTATTACGCTTCCTGTGCCTTGTACAATTCTTATATGATTTAGAAAACAGTGGGACCTTAACTGATAATGTACAGCGCAGATGTTTGATTTAGATATCTGAATCAAAGCGAGAGTTGCTTTGTGATCACCTATGGAGCTTTGTCCGCATTCCGTTCATCTAACCCTTAAGACAAGGTCGTATGATGATTTCTGGTGAACGATCCTCGCTAACTGTCGTCTCGGCCGACACGTATAGTAGAATTGATAATGACCGCAATATTTATTTATTGCCAGGCAAATCCGAGTTTTTTTTATTACAGGCTGCACGCATTACTGTTTCCTTTGAAGTCTCAGTGAAATGACGTTGAATTATCCATCTGCGTTTATTCGCCCAGTCTTAGCGAATCCATTATAACATCATATTATAAAGCGACTGCATAAAATTAACATAACTTTCAATTTTTGCACTGGTTGAAATATGCTTCACCGTTCCAAATGTCCAGCGTCCGCAGGGACCTTGGAACATAATATGTTCTCATGGCACACAAACGCTATATTTACCAGATATTTGAACAGGAAAGTTTTGTTAAGCTATATTGTAGACTTTTACTTACTGATTGAATCAATATACCTAAAACCTCTTAAGGACAACTGTAAATTTGTGTAATAAAAAAAACGGCCGGGACATATTGCAGTATCAATTTTAAACCCACAGCTTATAACTTGCCTCAATAGTTTCAATTGAGGTTTTTTCTCAGTCACAGCACAAAGCATTATTTTAGAACCGTTGTTTTAAATTATTCGCGGGAAATTTGCCGTTTGTACAGTTTATTCGCCTTTATTTGTTTGCAGCTATCTTATCCAAGTTATAAGAGCACTGCGCATTTTTATCTTTTCTATTGGTATGCAGTTCAGGCAATGAATTATAACAGGTAGATTGTTTCGCCTCTTGAGGTATGCAATCTACTTTGATCAGCAATGTTTTCAATGCACTTTGAGTATTCTCAAAATAAATACGTGGAAAAATAAATGCTCACAGGAACGACAGCACGGCCTTAGGTTCGCCAAAACAGGTCCCCGCGCACGACTCTATGTCTCCCGATTGGCGCAGAAGTCTACTCAAATAAATATCGTTCCCTGAAGAAGCCTGCGTTATTCTTGGGTAAGTAACCAGAGGTGATGCTCACTACACGTGCCGTAAACCCCCTTCAAGTCGCCAAACCATTTAAATCAATGGCAGCTGTCGATAGCAAGGCCTCCATTCAAAGTTTTCAGTATTACTGGTTAGGCAGAAGGAGCGAGACACTGAGACCAGCACCAAGGCCAAAAACTGACTCTCCCACATCGTTCAGCAGCAGCGCCGCCAGCATCAGCCATTGCGGGGATCCCCTGACAAATACACGGAAGGGTGGCCAGAATAGGTGGCGCACCATCTTTGTTTCAACAGGTGGGACGATGAAAACAGTTTCCAGCAATTCTGATTTCTATTTAGAAGATATAGCTCAAAAATGTTTTAAGAAAAACGAAATCTCCGTGACCCACTGCACTCTCTTCAAAAGGTAGTTCCTAAAGCATCCGCCACAGCCGTGTTGAAAACGCGCACTGAACTCTTGAACGAAGGGGTCGTGATGTGATTTTAGGGGATGAAAGACCGTTTCCCCGTGCGGGCACCAAATGGCAAAAACAAGTTCTCTTCGCATTTCTTCTTAATAACCCTCCTACGACTGTGGGACGATTAGCGTATTATGCCGCCGCAATGGAGAAGACGCTTGACATTCGAACGACACAGTGCGACCACCAGGTAAATGCGCTTGTTTAAGAGGTAATCAGTGCTGGGGAGGTTACCTCTAGGAAGCCACGCCAGGCCATACGAGGAGTAGCCATGAAGGAGAGGCGGAAACTTTTCTCAGTTGCGCCGCAACCTTTAGTCCTTTCACTGATAGACTAGGCACGACAAGACGCAATGAGGAATAAGCAATGAGGAATTTTATGACGCCGAAGGCCCACCGAGAACCTCAAGCCAAGGCTTAGCTGCAGGAGTTCGCCGGCGCCACCTTAATGTAACTAATCATTAAGAGGCCCAGCAATCGCGCCTTCTGTTGTCAACCCCCCCCCCCCCCCCCCCCGACTACCCGTATTCCGAATTGGACACCCAGCAAAAGTTACATATGGCGAACCAGTCGTAATCGTCCGCACGCTACCACTGCGAACACCCCGCCCCCATTTGCGGTCACTGCCCCTAAAAACGACCCGAATGCAACAATTTCATAATGAACGCACTGCGCTTTTGTCCTGCCAACGCCCAGTGGGATTCCCATATTTGGTCCAAGGCCAGCCGCATTCCAGGCCATTTCCACCGTTCGGCACAGCCCTATCTGTACGAATCGTCGAATCGCCGCAACGACGCTGCCTTTGCACATGGAATTTCAACCAGCCAGTGAAAAGGAAACTGGAAGGAACAGATTCTCGAGGTGAAAATTTCCTAGGGCAAAAAGAGAAAATTCTGCAACGATGCAACAAGTCGCCGAATTTCAAGTCTTACGACGTGACTACAGCTCTATGCCCCAACATGACGTGTCGTATACCACAAAAAAGCACAAAGCGCGATGGCTAACGCTGTGACCAAACTAGCTATTCGCATAACAACGGCAATCACGACGTGTAGTGATCGAGCATCAACTCGAACCAGCCATGTTAGGACGCCCCGACAAACACGAATTTTAATTAGGACTGTTCCTGACACACACATATCAACCAAAGGCCTCGACGTAGTCCCTATATTACACAGGTGAGCCGACTATGAGAGCATAATTGGCATAAATGTGAAACATGCTGGGTTTTCACCAAGGTCTCTCTACCCAGAATGCGATGCTAATGATCAAGCACCAAATCATCGACCGCCACACCAAGGACGTGGGAGCCATCCTTGCCCTCTACCTTACTAAGGCTTTCGATACCGTCTCACACAAGTATCTCCTGCAAGCAATATCACAGTTGAACCTCGGTAAAAATTTTCACAACTATGTTCAATCTTTCCTCCAGAACAGGAAGGCCACACTGAAAATCGGGCACGTGAAGTCTGCCGAGTACATTTTGGGAGCACGAGGCACACCACAGGGGGCAGTCATCTCGCCGCTGTTATTTAACATTGCAATGAAGACGCTGTCGGAGCAACTCGCACAGATTCCAGGGGTACACTATGCGCTGTACGCCGATGACATTATGGTGTGGAGCAGAGGCGGGTCCGACGCCGACATCAAACAGAGGTTACAACAAGCTCTTGAGGTCACAGAAAGCTACCTCGTAGAAACGGGACTAAACCTCTCCCCCTCCAAATCTGAGCTTCTTCTCTACCGGTCCTCCCGAAAAGGCGGACGCGGCATGCCCTCGCTGGAGCACACGGACATTAAGTTACATACAAAGAATGGCCAACCCATCCCTAAAGTGGAATATATTCGTATCATTGGGCTTCTTATACAAGCCCAGGGAAGCAATATGAAAACCATCGAGACGCTCACCACTAAAACAGAGAACATGATTAGACTCATCATCCGTGTATCCAACCGACGTGGAGGCCTAACAGAAAGCAACCTGCTTAGATTATACCACGCATTCCTCATGAGCCACATAAACTATATGGTAGCGGCACTTGACTGGTCCAAAGCGGAGGAAACAAAGATCAATACACTTATGCGCAAGAGCATTAAGAGAGCCCTGGGTATCCCCATCACGGCAAGCACCGAAAGGTTGGAACTTCTCGGGGTACACAATACCCTGGATGAAGTTATTGAAGCACAGAGCACTGCCCAGACACAACGTCTTCTCACAACGAGAGCGGGTCGCCAGATCCTGCGCACCCTCGCTATAGAGCGGAAGACCTGGAGAAACATACCGTCCAGCTCCCCCCACATATACGAGAAACCATACATGTTGAGCCTATCCCACGGAACGTGCATCCGCAGCATAATAAGGGAAGACGCGCAGCCAGAGCGCGAGCCCTCCTACAACACGCGGCGAAGAACTCCACAAAAACGGCATTTGTAGACGTTGCCCAGCATGCAACCCCCGGACTTTTCACGACGGTAGCGGTGGACTTCGCAGGGACCGTTCTATCCGCTGCGACAATCAAAGCACCGACTGCAGTCATAGCCGAACAAGTTGCGATAGCTCAAGCAATGAAGACTTGTCAGGGCCCAACGTATATACGGATTCTCGCTCCGCGGCCAGGGCCTTCCTGTTGGGGAGGATTGCGACGGACGCAGCCAAAGTTCTCACCGCACGCAGCGAAGAAGCCCTCCACAGCATTACATTGTTCCCCGCGCACATGGGACACACAGTACACCCAGAAATCCCCAACGTCAACGAGTTAGCTAACGACCGTGCGCGAGGTTTCACGTGACGCGCCGGTCCCAACGCTATCCCGAGTGACAGGCTGGACGAGTATAGAGACCCTTTGCTCACTTTTCATGAAATCATTTCCCACTATAAGCTATCCCGGAGGACACTCCCATTACCTCACCCCAAGCTCACACGACCACAATCTATAGCTTTCCGAATGCTGCAGGTGAATACGTTTCCGACTATAAGCAGGTTCAGCCTTATCCTGCCTACCATTGAACCTAATTGCCTTAATTGCTCAGAGGCTTACTGCAATCTTAAGCACATGCTCTGGCAATGTCCTGGGTTACGTACTGCTACGGAATACAGCACCGAGCACGAATGGACGAGAGCTCTCTCGAACAACGATCCGCACAAGCAACTCATGGCTGTCCAGAGGGCCTGCGAGAGGGCGGAAGACCAACGTCTCTCACCGTTTGAAGGAAACAAAATCTCGTGTTTTTATTACTAGTTGCATTGAGGAGTACCACGATTCTATTTAGGGTGCTGAAATTGCGCGATGGCAAGTGCCGTAATCCCGTCGCCTGTTTTTAACAGCTACACGAAGATGCTTTCAAGCTTTTGCATAGTTTGAACATATTCCAAACTACCAAAAAAAGGGGAAAATAATCTGGGGTTACTGGGCTGATACCAGTAGTGTTTTTGTGAAACGCAACATTACTTCAGGAACCTGTAACGATGCGCTTCAATATACCTGAGGTTAGAGGTCGTCTTTTGCAACCGTCACCGTACCGCCGGTCCTCACAAGAGCACGAAGCCATCAGGGCACAAGTCGAAGACCTCCTCGGGGACGACCATATACCACCAGCTGAGATATTTGTGTCTTTGCTAGTAATTCTCGTAAAAACACACTGCACATTTAGCTTGTGCAATACCAACCGGCCACACAACCAAGTCACCAAATCGACGTACACACCTTGCACGGATCAAGCACGCCCTCGACGACCTCTTCCATGCCGATTATTTCTCAAATTGATGTGAAGATAGGCTACTTGCAAATTTTATTGCGCAAAAAATACCAAGAAAGGGCCGTTTTACAACACCGGGCAACCTGTACGAGTTCAGGGTGATGCCGTTTAAGATTCGCATGGCACCACAAACGTTTAAAATAGTCATGGGCACTTACTTGCGGGCGCGAAATAACACAACTGCCTCGTTTACCTTGTGGTCTACAATGTATTCCCCGAATTTCCTCTGAACACCATGCGTGGTTGAAGTCTGTACTGAAGGCAATTCGTACGTCGCAATATATGTTGCTGCCTGAAAAGGGCAGCTTCCCGCACGAGGGTCTGAAGGTTTTGGGCCACGTCTTCTACCTAGAGAATCCTATCGAGCCCGTCAAAAACGTTACAGGCCGGATGAAAAAATAGTGTGCAAAGCGACGGTAGTGAGCTTCACGCTCTACCATCGCTTTCTTGAAACTTTAAAAAAATTTACAAGCCATTCACGCACTTTACACAAAATAGCACCTTTTATGTTAGAAAAGCTCAAAAGAAAGAACTTCGCCACCTGCAACAACACTTTTAAAGAATTTTTGCGCTCGGTCACTTCGGCGAACTCTTTGAAACAAACAGACCGGCACACAGACGGCAGTGACTTGGGTTAGGCTGCTGTACTCGTTAAAAAGGGTAGTGTTTACAAAAATAGTAATCGACGTTGCTATCGATGGTTTTTCGAAGAAAAAAATCTAGTTTTACTAAAAATAACGTGTTAACGCAATGCACTGAAACTGCAAAATCACAGAATAGACCATTACGATTACTTTCTTGGATATTAAAGGGGCATATGACACCGTAAAGAGAGAACAGCTGTCGAGAATGCCTAAATTTCAGGTATTATAAGACGAGTTAATACAGTTTTTTATGTCAATTTATAAAGACAATAGAGTGCACCTTACATTGGAAGGAGAGAAATGTGCCCTGCAGGACAACATCCAACGTAGACTGAAACAGGGATGCCCTTTGAGCCCTATATTATTCACGCTTTACATCGCAGGGTTAGAAAATAAACTTTAAGAGTGTCAAGTAGGCTTTAGCCTAACCCATATGCTCCAAGGTGAAGTGGTACAACAGCATATTCCGGGAATGTTATACGCAGACGACATTGTTCTTTTAACTGATAACCAAACCGATATGCAACGGCTAAGAAATATTAGCGCCCGGAAGCAACCGACCTCGGGCTAAATTTTAGTGCAGAAAAATTCGGAGTAATGGTTTTCAACGACGCTACCACTGACGTAGTGTCTATCCAGCAAGGCGCATTACCTTGAGTGAAGGAATAAAAATAATTGGGTTGGATAAACGAAGAGTATAACTACTTAGAACTCACGATGAGCAACTTAAGCTATATTGAAGCATAGAACCCTGTGGGGGTATAACAAATATGAAGTAATAAGACGAATGTGGAAAGGAGTAATGGTTGCGGGTCTCATGTTTCCGAATGCTGTACTCTGCTGAACATGAAACATTCTATCAGGCTTTGAAGTGACCCAGAGAACTGTAGACGTTTCTCCTTAGGCGGGCCGGAAAAAAGCCACTAACAAAGCAGTACAGGGAGATATGGGCTGGGCTTCGTTTGAATTTAGAGAAACACAGAGTAAAATATGCTTTGATATGAGGTTGAGAGCGATGGATCAACGAAGGTCGGCAGCTAAGGTTTTTAGGTACCTATACTTAGCAAGCGTGACACGTAGTGGTTAAGGAAGACTAGAAAGCCAACGATGAAACACGGATAAACAGTGGAGAATCCAAAAGAGCCAAGGTAACCAAAAAACAGGATAGGCAGATTGAAACGAATAAATGAAGGGATAAAATGGAAGCTAAAACGCCGTTAGAGATGTGCAGGGCTGAGCAATTGAACATCAGAAAAGAAAATGTTCACGATAATTCCAAGGGCAGAGCTTTGCTTTTTCAGTCTAGAGCAGGGTGCCTCTGAAATAACATATTTGTGGGGAAGTATTCCCAAAGGAATGGGATATGCGTGGTCTGCGGAAAAGAAACAAACTATGTGGCACATAGTGTTAGAATGTCAGGGTATCCATCGAAATTTACATGAAGAATATATTCGGTTAGAGAACATCTAGGATTTAAGGGTAGCACAGAGGAAGGTAACTTAAAGGCTGTCGAGGGGACGAAAAAAGATTAGAATGCTGGTGGACAAAAAGCAGAGAGGGTATATTGCCTACTACAGTTACCACCTGTAACTAGAAAAAAGTATTTTGTGTCTAATAAGCTTTTTGTGCCTGCCATAAGCAGCGCTATATTAAACCAAGACTGTAAAACGTGATAGAGATGACATGTCATCACCCCGCTAGAAAGAGGAAACCAATAGCAATCATTATCATCATCATCAGTGCCTTGCTATGAGGTATTCCAAAATTTTGCCGCTAAGTGCATGTCACCATACGCAGAGACCGCTCGACAATTGGAAGTAATACTATGGCCATCTCGGATGTGGAGCTTGCACCGGAGCAATTTTAAGGTACTATTTTCAATAAACTGGCAAGAAAATATTCGAACACCGAATGGCTATCTGGCGTCCTATACATCCACAAGCATGGGACTGCATGAAGAAAGGACGTTATTTAAAATCGTGAGGGAGAGTGACTTACCCGCCCAGCAGGGTGCCGGCGCCAAAGTCGGGTCTTGATCGAATGCGTTAAAAAACGGCACAGCGTCATTAAAGTGTCTTCAAGCGCAGCTAGCCTGCATTAAGCCCTAAATACTTTGCTCCAAACACGAAAGAATTTAACTTCTAAACAGCGACCACCTAAATCGTTGTTTTTCCGCTAACCGTTAGTGAAAAAATCTGTAAGGCTACTGGTCCTGCTTAACATCCGGTGTCTCTAAGTACGTCCAGAGCTTTTGCAACTTCCATCTACAACAACAGTGCGAGATGTGCCCGACTTTTGGAACGGATCGCCGCCAGATAGACTTTCCACAGATTAGAATAAACCTCCTGGGCCAGTTTTATACCTCAGGATTCGAGAACAAGCGCATTGTCGAAGCGAAAGAGTACATCACGTGGTTTGCAGAAACCGCTGTTCTTGTGATAGAGATGGACCAGAAGCCCAAACGTTCTTCAACCACCAAGTTGTGGTGCAACATGACACCCATAAAATTATAATCACCGACTGAGAGAAATCCTTCGCTTGAGAGCTCATTCAAGAAGCTTTACGCTAACAAAACACTGATAATTGAAGAATGACGCCATACTATCCCCAATCAAACCGACGAACGGAACGCCCGACAAAACTCTCACGTCCACGCTGTCAATGTATGGCCAAGTCTTCTGTTTACAGCATTGTGCGACAGGTGAAAGACGAATACCCAAGCACAGACGTGCACGATTACCTTCAGCATACGGGGAAGGCCCGCCAGTTTGCTGAAGTTCGTATGATACCAACAGTCGGTATACACAGGATGCTACAACTTGCGACTCTGAACCGCCGAATATCACCCCGATGACTTAGGGAGGGTTTGGACACCAATTCGACGAGGCGCACTTGATGAGAATATCCGGCCACAGCATTTCGGACACTGCAGAGTTCAGGGACGCGCTAAGCAACGTGATTGGGATTCGTGCTGTTTGCAGCACAACGCGACGCTGCCCGCCGCGCGACTTCCTCGGCGTAATTACCTGACTCAAACCCTACTACGTAAGATGAACGAGCTTTCTATGTTGATGATTGCCATTTCTTTAAGGATCGGGTCAATATGTTCTTAGGGGTTGGTGCTTCACACAATACCCGTGGTTCGTTTATTTTGGTTTTGGTGGCTACCTCTCGTATCTAAGGTAATATAAAGCGCGCGTTTTGCTTGTCTGTGTTTTGTAAGACATGCAGGCCATAATATTTCAGAGAAAAAGATTTTTTTCTGGTCAACGCTTGACTACAATATTGTTCTCTTAATTTCCAATTTTGTCCATGTACCTTGACTGCTCCAGAATGAATCACGCGGGAACATATATTCTCGCAGGGCTGACACCAGACGAATTCGATGTGCCGACACTTTCCTGCGCCCTTCGCTTTGTTGATTGCTCTATGGACTCTAGCTCTTTTAGTTCTTAGCTGAGCCCAATTTCGCTTCTGCCAGGAAACCTGCCTGGTTCTTGACTACGTACCAACAGTTACATTAAATGATACGATATACAATTTGTCTCAAGTAAATTTTTTTATACGCGGACGGTAGGAACATTATCCAAGGAGCAAATACAATCAATGAAGCATCCAAAAATGCAATGTGGGTATGATTATTTTAAAAAATGGGAAAGAATTTCATTCGCAGAGAGAGAGAACTTTATTCGCACAGAAGTAGGGAGCATGGGGTCTGTCTGTAGCAGTAGTGAGCTTGGACGTCTTGCTTTCCTGCAGCTTCATACACCAGCTGAGAAATGCGTAGCTTTGTTCGGCTATTGGAGCTGCGCCGAAGTGTTACCCAGTGCAATAAATGTTTGATATCTATGCGGGAAAGTAGTATCGTATTGCGCGGTTGTTGGCATTTCCGCAAAATTTACATGACGTCAGCGCAATAGCCGCAGCGCTTGCCCTTAACCGAACATACACATGAATGGAAGTGATTATATGCCTCCAGATAATGGTATGTATTCCTTTGAAATTGTTTTGTCATTGTACAAGGTAAGGGTGTCGAACCTGTGTGAGGGATTTGTTGCTGCTTCGGAGGTGTAATGTCAGCATGGAGGCCGATCTCGCAAGGAGCTGTATGTCCTTATATGTTATCATGTAACCCTTCGTGTTCCTGCGTAGAGATTAATTTATATGTTCGCTAGGTTGGTCCTTCTAGCTGTGGAAGTATTCTTACGACGACTGGAGGAATTCGTCCTTTTCTGTAGGCATGAATGGCGGCCTTAGAGTTGGGTTGCTGATTATGTGACCCTTGAGTGTTTTTGTGATGAATAAGCTATTTTTCTGTTCACATGTACTATTTTAGTAGTGTCGCCGAGGATAGTGCATGTCCTGTGTTTTCCACTACCACCATGGCCATTGCCTTTTTATCAAGAAAGTCTGCTGCATTTACGAATTATGGTACGGGATTCTTGCCATATTGCTTGCTGAGGTCTTGTGCTCTGACCGTTTTCCTGGCGAAGTTACGTCAGATCCGTATTTAGTGGTAATGGAGCAGCGCGTGATGGCTCTCGTAGAACGGAGGCAATGTAGAGTATGTCTACAGCTATGCCTCTGTCGACGTGCACAGAATGCAAAGTTTTCTTAGGATTTGTTGCCCCGTGGGTGTTTTCGGCAATGTTTCGAATTGTGAAATTTGTTTTGCTTCTACGACCTTATCGATGTGGCTGTGTAGGGCCATTGCATCAAACCTTCCATTTGAGGTTGCCTTTGGCAGTATTATAGCTCTTCATATGCTTCCTAATCATATTGTTGATTTTGTTCTTTTTCTCTTTTCGTTTTTATTTTACAAATAATATTACAAAAATATAGCAGTTTTCATATCAGACAATCTTTGCTATATGCAGCGCATTTTAATAGTCTCTTCTGTCAAAGTAGTCTATGTATTAAATCAGAAAACACAACACTGAAAAATGTAGTGCAACTTTTAATCATAAATCTACGGCAGGTAGTCCGTTTTGTGTACCAGGTTAAACTCTCCCCCAAGACAAATACTTTGTGGTTAACTTATCATATGCCGGTTTTATAAAACATTTCTACTGCCATTTGGTTTGGGACCTCATACTAAGAAAACAAAAAACAAAGTTGCTTATGGCAAAAAAAAAAGATTTTCCCCAGTGGCAAAGAATATGCAAGCCCATATCATACTTTCTTCCGGTCGACCCTGGGCCCGTAGGAAGTTATTCATAGGGCACAAGACGAAATCACGCTTCATGTTA
This sequence comes from Haemaphysalis longicornis, assembly GCF_048455015.1. Classification (NCBI taxonomy): domain Eukaryota; kingdom Metazoa; phylum Arthropoda; class Arachnida; order Ixodida; family Ixodidae; genus Haemaphysalis; species Haemaphysalis longicornis. The sequence goes on from NW_027526214.1 coordinate 90,792,733, forward strand.
TAGATGTTGGTATACACTTCATGACCAACCATGCTTGCCGGAAGAACGGGCCATGAGCCAAGAAACCGCTGCTCCCGTATTCTTCCGTCCACTCAAAAGTAGTTGCGTCGGCATTGCAATCTTTCCTCAACAAAGCGGTCAAGAACTCTATTTGCCTCAAGTGCAGGAATTGTTTTGATGGTCAGATGCACCGTCACTTTAAGGCCAGCTTCCCATTCCCTTTAACTGCTTTGGTCGCCCATCAACTGCTTCAGACCACCAATGGTGCCTCTCCTGACGACCAACGCACTCAACAACTCTTGTTGCGACAAGAGACGGTATGTTTTGATAGTGAGAAGGATCGTGTCTTGAACGTCGTCTACCCGTGGTTTTTAACTGCTTCCCTCCCCAATCAACGAGCACAAATGGTGCCTCTCCTGACAACCATGGGGAAGGTGAAAAAACCTCTGGAAAGGTGGCCATGGTTTCTGTTATCCATCGGGTGTCTCAAAGACATTGCATAGAGGGGCGAGTCGCCAAGTATGTTTAGTTTTTTCTAGCCCCCAGAAATGATCGGAACTGCTCATGGAAACGTCTTCTGTCAACACAGGGGAGAAATGCTGCTAGAATGCGCAGAAAAATAGGTTTTACTTTTGTGTTGACACTGTCATCTGCGTTATTTTGCTCACTTGCGGAAAAGCGCGAGACGGCCAGAATTCAAAGTGCCTCAACAGCCGCACACGTGGACACCTTAGAACGGTACTGAGGGCCTACCCCGGATCCATGAGTGGCCTTGGCAAGGGTTGTGCCCTTCGTAAAGGTTATGCCCTATTAACAGTGAATATGTGGTCGTTTTTAAAACAACAATCAACTACAAGACCGGATTAGTGTAACCTACCGCTGCTTCGGCTGGACATAAACTTCAAACATTGATAAAAACAAGTAAAGATAAAAAAAATGTCTTAAGAAGCTCCAACTTTAAACTTCTGTGAAAACTATATTTGAACTTATATTCATTCGTTTTTCTTTATTGTAATTTTCTACGATTGGTATTTTTATCCTGTTTTTTATGAGTATTTTCTATCCCGATAACTATTTCCTGAAGATATGTATTCTTGCCTCATACTTGACTATCTTAGAAGATACACTTTTTGCTATCTGTTTGGTGTTTTCCGTTTGAAAGTACGTAAATTTAGTTATATTGTCCCAGCGATGACCGAAGCATTTGACTATGTTTTTTGGTTTGCCAGAAAAACGCTCGTGCATTTAGCATTGTAGGAGTATCTTTTGGCAATATATGCCTAATTTTCGGCCTTCCGTATAGATCCAATATTCTTCATACATCAACACGTTTGGTGCATGTTATGCTGAGTTTTCTGTGGAATTGTGATGGCTTCTGTAAGTGTCTGGGAGGGGAGGGGCTGAAGTGTTCCCAGGCTGTCATAGCACAACATGCTGCAAGTTTCCTGTAGCACGTTTTTTAATTCACGTAATGCACAGAACATATTAGGTGATAATTCGGTTTCTCTAGCCTACCATCTTGAAACAAAATTCCATACAGTTCTACCAAACCACTACCAACACAACACTTCTCAAATGTGTTTGAGCCTTTATCGAAGACGGGTTCCAAACTTCCAGTAGCCATCATTGTTTCCACAGCCCAGAAATTTCACATATTTTGTATTGTCGAAAGGAAAGGTATACATGTCGTTTGAGATTCACATCAGTGACAGCCCAGTGCAATTGTGTGATTTGTTTGTAGCTTTGAACAAGTTTTTCCTTGCATACTTTGGTTTTTAGTGCGTCACCGTGGCGAGGCAGCAGTCCAACTATATTTTTTATCAACATTTGAAAATCACCCGTGGCTAGGACACTGCACACATTGTATTAGCGCCTCCACAGGACACGACTGAAAGAAGACCATGAAAGAACGCTCGGTTTGCTGCGGTGGTTGTGTTGCTCGTGTGTGCCGCCCTTAAAATTGAACAATGTACCCTTTATCCTAAAACCAACTAGTCTAACTTCCACTCCATAATTCAAGGCTAGGACATTTTATCATATAAGTGTCTGCCAAAATAAAGAACCTCCGAGCATATAAATGGTTGAGGTTTCTCCCCCAATAGGCTGTTTTTAGGCAGCAGCCGAGAATTAAGTCAGAGACTGGAGTGAAAATGCAAAACAGTAACATGAACATTGATACAAGGCATTCTGCATCACAAGTGGGACACCATAAACACGCCTGAGAACTAACGCGTCGAAATACTTTCTCGCGTGAGGAGGCAATTTCTTTTATAGCACTAAAGCTAACCCTGACCGACACTATTCCAAACCTAATGAAACCTGGTACGTGGCACTGCGATGTCCTGGGGACGTTTTATTGATGTTATCAAGGTAGTGTTGCCGTGTGATGACGCAAACTGCGGTACAATACTTTGCGGGAAAAATTGCGGTCATATTGCGATGGTTCCATTAGAGATAAACGATGACGTACTGGAGGAACCGATTACACACCCCATGAATTCCGATCCCAAGCTGCGCTGTAGGAAGCGCACATTCACACATTTTTACCAACATTGCAGTAGCAGAGAACAACAGCCATACAAAAGTATTAGGTTAGTTTGGCACTATTATTAGCTTGTATCACTAAAACTTTCTTTGCCTAAAACGATGCGAAATCTATGGAGGTTCCCGGGTAAACCAAGAACTATCTGGAAAATTTGAGGTAGTGGGGTCTTTGTTTTCTATCGTTGCATGGTGGAAGCAGAAGCGAGCCACCGGAACGCAAGGCCGATGGGTGAAAACTGGTGTTTTCCTCGGTGGCTCTACAGCTGCATTTTAGGTGGATGGAAGCAGCCAACCCAGTCCAACAAGAGCCAGCCCCCGACTGCAAGGCCTCCCGCCCGAGTTTGGTCTTCTGCCAGACAGACCCAAAAGGGGACCGCTGCAACCACCACCATGGTGCAAGAAGAAACATCACCAATCATCGTGCAGCAGCCACGGGAACCGCCGTCCTTCCGAGGAGCCCCCGCAGAAGATCCAGAAGAATGGTTGGAGAAACTGGAGCGCGTCTGGACCTTCAACAGGTGGGACGACGCAGAAACGTTCCGGCATGATTTCTTTTACTTGGAAGATTCACCTCGCACTTGGTTCGAGTACCACGAGAGCTCCTTGACCAACTGGGCTCCCTTCAAAAGGATGTTCCTGAATACCTTTACTACCGTGGTCAGAAAAGAACGCGCGGCACTCTTGCTGGAAACTCGAACGCAGCACCCAAACGAAGAGGTCATGCTCTTCGTCGAGGAGATGAAGCGACTTTTTCGCCATGCGGACCCAGAAATGACGGAGGGAAAGAAACTACTGTTTCTGATGCGAGGTGTGAAGCCAAAGCTCTTCGCGTGCCTTGTTCGCAAACCCTCTAAGACCGTGTCCGAATTCGCGTCTGAGGCCGCCGTGATGGAGAAGACGCTCGAAATCCGAACAAGGCAGTACGACCGCCCAATCAATGCGCTGGTTTCGGAGACGATTGGTGCCGGCGCTATTAACTCCGACTCACTACGCGACACCACCCGTGCAGTGGTGAGAGAGGAGCTGCCGAAAGTTTTCCCTACGACGAAGCCACAACTTCAAGTCGCTTCCCTGACTGACGTGATCCGGGAAGAAGTACTGCAAGCTTTGGTAACTTCTATGCCGACCGAAGCACCCCGCGAGCCAGAGGCTGTGACCTACTCTGCGGCTGTTCGTCGACCCCGTCCTGTTCCAACACGTCGTGAAGAGGCCCCGCGGTACCGCCGCCCAATGTCGCCCGCCCGACCCCCTGTAACCCGAAACCAGGCCCCAAGTAAGACCGAAGTGTGGAGAACGCCCGATAATCGCCCGCTGTGTTACCACTGCGGAGAGGCCGAGCACATCTACAGTCGCTGCCCATACAAGAGACTCGAACTTGGTGGTTTCTCCGTCTACGCACCACGCCCCGGACCCGGCCAGCGCCCATCTGAGATTGAAGAATGCCTGTCCAACACCAACCGTGGACCAGCCCATTTCAACCGTTCGCCGCAACCCTACCCGTACCAGTCGCCGGACAGCCGTAGCAGTGCTGACTTCGCACGTGGAAGGTCCCCAAGCCCACGCGGGGGAAACTAAAGGCAGGAACTTCTGGAGGTGAACTTGCACAACGGTGGAAAAACGGAAACCCTCCAACAACGCAACGATTCGCCGAAGACTGTGACTCACGACCTGCCCTCATCCCGACGACCCGACCTAACCCTGACGTGTCTTCCGAACACGGCCACAAGGCGCGACGCGTACCGTACATGACCGAGCCTGCCCCTGAGAAGACGACGACGACGCACAGTGCCCGACCGCCAACAGGCACAAGCCGAGATGCGACGCCCCGACGCACACGAAACTCGATGAAGGCGGCATCCGACGTAGCGGTGTCCATCGATGGTTTTGATGTAGTCGCCCTCGTAGACACCGGAGCCGACTACTCAGTAATGAGCGGACCATTTGCGTTTAAGCTGAAGAAAGTTATGACCAGATGGGACGCTCCGCACATAAGCACAGCCGGAGGCCACCACGTAACGCCAAGGGGAAAGTGCACATCCCGCATCATTATAGACGGCACGACGTACCCTGCCGCGTTCGTTGTCTTGCCTCACTGCTCCCAGGACGTGATTCTCGAAATGGACTTTTTGACGGACAACGGGGCAATATTTGACTGCAGACCAAGTCTACAACATTTTCCTACGATCACTCCATGATGACGGAACCGAACCCCGAACACCGTGCAGCTGTAAGGATCGCCGATGATCATGTCACCCTGCCACACCGCGCAAGCTTGATGATCTCCGTCCACTGTGAAGGTGCTGCTCCTGACGTCGACGCTATCGTGGAGAGTGACCAAAGGTTGCTTCTCGATTGCGCTGGGTCTGTCGCAAGAGGCATTCTGCGGTTTAAGCAATGCAGATCCCACGTTTTTGTCACCAATTTCGCCGAGGAGTACCAGCATTTAAACAAGGGCGCTGCAATTGCGTTCCTCGAAGAAACGCAAGCGCCAAGTGACGGGATCGCAGTCACCGACTTTGAACGCGCACCCGAGGATGCCTTCAAGCTCCCGCATCCTTTCGACGTGAATCCGGCGCTACCGCAAGAAGAAAGGAACCAGTTATTGGGTTTGCTTCTTCGCTAAAGCGAGTGTTTTTCTGTCGAACCCAAAGTTACGTCAAACGCCTCTGGCGAAGCGCCGGATAATAAACGAAGATGGAGCCCCAACTACCCGACAGTCACCGTACTGCGCGTCTTCACACGAGCGCGAAGCCATCCGGACTCAAGTCGACGGCATGCTCAGCGACGAAATAATACAGCCATCTAAAAGTCCGCCGGCTGCGCAGGTCGTACTCGTGAAGAAAACGACGGCACTTTAAGGTTCTGCGTGACTACCGGAGACTGAACAAAATCCCTAAATAGGACGTGTACCCCCTGCCACGAATCGACGACGCCCTCGACCACCTCTGCCACCCGAAGTACTTCTCCTCGATGGATCTGAAGACCGGCTATTGGCAAAGTGAAGTGGATTATAACCCCGGACGAACTATACGTGTTCAAGGTGATGCCGTTTGGGCTGTGGACGGCACCAGCCACGTTTCAAAGGGTCATGAACACTGTGCTAGCTGGCTTGAAGTGGCACACCTGCCTCGTATACCTTGACGGCGTTGTGGTATTCGCCCAGACTTTCGATGAACACCTTGCAAGGTTGGAGTCTGTACTCGAGGCTATTCGCTCGTCGGGGTTAACGCTGAAGCCCGAAAAGTGCCGCTTCGCTTACGAGGAACTCAAGTTTCTGGGACACGTCGTCAACGCCACGGGAGTCCTGCCTGACACGGCGAAAACATCAGCCATAGCGAACTTCCCAAGACCGAAAGACAAAATGAGCATGCGAAGATTTTTCGGACTATGCGCTTACTACCGGCGCTTCGTCGCAAGCTTCGCACGCATTGCAGAGCCACTCACGCGCCTGACAAAAGATAGCACCCCTTTCGCCTGGGAAAACGCCCAAGAAGAAGCATTCTGCGAGCTGCAACAACGCCTGCAAAACCCGCCCGTGCTCGCTCATTTCAACGAAATTGCCGAAACGGAAATGCACACGGATGCCAGTGATATGGGTTTGGGTGCGGCCCTCGTCCAAAAGGAAAGCGGTTGCGAAAAGGTAGTCGCCTACGCCAGCCGTGGTCTGTCGAAGGAGGAAAAAACCTACTCTGTCTCCGAAAAAGAGTGCCTGGCTATCATATGGGCCATTTCAAAATTTCGCCCATATGTGTATGGCAGACAGTTCAAGGTTGTGACAGACCACCATGCGCTGTGTTGGCTCGACAACTTGAAGGACCCCTCTGGCCATTTTGGGCGGTGGAGCTTGCGCCTGCAAGCCGCGAGGCAGCGTGCCGACTCCCCTGCGTGTCATGATTGACTACCTCAAAGGACGCAACGCCGTCCCGCCTAGGGCGCTCAAGAGGAACGTACCAGCATTCACCCTCAAAAACTCCGTCCTCGTAAAGAAGAATTTCAGCACCAGAACGAGAACGAATTATCTACTTGTCATCTCCGCAGAACTTCGTGACTAAAATTTTGGAAGCGTCCCACGACGACCCGTCTTCCGGACATCTCGGAACAGCTCGCGCCATTGCAAAAATCAAGGCGAAGTACTTCTGGCGCCGACACACCTCCGACGTCACGCACTACGTTCGGAGTTGCCGTGACTGCCAGCGACGAAAAACGCAGCCGACAAGACCCGCCTGAATACTGCAACCAATCGCCGTCCCGTCGAGGCTATTTCAACAGATCGGAATGGACCTTCTAGGCCCGTTCCCTACGTAACAATCACAGAACAAGTGGATGGTCGTAGCGACAAACTACATGACACGCTACGCAGAGACCGCCGCTTTTCCGAGGGGGACACAAGAAGTCGCGAAGTTCTTCATGAACCAAGTTGTGCTGCGACATGGAGCCCCGGAAGTCCTAATCACGGACCGCGGGACGGCCTTCACTGCGGAGCTTATGCAAGGAATATTACGCTACAGAAACACGGACCACCGAAGAACGACGGCGTACCACCCCCAAACGACCGGACTAACGGAACGTCTGAACAAGACGATCGCGGATATGCTGTCAATGTACGCCGACGTTGAACATAAGACTTGGGACGAAGTGCTCCCGTATGTCACGTTTGCGTAACACGGCTGCACAGGAAACTACGCAAATGACGCCGTTCGAGCTTGTCTACGGAAGACTGCCGACTACGATGCTTGACGCCATGCTTCCGCATGTAGAAGACGACGACCTCAACCCGGACATCCAAGGATACCTTCAGTGCGCGGAGGAGGCCCGCCAGCTCGTTCGAGTTCGTGCAACGAACCAGCAGCTGGTGGTACCGCGCGCTACAACCTCCGACGCCGAGACGTCGAGTACCATCCAGGGGACCGTGTTTGGGATTGCAATCCCATCCGATGACGCGGACTCAGTGAGAAGCTTCTGCGACGGTATTTCGGACCCTACCAGATTCTACGACGTGTCGTACAGCTTACCTACGAGGTGATCCCCGATGGCGATTCCGGAACATCACGACGACGCACACGGCCCGAAGTCGTCCACGTGGTTCGTTTGAAACTTACTATGCAAGATGACGGACTTTTTTTTTCTTGTTTGTTCGGACTGTATTTTATTTTAGCATCGGGTCGATGCACTGTTAGAGGGGGGGTAATGCCACTAACCATGTATCGTTTATTTATTGTTTGCTTTTACTTTCGGGCCACGCCCGACTGTGTTATCTGCGTTCCAAGCTAAGCACGGCTTCCATTCCGTATTTTCATGCCGCACGGGCTATCACATTCCGATTAACAGACTGTTTCACCCGAACATCGCTAGCCCAGAATTATCTTCTGTGATCTACAATGTTCTGGATGTGAATCGACGGTTCTAGAAACATTTGCACCAAAAGATAAAAGCCTGCAGAGCAGACGCCGCGGCATTCGAATAGCCGGAACTCGCCTGCACGCGTCACTTTTTTGACTGCCGCTTCGCGCCCGCACGGGGCACCTTGAGTAATCTTGGTAACGGTGAGTGGCAACAGCGCGTACCCCGAGCCCCCCGTACCTAAGCTGTCACCTACCGTGGCTAGAAGCTGAAAGGTGAATGGTTAGAAGCCGTAAACGGTGGCCGTCGGAGCCTTGGTGAAGCGCCAGCCCATGGGCAATCTGCCTGTCTACCAGGCAGGGAGCTCCGGGACCTCTTTGACTACCAGGGTAAGGTCAAAGGAGAAAGTACCCCCGTCTCCCTGCTTTCCACTATATCCTATGGCCTTTTCCAAACCCCCCTCCAAACGTGATCGGCCCCCGAGAAGGGGCCGCACCGAAGTTTCCTTTCCACCACCTCCCAACTTGAGTATACCGAAACCGAACAACTACTCTCGCTTCTTAGTGATAAAATCAGTTGACCAATTGAACACTCTTGCTTCAAAGTCAGTATTTCTCGTTTCCAAATTTCTTGAAGGTGTCATCGGCGAATCACATAAAGCCAAGAAACAAAAACCGGTGAAATCCTTGTTGAAGTCATTATCCAGGATCAGGCTGATAAACTAGTTGCACAAACCCGCATCGCCCATCTGGCCATCCGCGTCACGCCCCACCGCAGCCTAAACAGCTCCCAGGGCGTGTTTTCCGAATATGACCTAATCAATGAATCTGAAGCTGACCTGCTGGAGGGCCTTCGTAGTCAGGGCGTAGCAGCTGTGAGGCGCATAACCAACCACAGAGACGATAAACAATTACCGACAAAGCACCTCATCCTAACCTTCGACAAGGCGACCCTTCCAGAATTCATCAACGCAGGTTGCATCCGTTGTTCAGTCCGGCCTTACATCCCGAACCCGCGGGGCTGCTTCAAGTGCCAACGGTTCGGGCACGGCACAAACTCCCGTCGCGGCCGACTTGCCTGCGCAAATTGCGCCCAGCACGATCACCCGGCCGAAAATTGCAACGTGCAACAACTTCTTTGTGTAAACTGCCAGGGTCCACATGCGGCCTACTCCAGAAAATGCGAATCGTTTCAATTAGAGAAGAAAATGATTAACATCAAGGTCACTGAAAACATCACTTTCCCAGAGGCGTGGAAGAGGTTCGTCTCTTTCCCTCTGGGGAGGTTCGCCGACGCAGCTCGCCGGGGGGCAGAGCGGCGTCTGGTTTCGGCGGGAACCCAGTACCGCGAATCGGACTTGGTCCAGCCCCCCTTCTCCCCCCACCCCCCTGGGTTGCCTCTGGCAGCCCAACCCGCCTTCGCACCGCTCGCTGAGTCGGCAGCCACTGTGGTGGCAACCACGCCTGGTGGGGAAGCTGCTGCACCCACTGTTTCCTCTTCTCCACAAGGCCGAAGCACACGCGAGGGCCCAGACGAGATGGAGACGGAGGCAGTCGCAGCGACCCCCTCCCCGACCTCACTGCCTGTGCCATCTCTGGTGCTCCTCACACCTTCGGCACTGGCAGCTAAGGCAAAGAACACCCAAAAGGGTACCACGTCAAGGGGGCCCAGTCTGCTGGGAACCCCCTTGCCTTCAGATGACGACATGGACGTCGAGCCCTTTCGGCTTTCATCGCAACTGAAGGAACGGGCTGCGACTTCCAGGTCAGTAGAGAGGGCCAGAAAACCCCTTCCTAGAGTGCAAGCCCCGAAAGACCCTACATAAATAGTCACACTCAGGTAGCTCTGAACACGTAATAATTGGAAGAGAAAATATTGTCCAAGTGAACTCCAGAGGCCTTCTGAATAATCTTGACGACCTGTATGCGATTCTGCATGCCAATCAGCCAAGTTTATTGTGTGTCTACAAAACACATCTGAATTCCAAACACACAAATTTCTTGAATAGTTACCTGGTATACAGGAAAGACAGGGATGGCTGCACACACTCTTCTGGCGGTGTGGCCATAATCACCCGCAAATCCTTATCATGCCACCCTGTCACCTTGAAAACCGTCCTTGAGGCTGTAGCTGTTCGCACAATAATATTTAATTGGTTGATAACGGTATGCTCCATATACATTCCTCCTGATGTTGCACTTACGAGCTCCGACTTCGAGGCGCTGGTTGACCAGTTGCCCGAACCATACATCCTTACAGGCAACCTTAATGCTCACAACTCTCTTTGGGGCTCTTGCAGAACGGATGCCCGAGGTCGCCTTACATCTTCTGGAGCATTCCTTACATCTTCTGGAGCATGCCTTTTCAACAATAAACAGCCTACATACCATACCATAGTCACAACACATACTCACATCTTGACCTGGCTATTGGTTCTGCAATTCTCTTTCCATGTCTTGAGTGGGGTGTGGGCACGGACCCATATCGTAGTGACCATTTCCCCACTTCATTAACGTATATAGGTACAGGCCCGAGCAGTCCATCTTCCCATAAAAAGTTTAATGAAGCAAGAGCTAACAGGAATACATTTACAGAGATATCCAAACTACACCACACATTCATAGGACACCTACACGTTGATGAAGGTACCCTACTGCTCACGGCGCACATCCTCGACGCCGCCTTAAAGTCCATTCCCCACGCCTCTGGTGCCCCGTGCAACCAGAGGAGGCCGTGGTGGAATGAGGAGTGTAGGCAGGCGCGAGAGGCCCAGAACAAGGCGTGGGGTATCCGTCCTCGGTATCCCCCGTCGGGTAACCTTATTTTGTTCAAACGGGCCAAGGCCTTTGGAAAACGTGTGCGCCGTGAGGAAAAACAAAAGGCTTGGTACACCTTCTTGACATCCATTAATTCATACACAGACATACACAAAGTTTGGACACGTATAGGCAAGATCAAAGGACAACAGACACACAGCCTGCCCCTGGTTAGCACAACAGGGGACACACTGGAAGACCAGGCTAACACACTTGCACAACACTTCGAACACGTGTCTAGTTCAGCACACTACACAAAAACTTTCATGAAACACAAAACATCTGCAGAAAAAAAAAGCCCTTACACGACAAAGACAAATCAAAAACTTCTTACAACTCTGAATTCACTCTCTATGAGTTGAGGGCTGCACTGAGGACGTGCAAACCTTCAGCTCCAGGCGGAGATAAGATTACATACACCATGATACAGCACCTACCCCCAGAAACTCTTCAAACGCTCTTACACCTATACAATAAAATATGGCTTTTGGGGCACATTCCACGCTCTTAGAAGGAGGCCATACTAGTGGCTTTCCTAAAGGAAAGGAAGGACCCTTCCTCTCCCGCCAGTTACCGTCCCATTGCCCTGACAAGCTGCCTGTGTAAGCTCTTCGAAAAGATGATAAACAGGCGACTCGTGTACTTCTTAGAGTACAACGGTCTTCTCGAGAGCTGCCAGGCGGGCTTTAGGGCGGGGCGATCTACGAACGATGAACTGGTTGCGTTAGAGTCATATATTAAAGATGCTTTCCTCCATAAGCAGTACTGTATGACAGTATTGTTTTATCTTGAAAAGGCGTACGACACTGCTTGGCGGTACGGCATCCTCAGTGATTTGAAGTCCTTTGGCATGTCGCTTAACATGATGAATACGCTTGTTAGTTACCTGTCTCATAGAACCTTTCGTGTGCGAGTTGGCGCTGCACTCTCTAGGGTTCATGTGCAGAAAAACGGCGGGCCGCAAGGTGCTGTTTTGAGTTGCCCTTTGTTTATTGTAAAAATGGATTCTCTTCAGAAGGCACTGCCACCATCGATCTCCTGTTCAATCTTTATAGACCATGTTCAACTCTCCTTCAAATCGTGTAACTTGTCTATCTGCGACCGCCAAGTGCAGCTTGGTGTGAACAAGCTAGCCGGCTAGGCAGATAGCAACGGTTTTAAATTTAATCCAGGAAAGTGCACTTGTGTTCTGTTTTCTAAGAGGCGTGGCATTCGGCCAGATCCAGACATTCAAATCCACGGTGCCTCTATTCCTTTCAAAAAGGAACACAAGTTTTTAGGTGTTCTCTTTGACGAAAAGCTCACATCCATCCCACACATAAAACAACTAAAACATAAATACTTAAAAACAATGAATATCCTGAAGGTTCTGTCGCACATCTCTTTTGGTGCTGACAAACAACTTCTTTTACGTGTTTTTACAAGCCTAATAGGTGCTCGACTGGACTATGGTAGCGTTGTGTATGGGTCAGCCACTAAAACATCCCTCAGATTGCTGAACCCTGTGCTTCATCTAAGGCTCCGCTTGGCGTGTGGTGCCTTCCGGACTAGTCCAGCTGAAAGCCTGTATGTAGAGTGCAACAAATGGAACCTACAACGTCAGCCAGCATACACAGACCTCCTTTATGCTTTTAAAATTTCATGCATGCCTCACCATCCTTTTAAATCAGTTTTTCATGATACCTACATGACTGAACTCCTTTTAAATCGACCATCGTTCTCTGCGCCCTTCTCTTAAAGAGTTAGAGAGGAAGCGTCAGAGCTTGCTGTCTCCTTTTTAGACACCATCCAAAGTTCTGTAACAAATTTCCTAGCACCATGGCATCACCGCCCTGTGACTTGCGACACATCTTTCACACATGTAGATAAAAACCGAGCTCCGACATGTGCAATTCACCAGCACTTTTGGTATTTGCAGGAGAAGTATTATTATTCTGAATTTTATACGGATGCCTCTAAGACTTCCACCTCTATGTCCTGCGCGGCGCATGGGCCCGGCCCTAATGTCCCCAGAACTCTGAATAATCATACTAGTATCTTTACGGCAGAGGCCTATGATGTACTTCTTGTTGTTAATCATATACTCCAAAGCCACACCCCACAATCCATTATCTATACAGATTCCCTCAGTGTTGTGAGGGCATTGTCATCAACAAAGTCTTCAAAAAATCACGATGTAAATCTTATCATCAAAGGTATTATGTCGGTGTATGTCCACAAATTTGAACTCGACCTTTGCTGGGTCCCTGGCCACTGTGGTAAAGCCGGGAACGAAGCCGCGGATCGAGTGACCGCTGCTGCTACACTCTCGAATGCAGTAGACATAACCACATTACCCTACCCCGACGTGAAGCCACACATCAAACAACAACTTCGCAAAACATGGCAAACACATTGGAGTGAACAAACAGACAACAAGTTACACGGAATAAAACTACACTTGGGACCGTACACCTCCGATACACGCAACAGATACATAGAAGTCGCCTTGGCTAGATTACGGATAGGGCACACGCACACAACGCACTCGCACATGCTCACTGGATCTCTAAGACCTCTGTGCAGCCGGTGCGGAGTGGCCCTATCCGTGATCCACATCCTCATACAATGTAAGGCACTTGACATTACACGACGAAAACACTTCCCACAACTACACACACGACATATTCCACCACACTCGTCATACTTCTTAGGAGACGATGCCATGTTTTCTGTTCAGCGCACATTTGAGTTCGTATCAGAAGTTCACCTTTTACAACTCATCTCATACCACCCATAGTTTTACCCCTCCTCCTATACACCAGCCACCTTATTTATTCTTAAACCACCCTTGTTCTTCACCCTGGCCCTTTACACCAGCCGTACTCATAGTTTTTTTTACTGATTTTATTTCGTGTTCTCTCCTCATCAAATAACTTTGTGTTTGGCGCTCTTTGCCCGTGTCGGCCTTGCGGCAATAAAATCAAATCATCATAAAGATTGCGGATAGGTCACACACATGCAAAACACTCGCACCTGCTCACTGGATCTCCAAGACAGATGTGCGGCAGGTGTGTGGAGGGTCTATCCGTGATCAACGTACTCATCCAATGCAAGGCACTTAACACAAGATGACGCCAACAATTCCCACAACTATACAGACAACACGTCCCGTTTCACCTATCGTTCTTTTTAGGAGATGAGCCAATGTTTTCCACCAAGCATGTTTTTAAGTTTCTCACCGATGTCAATTTTTTACATGTCATCTCTTATCATGCATCCTGGCAACGTGGCCCTTTACACCAGTCATATTGATTAGCTTGTGTTTACATTGTATATTTTTACTGAAATTCTCTACTGTTACTTTCATGTCGCTGTCTTGAAATCACTTTTGTTTGGCGCTCTTTGCCCTTAGCTGGCCTTGCGCCATTAAAATCCAAATATCATCATCGGCTGCCGCTTCGCCGCCTCTGTATTCTTTGAGTGGTTAGGGGAGCACAAGTTCGCTCCAATAAACTTGTTTTCCTTGAAGACAACTGCGTCGTCTTTCACTTCGTGACAATATCTACTTCTTTGGTTCTAAGAAGTTTGAAAATGAATTGTAGTCTTCCTTGTACTCATTTTGGGGAAATATAACATTTCATTACATCAATATTTCGCAACCCACATTGCAAATATACTGTTAAGATTGTAACTGCAAGTTGACTACCTACTTATGGAACCATTTATATCTCATACATGCCCCTTATAGTCACACCTTTATAATTTGGTTATTGCAGTTTACAGTTTTTGACGCACCAATTACAATGAACTTCATAATGATGCACATTGAACACTCCAGCTTAAGTATATAAACTTGTTCAGTTCTGCTTGAAGTAGGCCACAACATACCTTGTCAAAGAGTCCTTGAGGCTTCTTACGAAGGAAGGCTCCTTGCTTATAGGTGATGCAACTTAGGCGAGTAATAAAATAATAAAAAAGGTACAAAATTGAGGTCAGACAATACAAAAAGCCCTAGAGAAAATTTATAACAAAAATTATAGAACAGATAAATAGGTATTACGAAAACACATACCCTCGCACAGTCAATATAGCCTTACAAATGTGATTTTCAAGTAGTTGCTTATTCCGCAGCAAAATGCTGAATCTAACACATTACGTGTTCTGTGGTGAAGGCTCAAAAGCTTATACGTATCACTACAAAATAAAATCAAGCAATTAAGTGTTTCTTTTTAGGAACACATTTGGTTTAAAAATAAAAGTTTATCATTGTTTGTGTTTTTCAATTCCTAAAAAGGAAAACTGCTGTTTTTAGCGTATTTGCTTCGACGAATAGTTGTTTATTCATTATCACTGCACAAAGAAACTTACCTGTTTTTTCTGAAAATATCGATCGTTGATTTGAATTGCACCTTGTCTTCACGATTTTAAAGAAAACAAGAATAAAAAAATCTTGCGGCCTAAAAATATTTTGGTGGAGTGCAGAAAAGCCTAGTTTCCGCAGCAGTGCGGTATTAGATAAAATTGTCGCGAATATCTTCAACATACTGTTGAAAACCATAACAGCATTATAATGCTTGTACTTGTTGCGGCAAGTTCGGCGAATTTCCCAAATATAAAACTGACTCTCACTCAGGCAAAAAAATCTGAACACGGAACGCAGACTGAGAATAAAGAAGAATATTTGAACAATACCAAAGCCAGGAACTGTGTTGCCGTGTTTAACAATTATAAACAATGCACGTTCTGTGGCTTACAGAAAAGTGCAGCTCTACTCAAGGCAAAAAGTGCTGAGTTATTTATTATTAAGGGCTGGTTTTTTTAGCATAACTCACTATGCGCTCGCACTTCCCCCCTAGCGAGCGACTAGCTTTCTGCAACCTACACGGGCTGCTGAAAAGGAACAGTGGTTCAACGTTATAATTTATCGTTATTTGATTGATCTAGTTTGTCGTCGCAAAAAAATGCACATCCTAAACGCCCTCAATGTTTACGCCAATAAGTCACAACACCCTTCTTGATAAGTTTACGTTCCTAAGAGATAAAACGTAAGACCGCTGACAGCAATCTAGTTGTATGGCACGACTGAATTTCAAGTAGTTGGGAACATTTATCAGAAACTAACTTCAGCTTATTAGCTTCCTCTGACGTCTCCACAACACCAATTCCAAGCCAAGTTGCTGCTCCGGCATGGTTGGTTTTAAGTGGTGTTTGCCCCGTTGTGTTCAGTTCCATAGCTCTCCCAGTCACAACCAGCGGAGAGCGTGGGAGGATTTACATTCTCAACTCAGTACACTTATTAAACTACTTTTGCCTTAACCCCATGGTCGATTTCTGCTGGTGTGAAAAGTTTGCTGTTTGTTTCAGTCGTGCACCACAATTTCATTGAATTGTGTGGTACGATACACCGGTTGTACTCAACCTAGCCTGAACATCCTCTTCTGTTCTTGTAGTTTTCGTCTAGATGACCAGAAGAAAGAACAAAATGCTGTTTCCTCGGTCGTATATGAAGAAAGCGTGACCTGACATTGAACTGCAAGGAAAAATTTAATCGCGCAAATTTTTTCAACGGTGGGTAATTCCGTGTGGCCGCAAAATTGAATGACAAAAGATTCAGTGTGGCAAAGGGAATGGAATAACCACGTGTGGAGGCGTGCATTGCTGGACGTCTGATGTCAAGCCAGCCATTCATTCGATCCGTACTCATAAAATAGCTGCCCCACCCCTACCTCTAGGCTGCAATTTTCCCAACAACTTGCCAACTATCCGCCTTTCCCATTTTGACGGTACGAGATACAATTGCAGAAAAACCTTATTATGCGACATAAATCCGGTGGCTTCATGTTAGGACTTTCATGTTAAGCGAATGCAAGCGGACGCCATACAGGGAACACAATCTCTAAAACAACGTTAAGTGTCGGTGTACAAATTCCAATTTTTTTAACGATAAAAAAAAACTGTTGCAATTAAAATTTTTGAAATAAACTGCGATCCTTTTAACTAGTGAATGGCTTGAGCTTCAGCTTTTTTCTATAAGTACAACAAATCCACACTAAGGCGTGAATATTGGCCGAAAAGGAGTTTTTTTTTTTTTCAAATCAGAAAAACGGTTCCTCGACATCTCTTCTTTTTGAGTTTCAATATCTTTTCAACGAATTTTCCAAAATCGTAAAATGTAGGAAACAGTGCGTTATTCGCTGAGGGAGTATGCTTCTCGTGTATTTTCTGAATGGTTTAAGAAGAGCAAAAATCAGGAGAAATGCTTTAAACATGCCGCGAAGTGCAGCGCAAGGCGTCAGCAAGATATCCACGAAAATGTTGAAATGTTGTACTGATTGGAAGAGAAGTGCTCTTTTATGACATTTTAAGCTACCTAAGTTTGCTTCAATCACTGCAAAGAAAAGAGACCATGGAAAAGAATACTTTGGGGGAGAATTCTGTACTACGCAAGGACGACGTAAAAAGTTTCCTGAATAAATCTGCGAGGGTCGAATATACGGCGGTAACGGTTAGCATGGAATGACGCAATAGCGTTGTTTGCTGACCTTGCGTAGTGGTCTCGATGGCCGACCACGAGTGAGAATTTTGGCAGAATGCTCCAGGCTGCCGAATGACTACGTTACCGTATTTCTGAGCACAGCGACTGGGGTTTGGACACTACGTGCCAGTTGTTTAATCGGGGCTGAAAAAAATAAAAAATCTTTGCAATCAATTAGAGCGTAAAAATCCCCCTGAAGTATAAATCGGTAGCCAAGCAACGTATTGGGAAATGTCAGGATATTAGAATTATTCGCTTCTTTAGAAACGTTTTTACACTCTAAAAAGGTTACAGCTTGGACAGAAGTTACGGTTGTTTTAGGCGCAACCGGCACTACAGGAAGTAGCAACAAAGTATAGAAGTAACTGTTGCAGAAATTCCGCTGGAAGAAACACATGACGATTCGCTGAATGCAAGTTGTGTCCGTAGTATAAGCCACATTGCTGGGGCGTCCTCGAGTGCAGTTTATTACAGTCTATAATCCTTCGGTGTCCCCATAAGCCGGTTTCTCAATTAGAGGGTCCTGCCCATTCATGCACTTTGTCAAATGGCAGTAGCCTCAACCCTCGCATTTTAAGTGCGGAAGAAAATTAAGAGTTTCCAAATGTCCTGCGTGTAGATATAAACACGTTTTGCTAATTGTCGTTGTGTTTGGGCTTTTTGCAGAACATTTGTAGGGACGCAGCACCTGTAAATATTGTCACGAAGACAAGGACGATGCAGTGGTGTTGAATGAGAAACACGTTTATTGGAGCGAACTTGTGCTCCCCTAACAACTCAAAAGAATACAGAGGCGGCGAAGCAGCGGTCAACAAAGTGACTTGCACAGGCGAGTGACGTCGAATCGAATGCCCCGGCGTCCGCACTGCAGGCTTTTTATCTTTTGGCGCGCGTGCTTCTCGAAACGTCGATTCGCATCGAGAACATAGTAGATCCAAGAAGATTATTCTGGGCTGTTCACGTTAGATCGGAATGCTCTCCCTATCACAACAGATAACACATGCGGCACAGAAAGAAAGAATGGAACACGCGCTTCCCTTGGCGCAGAGATAACACAGACCGGCGCAGCCGGGCGGTAAAAGCAAAACACAAATAAACAAACCCAATGTATGGTTCGCGGCATTACCCCCCCCCCTCTAAGAGTGCATCGACCCGATGCTAACATAAGCGACAGTCCGAACAAATGAAAATAAAAGTTCGTCATCGTCCGTAGAAAGGTTTTAAGCGAACCACGTGGACGACTTCAGGCCGCGTGCGTCGTCGTGATGTGCCGGAGTCACCATCGGGGATCACTTCGTAGGTAAGTTGGCCAACACGTCGTAGAATCTGGTAGGGTCCGAAATACCTTCGCAGGAGCTTCTCACTGAGTCCGCGCCGTCGGATGGGAGTCCAAACCCACACACGATCCCCTGGTTGGTACTCGGCGTCTCGGCGTCGGAGGTTGTAGCGGCCCGCATCCACCAGCTGCTGGTCCGTTATACGAACTCGAGCGAGCTGGCGGGCCTCCTCCGCACGTTGAAGATATCCGTGGACGTCGGCGTTGAGGTCGTCGTCTTCTACGTGCGGAAGCATGGCGTCGAGCATCGTAGTCGGCCTTCTACCGTAGACAAGCTCGAACGGCGTCAGCTGTGTCGTCTTCTGGATAGCCGTGTTGTACGCAAACGTGACATACGGGAGCACTTCGTCCCAAGTCTTATGTTCAACGTCAACGTACATTGACAGCATATCTGCGATTGTCTTGTTCAGACGTTCTGTTAGTCCGTTCGTTTGGGGGTGGTACGCCGTCGTTCTTCGGTGATCCGTGTTGCTGTAGCGTAATACTCCTTGCATCAGCTCCGCAGTAAATGCCGTTCCGCGGTCTGTGATTAGGACTTCCGGGGCTCCATGTCGCAGCACAACCTGGCTTATAAAGAACTTCGCCACTTCTTGTGCAGTCCCCCTCGGAAGAGCGGCGGTCTCTGCGTAGCGCGTCATGTAGTCTGTCGCTACGACAATCCACTTGTTCTGTGATCGTGACGTAGGGAACGGGCCTAAAAGGTCCATTCCAATCTGTTGAAATGGTCTCGATGGGACGGCGATCGGTTGCAGAAGTCCGGCGGGTCTTGTCGGCGGCGTTTTTCGTCGCTGGCAGTCACGGCAGCTCCGGACGTAGTGGGTGACGTCAGAGGTAAGGCCGGGCCAGTAGTACCTCGCCTTGATTTTTCCGATAGTGCGGGCTGTGCCCAGATGTCCGGAAGACGGGTCGTCGTGGCACGCTTCCAAAATTTCGTCACGAAGGTCCGCGGGGATGACGAGAAGGTAATTCGCTCTTGTTCCGGGGCTGAAATTCTTCTTCACAAGGACGGAGTTTCTCAGGCTGAATGCTGGTAAGCTGCGTTTGAAGGTCCTAGGAACGGCAACGTCGCATCCCTCGAGGTACTCGATTATGACGCGTAAGTCGGGGTCGGCACGCTGCTGGGCGGCTAGGTCGCTCTCCGTCACGATCCCGAAGAACGCGCTGTCTTCATCAGAGTCTTGTGGTGGTGGGTCGACGGGGGCGCGGGACAGGCAGTCGGCGTCGGAGTGTTTCCTGCCGGATTTATAAACGACTGTAACGTCGAACTCCTGCAGGCGCAAGCTCCACCGCCCAAGACGGCCAGAGGGGTCCTTCAAATTGGCGAGCCAACACAGCGCATGGTGGTCTGTTACAACCTTGAATGGCCTTCCATACACGTATGGGCGAAATTTTGAAATCGCCCATATAATAGCCAGGCACTCTTTCTCAGAGGCAGAATAGTTTTTCTCCTCCTTCGACAGACCACGGCTAGCATAGGCGATTACCCTTTCGCAGCCGCTTTGCTTTTGGACAAGGACGGCACCCAAGCCTATATCACTGGCGTCCGTATGCATTTCCGTTTCGGCATTTCCGTCGAAATGAGCGAGCACGGGCGGGCTTTGCAGGCGTTTTTGCAGCTCGCCGAATGCTTTTTCTTGGTCGTTTTCCCAGCTGAAAGGGGTGCTATCTTTCGTCAAGCGCGTGAGTGGCTCTGCAATGCGTGCGAAGTTTGCGACGAAGCGCCGGTAGTATGCGCACAGCCCGAGAAATCTCCGCACGCCCTTCTTGTCTTTCGGCCTAGGGAAGTTCGCGATAGCTGAAGTTTTTGCCGGGTCAGGTAGGACTCCCGCGGCGTTGACGACGTGGCCCAAGAACTTGAGTTCCCCGTATGCGAAACGGCACTTTTCAGGCTTCAGCGTCAACCCCGACGTACGAATGGCCTCGAGTACAGACTCCAACCTTGCAAGGTGTTCGTCGAAAGTCCGGGCGAATACCACTACGTCGTCGAGGTATACGAGGCAGGTGTGCCACTTAAGGCCAGCTAGCACAGTGTCCATGACTCTTTGAAACGTCGCTGGTGCTGTGCACAGCCCAAACGGCATCACCTTGAACTCGTATAGGCCGTCTGGGGTTATAAATGCAGTCTTCTCTCGGTCTCTCTCGTCCACTTCAATTTGCCAGTAGCCGGTCTTCAGGTCCATCGATGAGAAGTACTTCGCGTGGCAGAGGTGGTCGAGGGCGTCGTCGATTCGGGGGAGGGGGTACACGTCCTTTTTCGTGATTTTGTTCAGTCGCCGGTAGTCAACGCAAAACCTTAATGTGCCGTCTTTTTTCTTTACGAGTACGACGGGCGCAGCCCAGGGGCTTTTCGATGGCTGTATAATGTCATCGCTCAGCATGTCGTCGACTTGAGTCCGAATGGCTTCCCGTTCGTGTGAAGAGACGCGGTACGGTGACTGTCGGGTAGGTCGGGCTCCATCTTCGGTTATTATTCGGTGCTTCGCTAGAGGGGTCTGACGTAGTTTTGCGCTCGACGAAAAACATTCGCTATAGCGACGCAGCAAAGCCAATAATTTTTTCCGTTGTTCTTGCGGTAGCGCCGGATTCACGTCGAATGGCTGCGGGAGCTTGAATGTTTCTACGGGTGTGCGTTCAAAGTCGGCGACTGCGATCACATCACTTGCTTCTTGCGTTTCTTCGAGGAACGCAATTGCAGCTCCCTTGTTTAAATGCTGGTACTCTTCGGTGAAATTAGTGACCAAAACGTGAGATTGGCGTTGCTTAAAGTGCGCAATGCCTCTTGCGACGGAGACACCGCGGTCGAGAAGCAACCTTCGATCACTCTCTACGATAGCGTCGATGTCAGAAGCAGCATCCTCACAGTAGACGGCGATCATCAAGCTTGCGCGGGGTGGCAGGGTGATGTGATCGTCGGCGATCCTGACAGCAGCACGGTGATCGGGGTTCGGCTGCGGCGTCGTGGAGTGATTGGAGGAAAATGTTATCGACTTGGTCTGCAGATCAATTATTGCGCCGTTGTCCGTCAAAAAGTCCATTCCGAGAATCACGTCGCGGGAGCAGTTAGGCAGAACGACGAACGCCGCAGGGTACGTTGTGCCGTCTATGGTGACGCGCGATGTGCACGTTCCACTTGGCGTCACGAGGTGGCCTCCTGCTGTGCGTATGTGCGGACCGTCCCATCTGGTCATAACTTTCTTCAGTTTAGACGCAAATGGTCCGCTCATTACCGAATAGTCAGCTCCCGTGTCTACGAGGGCGACTACGTCAAAGCCGTCGATGGACACCTTGACGTCAGATGCAGTCGTCCTCGAGTTGCGGGTTCGTCGTGGCGTCGTATCTCTGCTTGTACGTGTTGATGGTCGGGCACTGTGCATCGTCGTTGTCGTCGTCTTCTCAACGGACGTCTTGGTCAGGTCGGGTACGCGTCGCGCCGTGTATCTGTCGTCGTGTTCAGGAGTCTCGTTAGGGCTAGGTCGGGTCGTCGGGATGAGGGCATGTCGTGAATGATGGTCTTCAGCTAGTCGCTGCGTCGTTGGAGGGTTTTCATTTTTCCGCCGTTGTGCAACTTTACCTCCCGAAGTTGCTGCTTTTAGTTTCCCCCGCGTGGGCTGGGGGACCTTCCACGTGAGAAGTCAGCAGTGCTGCGGCGGTTTGGTGACTGAGACGGGTAGGGCGACGGTGAACGGTTGAAGCGGGCTGGTCCTCGGTTGGTGTTGGAGAGGTATTCTTCGATCTCAGCAGGGCGCTGGCCGTATCGGGGGCGTGGGGCGTCGACGGAGAACCCTCGCAAACCGAGCCTCTTGTAGGGACAGCGACGGTAGATGTGGTCGGCCTCTCCGCAGTGGTAGCACAGCGGGCGATTATCGGGCGTTCGCCACACGTCGGTCTTCCTTGGCGTCTGGTATTGGTCTACAGGGCGTCGGGCGGGCGGCGTTGGACGGCGGTATGGCTCAGCCTCTTGACGACGGGTTGGAGCAGGGCGGGGTTGACGAACAGCCGAGGAGTAGGTCATGGCTTGTGGTTCGCGGGGTGCTTCCGACGGCGTAGAAGTTCCCAGTGCGTTTTGGACTTCTTCTCGGATTACGTCGGTCAGGGAAGCCACTTGAGGTTGCGGCGTCGTTGGAAAAAGCTTCCGAAGCTCCTCCCTGACCACTGCTCGGATGGTCTCTCGCAATGTATCGGAGCTTCCATTTGCAGCACCGATGGTCTCCGAGAACAGCGCGTTGACGGGGCGGTCGTACTGCCTGGTTCGAATTTCTAGCGTCTTCTCCATCGCGGCCGCCTCAGACGCGAATTCGGCCACTGTCTTCGGAGGGTTACGGACTAGACAAGCAAAAAGCTCTTGCTTCACTCCTCGCATTAGAAACCTGAGCTTCTTTTCCTCGGTCATTTCAGGGTCCGCACGGCGAAAAAGTCGCTTCATCTCCTCAACGAAAATCACGACTCCTTCGTTGGGGTGCTGCGTTCGAGTTTCAAGCAAAAGCGCAGCTCGCTCTTTTCTCACCACGGTAGTGAAGGTCTCAAGGAACTCCCTCTTGAATTGAGTCCAGTCGGTCAAAGAGCTCTCATGGTTCTCGAACCAAGTTCGAGCAGCATCTTCTAAGTAAAAGAAGACATGCCGGAACGTTTCTTCATCGTCCCACCTGTTGAAGATGCGGACGCGCTCCAACTTCTCCAACCATTCTTCGGGGTCTTCAGCGGGGGCTCCCCGGAACGATGGCGGTTCTCGGGGCTGCTGCAGGATGATTGGCGACGTTGTTTCTTGCACCATGGTGTTGGTTGCAGCGTTCCTTCTCTTGGGCCCTTCTGGCAGAAGACCGAACTCGGGCGGTAAATCTTGTAGGCGGGGGCTGGCTCTTGTTGGACTGGCTTGGCGGCTTTTCGAGGTTGTAGTGGGCATGAAGGGTGTCTACCCCGCACCTCCACCAGATGTCACGAAGACAAGGACGATGCAGTGGTGTTGAATGAGAAACACGTTTATTGGAGCGAACTTGTGCTCCCCTAACAACTCAAAAGAATACAGAGGCGGCGAAGCAGCGGTCAACAAAGTGACTTGCACAGGCGAGTGACGTCGAATCGAATGCCCCGGCGTCCGCACTGCAGGCTTTTTATCTTTTGGCGCGCGTGCTTCTCGAAACGTCGATTCGCATCGAGAACATAGTAGATCCAAGAAGATTATTCTGGGCTGTTCACGTTAGATCGGAATGCTCTCCCTATCACAACAGATAACACATGCGGCACAGAAAGAAAGAATGGAACACGCGCTTCCCTTGGCGCAGAGATAACACAGACCGGCGCAGCCGGGCGGTAAAAGCAAAACACAAATAAACAAACCCAATGTATGGTTCGCGGCAATATTCTCGTAGGGTGATTACAGTGAGTTCTCGTGTCGAACAGCGGTAGTGGCGACAGTGCATCATGTGCCCGTGCGCGCGTGTGTGATGACCAGTGAGCCGGAACAAATACTTGTAGTGCGCATAAATCCCGCAACATGCGCAAAACGACCAGAATGGCGTAAAAGCGGCGCTCACAAGAGCAGCGGGGGGGGGGGGGGGGTGCGCAGCCGGCCACATGCGAGAGCTGCTTCGTACGCGGGCTGCGGACGAGATGGACGGGTGGCGAGCCACAGTTAGGACGCCTGGAAAGCGAGGAGCGACCATCGTCCGCGGCGCACGCTCATTACCCGTCGTCGGCACAAGCGACTCAATACGTCGCAGTGAGTGTACAGTACTATGCGATAACTTAGTGAACAATCGGTGCTTCAAATGCCGCAATGTTTTTTTACGCGCCTTACGCGCACGGTGGCTGTACTCTCGTAATAGGGCCCACCAAGTTGCTTTGTTTGTTGTTGCCGCCTTTGTTTCCCGGAATAAACCGGTGGTTTGTTATCATTTGGGTCGCCGTAACTTCGTAACGCTGGTTCGTACTCGCGAGCCGTTTACGCTAAAAGGGGGTTCCTTTGCTGGTGCCCTACGTGACTTCTATCTTTACTTCTTTTTTTGATATTTCTCCGCTAGGGGGCCGAACGAGGTAGGTGCGCTTCGCATGGGCTCCGCAAATAGCTCTTTTCTAGTGGAATATTTGCACGGCCTCCTCATTTTTTTATTACTGGTGCGTCGCTGATGTACTCCGCTGCCCTCGTACCGCCTTCTAGAACTGTTGCACCATTTCCTTGCACCCTAGCACGTCCGACATTTGCACGGTCCAGCGTCGCGGCTAACCTTAACGTCGAACGTCGAACAGAACTCCGCCGGCTTCGTGGTTCAATGTGAAGACATTTCTCCCGACATGGTAAGCCCCGAGTGGGGATCGCTAGAATGCTACCTCCAACGTGACGTTTGCACTCTGAAACAGCATCAGAGCGCTCAACCCAGCTTCTCAAAGGTCAAGCTGAATAAGTCCTCGCAAAAGCCTCGCAAACAATCCGACCACCTCAGTTACCGACGGAACACCACAAGATAATCATCCGCCCTCATAATGGCCTTGATGTTAGAAAGGCTGCCATGGCCGATCTCCAAGACGCCATCATTCGAGCTGCTGTTCTCTGAGCTAACGAAGCCGGAGAAGACATTTCGCAGAAATCCAGAAAAGGATATTGTAGTAGTAAGCACGTCGAGGCTGGTCCGAGCAGAGGAATAGAATGTTATGGCTTTTCTCTCCCTCCATGACCAAGAATATCCGACCACCTCTTATGCGGCCAGCACTGAAGGTACATCCAAAAGGGTCTATCACGTAATCCCGGCCTACGACTCACCCGAAAACATCAGAGCAAGCATACTATACTCGGGGAACCCAACAGCGCTACAGGAGCGCCGCAGAGGTCGCACCATCACCGTCCTCATTGTCTCCGAAGGGTTTCTTGTGCCACACTACCTGTACTACCGGGGAACAGAGTACAGCTGCCATATCCATTGTAGAAAGACGGAAGCCTGCCTATTATGTGGTCTCTCGGTAAGCTCGCCGATGTGTGTCCTAATCCTGACCCTTGTCGCTGCCAACAGTGTGGTGTCCAAGCATCTCCAAGTTACAAACACTCATGCGAAACCACGTACGTGGTGAGTGGAGGCGGCCACGTAATGGGTGATAAACTGTGTAGGCAATGTTTCCAGCCCCCAATACACCGTTCACATCCACACACCTCCATCTCATAGCGTCAAGTTGGTGCCGTTCCAATCAATCAATCAATCAATCAATCAATCAATCAATCAATCAATAACTTTATTCAAGTTTTTCATTCCAGAAGAGTTCAGCAGGCTGCAGAAGTCTTCGAGAAACTTGCCATTCTTCAAAAACGACAGCACCCACTCAACACGAAGCTGTCCACAGCCCGTCTCCCACCGAACACTTCAACGTACGAGTATTTTGCTGGTGATTCACGAGGAAAACCCCCTCAACGCACTTCTGGCCGTCACGCCATGGTAAGCTGGTCGGTTGTGGCCTCCCGCTCTCCTCAAGCTACCGAAAAAGCATACCTTAAGCAATTACTGGGTATTGTCCTAGCTGAAAACAAAACCATAAAAACTTAGCTCAAAACTCTCAAAGCATCTGTCAACAGCCTTACTACTTTTTCACCCTCCACCGCGCGGGACGACGGAATGGATACCGAATCCCCCTCCACACCGAAATCAGAACCCAAATCCCTAAGGTCCTCGTCTAACACCATTTCTCCTCCTCCGCCTGGTTCTCCTCCTGCCGCATCTCCACCTCGCGCGACGCTGCAATCGATACCGAATCTCACCCTGCCAAGCGCCACGCACCATTCGGTTCCAAACCCGCACAACCATACATCACTATAGAGGAGATTGTATCACACATTCGAGAACTCCATGCCAATCTAGTCGAAACGATAGCTAAATAATTAGGACATTTTGCCGAACTGGTAGCGACACTCCGCTCTCAGATAACAGACTTCCCTACTCAAATGACCGCATTTAGAGCTCACTGTTCTCTACCCTCCGCATTATCCAAAAAATCTTCCAAACACTACGACCAAACCAAAACCCCCGCGGCTTGTGATATTGTAGGTAGCGAACATAATTATCTGCCAGTGGAACAGCTGGTGACATCGCCACAAACGTGGCAATCTCCAGCACCACGTAGGCTATAAAACCTTAGGCCCACCCCCAGATGTCATTTGCCTGCAGGAGACGGGCTGCGTAGCAAATGGGTCGGGGTACAAATTCTTTCCAAACAGTGATCCCCGACCTCGTGAAACGACCATCCTCGTCCATCGTAAGCTCTCAGTAATACAACACGAGCTTCACCTTCCCACACACACCGGCCATGTTTTCATCGAGATCATTCCTCGATGCAATAAACGACAACCGAGTGTGCTCACATTAAACATATATAGCAGCACCAGACTACAGCACCGCATTCACGTACTCTTTAAACAAGCGATTACTCTGGCAGGCAGACACCCCCTCGTAGTAGTAGGAGATTTTAACGCAAACAACCCTCCTGGTGCTACTCAATTGAAAATGTCAAAGGCGCCGTGTCTGGTTAGACTGCCAAAAGGAAGGTCTTACCTTACTCACTGGCCCCGCATACGCAACTCGTTTAGGAAATAGCGTTTGCAAGGACACCTCTCCCGACCTCACCTACAAAAAGAGCACTCATTCCTCTCCCATCTCGTCTAATACGCAAGCCGATCTAGCAGCGACAATAAAATTATTAAAATTGAAATCGGCCGACCATCAAAACGATCCAATCAAAATAAACAGGCCGAATAATACGTTCGGACACATTCAGGGCACATAAAACCGGACATCAAACCCCCACTGAACCTGTGACCATCGCTAACCTCGCAAGGTGGGAAGAGGCTCTACACGAACGCCTACGCAACTCCACACAAACAGTAGATATCCGAGCAGATTCCCAGAAACTAACTCCAAATTCGCCCACATGTTGCAAGCAAAGGCTAGCGTCCTAACACGCCTCTCCAAACAGCGGCACAATCGAACCCTTCGTAGGAGAATAGCTGCTCTCGACCGCGACATTGAAAAACACACCGTCCAGCTCTCCACTCATAACTGGGAATCCGCATGCGACGCGTTTAACTAGCGCTTCAATCTTTCGCAGACGGGGAACATTCTCAAACACCTCACTGACCCCTCTTCCACACGCACCACACAACGCCAACTCGTATCCCACATCTTACATCTATTCACTGTTACTGACATCAAACTACTCCATTATATTCAGAAAAACATACGCTCCTGCTTGCCCCACCTTAACTGATTCAACTTACTGTGGGGATCCCGACGCAGAGCTGGACGCCCCCATAACTGAGGCGGAGGTGCGCGCTGCCATCCAAAACCTTACAACCAAATTGTCTCCGGGCCCCGACAAAACAACTAACAAGCTGCTTTAAAACCTCGACGACCCTACCATCGCCGACCTGACTACACTTTTCAATGAATGTTGGGAGAAGGGGAAACTTCCACCTCAATGGAAGACAGCCAAAACCGCACTTATTCCACATCCGGTGAAGCAACCACATATTGATGACCAACGACCTACATCGTTAACATCGTGTCTGGGCAAGCTCTTACAGCACGTCCTTCTCACGAGGCTCAACAGTCATATCGAAGAGCACCACCTGCTCCCTGACTCCATGCTGGGGTGCCGATCCCAGCTCTCTACTCCGGAGGTCAAGCTACAATGAAAAAAAACCACATAGTATATGCTGGATTCAATTCAAGACATAACACCAAGGCGATCTTGGGCCTCAATTTAACGCGAGCGTTCGACTCAGTTAGCCACTTGGCAATCCTGGAAGGAGTAGCCGCGGCTGGAGTCGGTGCGCGAGAATTCTTTACGAGTCAAACAGCCACACTCACCCTGGACAATTCACTGCACCCCAGATCCCCCTCGGTAGCAATGGTGAACTCCCAGGACTGGTCCTCGCCTCCTTTCTTTTTATTATGGCCCTACGAGGTCTACCCCCGCTCCTCGACATCATGCGCGACCTACACCACAGCATATACGCCCACGACATCAAGTTGTTGGTTACTAGAGGATCTGTTGGTCACATGCAAGATACCATACAAAGGTAACGGTCGAAGCGTATGCTGTCTCTCGTGGTCTGTCCTGCTCTCCAACAAAATCAGAGCTTCTTGTATACAGACCTAGAAGACCTGGAAAACAACCATATTCCCCAATCCTCCCTCAAATAACTACCTGTAACGGCCAACCCATCCCAATAGTGGACTGCATCAAGACACTAAGTCTCTGTATACAGGCCAACGGAAATAATGTTGATACTTTCCGTGCCCTAAAAAAAATGGGTTTACCAGACTACACGACTCATCCTTCGCATAGCTACCAAACATCGTGGAGTGAAAGAAAACAATCTATTACGTCTCGTACAAGCCTTTGGCATCAGTCGTATAGCAAACGTCACACCCTTCCTACACCTCAAAGCCAGCAAAACGCACAAAATTGAAGCTATGTTACGTAAATCTTGAAAACATGCCCTGGGTCACCCCGTTACACTGTCAACAGACAAAGTACTCTTGCTCAGTCTACACAATAGACTAGAAGCCCAACAGAGCCCAAGGGGTCCCAACGGGTCTCGTAAGCCCAACGGGTCCCGCAACTTGAGCGACTCACGAGGAGTGACACTAAACGACACATTCTTCAAAGTATTGGCCTCAGTCACCACACTGTCTCTGACAAGGACGCCGACCTTCCCTCTGTCATTCCAGACTAACTCGTAATCCACTCCCTCTCTAAACACATGCACCCGATTCATAACGACGAAAGGCGCCGAGCGGGAGCCCAGGCTTTATACACAAGCAACTCTCCTCCAACCCGCAAGTAGCCTACGTGGACGCTGCACAATACCGAGGATGCGAAGCCATGGCCACGGTGGTAGTTGATTCATCTCACCGAACACTAGCCGCCCTCTCCTTCCCTACTCAATTTACAACCGTAGGCGAAAAAATGGCTATCGCTCTTGCCAACATTTCCAGCCCCAAAGTTACTACTATAATAAGCGACTCCAAATCGGCCATTACCAATTTCTCCAACGGGCGAGTTCACCCTCGAACTTTACGCTTACTCCTGCAGGCTAGCCAATTCTCGAAACACAAAATATATATTGTTTGGGCACCGGGCCACTCGGAACTCCCAGGAAATGAATTGGCACACTAGGTTGCTCAAGAACGACTAATCTGAGAGCCCAGTGACGCTGCAGAATCTCTTCAACTGTTCTCCAATGGGGACTGCCTCTTGACCTACCGATCGCTAACCGATCACTCCCGACTTTCCAGAGCTCGCTTCCCACCACCCGAATCCTCCCTCTTCCGCCGCCACGGTGTTATATGGCGCCAACGGCAAACGTCTGCAGTTCCCACCCTTGCCCTCCTATCACTCTACTACCACGAGTTGCACTCTAACAAATGCCCTCTTTGCCATAAATACGCAGACCTTTCACATGTGATTTGGTTTTGTGAACAAAAACCCCTCCATACCCTTAGAAATCACCCCATTTTATTACAAATTACGAACAAGGAGCCGTTGAAGGACCCGGTGCTCAGCACAGACCCTTTGACCTAGGTCTCACTAACCGACGTTGCCTAAGACTCCGCAGAGATCTACATCAAGCCTGCAATCGCCGGAAGGACACTGAAGTCGACCTGAAAACTGTCCCAGCCGTGGCAACAATAAAGTTTAATCTGATCTGATCTGATATTTTCTTTAATCTTTGACACGCCCCGCGAGTCACACTGCTGCGTGCATGAAGTAAGGCTTGCAAAACCCTTCAGAACTGTGTATGCTTTGTTCGGGTCGCTAATCTTTTTCACGCAGCACCCATCGGCGGATGAAGCTCCCCAAAAGCCGGGCATGCTTACTTCGCGAGAATAACTCAGATAGGGGAGAATGCTTCCAACCATCTACCACAAGCCACCGCTCAATGACGAAGCTGGCGTCGAAATCTGCGCAACAAATCTTGTGAGCGACTCGCCACAAAATTTACGCTTATTGCCGAAGTGTTATCGATGACTGACCATGCGTGCTCAATGCGAAGTGTTTTTTTTTCTTCCTAATCCCGGCAGAAAGGCTCTATTCCAGGCCGTGTTGACAGTATTTTGCAGCTGCATATAAGAAGACGCAGGAGAATGCTGTTCCCGTATTAAGCGAAACTGCCTCCGTGCTTCTCCCGGATAGTAATGCGCAGACTGATCCACTATCAGAAAACACAAAGCCATTTTTGACTTGATGGCCCAACTGATGGAATCGAAGGCCGAGTTTCAACAGCAACTGTTAAAGCTTTAGGCTAGCAAGCTTAACACTAAGACATTATTGGGTGATCTGGCGCCACAATCCCATCAATCAAACTTTCACTGCAGCGCGTCGTTACAGTTAAACGTGGCCGTGCCAACGGATACAGGTTGCACAAACAAGAAGTATATTTTTGACTTTCTTATGGTGGTACAATCCTTTCCATCGCCTCTTCCTAAAGAGGCCTGATTAGAGTGTTTGTGTTCGTCCACCTACCCTACACCCCCAGGGCTTCACCATAGAAGGCACCGAGCGATGCGAAGAACGTAGCGGGGAAGGAAGACCTGGCTGTTTATAGGCGCTGGACCGAATAATCGCCAATCACACGAGAAACATCACAGGCCAGCACCGGAGATCACGCCAAAGGTGGTGGCAGTGCCAACTCACCCCAGCGCTATGGCGCCACCATGGGAGGTGGTTGCAGCGCCCACTCACCCCAGCCTTTCGACGCACCCGTGGGAGATGGTTGAAGAGCCTAAATCACCCAAGCTGTGCGGCACCGCCACGGGAGATGTTTGCAGCGCTTTCTCACCTCAGCGGTGCGGCGCCACTCAGAGAGATGGTTTTCAAGCGCCGACTTACCCAAGCGGTACGGTGTCATCGTGGGAGCGCCCGTTGGGCCAGAATGACCAGACGCAAGTACCTCAAAGGGGAGAGACATTTTCAAACCATTGCAAATTCTACTGTGCAGACATCAGCAATGAAGTCGTATCGACATCACGAGATACCAGCAACAAGGATAGGCGGAAAGCGGCTTTCTACCAGACCGTGTACTCAAGCTCTCGAGCTCGGAGGCACCACCTCGCCATAATGCAGTGCACCCAATAGACGCACACGCCTATGAACTGGTATTCTGGCTATCCTACCACCCAGGGGCGCGCTGTGAATACCCCCTTGGGCAAAAAAATGAGATACGCCACTCGTAACGGCGGCGAGACTACCCACATTGTGTCGTCCAGCAGCGCACGAACCCGCAGACACAGCATTGCAACGACCCACTGCCGCCAAAGCTGCCAAAACGCAGCCGAAGGATCTGCTGCGGACGGCGTGTGCAGGAGCAGAGCCAAAATTTCACACCAGCTGCCTTCGAGCATGACTTCCGGCATGTAAGCACCAGTATCAGAACCGCTTCTGACCATGTCCAGAACGGCTGACAGTTATCGCTGATGCTCGCAAACTCAGGCAGCGTTTTTTGTACCTTCCCGGTCTGTCAGTTGAGCAATTCTGGGCCGCGAGTTTATGGCCAGGACAGGGCCAGTGCTTGACGTGAAACTTCTTCCAAGTTACGTAGCTGAATGCAGCTGTGCAAAACCTACATTGTATTTCAGTGCACCAGATTAGCCTCTTGATTCGCTCCTTAATAAGCGCCATATATACTGGAACATGTACAAGTGGACTGCAAGGTTTTTAATCAAACTATAAAAAATTGTTGTCTTGTGAAGGTCATTTTGGTCGCCAATTGTTGAAAGCTTTTCTATGGGATTGTGGTCACAACTGAAAAAAGAAAGGGCTAGTGATGCTTCCTAAAAACCACACTTCTATTGCAAACGCCCTTGTTTTGAGAGTAGACGAGAATTAGTAGAATTTAGGGCTGAGGTTTTTAAAAAAGGAAAAATTCTTAACGAGTTTCGACGTAATAATTTTCTTGTTTACGCCCCCACTCGTCATTTATTGTAATTGGTATTATAGAAAAGTGTAACAGCGGTTTTGTGTGACCTAAATTTTTAGAACATCTTTTCCAACCCACGTTCTGTCATAATGTATTGAACGAATCCTATCCATTTATAACTTCACTGAAAAACCCATAGAGATGAACCTTGCCTTCAATTCCTACGGTGATAAAATTCACCAACGTTTCAAAACGTACCTCCTCCGTTCAAATATAAAAAGGACCAATAATTAGGTGGTCACGCCAGTCATCGACGTCACTGCTAAGTTCTTCCATACGAGAATACCTCAGAAAGTGGGCTCACACGGAGCACAGGACACCCTTGCCTGTATGTCTTTGATGTTCTTTCTTGGCGGTTTCCCTTGGTAAAATTCCGGAATGGGATAATCAAGATTAACACGCAATTTCCTTTCACGCGTGCAAAAACGTTTTCTGGTAAACAAAATATTATCGAAAAGCCAACGGGAAGCATTTGCTTTACTTGTCTCCCTCAAAGATTTTCGGGGTCGATGCTTCCCGCATTCCCGATTGTAGTTCAATTTCTCGGGTAATCACCAAAGAAAGGGACGCGGACAACCACCAAACCAGACACGAAAGCCAACCCATGGAATTTTGCGACGAGAAACGGCTAAAATATGCAGCCCCCGGAGAAGGAGCACGCAAGTAAAATAAATATTTGCCCAGTCCAGAAACGCAACGAGACCAAACCGCAACTTTCGCGACTATACGCGGAGAGTGTGTAACCGGGGTGCTAAAGATGAAAAGCAGGCGGGAAACATATCATCAGTAAAAATAAAATTCACAGCAATCATATGAATTACCTGCCTTCTTTTTGTCAAATGCTATAATCTTGGCCTGTCATCTACCCTAATTATTGCAATGGCTCGGTGATTGTTTCTTGAGGTCACCGCATCCGCACACCCCCAAAGTGTATTCTATTTGTTCATGAAACTAGGTGCTGTATAATCTGTCCGGAAAAATTCACGATCGAATGTACAGCAATGTGGACTCAGCCACCTTCCCATGGAAGTTGTTTAATAAAAGGATATCGTTAGCTTCTTTATGTCGTTTCAGTTGTTACCCTTATACGTTTTAGGGGGTAGGTAATTAGATACAAAAAAGGCGTGCGCTCTTTGAAACTTTGTAAAGTAGGTAGGTAATGTATTTAGCTTTGCCGCGAGTACTTTATTGGTGTGTTTACGTAATCCCAAAAACGCAACGCTTTTTCTTATTGGGGAGGTTACCTCCTTACTGGAGGCAAAACGATCTCTGATACAGCCGTAATATTGAAAGATATGTGTGCATATTGTTTGCTGTATTGAAGATATAGCATGTGATATTGTTTTATTTACTACTCTTTTAAATCAAAGCAAAACTAAAAAATGTAGTTTTGGGCAGTTGGCAAGTGCTTACTACGAAAGCTTCGTTCTCGTGGTTTTGAGCAAAAGTACTGGTCACACTTGTGAGGCTAGAATAAAAGGTTTTTGTACAAATTCCCGTTCAGAGTGAGAGGTTGGTTTATGAAGATGTTGAGTTCGTTATAACCGTAATTATAACAAAACATTTACACGCGTATTACCTCAGCGTGGTTTTTATTGTGGATGCTTCCTTCGTTTAAACGTTTTCTAAACGCGGCTGCAAACGCAGAAAGTTCCTATTGCTAAATCTTCTAAAAAGGGATATCTGCATCGGCTTGTTTGCACCTAACCAAGACAAAAACATTGCTATAAAAATATGCCGCTCATTTCTTTTGGGTGCAAAGAAAAAATGCGATTTCTTCAGCCGAAGAAAGTGCACTTGCTAAAAAAAACAGATCTCAAAAAAGTAGAATGAATACAATGTAAAACAGGCTTGTGTATTTGTGTTTATTTTGTTCTAAAATGTTTGAAGCTAAATTCTAGTCTTCCGTGTACTCATTTTGGGGAAATGTAACATTTTATTACTTGTATCTTTCGCAAATTACAGTGCTAATATACTGTTGAAACTATAACTCCAAGTTGATTACTTAAACAGTGGAACCATTTATATCTCATACATACCCCTTATAGTCACGCCTTTAGCTTTTGGTTATTGCAGTTGGCAGTTTTTTCCGCACAAAACTACTACCAACTTCACAATAATGCCCATTGAACACTCCAGCATAGGAAAATATGTTCCATGCTGCTTCAAGTAGACTACTTTAATGCATTTATACTGCACCACAGGGCACAACATATCTAGTCAAAGTCGGTGCGGCTTCTTACGAAGTAAAACCTTTTTCTTAGAGGTTATGCAAGTTTAGCCGGAAATAAAATAGATCAAAACGTATAGAATCCAAATCCGACAAAATAAAAGTCATAGAAAACAATATATGACAGAAATTATAGAACCGATATATAGGTATCAAGAAAACACCTACCGAAGAACAGTTGATATGGTCTTACAAACGTGAGTTTCAAATAGTTGCTATTTGTGCTGCAGAACGAATATCTTACGCCTTACGTGGTCGATGGTGAAGTCTCAAAAGCTTATACGTATTTCCACACAAAAAAATAAAGCAATACAGAGTTTCTTTGATGAACACATTCCGTTAAGAAAGTAGCGTTACAATTCTTTGCGTTTTTGTATTCTTGAAAAAGAAAACTGCTGTTTTGAGCATATTCGCTTCCACAAAGAGATGTAAATTAATTATCTCTGCACAAAGACACTTACCGCGAATATCTGAAAATATCGATTGTTCATTTCAATTGCTCCTTCTCATCACAATATTAAAGAAAATATAAATAAACCGTTCTCGCATTTTAAAAAAAAATTGGTGAAGGGCTGAAAAGCTTACTTCCTGCTGAAGTGAAGTATTAGGTGAAAGTGTCGCCAGTCTCTTCAACAATACTGTTGAAAACCTTAGAAAAATTACAGTGCTTATGATTGTTCCGAGAAGTTTGGCGAATTTGCCAAATATAAAGCTGATTCTCACTCAGGCAAGAAAATATGAACACAGAATGCAGACTAAGAATAAAGAAGAATTTAACAATAAATAAGCAGGGAAGTGTGTTGCCGTGTATAAAAATATTGAAACAATGCACGTTCTGAGGCTGTCTGAAAAGCGTGGGTGTATTGAATGCAAAATAACTGGTCTACTATCAAAGTGGCGTCGTAGATAGGAGCAGCCATTGTGTTTCTTTAAGGATGGCTCTATCCGAGCTCGCGCTTCCACGCTAGCGAGCGACTAGCTTTCTGAAACCCTTACGCTCTGCTGGAAAGGGGTAGTGGTGGAATGTTATTCTTTCCCAGCAAACCAATAACATCTCTGCGACCTCCCAAAAAGATCAGAACGTCTATGTCCCAGCAGTATCTCTCTTAGACATCCGTATCACATGCAATTTTTAATGAAAAAATTTTGGATCTGAAGATAATGTTGCTGGTACCATATATTCGGTTCTTCTTTCGGCTACATTAAAGACGTACACTCGATATTGCTGCTACTTCATTTGTGGATGCTCTTTAGACATAATTTGATGACGTAGTTCAGATGGTGCTGGTATTTCTGTATTTTTAATTCGTACATGTCTATCGCAGTTACATTTATTGTAGCTATATCTGCTATACTTTATTTCCAAACTTCCCGCAAGCGTACGTTTTTAAGGTTACCTATGAGTTTTGTATGTGAATGGGCAGGTTTTGTGATCCACGAATACTGCTTTTTTTTAATATAAATCCGCAGGACGCAAATAACGACATAAACTCGACATATGCCCTAAGAAATGTTGATGTTCATAGCACTCTTTCTTTATTGAAATCAGTACATTTCTTGGTCGTTCTACATGTGCAATAAAATGACAATACAAATTCTGGCCTGACAAATAACTGGCGCGCTGTTCAGCCACTTATGTTAACAAAACAATTCTCCTGCTTGTACCAATGGTGCAAAGCTGGAGTAACAGGAGAGCAGGCGGCCTCTCCCCCGGTCACGTCCCTCACCGTAGGGACATCTTGCCCCGAAATGGCGGAAGAGGCGGCATTAGCCGTGGCCTTTATTCACCACGCCGCAACCACGCATTAATACCCCTGATATGAAGACGGCCATTCGAAACTTCATTCGCGGTAGCATTTCGGCTACGGCACTCAGGATTCTCCAAAATCCCCCCAATCAACCCTCGACATCGTTTGGACCCCGGCCACAATATGGGTGGGAGAAAACCATGCGGACCACAACGCAGCAGGAGAACTCTACAGCCGTGCTGGGCTCGCTCCTTCTATGTACCAGGGTGCTCGGTCGGCGTGCGATGGTCTTCTCTCGTACCAAGAAGTCAACGCGCATTACCGCCTCTATCGCCGCCGCTATCCAGTGCACTAACATCCCTCACCAACGCTCAGTAGCACCTATGACGACCCTTTCAGGCCAACTTCTCGTCAGTAGATCCCCCTACACAAGAACTATTCCGCTAAGTTCATTCACCCAACTGCCCCTTTTTCGCTCACTGGATGCACTAAGCCACGCCATGTTGGCCTGTCCCCTCAACCCATTTCACCCTGTCACCAGCGTCGAGCCGTGGGAGGACGTACTGGGCTGCTAGCAAGAGGGGGTACAGCCACGTTTGGTACACCGAGCCTCCGCCATCACCGCCAACCTTTGGCCGGCATCCACCACGCGTTCCTACCCAACTTGCTTCAAAAATAAAGTGATGTCTCCTCTCTCCCTTCACCAGAGATCCGGCTGTTGCACCTGATATGGATTTCCGCTAATGCTCGTTAAAGCTCTCCATCAGTGGCCGGCTGAGAATGTTTCGTCCGCTAGCTTCAACATATTTAACAAGGTGGATCGTGTTAGCACGCTCTCTAACCGGCGACTACCGAGATCACGAACTAGGCATTGGCAACGCGAGCTGTTCGGTGCTGCCCACTTCCGGCGCGAGCGCACGTTTACTGTCGTGTAGTACAGTACATGAAAGATCACGTCACAAACGTTGGGCTGAGCGTTCTCCAATGGTGAGTTGGAAGATGCCTGGTGCTCGTCCCGAGGCGCACGCTCACGTGCTCTCGAGTGGTGGTGGTGGTGAAAAACGTTCTTTACTGAGCTCAAGGGGTAGGGAAAGGGGTGTGGCCAGCCTCCTTCATCCAGGAGGCCGCGGGCCTGCGCTGCATCCGTGGCTCGTTGCACCAACGCGAGTTGACGCTCCGGCGCCGAGCTGGTCAGCGCAGACTCCCACTGCTCAGGGGATGGGGATGAGATGGGGTGAGGGTGGTGGGGACAGGAGTATACTAGGTGGTAAGTTGAGAGTGGGATGTCACACTGTGGGCAATTGTAGGGGAACAGAGATGGGGAGATGTGAGACAGGATGGTGTGGTTGTAGTATGTCTCGGTTTGCAGTCGCCGGTAGATATACGCTTGATGGTTGGAAAGAGTGTGATGAGGAGGTGGGTATATCTTTCTTGTGTCTGTATAATGAGAGAGAATGGAGCTGTATGTGAGGTCGAGTTGGGTCAGTGCCTGTGGGACAGGTGGGGCTTGTCCGGTTCTTCCTGGCCTTGCTGTTGGGAGTGCCCGGTTGAGGAGGTCGCGGGCTAGGGCGTGGGCCGCCTCATTCCCTGCAAGGCCGGTGTGGCCTGGCGTCCAGATGATAGAGATGTCGATGTCTTCGGGGAGGTGTTGTAGGATCTGGATGGCTTGAGGGGGTGCGAGGCCGGCTTGGTATAGGCGGCAGGCTTGTTGGGAATCCGATATGATGGTCAAGTAGGGTTTTTGTTGGAGGGTTGTGGTGGCGTGAGCGATGGCTAGCGCTTCGGCTGTTGCTACAGGTAGGTTCCGATAGGAGGCTGCAGTTGCTAATTTACCAGTTGAGTCGAGGACTACCAGGGTTGTGTGCTTGTGGTCTGTAGATCGAGCAATGTCTGTGTACCGTGTGTGAGGGTCTGAGCTGTGTCGTTTTTCAAGGAGCCTCACCCTGGCCTCTCGGCGTCCCCGGTTGTAGGTAGGATGCATGTGTTTTGGAACAGGATAGACCTTGAGGCATTGACGGATGGTGAGAGGAATACGTTGCGGTGCTTGCTGTGAAGAAGGGGTAGTGCGTCCGATGTCCTGGAGAACTTTTCTTCCTGCTGGTGTCAATATGAGTCTCTGGAGGTGTGATGCGCGCTGTGCTTCCAACAGTTCTCTTAAGGTATTATGCAGGCCGAGTTTGAGGAGACGATCGTTAGATGTGTAGGTTGGGAGGCCGAGGGCTGCTTTGTAGGCTTTTCTCATGAGGGTGTCCAGTTTGTTGATTTCCTGCGGTTTCAGGTTGACAAATGGGGTGCCATAGGTGATGCGGCTGACTATCAGCGCTTGGATTAGCTTGCAGGTATCGTGTTCTTTAAGTCCGTATGTAGAGCATCGTATTCTTCGGATGAGGTGTGTTAGCTGTGTGACTGTTGTGGTAGAAGGGCCGCTCCGGAGCCATCGTAGTGCAAAGGTACGCCGAGCACGCGGAGCATGGTAACTTGTGGGATGGGGGATCCTTGATAGACGACTTGGGGATCTGGGGTAGTGGGAGGGGGTCGGCCTCTTGTGCGGGAACGTAGAATCAACCGGGCCGATTTGTTAGGTTCTGCTGTGAGTCCCCTGGGTTGGAGATAAGCAATGGTGGTGTCGATGGCTTGCTGGAGTGCGTCTTCTTGTTCTCCGCTCGAGCCGTGTGTCGTCCAAATGGTTAAATCGTCCGCGTATAGGGCATGGCGAATGCCGCGGATATTGTCTAGTTTGCTTGGTAATTGGAGGAGTGCGATTTTAAATAGCAGGGGTGAAATTACGGACCCTTGCGGGGTGCCTTTGGCCGGTGTTTCGAAAGTTGGGGATTGTATGGATCCGAGTCGCAACGTGGCTGTGCGGTTTCCCAGGAACGCCTTGACGAAGTAAAAGATTCGGTGGCCGCATTCGGTGTGGTTGAGGTTTTCAAGAATGGCTTGGTGTGTTACGTTATCGGAGGCGCCCTTAACATCTAATGTGAGTAGGGCCTTTAGAGCGTCACGGCTGAGGTGGTCTAGTATTTGCTCTTTGATTTGTATGACGATGTCCTGCGTAGAGAGGTGCTGGCGAAAGCCGAACATTGTTAGGGGGTACAGGTGTTTTTCTTCTAGGTGGGTAGTTAGGCATTGATGTGCTAAATGTTCGTAGATTTTTCCGATACATGATGTCAGGGAGATAGGTCGGAGGGTGGTGGGTTATAGAGGCTTGTAAGGTTTCGGGATTAGCGTGATGTCGGAATGCCGCCACTGTTCTGAATAGGTGCCCTGTTGCCAGTGATGATTGTAGTAGTGAAAGAGAACTCGGAGGGTATCTTCGCTTAGGTTTCGGATGGTGCGATAGGTGATGCGGTCCTTACCCGGCGTGGTGTTGCTGGTTAGCCGGGCCAGGATGGCTCGGAGTTTGGCCAGGGTGAAGGGAGTGTCAAGGGCTTCGTTAGTTGGTCCGGTGTACTGAATGTCCGGTGTGGAGGGGTAAGTTGCAGGATCTCCGAAGTGGTGTAGCTTATGGATTGCAGGAGGTCTCTTGGGGGGAGGGCACTATTTCGTATGAGTTGTTGTATCCGGTGATTCGTTTGTTTGTGAGTCGAGCTATTGTCCAGGAGAGATCGCAGTGAGTGCCACGTTTTCTTAGTGTGTAGGGTTCCTTGCAGTTGGTTACAAAAATCGTGCACGTTCTGGGTTTGGAGTTGGGCTGCATATGTCTGGGCTTTATGGGTCAAAATGGCAATGCGCTTTTTTAGGGTTCGATTGTGTTTTTGGCGTTTCCACCGCTTAGTGAGGCTCCGCCGAGCATCCCAAATATGCATAAGGTGGGGGTCTACCATAGGTATGTCTTCCGTGAGGGCAATGAGTTGGGTGTGTTTCCCGACCCGTTGCTCAAGGGCTTGGGTCCAATCTTCCAGGTTTTCGCCGATGGGTGGGAGGTCTGATTCGTCCTTGCGGAAGGCTGGTCAGTTGGTAAGATGGGCAGTGCCTTTTCTGCGCGGTTTTCTTTCGAAGGGTATGCTCGTCGATATTATATGGTGATCACTGACAAGTGTTTCGCTTAGGCAGAGCCAGGTGGTGTTGGGGCAGTTTTTTGAGAAGGTGAGGTCCGGTATAGTGTCGCGGGCAACGCTATTTCCGATTCTAATAGGGGTAGTAAGGTCGTTTTGGAGGACCAGTTGATTGTTTTGGGCAGCATAGAGTAGGGCAGTGCCCTTTTTTGATGCGAAATGATAACCCCATGCTGGGTGGGGGGCATTGAAGTCGCCAAGGAGAAGTAATACATTATTGCAGGCCTTCCGTGTGGCTTCATGTATGAGGTTGTCTATGGTTTTCAGGTTTTCGGATGGCGGGCTGTAGATGTTCAGGATGTAAACGCTTGGGCTTGACGGGCGGGTCGGGATGAGTTCTACAAAGGTGTGCGGGATGGTCGGGTTGAGGTAGTGGGGCTGGGCTGGGTGGGTGTTATGTACTAGTATTGCGGTGCGGTATTGAGGGTCCTGCGTGAATGCAGTATACTGAGGCAGACGGGGGTGGAGGTGTTAGTTTCTTGCAAGGCTATTACGTCCGGGGGCTCAGTCTGTATGAAGAGAGATAGTTCGTGCCGTTTGCTGTTGAAAGAGCGGCAATTCCACTGGTACACTATGATGGTGTCGGCCATGGCTTTAGTCATAGTATGGGTGGTGCTTGGTTTTTTGGGGGGATGGTCATTCGATAGGATTTCCTTTTTTCCTTGCATGGCCAGTTCAATCTTGTTTTGACGATCCGTGAGTGTTTGAAGATTTCTGCATAGAGTGTTCAGATTTTCAGCCTGTGTGTCGATGAGTTGCTTAAGGGCTTGCGCTAGATTTGTTTCGATTATTTGTGTGAACGTAGTTTCGATGAGGGCAGAAATTTGTTCCGGAGGGGTAGTTGGTTGTGAAAGGGTTGAGGGGAGTGGGGTTTGAACCAGCTTTTCTATTTTGTTTGGGACGTCGTCCAGCGGTTTCTGGAATCGTTGTTGCTGCTGTCTGAACTCTTGAAGCGTGACAGTGAAGGTGTAGTTGTGCTGTCGGGAATTAATTTTTTTGTGAGCCGTTCACGTCGCGTAAGCCGACGCTCAAGCCTGGATGATGTCGGCGCTCCTCAAGTGACGCACGCTCACGTGGGCGTGTATTTTGTGCGCTGCGCATTTTCTTTTTTGCGAACCCCTCACTTGGCGCAGGCCCACCAAAGCCTGTATGATGCCGTGCGCCCTTGACCAAATGCACGCTGGCGTGCGCGCGGCATTTTCGTGGTATTTCGCCTTTTCGTGGGATTCGCAACCAAAAGATTATAAATAGCCTGGCTGTAAAAAGATCCCAAATTTTAGTAACAAAAATAGCAAAAGGCTTTTTTAAAGCCCATCAGTGTTTTTCGGCAAAAAAACGCTGTTGCGATGTTTTGAAAGGAATTCTAGCAACACCCAACCGAACGTACGGGCTCGAAGGCAGGTGAAATACTCTCTTTGAAAACGAGTGGCTGCAAAAAAAATTAGCGGCCCTTTGAAGTTGGCACTAACTTTATATATATATATATTGTAGCTTGAGAGCCCCTATGATTTGTGAAGTTAATTTCAGTCCTCAGCGTTACTATCCCTCTGCTGGGGCATCAGAATTAATGCAAGTTTGGAAACGTCGCTGTGCTTGAAATTGTTCCACGTGAGCGATAAAGTTTTCTAACTGTGCTCCACTATTCAGCTTGGTCCCAATATTAAAACATTTTGCAGCACCAACTGGATTGGTCGCTTATTAGGGAGGTGGAGCAAACATTTTATGCTAAGAGATCGGTAGACGGCCTGCTCTCCATGCATTGGGCTCAGCTGTTTCACCTGGCTTAGTTAAAACCTATGCTGCCACAAAAATGGGAGTGTTCATGTGCAGTCGCCCCAATCTGGGGCCTTTTTTTGTGCCTTATTATCGGCAGAAAAAAAACTGCATTGTGAAGAGTAAAATGTTTTTCACAAATTATAAAAAGAAAAAGCAGCCGATAATGCGCAAGCGTAGTTCCCTGAAAACAAAAAACCGTGTGCTGCAGTCGGGATAGTTCGCCAGGCCTAATAAACTGCTGGGATAGGAAATGCATACCCCTAGTACTGGTTTATGAAATAAGACGTTAGTGTTATGCGTTATGCCCGCACGGGGCAGCTTCAAAAATCTTGGTGACGGTAATGGCGACGCCGCGGACCCCGAGCCCCCAAACCTAAGTTGGAACCAACCGTGGCGATGTGTTGTAAGGTGAAGGGCAGAAACCACAAATGGTGGCCGTCGGAGTCGTAGTGATACTCCGGTGGATGTGCTCCTTGTTTGGTTAACAGGCAGGGAGCTCCGGGACCTCTTTCGCCATCACGGTAAAGTGAAAGAAGAAAGTACCCCCGTCCCCTGCTTTCTGCTATGTTATAAGGCATTTTCTCAACCCCCCTCCATACGGGATCGGCCACCGAAAACGGGCCGACCGAAGTTTCTTTCACACCACTTCCTAACTTGAGTCCTCCGAAATACAACAACTACCCTCGCTTCATCGTGATGGAATCGGTCGTCCAATCAAA
This sequence comes from Haemaphysalis longicornis, assembly GCF_048455015.1. Lineage (NCBI taxonomy): Eukaryota > Metazoa > Arthropoda > Arachnida > Ixodida > Ixodidae > Haemaphysalis > Haemaphysalis longicornis. The sequence continues at coordinate 90,835,774 of NW_027526214.1, forward strand.
ACACTTGCTTGACAGTCGGTTTAACTGATTTCAAAGTTTCTTGAGGATATCGTTGGAGAGTCACATAAGGCCAAAAACATCGAACCGGTAAAATCCTTGTCGAGGTCAGTAGCCAGGATCAGGCCGATAAACTTCTTGCTCAAACTCGCATCGCCAACCTGGCCACCCGAGTCACGCCACACAGGAGCCTGAACGCAGGGCGCGGTCTCCGAACATGACCTAATGAATGAAACTGAAGCTGACTTCCTATAGGGCCTTCGTGGTCAGGGTGTAACAGCAGTCAGGCGCATAGCAATACGAAGAAACGATAAACAGATACCCAAAAAGCACCTCATCTTAACATTTGACAGGTCGAGCCTTGTAGAATACATCAATGCAGGTTTTGTGCAATGTCCAGTCCGGCCTTTTATCTCGAACCCGCGGCGCTGTTCCATGTGCCAACGGTTCGGGCACGGCACAAACACCTGTCGCGGCCTACTTACCTGTGCGAAATTCGCCCAGCACGACCACATGTCCGAAAACTGTAACCTGCAACAATTTCTTTGCGTAAATTGCCAGGGTCCACACGTGGCCTACTGCAGCAAATTTGAAAAGTTTCAACTGGAAAAGAAAATTATAAATATCAAGGTCACTGAAAACATCACCTTCCCAAAGGCACGGAAGAGGTTCGCCTCTTTCCGCCTGTGGAGGTACGCGACGCTGTTCTCCGGGGATGGAGCGGCGTCTGGCTTCGGCAAGGACGCAGTACTGCGACTCATACTTTGTCCCGCCGTCGCTCCCCACCCTGGGCTGTCTCTGGCGGCCCATCCCACCTCTACACTGTTTGCTGGGACAGGAGCGGTTGTGAAGACAACCACGTCTGGTGGGATTGACGCTGCACCCACCACTTCCACTCCACCATCCAAAACCACACGTGAGGGCTCTGAGGAGGTAGAGACGGGGGAACCAGGGGCAGCTCCACCCCCACCGCACAGCCTGCGCAATCCCAGGCGTTCCTAAACTCTCGGCGGTAGCGGGCAAGGAAAATCGCGCCACAAAGGATCCGCGGTCCAAGGAGCATGATCTCTCAGGCGCTCCAACTACATTCGAGGATTAAATGGACGTCGGACTATTCTTGTCTGCGGTGCACTGCAAGGAACGCCTCCCACTGCCAAAGCCTCCCTACCAGCCAAAAAAGACGACAGTCACAGCCCCGAAAGGCGACACATAAACAACACAGTGCACTAGCTCCGAAAACTTCATAATGGGAAGACAAAATATAGTCCAATGGAACTGCAGAGGTTTCCTTAAAAATTTTGACAATGTATACGAAATACTGCATGCTAATAATCCAAGTGTAAGGTGTGTTAGGAAACACATTTGAATTTCAAGCACACAAAATTTCTTGAATAGTTACATGGTCTTCAGAAAAAAAAGGGATGGATGAACACACTCTTCTGGCGGTGGTGCCATAATTGCCCGAAAATCCTTAGCCTGCCTGCCTGTCAATCTTGAGGCTGTAGCATTTCGAACAATAATATCTATTAGGTTGATAACGGTATGCTCTATCATGTCCCTCCTGATCTTGTACTTTCGAGCTCTGACGTCGAGGCGCAGGTTGACCAGCTGCCCGAACCATACATCTTAAAAGGCGACCTTAATGCTCACAATTCACTTTGCGTCTCTTCTAGTACAGATGCCTGGGGTCGCCTGATAGAGAGGTTTCTAACGTCCTCTGAAGCATACCCTCTCAACAATAAACAGCCTACATACTATAACATACGACACAACACATGCCCATATCTTGACTTGGATATTGGCTCCCCAGTTCTCTTTCCTCTTCTCGAGTGTGGTGTGGACACTGGCCCATATGGCAGTGACCCTTCCCCACCTCACTAACATATATAGGTAAAGGTGCATGCAGTTCATCTTCTTAATAATAGGTTCTATGAAACACGAGCTAAAAGGACTACATTTACAGATACATCGAAACTACACTACACAACCATAAGACACCTACACGTAGATGAAGCCGCTCAACTTTTCACGGCGCACATCCTCGACGACACCGAAAAGTCCAGTCCATACGCCTCTGGTGCCCCGCATAAGCAGAGGAGGCCGTAGTGGAATTAGGACTGTAGACGGGCGCGAGAGGCCCAGAACAAGTCGTGGGGTGTCCTTCGTCGGTACCCCACGCCAGGAAACCTCCTCTTCTTTAAGCGGGCCAAGGCGTTTAAAAGACGTGTGCGCCATGTGGCAAAACGAGGGAGTTGGCGTACATTCGTAACATCAATTAAGCCCTACACAGACACACGAAAATTATGGGCACGAATACGCAAATTCAAGAGACAACAAACACACAGCCTACCTCTAGTCTGCAAAACAGGGGACCAACTCGAACACCAGGCTGGCACACTCGCACAAAACTTCCAACACGTGTCAAGTTCAGCACACTAAACAAACACTTTTATGGGACACAAACAATCGGCTGAAAAATGAAGTCTACTTGATAACGACAAGTCAGCATCCTCTTTTAACTCCGAGTTTTCACTTCATAACCTGAGTGCCACTCAGCTCCAGCTCCTTCAGCTCCTGGCCCAGACATACATATGCACTGATACAGCAGCTACACTCAGATACTCTTCTAACACTCCTCTATCTATATAACAAGATATGTTTTTTGGGGCACATTCCAAACTCTTGGAAGGAGGCTATAGGTGTAGCTCTCCTGAAACAGGGAAAGGACTCGTCGTCCCCCTCAAGTTACCATGCCTTAGCCCTGACGAGCTGCCTGCGCAAGCTTCTCGAGAAGATGATAAATACCAGGCTCGTGTGCTTCCTTGAGTACAACTGTCTTCTTGAGATCTGCCAGGCAGGCTCCAGGTCGGGGCGATCAGCGAACAATCAACTCGTAGCCCTTGAAACATATATAAAGCATACCTTCGTACATAAACAGTATTGATTAACTCTGTTTTTTGACCTCGAGAAGTCGTATGACACCGCTTGGCAATATGGGATCCTTAGTGACCTCACGTCCTTCGGTATTTCTAATAACATGATAAACAGCCTTGTGGGTTACTTGTAGAAGAGAACGTTTCAAGTGAGAGCTGGCTGTGCACTCTCAAAGGTCCATGTGCAAGAAAATAGCGTGCATAAAGGTGGCGTTTTGAGCTCCACTATCTTCATAGTAAATAGGAACCCTCTTGAAAAGGCATTGCCACCTACTGTCTCTTATTCTATGTATGTAGACGACGTGGAGATATCCTTTAAATCGTGTAACAGGTCCATCTGCGAACGCAAAGTCTAGGATGGTTTCAACAAACTTTCCAGCTGGGCTGAGAAAAATGGTTTTAAAATTAACCCCAGAAAGAGCTCTTGTGCTTGGCTCTCCAGGAAGCTTGGGGTCCACCCAGACCCAGACATCACTCTTGCGAATGTGCCGATTCCTTTTAACAAAGAGCACAAGTGTTTAAGAATTTGTTTGATGATAAACTTACATCCATTCCTTATATCAAACAGCTCAAATGCGAATACTGAAGACCAATGAATATTTTAAGGTCCTCTCACATAAATCCTATGGGGCTGACAAATAACTCCTGCTGTGCCTTTACACAGCCTTGGTGGGGTCTCGGCTCGACTACGGTGGTGTCGTGTATGGGTCGGCGACAAAAACAGCACTGAAAATTCTTGACCCAGTGCTGCATCTTGGCCTTCGCCTCTCATGAGAAGCTTTCCGCACTAACCCTGTCGAAAGTCTTCATATAGAGTGCGAAAAATTGTGCCTGGGGCTTTAGCGGCAGTATATTTACCTGCTGTATGCATCTCAGATGGTGTTTGTTACCAACCATTATGTCAATCCAATATAGAACAATACAGCAAACTTGCAACCCTTTTTAAAAAGGCCATCTATTTTGTTACCCCTTTTCTCTCAGAGTTAGAGAGAGGCTTCTGCTCAAAATGTCCCCCTCTCAGACACACGCAAGATGCCCATCTATAATTTTATTCCACCATGGTATCTTCGTCCTATATCATGAGACATGTCATTCACGCAAGTACAAAAAATAGGGTACCAAAAAGTGCAGTTCTGCAGCACTTCCTTTTCCTGCAGGACAAGTGCAGGTGCGCAGAAGTCAATAGCGACGCGTCGAAACCTGGTTCTACTGTCTCTTGTGCAACGCATGGACCAAACAATTTTCGAGACAGTATTTACACGGCAGAAGCATATGGCATTTTACTCGTATCAAACCACATCATCAAGCATAAAATTTCCAAGTCCGTCGTGTACGCAGGCCCTCAGAGCGTTCTATAGGCACTGTCATTAGAAAGGTAATCTAAAACCTATGTGATCAATGCTCTTTTCAAGGTAATAATGACTGGATATGCAGCAAATCTTGAAATACTATATCCTGGGTAGCAGGACATTGTGGAATCCCTGGCAATGAGGCCGCCGATGAAATTGCTTGTGATGCTCCTCTCATGACTACAGTTGACATTACAACCGTATCTTACACCGACCTAAATACGTACATTACACGACAGCTTCGTAACACATGAAAATTACACAGGAGCCAGCAAGCAGACAACAATTTACATGTAATAAAAGCACAATGGGAAGCTACACAACTGACTCACACAACAAATACTCTGAAGTCGCCCTGGCTAGGCTGCGGATAAGTGACACACGTGTGCACACTCCCACCAGCTCACTGGAACTTCGGGACCCACGTGTAGCAGGTGTGGAAAGGACCTATCCGTAGTCCACGTACTAATCACACGCAAGGCACTTGACACGACACGACACAAACATTGCCCTGAAATATACCATCGGCACATTCATTTGCACCCATCATACTTTTTAGCCGAAGAGCAAATCTTTTCTATTCAACGTCTTCTTAAGTTTTTAGCGGATGTAAAATTTCTGCAGCTCTTATCATATCACGTGTAATCATCCTGTGCCTATACACCAGCCATCTCATTTGTGTTTTGTATTGTGTGACGGTTACTTTTACTCAAAGTTTTAGTAGTTAGTCTCATCAACCATTAAATATCTTTTTCTTTGGCGCTCTTTGCCCATAGTCTGCCTTGCGCCAAACAAACCCAACCGTAATCGTCGTCGTCATCATCATCATCTTCATCAGTTTTATGCGTTATCATTTCTATTAAAACCTATACACGCATATCTTGAGATATCAAACATACAACCTGCGCGCTTTTGATTATGTTGTTTGAATTACGAGCCATTTCGGCATGTTTGGCTACTCGAATTTGCATTGAAAGATTTAGGGAAATAAAGCATATTCTTTAGTTTATTTTAGTGAGAAATTTTTTTATAAAGAACGGACTTTATTTAAAGCTCGAGATTCGCGGCCAAAAACTTCTTTTTTTTGTGTGAGCCAAGAACGATGAGCCTCCTTCATTATTCCCGCAATACACAAATTGGGGCATAAATACCTCCCGTTGTTAAGATAAAAACTATATAAAGTACACAATATGTATACCAATGCTATAATTTGAACCGTTCAAAAGTTTATTGTTTAAAATGTTCTTTTCAGACCGCAAAAACGACAGTTCTATAAATCCCGATCACATGAGCCAATGCAATCCACTGGTCATAACCTTCGGAGTGCAACAAGCGCAATTTTCCTGCGTATTCTGCGCTTTTCAGCCTAAACGTGTAGCAGGATGAGAGCCTTACATTTTACTCAAATGTTTACTGTAACAACTGTGGATGAATGAAGACTGTGTTCGGCCTTGTAAATTGTCTTGTTAGCTCAATTCGACTGCAGGAGTTCAGAAGGCCTACACCGCGCCGACAGTTGTCACCGGATGCAACACTATTTACACTGTTACCATCACCACCTTGTTCGTTGCCTTCGCTTTGTGAGTATTGGGCGTCTCAACATAATTAAAAATAAAATATCAGGTTTTATAAGGTTTGCTAGTGTATCTGTGGAAAGACAACTACGTTGTACGCTGGAGGTTTCTGAAACGTGCCTTTCAAAGACAGCGGTAGCGTTACAGACGGAACGGAGAGATAAGTAGCTTTTCGCCAACCTCGCCTTGCTTCGCAAACAGGTGTCCTTCCTGCGCAGAAGGTTTACTTGCTCTACAAAAATTTTCACTCTACTACGAAACAATGCGTCAATAATTCAAAAATCAAGCGTGTACATGTATACGCCGTAAGCTTCAGTGAACATCGTGGCGGTAAACAAAATTTCAGGATGCTTTTTAGTGCTGAAAGGAGTGCATGTCCAAGCGGTCATAATTACATTCATGTTCTTCAAAACGTGTCCCCGCTCGCATTCGCGTTTGACAAGCTGAACATGTGTGCTATGCTACCGATTTCTGCATCTTTTGAATGGATAAACAGAGCTGGTGCTTCATAAACATAATCTTCCACTGTCCATGTACTGGTCAAAATCTTGAGGGACAGGCAAGGCAGAACAAAAAGAACGAATGTTTCCTGTCCTGGTAGAAAGGCATAGCGCTAGATGCGGCCACAATACTGTGAGAGAATATGTAACGCCGCAGGTTATGGAGGCATTTAAATGAAGTTGGAATTAGCTTCGCTGTGGTCGTTTCACTGATAACGCTAGGAAACGCTCAAATATATACCCATCCGAAGATCCCCCCACCTGTTGTAAAGGGGCAACAGCCAAACTATTATAACTGATTAATTTTTATCTGGTCTCGGCCCACCCTGGTGGCGTTGATGCTTTGTTTGCTTTCTTTTTCATATGTGTCGGTTGGTTTGCAATGGTGATCAGTTGAATTTTACATCCAATGGAGGCTTGAAGCCATTTCTGCCTATTTAAGGGTTTCTGGAGGTGGATTTTCTAAAAATGCAGAGCCATAAGGTGGTGTCACACGTGTGATCAATACAGACAGTTGAAGAAAGACCACAAAATCTAAGACTGCCAAGTGCAACGTAAAAGATTTGCCCTGAGCTTCAGAATTTCATCAAGTAAAATGAAACGTTATATCCAGTCTTCAGGACTGTCTCTTATTGAAGGAAACTAAGCGCAATAAATGAAAGCCGTTTCCTTTTATCTCTGCAATAAAATATAATGTGTGCGAACTGCGTTAGTACTGTGTAACTTTTGTGAAAGGCCCTTTAAAAGTGTTTGATTTTTTTTACAAAAACCCTTTAGGGAAGAGTACCCTGCTTCCTATGCTGGATTTCCGAAGAAAAAATATTTTTACTGCACCTAAATAATAGGAGCCCTAAAAGCTGAGAGACGCGGTTGTCCTTTTACTGCTCTGTGGATATTTTTTTTGTTGGATTATTCTTCTCCGCTCCCAGCTGCTTCCCACATCTCTCCTTCACATTTAGATACATCAGACTGGGTTGTTTCAGCCACTCCCCGTTCTATGGATGGCCATGCTCACCCTAGTTCCACTTGTGTTTAGAGGTGTGAATTCTATAACTTCCCGAAGAGTTGCATTGGGGTATTACAAGATTAAAGGGGATATAATTTGTGGCGGCCAGAACTAGTCTTTTTGAGCTGTCTAAAGCCTTTTATGGCTAAAGGATATATCCGCTCGCTTGCTCCACCATTTCCGTTCAGATATGTTTGCTCTTGACTTTTGCGGCGTGCTTTTTTGAAGTAAGCAACCATGTACTTCCAGATATGAACTTAGTTCAATTTTATACTTTTTCTCAATAATACCTTTATTTACACAAATTTAGCTTTGGTGCATTCCTGTATTTGTTCAAACTATTTTGATCAGTGTACCATGTGTATTGCTCCTAAATGTTTTTTCCTTGTGATGCCTCTCCTTCCTGAGCCCTTCAAAGGGCTAGCAGTATGTTTTAAATAAATAATAAAATAAACATATGAATGGTAACAACTGACGTGACAAGACATGATATTATATGCAAAGGAATGAGAGCATGGCCAAGGGTGACTGATTAGATATTCACACATAGAAATTCTCGCACATAAATATATAGTAAAAACATCTCGATTGCCGACAAAAAAACTAGAAAACTTGTAGCGTGAGGACATCTCTCTCGGTGCATATGAAAAGGAAAGGAAAGTAACAAGTGTCTGATCCAGAGACATTCAGTGCCTAGAAAACGACCTGACAAAGATAATCAGTAATAGAAAAGCAACAAAACAAGATATGACAATGGCAGAGATTACAGCAAGCTGTTTTTGGAGTTTACTCTTTGAACGCCTACGCCTTTCGTATAGCAAGGCTACATCAGCACATGGCCTTATTTGCCTTGAGAGGAGGTCCTCGCCTGCCAACCCAGCTCCAATGCTTCCCAGAATTCTTCGTCACATTCGGCTCCCTTTAGCACACTTGTGGTCCAGTTGAGTTTATTAACAAGGGGACACCAGGCAGGCTTCAGGCTTACAAGAAACTCAACCGTGTCAAACTGGACACTTCTGAGGGAGTGAAGGCCCAGGACGAAAACACAGTCTTAAAGGACGGGACATTCCGCATCCGCAATTTGGTATCTGAGGCTCGACCAGGTTCCTTGCCATCTTGTGGAAAAGAAGGTCTGTAATTCACCCCAAAATTAGTGGACAGTGTTGGATTGCAGGGAGACGTGCTCAGGCGTCTCCGTTTTACTGCCCAGGATGCATCTCTTGGTGTAGGGCACAAAGGAGCCCGAAGACTCCTGCCTTGCCATAAGTGGCAGAACGTTGGCATGAAAAGGAAAGGCGAAATCTTTATAACTGGTGGCCACAGCAGGGCCCACACGCACCTCACTACAATCTTGTCTGGTGTGCACTCGGAAGGGTGCCGATGTGGAGGCATTGGATGGAGTTTTGCAAAGAGGTCATGTAACAATTTTGTGGCTAGAGGTGACGAGTTAATCCCTTCTAAACTGCTCCTCCAATGTTACGAGTCCAGTGGTAAGCTTTTTGTAGAACCCAGTGTGGCTGAGATTGTGGTTAAGGTCCTCTGATGTGGTGAGCCAGCTGCTTAGCGAGTCAAGTCTCTGTAAAGCCGCACGACGAAAAGAGCCCGGCTAGTCGCGGAAGTACAAGGAGCGCAGTATGATCAGCTTGAGCTCAACCTTCATCAAGACCACTCCTCCCTTCTCTACAGACTCCAAAACAGGTTCGGGCGACAGATAGGTTCGTAGGTTGAATGCCAGAGGTGGCATCCCATAAACGGTAAATTTCGTTTATTGAGCTTGCGTCAATCATAGTGATGCGTGCTGCGTGACAGAGCTCTTCAGTAGCGTCGCTCCACCTCGTCCCTTAATTCTGGCTTTCCGAATTGGATGTCCTTCTGGAATTTACTGGTTGTTCCTCTTCGACCTGGATGAGCCCCCAAAGGGTTTTTAAAATGCTACTCTTCTTGGCTCTATCTTCGGCAGTCTCCATTCTTCCGATTTTATTGCTTCATGTTTGACCTTTCCATTCGGTTGTTTGCAGGCAGTGGTGTCTTGAGCATCTACTTTGAGATTTTCTTTTTCTGTGGTGATTTATTTATAATCAAAGTATTTTTAGCATGCTGGCATTCATTAGCCAACGCTGACTTGTCCTTGGAAAAGCTAAAGTGTGACCGAGTTGGACGTCAGAAGTAACCAGCCCGTGGTCGGAAGAGGGCGCATCTGGGACTTTGAAGCATGGCAGCCTGTGACAACAAATCCACTGCAATATAAACGCAGTCCAAGCGTGCCTGCAACTGGCCGCAGCAATGCGTATAATGCCCTGTATTCCATTCCTGCTTTCAGGCAGCATCCAGCAAGAGGCAGCTTTGTGGTGCGGATGATAATATTTTCGCCGACGGGCCCGCCCTGCCTCTCCTCTCTGACCGGTGCCTTGCAATTGGGATGAAGTTAAAGGCACCCCCTAAGAACAGGTTGGCAGGGGATGGCAGGAGAGAGCGGAATATGTGAAACATTTCAGCCCGCGGGTGGGAATCGTTGGGGGCGTAAGTGCACAGGAAACGGGTGAGGTCCCTCCCCATGATCTCATCGACCATGCAAAAGCGGCCATCTCTGGACCGTTTGCAGTCGACAATTTGGCAAGTTCTGAGAATGACTGAACGTTGAGAATGGCTGAATGTTGGAGTTGACGGGATCTAATGAAAAGCTCTCGTGGTTCCGGTTATGTGCGCGAGTTGAGGTTTTTGCCGTCTTTCGCAAACCACCCTCTGCGAACAGCCTAAATGTTGCAACTGGCGGAACAAGAGCTTGTCAGGGATTTCCGGTAGCACCAAGTAAACCTTCACGGCTTTTTCCCAGTGGTTGGAGTTTGTCACTAGGCACCACCTCCCTTTCACCGTGATCTCCAAGTGCGCGCCAACTGTTGCATGTTTTCTTATGATGTAAATGCCGCCATTCAAAGGTAGTTGAATTATAATGGTCCGATGAACTCTATCATGTAGAGGTCTATAATGTGGGTGAGCGCAGAGGCGAAATATTGCAATCTGTACGGCCTCGTGGCTGGGTCACAGTGTAGAAGAAGCAAATTGTTAGACATCTTTCCAGTAGGAAGCGTACCTGGGTGGGGTTGTAAGCAGCCGGGGTGGGTGGTTCAGGCCGGTCACGCCTAAAGCAGTCCTACGCGACCGTGTCTCATGCTTGTGGGGAGCTCTCACTTAAAACGAGTTTCTCTGTTGGGAGCTATGAGACAATTTGCGAAAGGTCGCACAACAGCTATAATACCATAACAATTTTTTCCGTGTTTTTATATGAAATTGTACTCATTATTGGAGGGGAAAAATGTTCAACTATATTGCCGCTACGTAAAAACATTTATTGAACCGCTTTGTATACACAAAACAGGATTTCATTCTTCCACCTGTTTCAATCAGCATGCATCTTTTTCAAAGAAAAGCGAGGTTGAAACAAGATAAACCTTACTCTTCATCGGAACCCCTGCTCTGAGTGCATTCTGTTAGCAAAGTACGGACGACAAAACATGGTACGGGGCCAGTCAAGTTGCGTTTGTGCAACTTTTTCCTTTTTTCTCCATAACCTTGTGCAGTTTATGGAAAATAAACTATTACTTACTATTACTAAACGTGCTCTGTATCAGTTTTGTGATATCTGTAATCTCCAAGATTATAATATATATTGATTGATTTATTTAGAGGATCCTGAACGCTTTACCTAAGACGCACTAGGCAGGAGCGGACAAGCCTAATTTATATAAGAAAAGGGAACTAGTGTTATTCTAGACAACTATGCAAAATAACACGCATATAACAAGCAAACAAACAAATTTTATTCGCATGGAGGAATAATACAGCAATATAGAATGCATAAATTGGGAGACCTTCAAAGGCAACAATTGGTCCACTTAGTGGAATATCAAAAAAAAGCAGAGTGCACTGGGAAGCAACAAGTGAAAGAAGCAAAGCCAAATTATTTATAATAAACTGCAAACCACTGGACAACGAAAGCACTCATCAGGGAGACCAAACACTACAGAAATACAGGGGTAATGTCAGACTGTTTGTGCATCTTGGTTGCGGAATTATATAATCGCACATTTTGTCGCTGTTCAGCAGCCAGTTAACTCTATTCCCGGATTGTATGGGGTAAAACCAATGTTTAAAACCATCAGTTGGACATGAGTATTCATTTATCTTTTCAGAATGTTGCGCACGCGTGAATAGTCAAGTTAAACTAAACAGAATAGGGAAATGCCTATAGAGTGCATAGAAAAAGTGAAAAGGCAGACAAATTTTTAGTCGAAGTCACCCAGGAATTATGCTTTGCAGAGTAGAAATAATCGAAGTGTTTTACTTCAAAGCCAACACTTTTAGTCGAAACGAAGGTACAGGCATTTAAAAAAGGCCACATTGACTTAGCGATAAGTAATTTGGGGACCGATCAAATTCCTTCTTACACACTTTAGAAAATATGTCCTAATGTGAAACATTTCAGCTGCAAAGCTGTTATGAATGCCTATTTGAACGTGTAGAAAAATAAAAGTATTGTTTTCGGTCAAAAGTTCGAATGCTGCAATGACTGTACCCAGAGCAGGAGCACTCGATATCACGCTGGTGTCATCAATGATGCACACAGACGCTCATCAGTTGCTTGGATAAATGAAAGTGAGGCAAATAACCTTCACGCTGCCGCGCAATCGGTGATCATAATCTGGCTCAGAGGTAGTGTTGCATTGGGCTGCTTTTTAACCTTTCGCTCTCCTGCTGCATGGCGTAGTCTGGTTATAAAATAGCTGTTGTCAAGGTGATGCGACGCTCCACAGTGTACTGTTTTTAGCTGCAAGGATTGCGCATATGTGTGCGGTTTTATGGAAAGGTGAAGTCTAGGGTGGGAATGCAACACCAATTTCGGGAACCAACTTCAGTAGTTGTGCTGCTCTAACTGTCTCTTTCTTAGTTTCCAGTTATGTGTTCATGTAGTGAGGCCCCAGCAATCTTCAATGTGCCTTCAACGTGCCTAAGATTTATTTAACATGCCGTGGCAGCTTAGTGGCTAAGGTGTCGCACTGATAATCGAAGGATCCGGCTTGATCCTGACAGCGGCAGCAGTATCGGAACTAGAGGTGAAAAAAATATTGGCCAGGAGTCGAGACCTCAGTTCACATTCATGGTTTGATCATGCTATTAATTTATAAACCTTTTCTTTTGGGAGCATACATGTCTAGGTGTAGCTTCACTGCGTTAAATCTACAAAAATTATTTGTTTACTGGTCACTGCATGAAACGAAGTTGTCGTTATGCACAGAATATATTCGGGCAAAAAATGATGAAACATTTTCCTGTACATGCCCTTTCGCATCGTTCACATGAGTTTTTTACTGATCATAGAAACGGTGCATCTACATTCCAAATTCCAGAAATCATAATCTGCACCATGATAAGAACAGAATCGTTTAATTTTTTTTTGCTTGCTACACCATTTGCTGGCAGCAAGAAGGGCAGCTGCACATTATTCCATTAAAGAGAACTTGTGTGCACAGTTACTCGTTATTTTCTGGTGTGTGCTTAGGCTGGGGTTTGTTATGTGGCATGAAGTGAGAAGTGTGAATGAAAGCATGCTTTGGTGTTTAATTTCGTGTGGTGTAGTTTGAGGAGAGGAGCTAGTGTACTGTGTAAGATGACTAGTTCCTGTTTTTTTCTTTTCATTAATCAAATTTCCTAGGTGCTCCACTAGCAGTGCGTGACCCCAGAAACTGTATTATATTTCAGGCGACCACCTCCTTATTAAAAATATACCGATGCATTTATTGCTACAGCACGTGATTCCTTGGCCACGAAAACTTGTATTATAATGGGTACACGCTGACAGTCACTGGTGTGGAGTGTAGTAACCTCTAATGAACCATACCGTTGATTTCTGTATCATCTTTATCATCAGCCTCCTATCTACGCCCACAGCCGGTCAAAGGCCTGTATCGTTATTCTCGACTTGTACTGTTCCTTTGCTGAAGCCGACCAATTTATCTTCGTAAACTTCTTTATCTCATCTGATGCTCTAGCTCATCTCCGCCTCGTGCCACGCTTCCCTTCCCTTGTAATCCAATCTGTTACCCTTAATGCCCAACGGTTATCTCCCCTTCACATTACATGCCCTGCTCACAACCATTTCTTCCTAATTCCCACTCATATGTCCTCAACACAAGTTTATTCTCTGACCCACACCGCTCTTTTCCTGCCCCCTGATGCTACACCCATCATCTTCGTTCTATTTCCTGCTGAGTAGTCCTTGATTTAGGTTAGACCCTTCTAGTGATTTCGAAGTTTCTCTCCCGTATGTGAGTACTGAGGAGATGTAGCTGTCATACATTTCTTTTCAGGGACAATGGTAGGCTGCTATTTTTTATTATACCAGTGTTAAAAGCTGTTTTAACAATACATATTGTCTTGTATCCATGCCTAGAATAAAGAACTGACTGGCAAGGGAGGTCCTACTGCAACAGTGTGGGCAAGGCGCCTGCTCAAGCTATTGTTGATGAAAACTTGGCACTAGAGTTCTTCTGGTTTGGGAAAAAAGCGAAGCATGCTTTTAACCACCCGCAGTGGCATCTTGCATTGTGTGTAACTATATCTTCATGTTATTACAGACATCAATTTTTCCCCTATATAATGTGAAAGGCGAAGATTTTTATTGTCAGTCATGTCCTTCGCAAATATAGTCTTTTTTCACAACTAGCGGCTTCTTATTTTTCATTGCTAGAAGAGGTATTAAATTTCTTTCACGCTTCAGACCAGGAAATCTTTTCTCACTTTATAGCCACTGTGGTCTGCGACCATTTTGGGAGTTTCTGGCACCGCAACGAAGAACGCAAACGGTTCAAGCATTCCGGTCACAACTCAGTGATGGAGGGAGGCACCATTGAACCACCATTGACTCATGTCTGTGCTTCATTGCATTTCTATTTGGTGAAATTGTTCTTTGATCGTCTCACTTAGTGTAAATTACGTAGTAGTGTAAATCTCTCTTTATGTAACTATTGTGGAATAATTTGTGTCATTCTCCGTTCCTTAATTTGTTCTCAAAACGCATATCACATTGTGTGTAATATTAACATAGTGCAACTTTTTGTGGTTTTCGTAAGCCCCGTTCAATAATCTGTGTTTCGTAAGATTTTTTGTTTTTTTGTTGTCTTGCCAATTCGCTAGGCGTGATTCAGTACGACACGTAAATTCCTACTGCTCGTGTAACTGCCATGCAGTTATTTCTGTAAATACAGTTTTTTTCTAGTGTTCATAACCATTTCCGTAGATGTGTGTTTAACTAAAGTAGCTTATGGCACTTGCAACCACCACTTAACGCCACTTCTGGGTTTCCAAAGTGGTTTTGTTTCGTTTTTCGCCAATAATTTCACTAGGTGAGAACTAGTTAGAATTTCATAAATTTGCCTTGTTCTTGTAACCACAATTCAATCATTTCTGTTTCCACGCTTTCCTTGCATTGTTTCCTACCTATTTACCTTATTGTGATATATTCCAAGCTGCATAACTATATCTTGTTCTTACACCGTGGGTTAACTTGTTTCGTTTCTTTTGTATTTTTTTCCAATCTTTCTACTTTGTGTGACCTATAGTCATGAAAATTTGTGTTATTCACATAATTATAAAATGTGCACCTTTTGGGCTAGGGCACATAGGCATCAAAATGTAAGGGCTTGTTTTGCAAAAATGTATTACGGAATTCTGTAGTCAATATAAAATCGTTTACCTGAACTCGTCTGTGTTTTATGTGTACTTTGAAAGATTTTTTTCTACCCAGCGACTCTTATTTACAGCCAGCTTCCCTAGACTGTCATTTTCATCAGTTTATATGTTAGTTTTTCGGACAGTTTATTTGTAGATGGTCTGTAAAGACGGGCCGTGTGGCCCAATTCGATGACACCAGTGTGGTTGCCTTAGTGTGAAGGGCACTTGTGCTGTTCGGGACTCGTGTGTCGTTACTTACTGCCTCTTGTTCTTGATGTGACATTTCTGGTTTAGAGCTGTGCTTGGTGTGCTTCTGCAAGAGTTTTTGGCCAGCTTGGCCCTTCACTTATAAGACCTCATGGAATATATAGATCATCAAGAATGGGAATACATCATTTTAGAAACCAGGTGCCAAGTACAGCAAACAGTGCTCTGTATAGCTAGTAACACATGAATTTAAAGTAAAAGCGTCTACAACACACAGGCAACCTCACAAAGGGGGCTGGCCAATCTGCAAATAAGGTATAAAAATGCAACTTTAATGTATACATGTTTCTCTCAACAATATCCTACTAACGTACACCAGCCAAGGATATAACAAACTAAAGTTTGTGCCAAAGACCGCAAAACAATGTAGACTAGACGTACATATACATCTTGCGTGCGTACTACAATACCTATATACTGTACCACTAAGGTAACATCCCATAAACAGCATATAAAAGTACCCTGAGAGGTATATTCTACGTTATCCTTTGTGGATTTTGATGGGTTTTTAAGTTGCAGAAACATTGAATATATGTAGTTTTAACCCCATCCGTACGTCTCCTATATATCCGTACAGTTGATTGCTTACATCTTCAAGATATCTGAAGCACCTAACGTGTTTGCTAGGTTATTATTCTATGATTTATCTAGTTTTCTGTCGCATGAGAACGAACATTCCTCATGCCGTCACTGTTTACCCCAAGCAGTCACAACAAATGTCTTGATAAGTTGACGTTCCTAAGAGCGAAACATAACGACCGCTGACAGCAATCTATACGTATTCCAAAACTGTATTTCAAGTGGTTGGGAAGGTTTTAGATGAAATTGGCTTCAGCTAATCAGCTTCCTGAAACGTCTCCACATCACAAATTCCAACCGAACTTGTTGCTCCGACATGGCTTATTTTAAGGGGCAATATGCACGTTGTGTTAACTTTTATAGCTCTCCTACTGAGAACCAGCAGGGAGCCTGGAAGGCTTTATATTCTCAACATTGTATATTTATTTAAACAAGTTTTGCCTTCACCCCATAGAAGATTGCAGCTGGTCTGAAAAATTTGCAGTTTGTTTCAGGAGTGCACGACATGTTCATTAGATTATGTGTTATGATAGACCGGTGGTACTCAACCTAGTGGGCCATCCTCTTCTGTTCGCGCAGTTTCCGTCAAGACGAACAGACAAAAGAACAAAATGCTGTTTCCTCTTCGGTCTAGGGAGAAAATGTGACCTGATATTTACAGTGGCAAATTTTATTTCATGCAAATATTTCAGTGTGGCCAAATTCATTGAATGACAAACGACGTCTAGCCAGACGTCTCTGACGTCTAGCCAGACATTTATTCTATGCGCACTCGCAAAATAGGGGCATCACCACTGGACCCACGCTGCAATTGTCCCAACAACCTGCCAACTATCGGTTTTTCCCGTTTTGATCCTACGAAATACAATAGTAGGGAAAGCTTACTCTACAAAGCAAAGCCGACGCTCGCGCGTCTTTGATGAATGCAAGTGAACACCATACAGGCAAGACCCTCTAAAACAAGGTTAGGAGTCGAAGTACAAATTCAAACTTTTTTAAGCGTTAAAACTAAAACTTGCAATTAGACTTTTGGAAATCAAATGCGATGATTTTAATATTGAATGCCTTGACATTTTAATTTTTTCTACGAGTACAACAATGCACATTTTGGGTGAAATCTTCGCAAAGAGGTGGTTTTCGAAATCGGACAAACGTTTCCTCAACATGTCTTGTTTTTGAATTTCAATATACTTTTAAGGAACTGTCCTTAATTGAAAATTTAGTAAAGAGTGCTTCATTCGCTGAGGGAGTGTGCTTTTCGTGTATTTTCCGAATGGTGTTAGGGGAGCAAAAAAGGAGAATTCTTTTAAAATCCGGAAAAGTGCGGTGCAGACCACCAGCTTCATATCTACGAGAATGTTTAACAGACCTACGTTTGCTGCAAACACTGTAGAGAAAAGGTAGCATTCGAAAGGATAATTTAAGGGAGCATTCTTGGCATTGCAAGGACGACATAAACTTTTACTGAAGAAATCCGCGATGGTCGACTTTACAGCTGGAACGTTTGGCAGGGAATGACCCAAAAGCGTTGCTTGCTGAAGATACGTAGAGGTCTCGATGGCCGACCACGAGGATGAATTTTGGCTGAATGCGGAAGTCTGCCGAGGTGCTACGTTACTGTGTTTTTGAGCCCTTAGATTGGGGTTTCGACACCTCGTGCCCTAGTTCCTTGATCGACACGGCAAGAAACCGTTATAACTTTGAAAAGAATTAGGCCAATAAATATAGTCCTTACGTACAATAAGGTAGCCAAGCGACCTATTAGGGAGTGTCAGAATATTAGAAATCAACTCTTCATTTGGGACGTTTTTTACTGACTAGCGAGCTTACAGCTTGAGAAGGAGTTCCTTTTGTTTAAGGCGCACCCGGCACTATAGAAATTGCCAACAAAGTAAAGGATTCAGTGCCGCGAGTTTCCGCTGGAAAAAAAAAACACATGACGATTCCCTCAATTCAAGTTGTGTACGAAGTACAAGCCACAATGTTGCGGAGATCTCGGGGGCAGTTTATTACATTCGATTACCCTTCGGTGTCCACATAAACCGGGTTCCTAATGAGAGGGTCCGGCATAGGCATGCACTTTGTCAAACGGCAGTAGCCGTACCCCTCTAAATAAAGTGGCATTCAAATTTAGTGTTCTGAAGTGCCCTGAATGTTGACATAAACACTTTTAGCTGATTCGCGTTATTTTCGGGAGTTTCGTAGAACATTTGTAGGGACACAGCACCTACAAATGTCCTCGTGGGGTGATTACAGTGCAGTGCACAAGTCAAACAGTGATAGTGGCGTCAGCGCATCATGTGCCCGTGCACGCGTGTGGGATGACCAGTGAGCCGGAACAAATACGTGTAGTGTGCATAAATCCCGCAACATGCGCAAAACCAACGTAGGGGCTTAAAAGTGGCCCTCACGAGAGCAGCGGGAGGAGTTCGCAGCCGGGCACAATCGAGAGGTGCTTCGGACGAGGTCTGCGGAGGGGATGGAAGGGCGGCGAGCCATAATTATGACGCCTCGAAACCGAGGAGCAACCAGCATTTGCGGCGCACGCTCATTACCCGTCGTCGGCCCAAGTGACTGAATACGTCTTCGGGAGTGTACAGCACCATGCCATAACTTTCAAGACAAGCAGTCCTTCAATTGCCGCAATGTTTTCTTTATACGCCTTACGTGTACGGTTGAAGTGGTATCGTAATATTGCCTCCCAAGTTGCTTTTTTTTTTGTTGTTTCCGCATTTGTTTTGCAGGAATAAACCGGTGATTTCTTCTCATGTCGGTCGCCATTAAATTTGTCGATCGTGTTCGGGATCGCGAACCCTATACTCTCGAAGGGCGTTCCTTCGCTGCCGCCTAACGTGGTTCCTTTCTTTATTTCTTTTTTCTGTTATTGTCTTCGAGCCTTGACACGCCCCGCAATCTACGCTTCCGCCTACATGGGGAGTGCTTGCAAAACGCTTAAGAACTGTGTATGCTTGTTTGGGTCGTTCTTTTTTTCACGCAGCAGTCATCGGCCGATTAAGCGCCCCAAAAGCCGGGCCTCCCTACTTCGGTGACATCACTCAGCCAGTGGGGAATTCTTCGAACCGTCTACCACAAGCCACCGCTCAATGACAAAGCTTGCATGAAAGGAGCTGCCGAAAGCTGCGCAACCAGTCCTTTGAGTGACTCGCTACAAAATTTACGCTTATCGCCAAAGCTTTATGGCGGAATGACCGTGCGTGCCCAAATCGATTTCTTTTCTTCCTGCGTCCGCAAGAAAGGCTATATTCAGGCCTGTCTTGACAGTATTTTGCCGCTACATATATTTTGACGGACGAAAATGCTGTTCCCGGGTTAAGCAAAAATTCCTCCGTACTTCTCACGGATAGTATTGCGTACACTCGCCCGCTATAACACAACACAAACCCATTTGTGGATTTGATGGCCCAACTGATTGAATCGAAGGCCGAGTTTGAAAAGCAACTGTTGTAGCTTCAGGCTAGCAAGCTTAAGACCGAGGCGTTATTGCGTGTTCGGGCACCACAAGCTCATCAGTGCAATTGTCACTGCAGTGGGTCGTGTTGCAGTTAAACTTGGTCATGCCAACAGATACAGGTCACAGCGACAAGAAGCCTGTTTTTGAGTTTATGTGTGAATTGTCGGACTTCCAACAAGCCATTCCGATGTTAGATAGCCTGCGGATTAGCAGGATCTTGCCAGTTGCTATACAGGCGGCTGCCGGCCTTTCGAGACGTCACCAGAAGCAATTCCAGGAAATGACGCACCAGAAGGAATGCATTGCGCTGGAGTTTCTGCCACCTCAGTGTTAGTACCGAATCAAATACGAGCGCCGTGCGCGGACAAGGGGGAGGAGGAAAGCCTTCGGTGATATTTGCGTTCAATGCAGGATCTGTACGAGCGACCTGATCCGGTGGAACCGGAGGTGGAAAGGGATTGCCGGGTCATCCGGCGGTGCCACCCCAGGTTCCAGTCGTATTTGCGCTCCCATCGGTTCTCAGACTTCGATGAGTTTGCCAAAAAGGCCAAAGCCCTACAAGATTCGGTGGTGGTGGTAGAATCCTACCACCCACCTGCGCGACGGAGGCATGCTTGGAGGCTTCGTGTGAATTTACCTACCCCACACCCCAGGGCTCCACCAGTGGACGCATAGAGCAAAGCGAAGAACGCAGCGAGGAACCATATCGAACAGGCCACGCAAGAAAGACATGACAAAAGAATCACAAATGACGACACAGCGCTGAACTCTGAACTGAAGTTTATTGAAAAAAACACCCATTTATAAATTACACTCTAAAGTGCCACTTGGCTTTCAATCATCTTATCCGTGATTACAGCATCAGTAAAGCGTTGTATTACTGACTGGTGCAGTGCGCATGGTGTTTCATGTGCCATAGTAAGCCACGGGGCTCTTCAGAGTGCCGAATATATGTGTGTGAGTTTTTCAATAAAATTCAGTTGATAGTTCACCGCAGTGTCGTTTTCAATTCTTGTTTTGTTCCGTCCTTCTGTTGCTGCCCGTTCGATATGGTCACTATAATCCAACCAGGCCAACTTGCCATTCTTCTGCAGCGAGGAAGGAAGGCGTTGCTGATAATAGGCGCGGGACCAGACAATCGGCAATCACAGGAGAAACACGACCGGCCAACATCGGAGACCATTGACAGAAAAGATGGTTGCAGTGACAACACACCCCCGCGCTGTGGCGCCACAGTGGAAAGTGGTTGCAGCACCAACTCACCCCAGCGGTGCGGTGCCACTGTGAAAGATGGTTGCAGCGCCAAGTAACCCCAGCGGTGCGGTGCCACCGTGAAAGGTGGTTGCAGCGCCTACTCACCCCGGCGTCGCGGAGCCAACATAAGCTGTGGTTGTGGCAATAACTCACCCCAGTGATGTGCCACCACCGTGGGAGTTGGTTGCAGGGCTCACTCACCCGGGCGGTGCGGCACCATCGTGGGAGATGGTTGCAGCCCCAACTCACCCCAGTAGTGCGGCACCAGCGTCTCAAAGAGTTGCAGCCCTGGCTCACCCCAGCAGTGCGACGCCACGTTTGAAAATGGTTGTAGTGCTGACTCACCCCAGCGGTGCGGTGCCACCATGGGAGATGGTTGCAGCGCTGACTCGATGATGAATGATGATGATAATGATGCTTAGCGGCTTTCTCTTTGTAACAGGGTGACATTCCACGGCGGCCTTATTCGCAGCGCTCCTCTACAACCACACCGCCAAAAATAGGAACAAAATAAATGAAACTAATATAAAAATAAAAGGAAAATACATTTACGAAGTGTTTGTGCTAGTCTGACTTCTTTGTTTTCATGTCTTCCCAGATTGTTCTCTGCTCTTTTCTCTGCTGCCTTCTTTTCTCTGCTACCTTCTCTGCTACCTTCTTTTACTAACCTCAACTGCTGTCGAATCCACTTTTCCCCTAACCCTAATGCCGAGGGCCTACGTTTACGTTTTAAGTCTACGTTTTTTACCCGTGTCCGTCTCAGTGTTCTTAACAAGCGCAACTTACCCTCAAAAGAATGCTACACCAACTAGCCCGACATCAAGCTTTGCTGGGCCTCCAGAAGCTGGATGGCTCCCTCATTGAATACTGGGCGGATACTCTTGCACTCTGCTACAATATGTCGCATGCATTCTGGCCCCTTTCCACAGCTTGCGCATAGTTGTTCCTGTACCGACTCGCGGATAAGCGTTTTTTTCCGCTAGCAACCCGCCCGGGCTTCAAATAGCAATACAGAACCTTTGGATTTATTGAATAATGTTTCCCTTGTGATCTCCTGCTTCCCGATTCAGCAGATATCTCAGAAATTCTTCGCATACATCTTCTTTTTCCAGGTCTATCTCTGATTCTTTCACTTCATTTTTTATTGCCTTCGTCGCTTCTCCTGCACTTCCATGTTTTATATGGTTTGTCCTGAGTCGTCTGGTTCTTTTTCTTCACGGCATATCCAATTAGTTTCTTGTAAAGATACCATAACACTTTGCGCACCCATCTTTGGTCATTATATTTCTATGTCGTTCTTCAAAACGTATTTTGCTCTATGCGTCTCATACTTCGAAGAATGCCTATCCCATGTGTCTGTACAGTGCTTTTTTGTGGTTTTACTCTGAGATCCAATGCCAATCGACCTACCCCTTTTGATTTAGTTCGATCCCTGATTGAATCTCTCATTTGACACACACTACTACGGTTGAAAAGGTGAGTGCTGTAGCATTACTCACTGTCAGATTTCTCTCACTATGTGATTTCTCCTCTATCCTCACTGTGCTCTGTGCTTCATAATAGTGGCGTTTCTTTTCCGTTAATTCCTAAATGTTCTTCAAAAGTTTTATCCTGATGCAAAAATTTTATCCTTCGTTTATCCTGATGCAAAAATGTTTATATTCCTTTACCCATGGTATTGCTGCTTGATGAACGAATACCGATACGATAAGGACATCGTCAATTAAAACCAGAACTCCCGACTTTGCTGTGCTAAGCTCTAACCCTAGTTCAGTGGCTTATTCCCCGCAGATATCTGTGACCTGTTTCAGACACTGTTTGCGATCTGCTATTTATATTATGTCATCTGCATATATCAGTCTCGGGATATGTTATTCCACTCCCGGTCCTTTGCGGCTATAACACAGATGAAAACCTGTTTTACTGCCTTGAAGCTTTCTTTCTATTCTAGCCATGCAAGGCATAAACAGCAGGGGCGACAGAGGACAACCCTGCTTTAAACTTGTATTTGTGACTTCTGGTATCGTGTACTTTTGATCCTCCTACGTAATTTAAACCTCGACTCTCATTGTAAATTCCCTGCGACAGCTGTAGAATGCCGTGACCTAATTCCTCCGGCTCAATTATTCTCCATAGAACTTGTCTATCTACCTTGTCGTAGGCTCCCTTTATATGAAGAAATGATATCCATAGTGGTCGCTTGTGAGGCAATGACACCTCTATGCATAGGGTTAGGACACATATATTTTCCTGAAAGCGTCTGTCTTGTCTGAATTCATTTTGTAATTCTTTGGTATGCCGTTCCCCTCTATCCACGCTGGTAGTTCCAGTTTTATGGTTTGCATTTGCAGCCCGTATGCCATTAAAGTAACTGTAATAGGCCGGTAAGAATCGGCATCAGCCCTGTCTCTTTTACCTTTATATGTCACCTTCGTCCAGCTCTTAAAGCAATTGTCCTGCACTTGCTTAGTTTTTATCACTTTTTCCATTGCTCGAATCAGTTGTGCCTTGCTCTTTGGGCCCATTATGTTCACCAGACCCATAGAAATTTCATCCGTCGCTGTTGCCCTATTAGCTGGAACATATTCTTCTGATTTTTCGGTGTTTAAGCCTGGTTTCTTTTGAGTCCGACAAGTCGGATCCGAAAGGTCGGATCCGACTTGTCGGTCCGACACGCGAGTCTACTTCGGGCGGCCGTTTTCTTTTGCATTTGGGAGCCGGACGCCGCCATCAGTGTCGGGCCAAACACGTCACTTGAATCGAATATTGTGATTGGTTCGTCCGACCTTATAGTACTTTTTGTTTACGCTCAAACAGCTATTGTGGTCATTTGAGAAAATTTGAGTTTATTTCCCTCAGCATGGCGCGAATGTTGATCTCACTAGACTTAATCAGCCTGCAGCCGTAACGTCTATGTAGACCCAAGCGCATTGGAGAGCTTCCCATAAACCAGTGCACGCCCGGCGATGCTGCAGCTTGGCTCGGGCAGGGTCACTCTGGCTTGGATTATGAAGCGGCGACGGCGCAAAATCTTCCCGTTTTTCCGAATCTCATGCTGCAAGACTGTTCTTTGAAGCATAATCGCTCTCCCAGCAATGTAACATGCGTCCACGTACGTAGCAGCGCTCTATGATTACGCCGAAACAAGCTCTCGACCGCTCAGCGCATCGCATTCTGATAAGGTGCGCACGGGCTGTCTATTTGCGTCGTTGCGGCAAATGTTAGCGCTTCTTTCGTCAATTGCAATGAGCACTGGTATTTTAAATTCTGCGACGCAGGGTACAAAATTTTGGTATGGGAATATCGGCAGCATAGTTACCTTAACATCATGTCCGCATCTCTTAAACACATATTTACGTACTCATTTTGCGATTACGCGCCTGTGGAACTACGACAGTCAGCGATAGTATTTAGGAACTGGCAAAAACCGGAATAGTTCCACCGACCGTCGCCGCAGTGTTTTCGTTTTTTTTTTAATGGCGATGCCGGCTTTGACCTTTGTGTTTTACAACGAGATTACCTTTTCTGGACGACTGTACGAAGGCTCCCATCCAGGTCAACAGTTTTTGTAATAACTTCCACAGAAAACACAGCTAGGCACATTTACTTTGCTGCATGTTTCAAGTACATTTGTTTACAGTTATTTATGCTGATTCCGACACTACAGATTTTGTTTGCAAATTAGCACAGGCTTAGAACCTGGTCCGGGGTTTGTAAAAGCAGGCGTCCGTACACGTCTGCATATGGTGGCCATATACCAGAACGCATGAGCGATTCATACAGCAGAATGGAAGTTTTTTTTTTATCCCTCACAGGAGCAGGCCAGTCCCACCACCTGCACTTACTGGGGGTACCAGCCGTCTGGCCAAATAATTTCAAAAAATCAATTCCCATACTGCCTCCCACCCTCCCCGCTCCTTTCTTGCAGCCAGGGTTACTGCTTGTTCATCGGATTGGAGTGAATAGCTGACACTCTCCTCCTACTTCTAATGGTCCCCATGGTAGTGCCCTTGGTCTTTCCTTTAAATTTTCTGTAATGAATTATTTCCATTGTAAATGAGCCTAGGCAGATCTCGCTATATGCTGGCAATTTCACAATTTCTTATAATATCCCCTCCTGGAGTCGTGTGGGCTACGGGGTTAAAACCGGATGACTGCAGTCTCCCTTCATATCATCAACAAAAAGAGTCCACTCACACTTTTTTACCCTTTTTCAGGAAAACTTGCCCGAAGCTCAGAAATGTACTCGTCTAGCTATTGTATAAACTAGCAACTTGAGCTGAAGTCTCATATAAAAACCAATGTTTCCTCATCTTGTCATGAAGTCGGTTTTATAAAGCATAAACTCACCGATACTCCAGCAAAAGTTAGATTACTTTTGTACCCTACTTCAATTTAATGGAAACTTCAGTATGCCAGCACCGTCTCAGACCCCTATAGAGGAAATAATATCGAATTGGTTGAAAAGGCTCTAAGAAAGGCTGTTGACTTTATTTATTCTAAATATAATTGCACAAATTCTCTTTGTGAGGTCGTATAAGCTTATGGGATTCGAATATTAGTCAAGGAGAAAGTTTTTGCATCTTACATTTGTTCACTGTTCAGAATTCTATCTATGGGCACACGGATTCTGTTAATGAGCTCATGCAAACTGGTGCGATTGAAACACTAGGGAAAAAAGAAATCTTAATGCCTTAAATTTTTTGCTGTTGTTATGCTACAAACTTGGCCTAGATACAAGACCACGACATACTTCAAAATAATATTCATCATTACCATTTTCATTCTTTCACCCGTTCAACACACCGGTTGAATTTTTTTTTCCCACATGTATTATCGACTGGAAAAATACGCCTGAACATATGTCTTAATTTATTTGAATACACAGAAGCAAATGTTTAGTTTAGTTTAACCTTTTGTTCTTTCTATTTGCTGCTACATGTTGTATCCTGAACTGCCGGTATCTATGATCTTGTTCACACCTTTATGCCCTTCCTTCTTGGGCCTCTGGTTTGCAGTACGCACTTCAATAAAAATTTAAAAAATTAGTGACAAGGGCAGCTGGAGGTGCTGAAGAAAAATTGGCTTCACACTAATTGCAGAAGACTCACGGCAGAACACGACGTGTATACGCCACACAAAATAAAACTCGCCGATATAATTTTATTCCAAAACAAGACCGCTGTACAAAACCAGATAGGCCCCAGAGATTTATAGATACATAAAAAATTAAGCCGTAGTTATAAACAAAACTGGCTACGTTTTGTTAAGAGCAGTGATGCCTCAATGAGTTACCAAGGTCTAGTTCATTTCCCTAATTTCCACTTATAACGCGGTCTTCTGTTTTGAAATGAAGCCTCTTTCAGCCAAAGTTAGGCAAGTAAAGGGGCAACAAAATGAGTTCCTTTGTTTAATGCGACCAAATGTACTAAGTATTACAGAATTGAAACACATAAGGTTAAGTGAACAACACTACATACAACAATAAGTTTATGCAGACTCGAAAAAAAAAAATCAGCACTAGATGACGCTAAACTGCAGCACGGTTTATTGGCATTTCATCGATAGGCACACAACTCGTAATGATCAAGTAGTCCCATGCATGTTGAACCCTTTCATTTTGCACCATTCATATTTTTCTTCTCCTGGGTTCCTTAAATATAAATTGATACTTGAGCATCATCACATACACTATGTTCTTGCAGTCAGTAAAAATTCTATGCACTCAACACCAATACAATGGCTTAGAGAGAGAGAGAGAGAGAAAATAACTTTAATGGAGACCAGCGATGTTAGCCGAGCTGTCGGCTGGCTTGCTACACTAAATGAGAGAAGAAAAACAAACAAACAAACAAAATAAAACGTGAAGACGAAAAGATGTCTTTTGATGCGGCCAAAATTTTCAATGACAAAACTTTGTCCAGTTCTGTGCTCCGAAGAAACTCCAAAGGAGCTTTGATTGCACGTGCAGCCTGACTGGGACCCGACCATAAAGGCAAAAAGCAAAAATGCTCATGTCGAGATTTTGGCATAGTTTAAAGATATTTAGGAGGTCAAAATAAATCCAGAGTACTTTAATACGGCGCGCCTCATAGTCCAAGTGTAGCTTTGGTGCATTAAACCCCATAATCAATCAAATCAATGTAACCAGTTGAGAGGTAGAAAACACAGTTCATTTGCAGCGCCTTGCTTTATCTTTTTGCAAAAACACATGCCCGCTTCAGGTGGTCTTTGACATTTCATCGCACAGTAACTCACCGAAATATTTCAACAACTTTGAAAGTGGACTGAACCTGACCTCCGATTTAGTCAGTCTACCGGTGTATGCAATGGGCTTTCGAATGCGTGGTGGTGCTATTTGCTTAGCTGCACCGATGCCATCTGCACGGTTGCATTTTGCCGCATGGGCCGCGGGGTTCCTGATGTGAAATGTGGTTCGCAGTGTGGTATTGGCAAGAACGTTCATGTGGACAGCGTTTTTTTTTTTCGAGCGATTTGTGGATTTGCGAATGCCTTGTTACAAGTAGTAGTCAGCATTGTTTTTGCGTCGAAATTCCAGACTGTGCTGTGCACGCTTGCTACAACCGAAGATCCGAAGCAGGCCGCATGGCAAAAGCCAGCGTGTCGCTCTTTTTTTTTGCTGCTTCGGAGCCAAGGATAGAGCAACGCTTGACGACAGTCCGCCTTCATGCGACGAATTTACAATGAAGTTATCGATAATGGGACTAATCAGTACTGAATCTGTTGCACCCGTTTCGTTCCAAGTGGAAACGACGGGCCTTGAAGCTTTCACCTCACACTTTGTCCAATGCTTGAAACATTGCGCAGTGCCGTCTGCACCGCTGTCCGCACCTGTCTAACCGTTGGACAGGCGCTGATAACGTAGTGCGCTTTGCACTATCTCCGTGTGATCCCCATGCATTGATTTTCTTATTTTTGGGTTGCTTCAAAGGACCGTATCTCGATTTAGGAAAATTTTTCCACCCAAAGCTGCAACAATATTTGATATGGTAGCGGCGTGCGGGACGAGGCACTGGCTTTACCGAGCCATCCAGGCATGCTGCGCGCTTCTTGGGGAGTGCGAGAGACGGTGAGGTGCTCTGGCAACAGTGTTCTCGTGTGTTGAACGTATGACTGACGTCTACCTAAGCTCCCAATGATGGTGAGCAATTACGCAGAGGTTCTGGGCGGAAGCAATCGCGACATATGTATATAAAATTAGGTGCAGCCACGTCGACAAAGATTCGACCGATAGTTTTCAAGTGCTTTTTTATGTAGACGAGGTGGAAATTATAAGCAAAACAAGATTATGGAACACGCTTTGAATACTGCAAAAACAGCGCAGAGACAAGCGATAAACCATATTGCTTTAGTTTGCCAATCCATAAGTCTTCATCTATGCGCTGTTCTTGAAGTAGTCAAATTGTATAGCTAACGTCAAGCTTTAGTGCATAAGCACAGAACGCGCTTGGTCATTAAAGAGCACTCGAAGACGACAAAAGAGTTGGATGCCCACAATTACCTGAAAAAAGGTTGCATTTCATGTACATGTATTCACCTAAAAACACTGGAAGTAGACAAGGCTGCGGCTGGATGCACAGTCAGGTTAGCCTCATTGATAAAGTATGCCGGCTACCTTAACACATCGTGTTACAAGCATGTGCAAGGTATGAGGTGAAAGCTTTGACGGCCGTCGTCTCCACCTGAAATAAAATGGGCACACCTGATTTGGTACTGATTAAACCCATCATCGATAGCTTCTTTGCGAATTCGTTGCCTGAAGTCAGATCGTCTTCAAGCACTGCTCTAGCTACCGCTTCAAAACAGAAAAAAAAAAGCGAAACGCTTGCTTTTGTTGTGCGGCCTGCTTTCGGATCTGCGGTTGCAGAAGTGTGCACAGCACAGTCCGAAATTTCGAAACAAAAACAATGCTGACTACTCCTTGTGACAAGGCATTCGCAAACCCACGAATCGAAAAAAACACTGCCCACGCGAACGTTCTCACCAACACCACGCCGCAAACCACGTTTTGCATCGGGAAACATGCTGCCTGCACGGCAGAATGCAACTGTGGATATGGTGTCGGGGCCGTCGTGTATGTAGCATTGCTGCACGGCCAAAAGCCCAGTGCATACACCCTATTGCTGAACTCCCGAAGACACCAAGTGGCGCAAGGGTCGGATATCAAAGAAACATTTTTAAAGGTTGGCATAAAACCGGTGGACAAAGATGCATTGCGTTTCCTGTGGTTTCAAGCAATACCAAAACCGGGTGTACCACTTTCACCAGTTTTGACTTGCTGTATGACCCGCATCCCTTTCAGAGTGATGGCTAACCCATTTCTACTTCCCGAAATGCTTCAACACCACTTAAACAAAGAGCAGTACCCTCAAACTGTGAGACATACACGGATGACGTGCTCACAGGTGCTGGAAGCGAGAAAGCTGCCGTGGAGCTGTACAAAAATGCCACTGAAATGTTTGAAGCAGTAAAATGCTATTCCAGTGATTTCAACGTGACTCCCGGGCTACCGTGCATCTCGATTATTTGTCGGGTGTGCTGAAGGTTTTGCGAGGTACGTGGGACCCGTGTGCCGACCACTTAACATTCTCTCTATGTATGGATTGTATTCATGGCATAGAACCATTCACGAATTGGCCCATGCTACAAACAACGGCGTGGATATGTGACCCACTAGGGCACAACGTGAAAACTTGGAAGTGTTGGTAATCATGTTGAACCCTAGCCTAAACGACATGACAAAGCAGCGCTTCGTGTGTCCTGTTGCTATCGTACTGCGTCTTGTCATTTGCGCTGAGGTTCAACATGGACCACCGGGAAGGGAGGGGAAGGGGGGGCTATCTTTTTTCATTGTCCATGCCAAGGTCCTGTTCGACGAAGTGTGGCGTAAAAACATCGACTTCAACACGCTACCTACCAACAGCACGGCGGCCTGGAAGGTAGCTAGACGAACTCCCTATCTCCCTGAGGTTCAAGTACCCTGGTACTACAGGTCGCAAACAAATGGAGGGAGGACGGACTGCTTTCACATTTCTGCTGATACCCGTCCAATGCCATATGAGGCAGTTGCCTACCTCACCCTGGAGGGTGAAAACAGTACAAGATCGACAACTCTGGTAAGCAAACAAAGGGTTGCACCAAGCAAGGAAATTACACTGGCGAGACTGGAACTGATGGCATGCCTGCTCGCTGGTCGATTGTGTGGCTATATTTTGGAAGCACTCAAGCAACAGCCATCAAACATCTACCTACGGACAGATTCAACAACAGCACTCTATTGGATTCATGAAGATGTTGGCCGCTGGAAGCAGTTCACACGCAACTGAGTCACTAAAATTCAACGCCTCGCGAACAAGTGCGTATGTAGACATCATCCGGGAAGAGAAAATCTAGCTCGCGACATCCCAGCCATGCAGCTGGCCAAAAACGCACTGTAGCGGAGCAAAGCACTGTGGATTTGTCCCGCATGCATATTGGGAATGAGTGGTTCCGAAAGCGATATACGATGAAATCGAACTAGGGGAAAGGAAGAAAACAAGATCATTGCCAGCGGCAACATCGCCACCTACTGAGTCGGGCGTGATCGATCTGGAACACTACGGCAAAATCTTAAAGCTGATCAGAGTCACAGCTCGGGTTTTTCAGTTCATCGCTAGAACCAAACAACAAAGCAGCAAATTGGGACCCCTCATATCTGACGAGCTTAATCAAGCTGAACGATACCTGATATGTTGGGAGCAAAAAGGGATTCTCAAAAGAAGTCACGTGTGCCGCCCACGGAACACGAATTACCCCCAACTCCGCTTTAAGAATGTTCACTGATGATTGACAGTGCTGGCATTTTAAGAGTTCAGGGAAGACCACAACATAGCCAACTTTGGTGTGGCTTAAAGCAAACAACTATAACAATAGCCTAATTAGGCATTTGAAAAGGTTTATGATAGAAACCATTTTGTGAACCTGGTGTGTAAACACTAGTCACAGGAATATTGATTGATTGATTGTAGGGTTTAACGCGCCGACGCAACACAGGCGATGAGGCGCGCCGTAGTGGAGGGCTCCGGATTAATTTTGACCACCTGGGGATCTTTAACGTGCGCCGAAATCTCGTACACACGGGCGTTTTTGCTTTACTCACAGGAATATGTCATGACTGCATGATTACATTACAATAACCATGTGCTTCATTAGTAAACGTACTTTTTCGGATAGTGGTGCATGGAAGCTTTACCTAGCGCATATATTCTGCATACGTAAACAAGCAACAGCTGCAAGTGAAATGACCACGAAAACTAGTCCCAAACGGAAACAGCATCTCGCATGAAGCACACATCACGTAACCAGGCAGTGCTGAACGCGAAAAAAAAAGCACAGCCTGGACACACACTGCAGTTGCTGCACAAAGCGCACTTGCCACCACATCACGCGGCCACTAGAATAGGCGAACTAGCGGAGCACTCACGACGCTGGCTTGGGAACGCTGCAGTCCACCAGCGGCACTAAAGCACTGGGAACACCCTCACATTTTAAAACGCACAAACACCGCCACACATCGCTACCAACTGCGCAGATATGCAACGGGAAAGTTATGTAAAAGGTGCACCCCTCGGATGCGATGTGTTTCTTGCAGTATCGGAGCTAGTGGCGCCGCAGCTTCACAGACACACATTCAACTCCGGGAGAACTGCGACGCACCACACACGGCTGATCGCGAGAGCCGAACTTCGACACATCAAACAGATAACAGCACGGCGTACACACTTGATATGAAAAACTTGCACTGTACACAAGCGCTGACCGCCACTGCGCGTTGCTTTCACTAACAGTGACCATATTTTGAACGTTATCGATGATCCAAAGCGCGGAGACGGACCTTGACAGCTCGGAGCACGCGAGAGCGGGGCCACGATGAATTTGGACTTATCAATCGTCTCGCGCTAGCGATGAGCGCGACGAGCGTATCTCTACACACTTGATAGAGAACGAAAACACGGCGCACCACTCTGCGGACACTGGTACTGGTGCCTTTTCTGCCTCGGCTCCACACAAAGCGCGAACATTTGAAATAGACGAACGATAAACGCGTATCGCAGTACCGACTCAGGACCGGGGTGGTCTGTCGTAACTTCTGCAAGTCGGTGTTCGTTTTTGATATCACAATCAAGTTGTGCGACGTACACCGTCCCCGCAGCTCGCCGCCGCCATGTTGCCGAAGGCCGATGGGCGGAGCCAACTCCAGCCGGACGGCCCAGCCGGACGGCTCCAGCCGGACAATTCGCTCGCCGAGCGAATTCGACCTCGGCGTCCAACTTGGCCCGACAGGGCCCCCCCGACAGAGCACGACAGGCCCAGCCGGACCATGTTGTGCTCTGTCGGACTCAAAAGAAAACGGGCTTTAGATTCTCCAACTTCAGCTCTCTATCAGTACACACCTCAGTTGCCCCCCTCTCTAAATGCTGTAGCCCTCTCTCTGTTCTTCTGAACTTTTCTTATATCAGTGGGTGTATGTGAATTAGCACCTCTGCTACTTTTAGTACCTGGCCTTCACCGTTTAGGAGATGACATTGTACTTTTCTCACTTTTTTCCTAGACCCATCGCGCAGTCTCTCGTTTAGGTTTTTTCTGTAGAAGTGTTTCTACTTCCAGTTTCATTAGGCGGTATCAATTCCACATCAAACCTATTTCCTCTGGTTGCATTCCCACTCGCTTTGCCTCCCTGTGCTCTCTCGATGTTTGCCGCCTTTGTGTTATACCTTCCACAATTTCCTTGTTTATTTATTTATTTATTTAGTTATTTTTTATTTTTGTTACCTCAAAGGCTTCATGGAGAAGGGGCATTACATAAGTGGTGGGTAAGGTATACATAAAAAGAAAAGGCAGTACAGTGGATAATGATGAATAACTTTATTGGAGACCAGGAGCTTATGTTAGGGCACCCGCCCGGTGGGAGGCTTCTTTTGTCCGGGATGCCTTGGGATATGCTGGCCATCCGTGCACTCTCCACCAATCGTCGCTGGTGTGGAAGGTCGGAGCTGGCCAGCAGCTCCACCCACTGCTCGTAGGTAGGGTAGCGGTTAGGGGTGAGGGAAGGGTTTGCTGGCACTCCCATACAAAGTGGCACGGGGTGCCTGGTGGGGCAGGATTTGAATGTGGCAAGGTATAGGGTCGGATACATGGCATTTAGCAGGGTGTTATTTGGGTAGGAGTTAGTCTGTAGTCACCGGAAGGTAGTTGCTTTATCACGAGGGAGGATCGTGGGGGGAAATCGATATTTGCGACGCTTGTTTTTGTAGTGGGGATTATTTCGGCGTATGTTGGCAGCGGGGTGTGCTTAACCGTTGATTCCGATGGGGTTTTGTGGTTCTTGTGAAAAACAGCCCGGTGTGAATGAGCGCGGGCAGCGGCGTGTGCCGCTTCGTTACCCCAGAGGAATTCGTGACCTGGAGTTCAAATTATTTGAAGTTCTGGGAGTGGTTTCGCTTGTTGCTGAATTTTGAAGGCGGATTGTGATATGCGTAGTTTTAGTTAGTTCCTGCAAGTGGCTTGGCAGTCAGTAAGAATGGGTAAAAAGTCTTGGCCTGTTGTGGCGGCAAGGGCAATGGCAACCTCTTCAGCTGTTTCGGTGAAGTTGGTGAAAACAGACACTGCAGCGAGGTCAGCTCCTCTGGCATTGACCACGCTGGAGGCTTGTGCAGATTTTGGGGGGTATGGCGATGCAACCGTATTTTGGGCGCAGGGGAGGTGGTGGTATTGATTATGAATAGTGCGGGAACTTGCTGCCCGGCGTGATTTTCTGTAGGTGGGGTGCATATTTTGTGGGATCGAAGCAACGCGAATGTTTTGTCGTATAGCCAGGGGGATGCGAATTTTCTGGTCGTGGTTGGGTGGTATAGAGTAGTGAAGTTTCAAGAGCATTGCCCTACCCGTTGGAGTTAGTTTAAGCCATTGAATTTGAGAAGTGTGGTGTGCCTCTTCGATTTCTTCCCATGTGTTGTGGACGCCAAGCTGCAGGAGTTAAGTAGTTGCGGTTTCGGGAGTGAGACCTAGGACTGTCTTGTATGCTTGGCGGCTCATTGAGTTAAGTTTGGGGATCTCGGCTGGTTTAAGGTTTAAAATTGGAACACCATATACTATCCGGCTGATGAGGATGGCTTGTATTAGGCGAAGCGTGTCAGTTTCTTTTAAGCCGAAGCTACGATGGGAGACGCGACGTATGAGGTGCATGAGCTGTGCGAGGGTACGCTGTAGAGGAAGGATCGTTTGGGAACCTGTGTCATCCTTTGGAATGGTTAGTCCCATTATACGGAGATAGGGACGTTGGAGACTGGGGGGTTGTAGATCTTGAATTCCGGGTCGGGTGTACCTTGCGTGTTTCTCCTGGTTGTTCTTTTGCTCAGTGTTAAAAGGGCCGATTTTTCAGGAGCACATTCAACACCGCCGGCTTGGAGATATTGCTGTGTCACCTGTATTGCAGTGTGAGGGGCCTCTTCTCTGGCACCGAAGGTTCCTGGTGGGGTCCATCGTGTCACATCATCTGCATACATTTTATGTCGGAGGTTGGGGTTCACTTCCAGAAGTTGTTTGAGGTCCCTCATCGCGATAATAAAAAGTAGTGGTGAAATAACAGAGCCTTGTGGGGTACCCTGCGGTATGGTTGTGAAGGTGTCCAAGCAGAGGTGCCCAATGCCCACTGTGGCGGTACGGTTGGTGATGAATGCGGTGACATAGTTGTAAAGGAGTTGTTCACAATTGATTGAGCTGAGCCCTCGCAGGATGGCCTTATATGTTACGTTGTCAAAAGCACCTTTGATGTCTTATGCAAGTATGATATATTTCTGCTGATTTGACAACACAGTGAATAAAAGACAAAAATACAAGGCATGAGTTGCAAAGCAATACACAAGTAGTAGAATTTATAGATAACCTAGCACCAGAGTCAATATAGCAGTTTCGTATAAACTAGAATGAATTGATGGCAAGCAGTGCTAATTTGAATAGTTCAGGGCCGCTTGTTTGTACAACATGGTCAGGCAGATTATTCCAAAGTTTTGCACAGGTTATAAAAAATGAGTTTGCGAGTGTGGTGGTTCTAGGGTGAGGATTAATAGCTACATTGAATTATTACTTCTGCTTGAAGTTTGTGGGCGCGGGGTGATGAACTTTCCGGGGGAGAGGGAATGGTAGTATCTATTAAATATTGCCATTTTGGCGAGTTTGCGGCTGTTACTAAGGAGAGGCAGGTTGGTGCGTTGTTTTAATTCTGTAACGCTTGTAAATGAAGACAAGTCAGAATATGTAAACTTAACGGCGGGATTTTGAACGGCTTCCAGTTGATTGATGAGATAGGTTGGGTAAGGGTCACACATTGCTGAACTGTACTCCAATTTTGGGCGGACGAGCATTGTATAAGCCTCTCTTTTGTGGGGCGGAGGGGAGTGTTTTAGGTTGCGTTGTACGTAACCAAGGGATTTTCGCACTAATTATGAAATGTGAGCGATATGAGCAGACCATGAAAGATCACTGGTGAGGTGAATGCCCAAATACTTATATGTGTTTGCTGGTGGTAGGACAGAGTTATTAAACGTATACTTGTAAGTGAGTATACCTGTGGAAATAAACTACTTTGCATTTAGGACATTTAGAGACATTTTCTATATTTTGCACCATTTTTCTACTACTCAAAGGTCTGCTTGGTATCTTGTTTGGTCTTCAGCGCTATTTATTGTAGTGTACCAGACACAATCATCTGCGAATGGGTGGATCTGGCTAACATTATAACATAGGAAGTCATTGATATATATCAAAAAGAGGAGAGGGCCCAGGACTGTGCCTTGTGGTACACCTCAAAGAATGGGGTGTGTGGGTGAGGACTTGTTAATTAACATAAGCGGTTTCCTGTTGGTAAGGAAGTCGATGAGCCATGCTAATTAATCAGGGTCCAGATTGGGCTGTACAAATTTGGCCATTAAGTGGTGATGTGACACCTTATCAAACGCCTTTTCAAAATCCAGGAATATGGCTGTAAGGAATGTTGGGCCGGACAGCGTAGAAAGTCACGAGCCTGGACTACATTCTCCAAACACGCACACACAAATATATTAACCTAAGATATGTACACAGCGGAATGGACAAAAGCGCACGAACGGAATAGACGCGAAAACACACTCAGGGCCGAACGAGAGAGCACACAGTTAAAAAGCACTATTCATACACATGTGACATTCGTAGAGGCGAGACCGTCCTGCAGTGATAAATCGGACAGCTACTTCTCGGTTGTGGACGATTAGTACGGTTGGACGACGGAGCAGGTTGCTGCGGGCAACGAACCGGTGCCTCGCTATCAAGGAACGGTAGCCGATGGCTAGTAATGGGCGTGAGGAGCTGAGGCCTAGTTTTCAGCCAGGCCTCGCTGCCCGCGCTCCACGCCACTGGAACCACGATCGCTCCAACGGGCGCAGCAGCTTCTGGCTGTTTCGTTGGCAGCCCAGGCAGTGGCTCAGACGGGAAAGCCGGCGACGGTCCTTGGGCATACAGCGCGAGGGTGGCCGTTTCCTGAAGAACGAACCAGCTGTGCCTTCTTCGTCTTCCTCGTACCTTGCGTTTTTTTTCCAGCTACACCCGTGTAAATCGGTGGATTGGCCTCTCCAGCGACACCTCATCACACTAACCCCACCTCAAGAAAGTTCTTGGGAGAACTATTTTAAACGTCGTAGGTTGGAGGATAATATATGTCCATCAGAAGTCCTGAGAGGTTATGATTGATACTTCAAAAATGAGTCCTAAAAGAATAATCTACACACTACACAGCACAGTCACTGGGGTAGGTCGGAAGGTTAACCAAAACAGTTCCTTGAATGTAACCGCTTTTGGACGGTGAGTTAAAGTATGCGCCGTTTTAAAAAACCTGAAAGTTCGACGGCGGATGTGCCACTTATATTCTGATATGTACCACCCATTTCCCAAACCTGGAATACGCAGGATCAGTACCGGTCTTTGTAGAGAAAAGGGTTACATACAGGAAAAGTTGCAGTATACGCGCGGGTCATCCGGGAGAGCCAAAGGTGGCTCGCAATGTAAATCGGTGCCTTTGCCGCCTTGGGCAGCATGCACCTTTGGTGTGGTAGACACTGCGGTATCTGTTTCTACGCCTTCTGAAACAACGTTTTGGATCACGTTTCGAGAAAATAAAGTGCCGCGCCTTTCCTGAAAGTTAAAAAACAAATAGTTTTTCCGCTTTCCACGCTGTCTCCCCTGTTTCGGTCTGCATTGTTTTCGCCTACGCGAACTTTCCGTTCGGGATTTCAAATGCAAAGTGACCTTTCGCGCCGAAATGAGGATATCGGAGAGGAGGTTTATGTGAAGTTTGTGCGAGCTTTCATTAGCATGGCACAATAAACCCTGTTGTCTTGATTGAGAAGTCAACCCAGCTGGCCGTTCACGCTTTACCGTTAGGTCTTTGACTCCCCAAGATTTGCAATGGCTTAGAAAGCTAGGAAAACAACAGCACACTCATGGTTGGGTCACGCTTTTATGCGAACCAGGGATAGATATTTTCCTGTGCAATACAGGGAAGGTCCTTTTTCGGTTAGCGCTTTTCTGCGACCCCATTTCCAAACAGTATATGGGCTCCGTGATGGTGGAAGGCCCTCCAGCATTGATAACCGTCTTGTTGCTCGGATATGTCCATGCTCCAGGTGAACATTGCAACCCTTCTTCCTGAGGACCCCTTGGAATTTTATTATGATGACAGGGTGCTCTTAAAGCAGAATTGTCAGTTTTCGAAGGACTTGTGACAGGTCCCCGGCTCGCCCCTTAAAATGCTGCCTTGTGCTCCCCTAATAAAGAATCGTTCCTTGCCCTTAGCTCTCTTTCACACTACAGGTGGTCTTTGTGCTAATTTCAAGTTCCCTTGGATGAGACACCAATGAATCCGACATGTGACCAGGTTTGGAGCCTGTCGTAGTTTTAGCTACGCCATCAGGAGTCACGGGACGTAACCGAGATTCAAGAAGAGCGATTTGGTTCTTGAGTGCGGCTATCGGTCGTTCCTCCGCCTCCTTTCTCTTTTGGTATTCCCAAAGGGCTTCCCTTTCTTCTTCATCTCTGTTTTTCTTCCACTGACTGGCGCTCTCTTCTTCGGACTCACTACTTTGTTTCAAAAGAGCAACATCGACTC
The DNA here is from genome assembly GCF_048455015.1 of Haemaphysalis longicornis. Taxonomy (NCBI): domain Eukaryota; kingdom Metazoa; phylum Arthropoda; class Arachnida; order Ixodida; family Ixodidae; genus Haemaphysalis; species Haemaphysalis longicornis. The sequence goes on from NW_027526214.1 coordinate 90,873,630, forward strand.
CAAGTCGCCTGGCCTGTCTGTTCAGTGCTAACTGCGCCTTAAGATTTTCGCGCTCGGTGTCGAAATATTTTCGAAGCTCTGCCCCAGTCAGTCCTAGCTCCTGCCCGGCTTTCATTTGTTTTTCCAGTCCGGCTATGTACGTTTTGGTGTAAGGCGAAATGCGAACAGAAACAGTAGCAGGGCTCCTCTCTGCAGATGTTAAAATGTGGATCCTGGAAGGCTCGCCACTTTTGTAAGGATTGTTAAGCCGGACAGCGTACAAATTATGGGCCTGGACTACGTTCGCCAAACGCACACACACAAATATATTAACCTAGAGATGTACACAGCGGAATGGACACAAGCGCACGCAACGGAGTAGGAGTGAAAACACACTCAGGGGCGAACGAGAGAGGACACAGTTAAAATAACTATTCATACACTTGCGACATTCGTAGAGGCGAGACCGTCGTGCAGTCATAAATCGGAGAGCTACTTCTCGGTAGTGTACGATGAGTACGGTCGGACGACGGAGCAGGTGGCTGCCAGCATCGAACCGGTGCCTCGCTGGGAAGGAACGTTGGCCGATGGCTAGCGACGGGCGTGTGGAGCTGAGGCCTGGTCTGCAGCCAGGGCTCGCTGCCTGCGCTCAACGCCACCGGAACCATGATCACTCCAACGGGCGCAACAGCTTCTGGTCGTTTCGTCGGAAGCCCAGGCAGTGGCTCAGACGGGAGAGCAGGAGACGGTCGTCGGGCCTACACTGCGAAGGTGGCCATCTGCCTGCCGCTGAGAACGAACCAGCTTCGCCTTCTTCCTCTTCCTCGTACCTTGCGACTATTTTGTCGGCTACACCCATGGAAATGGGTTGATTGGCCTCTCCAGCGACACCTCATCACAATGGCATCAGTTTGTTTATTGTTGTCGAGGTTGACGTGAAGATGATGTATGAACGCGGCAGGTTGAGTTTCACACGATCGCCCTTTGCTAAATGCATGTTGCGTAGGGTGTAAGTAATGGTTTCTTTCAAGGTGGTTGATGATGTTCGTGAATATGATGGGTGTCAATATTTTCGGTGGGACGGTCGTTAATGATATGAGTCGATAATGTAGTGGGGATGCTCTATTGCGGCTTTTGAAAACTGAGGTGGTTTTTCAATTTTTCAATCAATGAGGAGGTAAGCCGAGGAAAGAGATTCCGTAAATAGCAAAGCTAGAATAGCACTTCTAAATTCTTTTGTGTTTTATCATATTTTACTTGTGATGTTGTCCATACCAGCAGCTGGTGAAATTTTCATACTATTGATGATGCAAATAATTACGTTCATTGCTATTGTTACGTGTGGCATGACTTCACTTTGAGGTCAGTTCGTAGTTGTTGAAAAGAGCTGCGTGATTTTTTGGTAAATACGGTGCAGAAAGCATCGTAAATAAGTTGGCAGCTTCAATATTGCTCAGTTGTTCTCCAGAGCTGTCTGATAAGACAACCTTAGAAATGACGGATGGATTTATGGTCTTCTGGAACTATTTAGGGTTTATTTTAAGCAAGTTTGGAAGTGTTGTTTTATAAAACACCTTTTTAGCAGTGTGAGCGCCCTTATTCACTTCTTTATCACCACTATGATAATCTCGCCAAGTGTACACTGTGTTTATTTCTTTGGCTTTCCTGAGAAGACGTTTTCTTTTACTGGTTAACTTTTTATAGCAGTGTTAGACCATGGCACAGGCTTTTTGTTTTATATCATAATTGACGGGGTGAATTTTATTGTTAATTCATTTAGTTTGTCGCAAAACATGTCTCAGTTTGTTTCCACGGAATGGCTATGGAATTTTTCTTTGTATACTGTGTAAACTTCTGAGGTCAGTGTTACTTGCTGCACAGTTTCCGGGGTCATACAATTTATTTTGTTTGGGGCTGGCTTTTCGAATTATCAACATTAAGTGAAATGAGGCTAGAAATACTGTGTGGTCCCATAATTCTTTAAGATAGTGAAGGTATTGAAGGCACTGGGGTCGGACATGAGGATAAGATCTAATATGTTAGCTGTTTGTTCTGTTTCCCTTGTAGCATGGGCAATTAGTTGTGGTATTTGGTATTTGTAAATGCAATTAACAAACTCCCTGCATTCCCTCGAGCTGCTTTGGCAGTGATTATTCCAATTTATATTTGGATATTTAAAGTCTCCAAATAGTGTATTATCGGCACTGGGATACTTTTTGTGCAGATGGTTTAGAGTATCCTTATGGTATCTAACGAAATCCAGGTTCTGCTTTGGTGGTCGGTAACACACGCCTAAGATTGGGACCTTGCGGGCGTTTGCATGATAGCCAGAGCATCTCTAGGTATGTGGTAATTTCGATTTTACTGTGGCGGAAGCATGCTTTAATTCCTACCATTGCACCGCCCTCTCGTTGTAGTATATGGCCATGCCAATAGATAAGAAAATCTGGTAAATACGGGAAAATACTCATCTATAATTGATGATAGCCAGGTTTAAGTATGAAAATGTCACATTCTCATGTTTGAATTAGGTCGGCAAGGGATTCGCGTGTTTAAATGATACTACGAATGTTAGTGTAAAGAACAGAGAATGAGCTTTTGTTCAGATTACTGTCTGTGACACGACGTTTGGTGCCGTGGGGGCGTAGTAACGGGGATGAAGATCTGGTAATATTGCGGCCTAGCTAGGGTGACGAGCACTCGTCAACATTTTTGTGTGTGGCCTCATAGCAATACTTTTTGGACCCAATTACAAGCTTTTTGTATTTTATTTTAAAGACTGCATCCCGCACGCGAGAGAATCGAAGAAGTTCCCTTCGAACTGAGCGGGTGGTGATAGAGAAGTATTCTGCAATGCTGTGATGTGTGCCTTTTAGTTTAGCGGCGTTGGATAGCAGAGTTTCCCGTGTCATGAAAAATGTAAAATAACAATATGGGACGGTTCTTCCCGTGGATGATTTAACCCAGACGCTGTGCCCTACCCAGACGCTGTGCCCTTGCTATTTCCTTTGGGTCGATGGTAACATTAGGATTGGTCTCGCACAGTTTGATCATGGCTTTCTCACTGTAAATCCATTTATGTGACTCCTTCTCTTCAAAACCGTAGAAAAGTAAGTTTTTGCGGTGCGGCCTATCCTCTGTGTCATTGATTCCGTCATCGATAATAGTTATGGCTTCGGTGTTTTTTGTAGCAGTTGCAATTAGGTTTGCAACATCGGATCGAATCTGGAATGGAAGAACATTCAGTCTTTGTTCTTGCAATTCGGGTCAATAAATCATTAGGACTGTCTTCTGTAGAGGCTAAGCTGCTGTTGATAGCTTTTAATTCAGAAATAATTGAATCCTGACCAGCTTTTCCCAAACGAACAGTTACTCAATTGTAGGTTCGGTTAACTAGGGTCATTAGATGTGCAAGGTGGGGTGGGACTGGTATTTTCTTCCACGTCTCCGGACAGCAGCATATGCCATCTAGCGTTATTTAAACACTGGCTAAAGAAGGCGGCAAGACACTGTGGGCTCAGCAGTTACGATAAACATCGATTGCTACATTTCTTCGCAAATAAGGGTTCGTATGTATGCACCTGCAGAACGAACAGTAGCGGGGTTAGGCGTTGTGGCATGTCACAGCAGCTGCTGAGCCCACGATGTGTCGATCCAGATGCGTGCGCTTGTACACCAAACTGCAATGTTGGTGTCGTTGTAGGTTGCGGCGGCGTCAATCCTTTCAGCCGCAAGGAAGTGCTGACGTTGGGGGCATTCTTCGCCTGAAAGGGAGCCGTTGCCGGTTCGAGATGCACGGTAGATAATGTGGTTGGTTCGGTGTTGTGGCAATAGCTTTATTCTGATTTTTGTGGCAGCGGTGAAAGAGCACAAAGGACCTGCAGAAAGAACAGTAGCGGGGTTAGGCCTTGTGGCATGTCGGAGCAGCTGTCGAGCCCTCCCACCAGCTTCTAGGCTTTCTTTTCCTTTCCAGTAGTTGCTTTCTTTTGCATTCCTTATCTTTTATTGAACGAAACTAGTAAGGTTCCCTGCATTCGCAATCTTTCGTAGTTTGTTTCTGAATTTGTGTCTACAGGCCTTTGACAAGCATAGCCATCTTCGCAACGTTTCATTTCGTCGTGTACCACCGTTTTCGGGTTTTAACCTTGCATATTGCCAAAAGTAAAAGTTATCCATTTGTAATGACTTCCAAACTGTGGGCACCTATTTTATGTACATTCATTAAAGTCAAACTTTTATACAGTCCTTCTGAAAGGAGGCTGAAATCTATACTTGACCGCATTTCCTGTAGTTCCCAAGTAATTTGTCCCTCACATTTATTCTCTCTGCTTAATACAATGAGAATACGTTATTCACCCATATCTAGAACGAGTTTGCCGTTGTGGACTGTGTATCCGCCCAGGTGCTCAATGTGGGCAGTAATGTCACCCACTCGAATAGCCTCTCCCGATTGACTTAACTGATCGACTCACCCCAGTGGTACGACACCCGTGGGAGATTGTTGAAGTGCCAACTCACACCAGCGGTGCGGCGACTCTGTGGAAGGTGGTTATAACGCAAACTAACGTCCATCGGTGCGGCACCACCGTGAAAGATGTTTGTAGCGCCAACTAACCCCAGCGGTGCGGAACCAGCGTTTGAAAGGGTTCCAGCGCTGACTTACCCAAGCAGTCTGGCGCCACCTTAGGAAATGGTTGCAGCACTGACTCATCCCAGCGCTGCAGCGCCACCATGGGAGTTCGTCAGTGCTGTCGCATCTCAGCGGTGCGGGGCCCCCGTGGGAGATGTTTTTCTAGAGCCGACTTCCACAGCAGTACCGCGCCGTCTTAGGGGCACCCGTTTCGCCGGATTGACCAGAGGCAAGTACCGCAGAGGGGAGCGATATTTTCTAACCACTGCCAATTCATCTGTGTAGACATCAGCAAGGAAGTCGTATCCCCCTCACCCGAGTCCAGCAAGAGGGATAGGCGTCAAGCGGCTTTCCACAAGACCGCGTACTCAAGCTCTCTATCTCGGAGGCACCACCTCGCCATGACGCATTGCAGTCAATAGACGCACACGCCAATTCACTCGTATTCTGGCCATCCAGGGGCGTGCTCTGAACACCCCCTGGCACAAACAATTGACATACGCCACTCGAAAAGGCGGAGAGACTCCCCGCATCGCGTCATCCAGCAGTGCACGTACCCGCAGACACAGCAGTGCAAAGACCCACTGCCGCCAAAGCAGCCAAAACGGCCACCGAAACTTCTGCTGCGGACGGCAGGCGGAGAACACAGCCAAAATTCTATAGCTGCCTTCGAGCATGCCTTCCGCATGTTAAACCAGTATCAGAATAGCTTCTGAACACGTCCCAAACAGCTGAAAGTTGTAACTGATGGTCGCAAACACAGGCAACATTTTTTGTACCTTCCCGGTCTTTCAGCTCAGCAATTCTGGGCGGCGATTTTATGGCCAGGAGAGGGCTAGTGCTTGACGTGCACCTATTTCCACGTTACGTAGCTGAATGCAGCTGTGCAAAAACTACATTGTATTTCAGTGCACCACAGTACCATCATGGTTGGCTTCCTTTGAAGCGCCTTATATTCTGGAACATTTACAAGTGGACTGCAAAATTGGCATTGAAAGTATATAAACATTCTGCGTCATGTGAAGGTCTTCTTGGTGGCTAATTGTTAAAAGGATTGTTTCGGGATAGTGGTTACAAATGAAAAAAGGAAGGGTTAGTGCTGTTTCCGAGAACCACACTTCTACCGAAAAAGTCCTTGCGTTAAGAGTAGACGAGAATTAGTGGAATTTAGGGCTGAGTTTCTTTACCAACAAATTTGAAATTATAAACAAGTTTCCTCGTAATGATTATGGTGTTTACGCAACCACTTGTCATTTTTTTGTAATAGGTAATATAGAAAAGTTTCACAGTGGTTTTCTATGATCGTAGTTTTTAAGAGCATATTTTTCAACTTGCGTTCTCTCAGTAAGTTAGTGAAAGAATTCAATCCATCTATAGCTTCGCTGTAAAACTCTTATAGCTGCACGTGCCTTGGAGGCCTCAGGTGATAAAATGCACAAACGTTTGAAAACGGAATTTGTCGTGTGTATTTATTCAAATATAAAAGACCCAGAATTTTGGTGGCCACCCCACAGTCATCGACGTCACCGCTAAGTGCTTCCTTGCGAAAATAGCTCTGCAACTACGCTCAGACGGAGCACAGGACACCAATGCGTCTATGTCATTATGTTCTTTCGCCATGGTTTGCGTTGGTAAATTTGCGGAATGGGATAATCAAATGTTACATGCAATTTTTTTCCACGCGTGCAAAAAAGTTCTCTTGTGAACAAAATTTCATCCAGAAGCCCAATCGGAACCATTTGCTTTAATGGTCGTCCCCACAGACTATCGGGGTTGAAGCGTCATTAGTCGAGCCCCATCCCCGATTATAGTTAAATTTCTGGGGTAATCCACGAAAAAAGGGGCGCGGACAACCACCAAATCAGAAGCAAAAGAAAATACATTGGATTTCCCGACGAGAAATGGCTAAAATACAGAACCCCCAGAGAAGGAGCACCAACGTAAAATAAATATTTCCACAGTCCAAAAAACCAGCTCGCGCAAACCGCAACTTCCGCAACTTTACGCGGAGAATGTGTAACCAGGGTGCTAAAGATGAATGGCAGACGGGAAACATACCATTAAAAAATTAAAATTCACATCATTCATATAAATTGTCTGCCTTCTTTTTGTCAAACGCTAAAATCTTGGCATGTCATCCACCCTAATTATTTTCAATGTCTCGTACCTTCGTTTCTCGAAGTCACAGCGTCCGCACACTCCAAAAGTGTATGCTCTTTGTTCACAAAACGAGGTGCTGTATAATACACTCTGTCCGCGAGAATTCATGATATAATGTATAACCCAGCAACCTTCCGATGGGTGTTGCTTCAAATAAAGATTTTTTTAGCGACGTTCTGTCGTTTCAATATTTGCCCATACACGTTTTATAGCGTAGAGAATGACAAACAAAAAAGGTCTGCGCTCTCAAAGACTTTGTAAAATAGGTATTTAATGAATATAGTTTTGCCGAGAGTACATTAATGGCGTGTTTACATAACCCCAGACCTTAACTTTTTTTTATTGGCGAGGTAATCTCCTTAAAGGAGGCAAAACGATCCCAGATACAACCGTAATATTTAATAATTTGTGCGTATATTGTGCACTGGATTGAAGACAGAGCGTGTGAAATTGTTGTATTTCAGCCTTTTTCAAACCAAAGGACAACTAAAAACAGTAATTTTTGAAACACGGTAAGTGCTTGCGACGAAAGCTTCGTTCCCGTGGTTTTGAGCAAAAGTACTGGTTAGACTTGTGAGGCTACAATAAAAGATTTCTGTACAATTTCCCGCTAAGGGCAGGAGGTTACTTTACGAAGATATTGAGTTCGTTAAAACCTGAAATACAACAAAAACGTTTACAGGCCTAATAGCTCAGCGCCGTTTTTATTGTGGACCTTCCGTACGTTTTGGACGTTCTAGAAACCCACCTGCAGATGCAGAATTACTTCTAAAATACTTCTAAAAACTGAGTTCTACATCTGTTTGTATGTAGCTAACCTAGACAAAACATTATAAAAATGTTCCGCACATTTCTTGTCGGTGCAAAAAAAGAACGTGATTTTGAACCTAATAACATATTTTAAGAACTTGGGTTGTTTATATTTAGTTCTTTCGTTGTTTAAAGTTTCAAGCTGAACTATAGTCTATATTGTACTCATTTCGGGGAATCAAACGTTTCATTACATCTTTATTTCGCAAATCACAATGCAAATAAACTGTAAAGATTGTAACTGCAAGTGTATTACTTACACACTGCAATGAGGTATTTCTCGTACATACTCCTTATAGTCACACCTTTATCATTTGGTTATTGCAGTTTACAGTTTTTACTGCACCGACTACTAGCAGATACCTAATGATGCACATAGAACACTTTGTCTAAAGTAAATAAATATGATCAATACTGTTTACAGTACACTATTTTATTACATTTAAACCGCAGGTTACGGCACAACATATCTGGTCAGAGTCGGTGAGTCTTCTTATGAAGTACAACTTCTTGCTTATAGGTTATGCAATCTGGGCGAGTAATAAAATAATATAAAAAATGTATAGAATCTAAATGTGACAAAATGAAAATTCATAAAAGATATATATATATATATATATATATATATATATATATATATAACAAAAAGTACAGTCCAGATATATAAGTAATAAGAGAACACCTACCCCAAAACAGTTGATATCGCCTCACAAACGGGATTTTCCAGTAGCTTCTGAATCCGCTGCAAAACGAATATCTAAAACTGTGTGTGGTCGATGGCGACAGCTCAAAAGCTTCCACGTTTTTGAACACAGTAAAATCAAGCAATAAAGAGTTTCTTTTTATGAACACATTCCGTTTACAAACTGGCATTATAATTGTTTCTGTTTTTTAGTGTTTAAAAGAAAATCTGCCTTTTGTACGTATTTGCTTCAATGAATAGATGTGCAATAATTATCACTGCGAAAAAAAACTTACTGTGTGATTCTGAAAATATCAATCGTCCATTTGAAGTGCCCCTTGTCGTCACGATTTTAAAGAAAATGTAAATAAAAGATTCTTGCGGAATAAAAATATCTTGGTTGAGTGCAGAAAACCCCATTTTCAGCTGAATAGCTGCACCAGGTGAAAAGGTATCTAATATCTATAACAAGACTGTTGAAAACAGCCCAAAAATAAACAGCGCTTTTTTCGTTGCGAGACGTTTGGCAAATTTCCCAGATATAAATGTGATTCCCACTCCGGCCAGAAAATATAAACAGAGAAGTCAGACTAAGAATAAAGAAGAAGAATGAACAGTACCTAAGCAAGGAAAGTGTGTTGCCATGTTTAAAAATTTTGAAACAATGCGCGTTCTTTCGCGCACTGGAAATAGTGGGACTACTTAACACAAAAAGGCTGATTTATTGCTTATTAAGAACTGACTTTTTAGCATGACTCACTACGAGCTCCCACTTCCGCGCTAGCAAGCCACTAGCTTTCTGCCACCTCCACGGGCTGATGAAAAGGAACAGTGGTTCAACGTTATACTTTAGCATTGTTTGATTGATATACTTTGTCGTCGCAGGAAAATGAACAATCTTCCCACCCTCACTGTTCACGCCAAGTAGTCGCAACACCCGTATTGATAAGTTGACGTTTCTAAGAAAGAAAACGTACCGTTGACTGGAATCTCCATGGCGCGACTGCATTCCAAATAGTCGAGAGGTTTTTTGCAGAAATTGTCTTCAGCTTATTAGCTTCCTCAAACGTCGCCACAACACCAATTCCCACCTAACTTGTTGCCCCGGCATAGTTTCTTTTAAGTTATATTAGGCAGGTTATGTTCCCTTCCATAGCTCTCCCGATCGAAACCAGCAGGGAGCGTGGGAGGCTTAATATTCTAAACACAGTATATTTAATAAACAACCTTTGCTTTCACACCACGGTCGATTTCAGCTGGTGCGAAATAAAAAAATTTGCAGTTTGTTTCAGGAGTGCACCACATGTACTTTGGATTCTGTATTACTATACACTTGTCGTCGTCAACGTAGCCGGACCATCGTCGGCTGTTCATGCAGTTTTCATCAAGATGAACAGACGAAGGAACAAAATGCTGTTGCCTCATCCGTATACGTAGAAAGTGTGACCTGATATTTAACTGCTGCGAAACGATTCAATGTGGCAAATTCTATTAAATGACAAATATTTAAGTGTAGCCGAATAAGTTGAATGATATACGATTCAGTATGACAAAATGAATTGAATAACAAATATTAGGACGTGCATTAACTACACCTCTGATGTCTAGCCAGCCATTCATTCGATGCGTACTCATAAAATAGCGGCATCACCGCTGGCCTCACGCTGCAATTTTCGCAACAATGCCCAACTATCTGTTTTTCCGATTTTGAACCTACGAAATACGCCTGCAGCGAAAGCTTATCATGCAACGCAAAGCCGATGGCTCGCGCATCTTTGATGAATGCAAGCGGACGCCCTACAGAGAGGAAACTTCTTAAAACGACGTTAAGTGTCGCAGTAAAAATTCAAGTTTTTCAACGCTAAAACAAAAACTTGCAATAGTCTTTCTAAAATCAATTCGAATGGTCTTTACTAGTTAATGCCTTGAGCTTTGTATTTTTTCTACGATTACAACAATGCATCATTTTAAGTGAATATGGGCCAAAACAGAGTTTTTTTCCAAATTTGACAAACTTTTCGTCGCATCTGTTGTTTCTGAATTTATATTTTTTTAACAAGTTGTCCAAATTTTGATTTTTAAGAAAAAGTGCCTAATTCGCTGATGGAGTGTGCTTGTTTTGTATTTCCTTATTTGCGTAAGGGGAGCAAAAAAAGCAGAAATCTTTTTTAATTCGGCAAAGAGCAGCGCAGGGCTTCAGCATGATATCCACGACAATGTGGTACTGATTGGATAAGAAGTGCTCTTTTATAATTTTTAACAGACCTAAGTTTGCTCCAAACCTAGTATATAAAAGGTAGCATTCGAAAGAATACTTTGAGGGAGCATTCTGGGCCATGGAAAGACGACATAAAGTTTTTACTGAAGAAATCCGCTATGGTCGGCTTTACGGCCAGAACGTTTGGCATGGAACGACCCAATAGCGGTGTTAGCTGGCGTTACGTAGATGCGTCGATGGCCGACGACGAGGAGGAATTGTGGTTGAATGCGCCAGGCTTCCGAGGTGCGGCGTTGCCGTATTTCTGAGCACTGAGTCTGGGGTTTCAACACCTCGTGCCAGTTCTTTGATCAACACGCCAAAAAACCGTAATAATGTTCATAGAATTAGAGCGTTAAAAATCCCCAATACGTAAAAATAGGTAGCCAAGCAACCTATGAGTGAGTATCCGGATATTAAAAATCATCTCTTTATTAGGGACGTTTTTTACTGGTTAATGAGGTTACAGCTTGAACAGGAGTTCCTGTTGTTTTAGGCACACCTGGCAGAATAGGAATTAGCAACAAAGTGAAGGACTAAGTGCCGCAAAATTCCGCTGGAAGCAATACATTACGATTCGCTTAATGCAGGTTGTGTGCAGACTATAAGCCACAATGTTCCGGCTATCTCGTGTGCAGTGTATTATATTCGATAATCCTTCGGTGTCCGCCTACGGGGGTTTCTCAATAAGAGGGTCCTGGCCACGCGTGCACGTTGTCAAGCGGCAGTAGCCTTACCCCTCTCGTTGTAAAGTTCGAATGTTAATTCGAAGTTTTCTAGTGTCCTGGCTGTAGATATAAACACTGTTATCTGATTGTCGCTAATTTAAGACTTTTTGTAAAACATTTATAGGGACGCAGCAGTTAGAGATGTTCCCGTAGTGATTAGAGTGCAGTTCATGTGTCGAACGGCAATAGTGGTGTCAGCGCATCATGTGCCCGTGCTCGCGTGTGTGATGGCCACTGAGTCGGAACAAGTAGGAGTAGTGCGCACTAATCCCGGAACATGCGCAAAACCAACGAAGTGGCTCTTAAAAGCGGCGCTTACAAGAGGACAGAGGGGAGTCCGCAACGCGGCACACGCGAGTGCAGCTGGGGCAGCGGGTTGCGGACGGGATCGACAGGCGGCGAGAAACAATTATGACGCCCGGAAAGCGAGGAGCAACCAGCGTCCGCGGCGCCTGCTTTTCACCCGTCGTCGGCCCAAGTGACTGAAGGCGTTATCGTGAGGGAGCACCGTGCCATAACTTTCTGGCCAACCAGTCCTTCAACTGCCGTGATGTTTTATTTATGCACCTTACGTTCATGGTTGCTGTAGTGTAGTAAAACCCTCGTAGATTGCTTTCTTTGTTGTTTCCGCCTTTGTTTTGCCGTAATACACCAGTGATCTTTTTTTTTCATATGGATCACCTTTCGTTCGTAAGGTGGGTTCGCGCTCACGAACTCTTTACGCTGAACAGCTTTCCCAACTGGCGCCCAACGTGGTTTCTTTCTTTATTTCTTTTTTTCTGTTATTGCATTTGAGCCTTGACACGCCCCGCAAGCTACACTGCCTCCTGCATGTGGTAATTCTTGCAGAATGTTTAGGAAATGTGTATGCTTTGTTCGGGTCGCGGAACGTTTGGACGCATCAGTGACCGGCGGATTAAACGACCCAACGGCCGGGCGTGCCTACTTCTCGAGCATCACTCAGCCAGTGGAGAATTATTTCAACCGTCTACCACAAGCCACCGCTCAACGGAGAAGCTGGCGTGCGGAGGAGCGGTCGAAAGCTGTGCGACAAACCCTGTGAGCGATTTGTCAAAACAACTGCGCTCATTGCAAAAGTGTAATCGCTGATTCAACGTGTGTGCCCCATTCAAAGATTTTTGTCTATCTGCGCCTGCAAGAAAGGCAGTATTCCAGGTCATGTTGACAGTATTTTGCAGCTACATATATGTCGATGGACGAGAATGCTGTTCCCATCGTTAGCAAAGATGTCTCTGTACTTCTGTCGGATAGTATTGTGCAGACTGATCCGCTATCGGACAAAAAAAGCCGATTTTTTAATTGATGACCCAACTGCCAGAATCAAAGGTGAGTTTGAACAGCAACTCTTGGCGCTTCAGGATACCAAGTTTAACAATAAGTCATTATTGAGTAATCGGGAGCCACAAATTGGCCATGCCAACGGATGCATATTACACCCAGAAGAAGTCTGTTTTTGACTTTTTTTATGAATTGTGGGACTTCCAACAAGCCATGGCAAGTTTAGATATCGTGCTCATTAGCAGGATCTTGCAAGTTGCTTTGCGGGCGGCAGCCGGCCTTTTGAGACGTCACCAGAAACCATTCGAGGAAATGACGCACCAGAAGGAATGTTTTAAGCTGGAATGTCTGCCACCTGGGGGTCAGTACCGAATCAAATACGAGCGCCGTGCGCGGAAACAGGGAGAGGAGGAAAGACTTCGGGGATATTTGCGTTCTATGCAGGACCGGTACGAGGGAACTGAACCTGCGGCACCAGACGTGATAAAGGTTTTCCGGTACATCCGACAGTGCCACCTTAGGTTGCAGCCGAACTTGAGGATCTGGCGACTCTCGGACTTTGATGAGCTTGCCAAACCGGCAACAGCACTACAAGCTTCGATGCTGGCAGGAGAATCCTACCACCCACCTTCACCTAAGGAGTAATGCCTAAAGGCTTCGTGTGCGTGCCCCTACCCCACACCCCCAGTGCTGGACCAGCGGAGGCCCCGATCAAAGCGATCAACGCAGCGAGGAAGGAATGTGGTCTTGTTTATAGGCGCGCAACGGGACAACCGGCAATCACAGGAGCAACTCCACAGGCCAGCAGCGGAGATCATTCATGGCAAACGTGTTTGCAACGCCAACTCACGCCACCGGTGTAGCGCCAACGTGTGAGGTTGTTGCAGCGCAAATTCAACCCAGCGGTTCTACACCACGGTGGGAGATGGTTGTAGTGCTGACTCACCCCAACGGTACAGGGTAACCGTGGGAGATGGTTGCAGCACTGACTCGCCCCAGAGGTGCGGCAACCCCGTGGGAGATAGTTTTCATGCGCCAACTCAACCCAGCGGTACCGCCCCGTTGTTGGGTCGCCTATTGGTCCGGAATGCCCAGAGCAAAACGCCGCGAAAGGGAGAGATATTTTCGAAACATCGCAAATCCATTTCTGCTGATATCAGCAACAAAATCGTGTGCACATCCCCCGACTCGAGCAACAAGGACAGGCTACAAGGAGCTTACTACCAGCCCGTGTACTCAAGCTCTCGAGTTTGAAGACAGGCGCTGAGCCAAGCTCACTGCAAAGCTCACTGCAAAGCCGTTCCGTGACACAGTGCAGTCAACAGACGCCAATGCCAATGTATTGGTATTCTGGTCATCCTACTACCCAGCGGAACGCTGTGCACACCCTCTGGTGCAACCAAACGAGATACGCCACTCGAAACTGTGGATAGACTCCCCGCATCGCGGCATGCAGGAGTGCATAAACCCACAGATGCAGCAGTGCAAAGCCACACTGCCGCCAAAGCTGCAAAAACAGCCGCCGAAAGCTTGGCGCGGACGCTGGGTGCAGGAGAAGAGCCAACATTCCACACCAGCTTATTTCGAGAATGCCGCACCCTTATTGGGCGACTTGGAAGGCGGGACATTTGTTCAGAAGGCACACGAACGACCTCGAGTGAGCAACAATCACTTCGTGGTGAGCTGTTTTTCCTTTTCCATTCCAGATCAGTCGGCAAATTTAGACAATGCACCTTTCGGTAACGTTAAGGCAGCCGGCCTGAGTATACCCGTACTGGACACAGGAGCCACGGTTTTTTTGTTTGGAGGCATTGTCTGACAATGGTGCTCCCGAGGAAGATCAAATCCCGGCGTGTAAGCAAGAGTATCAGAACTGCTTCTGACCACGTCGTGCTTATAACATCGACAGAAGAAAGCCTGATATAAATTGCTGATGGTCGCAAACACAGGCAACGTTTTTTGTACCTTCCCGGTCTTTCAGTTCAGCCATTCTGGGCTGCTGTTTCTGGCCACGACAAGGCTAGTGCTTGACGTGAACCTACTTCCCCTTTACGTAGCGGAATGCAACTGTGCGAAAACTACATTTTATTTTAGTGCACCAGTTTAGCCTCAGGGTTCAGTGCCTAAGAAGCGCCGTATATTCTGGAAAATGTACAAATTTACGGCACGGTTTTTATTCAAACTATAAAAAAAGTTTGTTGTCTCGTGAAGGTCATCTTGGGCGCCATCTGTATAAAGGATTTCTTCGGAATAGTGGTTAAAAATGAACAAATAAAGGGCTAGTGCTGTTTCCTAGGACCACTCTTCTACGGCAAGCGTCGTTGTTTTGAGAGTACACACCAATTAGTAGAATTTAAGGCTGAGTTTTTACGAACAATTTAAAACTTCTAAACATGTTTCGATGTAATGATTTTCTTGTTCACGCAACCACGTGTAATTTTTTTGGAATAATTAATATTGAAAAGTGTCACAGCTGTTTTCTGTGATTGTAGTTTTTACAAATATCTTTTCCAACCATTGTTCTCTCAGCAAGGTATTTGTAGTATCCGATGCAAATACAGCTTCGCTGTAAAAGTTTAGAACGGCAGGTGCCTTGGAGGCCTCATGTGATAAATGCACAAGCGTTAGAAAACGTTCCTGCTCGTGTGTGTCCTTTTAAATATTAAATAGCCCAATATTTTGATGGTCCACCAACAGTCATCGACGTCATCGTTAAGTTCTTCCTTCTGATAAAAGCTCTGGAATTACGCCCAGACGAAGCACTCGACACCCATTCGTCTATATCGTTCATGGTCTTTCCTCCCGGATTGTGTTGGTAAAATTTGGGAATGGCATAATCAAGATACACTTTCTTTTGATGCGTGCAAACCTTCTTGTGGGGAACAAAATTTTATCAAAAACCCCGACAGGAAGCCTTTGCTTTACGTGTTTTTGTTACATAGTTTTGGGTTCGATGCGCTATGAGTCGAGCCCCATCTTCGAGATAAGTCCGATGGTATGGATAATCCGCGAAGGAAGAGGTTCGGACCACCGCCAAATAAGACTCGAAAGACAAGAATTTGAATTTCGCGATGAAAAACGGCTAGCATAAGGACCCTCCCAGTCTCCCCCCCCCCCTCGGTCCCTGGAAGAAGCACCAATGTTATACAAATATTCCACCAGCCCAGAAAATCAACGTGCCCAAACAGCAACTTCCTCAACTTTTCGCGGAGAGTTTTTAGGCAGGGTTCTAAATATGAAATGCAGACGGGATACATACCATAACTAAAAATGAAATTCACGCCATTCATATAAATGGTTTGCCTTCTTTTCCTCGAATGCTAAAATCTTGTCCTGTCATCCACCCTACCTAATTGCAAAGTCTCGTGATTTGTTACTTGAAGTCACTGCATCCTCACACCCCAAAAATGTCTGCTCTTTGTAATGAAACGAGGTGCTGTATAATATACTCTGTCCACGAGAATTCACGATAGAATGTATAACAATGCGGACGCAGCAATCTTCCCTTGGAAGTTGTTTAAAAAAAAAAAAGAGGCCAGTAGGGACGTTATGGCGTTTCGGTATTTACCCTTACACATTTTATACGGTAGTTATAACAAACAAAAAAGGTCTGCACTGTAAACATTTTGTAACTTAGCTATTTATTATATTTAGCCTTGCCGACAGTACTTTACTGGCGTCCTGACATGATCCCAGAAACGTAACGTTTTTTTACTGGTGAGGTAACGTCCTATACTTGAGGCAAAACGATCTTTGATACAGCCGTAATAATAAAACGAGGTGATTATTGTTCGCTGCCTTCAGGATACAGCCCGTGAAATTGTTACATTTATGTCTCTTTTCAATCAAAGGAAAAATAAAACTGTAATTTCTGCAAGTTGGAAGGTGCTTGCGACGAAAGCTTCGTTCACGTGGATTTGATCAAAAATACTGGTTAGACTAGAATAGAATAAAATATTAGACTTGTATGAAAGATTTCTGTACAATTTCCCACTCAGGGCCAGAGGTTGGTTTAAGAAGATATTAAGGACGTTATAATCATAAACATTACGAAACGTGTCACGCACATTACTCGGCATCGTTTTTTTTCTGAAGGTTCTATACATTTGGACGTTTTGGAAACCGGCTGCCGATGCGGAATTTCTTACTAATAAAAACTTCTAAAAAACGGAATTCTACATCTGCTTGTTTGTAGCTAAACTAGACGAAACTATCGTAAAAATATCTTGCGCATTTCGTTGGGGTGAAAAGAAAGAACTCGATTTTTTCAACCGATGGAACTGTAGTTGCACCTAAGATCACATTTCCAGAAAGTGGAATAAACCCAATGATTTATTTCTTTTGTTCCAGAAAGTTTGAAACTGAATTCTTGAATTGATTTTAATCATTTTGGGGAAATATATCGTTTTATTACATAATTACTTAGCAAATAACGATACAAATATACTGTTATGATTTTAACTGCAAGTTGATTACTCACACAGTGGAAGCATTTACATATCACATTGTCCCGAAGCCAAAGACACTTCAAGGAAACAAGTTTTTTGGAGCGACATTGTGCTTCCCTTAATAACTAAAATAAATACACAGGCGGCGAAAAAGCAGCCAACCAAGTGACACGCGAAGGTGAGCGTCGATGATTGAAAAATGCCGCGGCGTCCGCTCTCCGGGATTTTATCTTCCGCCGCCAGTGTTTCTGGAACCTCGATTGACATCCAGAACATTGTAGATCAGAGAAGATTTTTCTCGGCTAGTGAGGTTAGGGCGAAACAGTCTGCATATCTGAATGAGGTAGCCCGTGTGGCATAAAATATAAGAATGAAAGACGTGCTTCCCTTGGGACGCAGATAACAGAGCCAGTTGCAGTCAGTCAGCAAAAACAAACAATCAGTATACAATTTGATACATCGTTCGCGGCATTACCCACCCTATAAGAGTGCATCGGCACGATGCTAAAAGAAATGACAACCCGAACAAACAACAAATAAAGTCCGTCATCTTGCATAGTAAAGATTCAAGCAAACAACGTCGACAACTGCGGGCCGCATGCATCGTCGTGATGGTCTGGAATCAGCATCGGGGATCACTTCTCAAGTAAGTTGACCTACACGTCGTAGAAGCTGGTAGGGTCCGAAATACCGTCGCAGAAGCTTCTCACTGAGTCCAGGTCATCGGATGGGATTCCAAACCCACACAGGATTCCTTGGGTGGTACTCGGCGTCTCGACGTTGGAGGGCATATCACCAAGCATCCACCAGCTGCTGGTCCATTGTACAAACTACAGGGAGCTGGCGGGCCTCCTCTGCACGCTGTAGGTATCTTTGGACGTGGGGGTTGATGTCGCCGTCTTTTACATGTGGAAGCATGGCGTCAAGCATCGTAGTCGGCCATCTTCCGTACACCAGCTCGAACAGCGTCATCTGCGTAGTTTACTGGATAGCCGTGTTTTACGCAAAGGTGACATACGGTAGCACTTCGTCCCAAGTCTTATGTACAACGTTGACGTATATAGACAGTATATCTGCAAATGTCTTGTAAAGACGTTTTGTCAGCCTGTACATTTGGGGGTGGTATGCCATCGTTCTTCGGTTATCCGTGTTGCTGTAGCGTAATATTTCTTGCTCCAGCTCTGGAGTAAATGCCGTTGCGCGGTCCGTGATTAGGACTTCCGACGTTCCATGTCGTCCCACAACTTGGCTCATGAAGAATTGATCGACCTCTTGTGCTTCCCCCATCGGAAGAGCGCCGGTCTCTGCGTAGAGCGTCATGTATCCTGTCGCTACAAAAGTCCACTTTTAAAGCGAATCGTCACGTTGGGAACGAGCCCACGATGTCCTTTCCAATGTGTTGGATGGCCCTCTATGGGTTGGCTATCGGCTGCAGAAGTCCGGCGGGTATCGTCGGTGGTGTGTTGTGTCGCTGGCAGTCACGGCAACTCCGGACGTAGTGGGTGACGTCGGATGTAAAGCGGGGACAGTAGTACTTCGCTTTGATTTTTCCATTTGTACGGGCTGTACCGAGATGTCCGGAAGACGGATTGTGTTGGCACGCCTCCAAAATTTTGTCACGAAGGTCTGCGGGGATGACCGGAAGATAATTCCTTCTCGTTCTGGGGCTGAAATTCTTCTTTACGAGAACGGACGTTTTAAGGGTAAATGCTGGTAGGCTGCGTTTGACGGTCCCAGGCACGGCGACGTTGCCTCCTTCGAGGTAGTCAATCCTGACGCGTAAGCCGGGGTCGCCACGCTGCTGGGCGGCTAGGTCGCCTTCCGTCACGACTCCGCAGAACGCGCTGTCTTCATCATTGTGCTGGTGGGTGGACGGGAGGGCGGTACAGGCAATCGCCATCAGAGTGTTTCCTTCCGGATTTGTAGATGATTGTAACGTCGAACGCTTGCAGACGAACGTTCCACCGCCCAAAACGGCCTGGGGGGTCCCTCAAATCGGCGAGCCAACACAGTGCATCGTGGTCTGTCACAACCTTGAATGGTCTACCATACACGTATGGGCAAAAATTTTAAATCACGCATATAGCAGTGAGGCACTCTTTTTCAGACGCTGGGTAGCTTTTCTCCTCCTTCGACAGACCACGGGTGGCAAAGACGATTACTCTTTCGGAACCTCTTTGTTTTTGAACGAGGATGGCACCCAAGCCTACAGCGATGGTGTCCGTGTGCATTTGCGTTTGGGTTTCCTTCGTCGAAATAAGCGAGTTACCGGCGGGCTTTGCCGGACTTTTTGCAACTCACAGAATGCCTTTTCTCTGCCGTTTTCTCATATAAAACGGGTACTATATTTTGTCAATCGTGTGAGTGGCTCCGCAATGCGTGCGAAGATTGTGACGAAACGCCGGTAGTATGCGCACAGTTCGAAAAATATTCCCACGCCGTTCCTGTCTTCGGCCTTGGAAGGTCGCAATAGGTAAGGAAGGACTCCCGCGGCGTGGAGGATTTGGCCCAAAAACTTGAGCTCCTCGTACGCGAAACCGCACTTTTCAAGCGCCAGCGTAAACCCCGACGTATAAATGGATTCGACTATAGACTCCAACCTTGCAAGGGTTCCTCGAAAGTCCGGGCGAATACCACAACGTCGTCGAGGTATCCGAGACAGGTGCACCAAATCAGGCGAGCTAGCCCAGTGTCCATGACTCTTTGGAACGTCTGGCGGCGTGCACAGCCCAAACGGCATCACCTTGAACTCGTATAGGCCATCCGGTGTTATAAATGGGGTGTTCTCTCGGTCTCTCTCGTCCAGCTCAATTTGCCAGTATACGGTCTTCAGATCCATCCATGAGAAGTACTTCGCATGGCAGAGGTGGTCAAGGGCGTCGTCGATTCGTAGCAGGGGTTAAACGTCCTTTTTGGTGATTTTGTTTAGCCACCCGTAGTCAACGAAAATCTTATTGTGCCGTCTTTTTTCTTCACCAGTACGACCGGCGCAGCCCAGGAGGAGCTTTTCGATTGCTGTTTAATGTCGTCGTTGAGCACGTCGTCGACTTAAATCCGGATGGCTTCCCGCTCGTGTGAAGAGACGCGGTACGGTGACTGTCCGGCTGGTCGGGCTCAATATTCGCTTATTATGTGTGCTTCCCTAGAGGTGTCTGACGTAGGTTTGAGTTCCACGAAAAACACAATTTGTTTCGACACCCCACTTCTAATAATGTCTTCCGTTCTTCTTGCAGTAACGCTGGATTGAAGTCGAAGGGAGGCGGAAACTTGAAGGTATCTTGAGGTGCACTTTCAAATTCGGCAACCGCGATCACGTCACTTGATTCTTGCGTTTCTTCTAGGAACGCAATTGTAGGGCACTTGTTTAAAGGAGCCATGAAGCGAAAACACAAGTTTGGTTCATTCGAAAGATTCCCTCGCTAGAACCATAACGACAACACTTATAACACAAACTTCGCTCAAATAAGCTAAATAATTAGGAAAAAAGAAAACGACCATGCGACCCACCAGCTCATTTTCCGCAACAAAACCTATGATGTCACTTGAGAATGCTCTGCGATTGGCGGAGGCCGGCAAAAGCAAACGCATGTTCGGCAGGGCTCACAATTTGCATAGCGACCTAAATGCTCGTGAAACAGACTGCACATTCTTCTTATGACAAAGAACGGTGGAGTAAACGGTTGAAGTGCCGAACGAACACGCAAGCGTGTATGCCAATGCGTACGAAACTACCGCCAGCCGAACTCGACATCTCGCCGTCGCCACCATCGCGCTGACGAATTTTCGGGTACAAAGCTCTTCGGGGCCAACGAACCGTCCCAGCACGCACAGCCGCGACCTTGCTTGGTATCCTAATCCCTTCACAGGAGGTTGGCCATCATGTCGCCAACCAGCAAAGGTAAAAATAGAAACAAGGGGAGTAAGGAACACAGAGCAGCAACGAGATAGTGCCACTCGTCGCACAGGTTTTGGTATGGAGGTCGTGTTGGCTTGCTGCTGTCGTTACGAGCTCGTTTACAGTTTACAACCACTGAAAACTTTAGTTTGTTCGAGTACTTTACAATGAAATTTCGTTGCTGTGTTTTAAAATGCCCATGTTGCACGGGCAAATCGTCGAGGGAAAGCGACATCCCCGCCGGTGAGATCCCCTTTCGCGTGCTGCCCAACGACGAACCTCGGCGAAGCAAGTGGCTACGTTTTGTGAACTTTGCTAAGGGAGGATAAAAAGAGCTGAAGGAAGTACTAGTGTGCTCGCTTCATTTCCGAGGAAGTGATTTCGGCAGGGACCCGGACACGCTGGCGCTCGTCGCCGACTTCGTCAAGAGCGCTCTGACCTTGGGGGAAAAAATTGCCGTACACACCGCGCATTGACGCTCGAATCTTTCTGGTCGGAGCAGAGAGCGCGAGCGAACGGCTTTCCATACACGATACCGGCCAACTGGCATAAGCGATACTGCTACTGAAATTGAAAATACGGCACATACGTACCAGTCTGTATTAGTCCGTCGCGACGGGGCTGACGAGGCAGCGGTGCCGACGGCTGGGCGTTCGTCTGTTGTGGCTATCGCGGAATGGTCGCTTTCCCGTCCACCGCGAATCCCACAATTCTTCCCGCTCGTGCACTTAGAAGCATTGAGCGTTCAAGTGGTGTGAGGTTGTTAAATGCAAGCCGAAGCTCCTCGGCGATAGTTTTGTTCTCCGGATCAGGCGATTCCATGACTAGGGCTGCGGGTGCACTAGGTTTTACTAGTATTTTTAAAATGGCCGCCGCCTGGGTCGACTCCCGCGTGTGTGTGCTATATTGAGTCGACATACTAAGTATCTATTTCATGGACCGGCTCGTATGATGCCATTGTTCACGTTACGAAATGTGCAATTTTAGGGGGAGGTTTAAAATTTTGGCTTAAATTGCCCTATTTCTCAGTGAATAAAGCATCATTTGCTTCCGGGAAAGCGCTTGGGGTACTATGAAACACCTAATCTTTCGAATAAAACAAACTTTTGTTTTCTCTTCATGGCTCCTTTAAATGCTGGTATTGCTCGGTGAAATTGGTGAAGAAAACGTGGGATCTGCGTTGCTTAAACCACGCAATGCCTCTTGGGACAGACACACCACGGTCGAGAAGCAACCTTTGATAACTCTCCTCGATAATGTCAACGTCAGGAACCGCATCTTCACAGTAGTCTCTGATAATCAAGCTTGCGCGGAGTGGCAGGGTGACATGATTGTCGGTGATCCTTACAGCAGCAGGCGTTGTGGGGTTCGCTTCCAGCGTCATGTAGTGATCGGTGGAAAATGTTATAACATTGGCATGTAAATCAGTCATTGCAACGTTGTCGGTCAAAAAGACCATTTCGAGAAATATGGAAGAGCATTTAGGCAGAACGACGAACGCCGCAGGGTACATTGTGCCGTCAATGGCGACGCGCGATGTACACGTTCCACTTGGCGCCACGAGATAGGCTCCTGCTGTGCGTATGTCTGGACCGTCCCATCCGGTCCTAACTTTCTTCAGCTTAGGCGCAAATAGTCCGCTAATTACTGAGTAGTCTGCTCCCGTGTCGGTGAGGGCGACTACTACAAAGCCGTCAATAGATAGCTAAAAATTGGAGGTCGCTTTACTCCGACTTTGGGTACGTCGTGGCGTACGTGTTGACCGTACTCTGCTTGTACAGGTTGACCCTCGGGCACTATGCGTGGTCGTTTTCGTCGTCTTCTGAGCGGCGAGCTAAGTGACCCGTTATACCTTTTGTCACACCTTTATCATTTGGTTTTTGCAGTTTACAGTTTTTACTGCACCGACTACTAGCGACATCATAACGATACACATTGAACACTCCAGCTTATGTAAATATGTTGTTCAAAACTGCTTCAATTACACTATTTTTGTACATTTATAGCGCATGCTAGGCCACAACGTATCTGGTCAAAGAGTCGTTGAGGGTTCTTGCGAAGTAAAGCTTCTTGCTTATAGGTTATGCAAGTTAGGCGAGCAATAAAATAATTTAAAAATGTATACAATCAAAATGTGACAAAACAAAAAATGTTAGAAAAAATGTATAACAAAAATTTATAGAACACATTTATAGGAATTAAGAAAACACCTACCCAAGCGCAGTCGAAATGGCCTTACTAACCTGATTTTCCAAGAGTTACTATATCTGGTGCAGAACGAATATCTAACACGTAACGTGGTCGATGGAGAAGGCTCAAAAGATTCCACGTATTTGAACACAATAAAATCAAGCAATCAAGAGTTTCTTTTTATGAACACATACCAGTTAAAAACCTGAGTTACAATTGTTTGTGTTTTTCTATTCCTAAAAAGAAAACTGCTTTTTTGGGCCAATTTGCTTCAACGGATATATTTGTAATATTAACATTGCACAAAGAAACTTACCACGTACTTCTGAAAATATCGATCGCTCATTTGAATTGCTACTTGTCTTAACGATTTTAAAGAAAATATAACTGAAACATGTAAGCCAGCTCTCCACGGCAAGCCAAGATCGAGGCACACTGCGCTTGAGTACAAGAAAACACTTTACTCACATTAAGCTCACTCTCAGTAAAGCGTCCGGACACGCACCAGAAAAACCGCCTGGCCTCCCGAGTCCTAGTGCCCGGGGCAAACCCGGTTGACGGGCGTTCGTAGAGGCTCAAAGTTCCCGAACGAGCTGTAGGCTCTGCGCCTACCGGCACCTCCACTCCAGGGTTACAGCTCCTCGTGGAGCTCAGCAGTCCTGCAATCCATGAATAGGACTCTGCCGCTGACAAGGAGGCGAACCGCAGCCGCCTCACTTCTCCGAAGGACATTAGGACCCGCGGACTGTGGCAGCAGATTCCGGGTCGAACCAGCAAGGACCTCTCCTCGGCAGTACCGGGCCGGACTCGCGAAGCCCAGGCGCGAACGTATTGCTCTGCACCACTAGGCCGTTCGCGCGAAGCTTCTGAGTCGCACCGGGAGGGCCGGCTGTCGGCAGGCCCAGGCTGGCACCGTAACGGCCAGGCACATAACCACTCCTCGACCCACCATGCCGTTAGCGCGATGAAACTTGAAGCAAAGACTGTGCAGCGCTGTGGGTTACTCTGTGGTAGAACCACGTTGGACCCAGACCAATCGGGGGTAGACACTACCGCACCCTCAGGTCGTAGCGATGGGTGCGTACCCTATCGCCGGTCGTTCTGTCATTAGAAGCGCGGCTACCACCTTCTGGTTCCGCTACCACTTGTTCGTCATCGCCAGTGCGAACGTGATGGGCCTTGATGTCGCTAACGTGCACAGGACCCACGAGCTCATCGCTTTCAAGGGACTGCAACTTATACGTGAGCAGAGTTGTCTGCGCCGTAATTCGGTATTTCCCTTGCCATTTGTGTGCTAGTGCAGCGGCGAAGCCCCGCGCAGCATTGCTGAGTGGGTGCGTTCTCCTGAGCACTAGGTCACCGTTGTACGCAAGTTGACGACGGCCTTAGTTATACTGCTCAGGACAAGCGGGGAATAGCTCAGCACGTCTATCCTCATGCCTAGCGACGTCGCGACACGGCATAACGTGGCGTAAATCTTACTGCCGCTGCGATTTCCTGCTAGCGCTGAGTCATGAAAGTACCGCATGAACCTTCTCCGCAGCTTCCTTGGGACCATGACTCGAAAGGTGGATGAAACCGCCTGTTCGTCGTCCAGTTGGGGAATGTTGCGAAGTAATCAGCGATCGTCGCCAAGCAGATACGTGTCTAACCCCTAAGCATTACCGGTGCAAGCTATGCCGCTCGCTAACCTTTTCAGCACCCGCTGGCACAGACCATCTGCTTTCTGGGCCTCAATGAGCTCTTCCTTACTCACTAACTCCCCCCACGACAGATTCCTTTTTGCTTCCATTTTTGGGGGCGAGAAATCCCCGCTGGGAGATTCCGCGTTCTTTTCTCTTTGCGGCCGGCCGTGACTCCTCCGTCCGGCCCTTGCCTCCACATCTCTGGGCGGCGCGCGCCTGCCAAAAAACCGTTCAACTCGGTGCGCGTGCTTCTGCAACCTTTATAGTGCTGCTCGCCCCGCGTGCCCCCATCTCCAGCCGCGCGCGCGACAAAGCATCGGTTAGCTTATTGGGGCAGCCTCGGCGGTACTCGATTGTGTACGGGTAACGTTGCAACGTAAGCGCCCACCTTCCGAGCTTGCCTCCAGGGTTTTTAAGGCTCTTTAGCCACTTCAGTGCCTGGTTATCCGTCTGCAAGGTGAAAACCTCTCCATCTAGGTACATGTCGAACTTTGACAATGCGAACATGGTAGCCTAGCACTCCATGTCGGTTACAGAGTAATTCCGCTCCGCCGGTGTGAGCGTGCGGCTCGCGAAAGCGACTGGCCGCCACTCGCCCACGAGTTCTTACGACAAAACATCTCTCGGTCAGTGCGTTCCGCTTTCTGTAGTCTGCGCACAACCGTACTGAACCGTCTTTTTTCAGTGCCAAGACCACTAGGGATGCCCAGCGGGTTTGTGAGGGTCTCACTGTGCCTGTCTCTATCATTTTATCTAGTGCGCAGTCAAGAAACTTCCTCCTCTGGACACTTATCGGTCTCGGATTTAACAGGAATTACCAAGCATCCCCCGTGACCATTTCGTGCGCCAGCATAAATGTCAGCCCAGGTCTCTCGGTAAAGCAATCCGAAAAGGGGAGCAATATTTCCGCCAACATTCGACGCTGATCGTAGCATGCTGCAAAAGATGCGACAATTGCCTCGACCTCGGCACTCATCTCTCCTGAAGCATCCCTCTAGCCAACCAATTCACAGTAAAGGTTGGTTTCCTGCCGCAGTCGTAATTCGGGCGTGGGCGTGTTCGGGAAGGGAAAAAACTGGATTAGCGGCCCGTGTTGGTAGCCGTTCCTCGCAATGTCGAGCACAATGCCCTCCCTTGAAATGAAGTCTCTCCCGAGTATGACCGAGGTACACAAGCAAGGCAAGTAAACAAAATGCTGCCCGCGATTCTTGCCGTCCAAAGTGAGCACAACGCTAACGGCACCCTCTGCGTTCGCTAACACTGCTGCTAAGCTCAAGAGTGTCCCAACTGACTTGACCCGGACACATCTTCTCCGGCGGGCTTCGAAATTTCTTCCCCGATTAGAGAAACCGTCGAACCTGTGTCGACCAGTGCAAAAAGGTCTTGGCCAACTCATTCCACTCTCATTTGTGGGGCAGACGAAGAGGGATCTCCATGCACCCCCAATGCTGAGGGGGCATTTGCCCGGCGGCGCAACGTCGGGGTGCTCTGGGGCTCCCTCGCACCCCTCTGTCTGCCCCCCCCCCATTCTCGCTTCCCGCCGGCGACGACGAGCTACCGCCGTTCACCGCCGCCGGCGATTCGAGTTTTCCTACGTAGTACGCATGTTCTCGGTGCATAGAAGGGAGAAGTGGCCAGGCTTGCGACAAAACCAGCACAAACGGGCCGTTTCTTCCTGCTGCCCCCATCCGACGCCTGCGTTGTTTCCTTCCGAGGAGTTCCGGTGGCCGCTATTTGCTATCCCTTGTACTCGAAAGCCGCAGTTTTGTTGAGGGGCCGATCGGTGGTCGTCCAGCCCCGAACGGCGCCTTTGCTCGTAACAGTACTGGTCTAGCGTTCTGAGAGAGGCGCAGTTACCCACTGTAGTCTCTTCCCTCACTGCAATTGCGTCGGCTTGATGGGTGCTGGGCACCGATGCTCCTGTCCAAGCGCCACCCGGTTCGAGCGATTCTCCAGGCCTTCGCGGCAGCCTGTAGTGCAGCTCGGTGAGCAAATCTGCCTAACCTATGCGCGCTTCCTGTTCCAGGGCCTCGAGGTTAAGAAAACTCCCGCCCTGGAAGTACGCTCTAAAACGCGTGTGGCATTGCCTGCACACCCGTGCTACGTCGTCCGCGTTGGCTTCCGCGGGGTTGGCCAGTTCGTAGAGCTCCTGCATCGCCCACATCTACTTCAGGAGGCTCTCATCGGGAGGCAGGGTGTGCAGACTGAGCTCCTCCCTCATACGATGTTCGTAATCGGGTGGCACGAACTCCGCTCGGAAGCGGTCCTTAAAATCTGCCATCAACGTAAACGCCGGCCGGCAGCGCCTCCACTGCGCAGCGGTTCCCACCAGTGCCACGGGCAGGACCTTCCTCAGTACATCCTCCTCCGATGCGCCTAGCGCCGTTTTGTAGAAATCCAGTTGTTAGAGGAACTCGTACGCCAATTTCGCGTGCCCGTAGCCGGAGTATTACAGGACCTCAACATTAAGGCGCGGCCGCGAGCCCGACTCTAATGGGGCCGCGGCGGGGGGCCACCGGCACCAAACCGAGGGTTCGGGTAATCTCCGCGAACATCGCGGTCATCTGTCTCGTCATTGAGCCGAGATCTGGTGGCTGCAACTACTCAGCAGCCTCAGCGCAACGTCATCCGCCGCCGCGTCTCCCCCCGAGCTCTGCAGGCTCTCGTTCTGTCCCTTTTCACTTCTTGTGGTCGGGGCCATCGCGAGAGAACTCTGTAAAAGAATCAGCTGTATCGAAAACGCAAACCCTACACAGGCAGGTACAAAATACTTCGTGCTAGCTACCAGGTAACGCGAAAAACAAACCACATTCAGAAATCTACAACAGGAACAGAGGCATCCACGCAATATATAACTGAAATATGCAAGTAAATGCACATCAAAATGCGAAAAGCTCCTGTAGACGCACAATACATACAGGAGCCACTTCTCAAACGGTATATACCTTCCTACAAGACACTACTGATATATACCCGCAATGTTATATATTTACTTAAGCCGTTACACAAACACCGAACGAAGGATGCAAGAAAACTTCTCGCTTCCGCAGCTATCATAAAAACTAAACTAGAAAACCAAAACACCGCCATCGAACATTTCTCCCATACATGCATCGGTACGCCATAAAGGTCCGAGTAGCCTAGTGTCCCAAAATGGCGCTTCCTTGACGGAACAAAGGAATGCTGGCTGAAACCGCATTGAGCCCCTTCCCAGCCGCCGCAGAGAGTAAATGCCCACTGGTGGGCTTGAAATAAGCCCCACGTTTGGGCGCCAGATGCGAACCTGCTCTCTACGGCATGCCAAAAACGAGGCGCACACACAGCGGTTGAGCAAAAGAAAACGGGTTATTCACATGGAGCTCACTCTCAGTACAGCGTCCAGACACACACCAGAAGAACCCCCTGGCCTCCCGAGTCGAAATCTCCGACAGGCGACCCTTCTCCCCTCACCGCTGGCCGCTGCTCCGTGTCCAGCGGCGCCATCTCTCGGGCGCCGGCGTCCCCAGCTCCAGCGGCTTGTGTGCGATCGAAAGGCGGGGACTGGGAAGGGTCGCGGTGAGGGGCACCGAAGCCATCCGAGCAACACCTTCCAGTCCAGAAGGCATTGCGCCAAGCCGCACCCCCACAAACATTCTTGCTGTTTTAAAATATTTTGGTTCAGTGCGGAAAAGCCTATTTCTAGCTGAATTGCGCCATTAGGTGAAAACGTCGCGAATATCTACAACAACACTTTTGGAAACAATCCAAAAATATACAGTGCTGCTATTTGTTGCGAGAAGTTCGGCGAATTTCCCAGATATAAATTTGATGGGCTCGGTAGCTGTGCGAACGCGCAGCCTAATCCGTTTGCCTTCATCATGCAGGTACTCACGGTGCCTTCAATGTTGTTGCTGCTGTTTCTCATGCCTGGCTTCATCGGACTGTCAACAGTTCCCGCCGCCTTCCACAACGGCATTTGAAACTTCAATCCCGCTACCATCGCACCGCATCCAGCAACAGCGCCGCCACTGCAAACCTTGACCTTCGACCACACGTGGACTACCCCATCAAGACAGACATCATCTGCAGTCACGACTACAAAACAACCTTTCCTGTCCGCGCCGCATTGTGTACTCGGTAGCTGTGTGAACGCGCAGCCTAATCCGTTTGCCTTCATCATGCATGTCAGTAACAGAAGTGCTTTTTTGCTAAGAAATCGAGTAATTATTTTCTAGTTCAGCTGCCGAGCCCACGGTGCTGCGTTGCGATAATTGTCGAGTGTGCGCAGGTCATACGCTCTTTATTGCTTTTGGCGGGGGATGTCGAAACTAACCCTGGGCCTCCCACTGCGGAAGACTTGCTGCCTGAATTGAAAAAGCTATCTGCCGGGAAAAATAAGCACATTTCTGACATTCAGGATATATAAAAATCAACTAACAAAGACGGCCGTAATAATAACAGGTTTGTGCAAAACGCATCACTGACCCTGAAAAATATTGCACTGCCCTTTCATTCATGCGCACAGAGCTAGATGGCATAAAGACACTCACAATCGAAATGACTGGCAAGATCTGTAATCTGGAATCCCGTGTAGACGACAGCAAGAACCGCTCGCGATGAAACAATCTTATATTTTATAGCATTCCGGACACTACTAAAACTGAAACGTTTTCGGACTCGGAAGAAATAATCATTCGTCACTGCTCCGACACACACAAACTAAGAATTCCTCCCTCAGCATATGAGCGGGCGCACCGGTTCGGGCGCATTTCAGAAGAACGCATTCGACCCATAATTGTAAAGTTTCAATCATATAAGACCAAAGAACTTATCCTTTCAAACGGCCGCAAACTCAAGGACACAGACTTCGGCGTGGGTGAGGACTTATCCCCTGCGGTACGTCATGCGCGCAAACATCTAATTGCTTTTGCAAGAACTAAGTAAACAGCTTTCACGGTGCGCTTCGAAACCCTTCTTCTCGGAACTAAACGCTACATCTTTGACGAGTCATCGCAGACAGTGAAATAATTAAAATAGCAATCATCCCGTGCTCGACCAAAGCCAACCTCCTACCAAATTGTACCCAAATAAGGTTTTTCGTTTTCCGTGATCTTTACTAACAATAAAAGTATCATTTCGAAGCGTGAACATGTTTCTACTGTGGTTTTGTAATCCAACAGCGAATTTCTTATATTGACCGAAACATGGTTAAGGGACAGCGTCTCTGATCAAGAGGTCTTGTCCGATTTGCCTAATTTTCAACGATTTCGGATGGGTCGCAAAGAGAATGCGGAGGAGGGGTTCTTATTGCCATTAACCAAAAAAATGTCCAGCTCGTTAGTTCACCTGTCATCTGACCTTTAAATTATTTGGATTCTTTGTTCTGTAAGCCCCTGTCAATATTACTTGGCGTCTGTTACAGGCCCAGGAATAGCTTTCCTGACTTTCCTAATAACCTTAATGACGTATTAAATGAAGTTACAAAAAAGTGTCCCAATGCCCTCATAGTTTTGTTCAGTTATTTTAATTTTACGGGTATTAATTGGCTAAACCAAACCATGCCCTCACAGGCCCAAGGTGAAGCCGGGGCTTTCCTGGACGTTTGCTCACATTTTAAACTCTCACAAATGGTGACTGCCCCAACCCGCCTAACACAAGAGTGTGAAAATATTTTGGGCCTAATAATAATAATAATAATAATAATAATAATAATAATATTATTGGTGTTTATTGATTCCAAAAAACAGTATACAAATGTGGGTCTGCCAAAGCCACAAGGGCTTGAAGGGCAGTGCCCAGCAGCGCAACACGCCGCAAACCAACCAACAGGCAGAAGTTGAAAAAAAAAACAATGATAATTTACACAAAAAAAGAACAAGGAAAAAGAAAGGGAAAGAAGAGAAAAGAAAGAAAAGAAAGAAAAGAAAGAAAAGCAGCACTGCTAAAGGCGATAGTGAAGGTCTATGAGACTATTTTTAATTTTACTTCGACTATTCATCAAAAAGAAGTCGTCTGGCAAAGAATTCAGCACCATTGGGACATAGTATTCGCGAACATGTTCACCAAATCTAGTTCTAGTTCGTGGTAAAAGAAAACGATCGCGAGGGCGTAAATCCCGCACAGGAGTGTACGGCTGGCAAAATTGCAGAGACCAATTACACTCAAGTACAATTGTTTGTTTAAACAACAAGGTAAAATCGGGCATGCGGAAAACACGAAAGACATCTTTGTTATCAATCTCTGGTGTATCATACAAAACGTGTTTGAGTGTCGGACGTAAAATAGCATCCACCTTATTTTTCCAGAAATCATAGCAAAAGTAAAAACAACAAATTCCGTACCTTAAAGCGGAACAGGCTAA
This sequence comes from Haemaphysalis longicornis, assembly GCF_048455015.1. Classification (NCBI taxonomy): domain Eukaryota; kingdom Metazoa; phylum Arthropoda; class Arachnida; order Ixodida; family Ixodidae; genus Haemaphysalis; species Haemaphysalis longicornis. The sequence continues at coordinate 90,904,733 of NW_027526214.1, forward strand.
GGCAAAAGCAATTTGCTTACGTACTCTTAAGGAACAAAGTGATTTGAGCCCGTACATCAAACAGGCAGTTTTCCTCAGCTGAGAACGTATAAAGGTCAAATGCGTATTCCAAGACATGTTAGAGTTAAAAAATATATCCAAGTATTACCATAGTCCACAGGCAAAATAGGAGTGCATTTACAGTTCGAACAACCAGGGACATGCAAAAAAAATGATGTAACATTCGGTATTAGCTTTAGACTATTACGAAAGCAAACAAAGTGAGTTTTTTTAGTGTTGATTCGAATTTCGTTGCTGCTAAACCACTTCATTATCTGTTCACAATCATGTTGCAGATTTCCAACGGCATGATCGAAGACACTATGCCTAGAAACAAGCAGAGTGTCACCCGTGTACTGAAATACCCGGGAATGAAGTACACAGTTTGAAATATCATTAACATATAAGTTAAAAAGCAATGGTGCCAAGATAGACCCTTGCGGAACGCCAGAGTGTAGTACTTGTGGGGAACTTGTAATTTTGCCCAATACGACATTCTGTCGGTGGTTACGAATGTAATTTTCTAATAGCAACAGGAAAGGCCCACGGAAACCATATTGGTGCAGTTTGTCGAGCATTATATCGTGGTTTACAGAATCAAACGCTTTTGATACATCAAGAAACACAGAACAGGCAAATTCGTTGTGATCATTGGCATTATTAAGTACATCCGAAAGGTCATCCAATGCTTTTTGTGTACCCCTACTAGCGGTAAAAACGTATTGGTTGGACAAATGTATGTCGTGTTTTTCGATAAAGGAAGTCATTGTAAAAGCCAAATGTTTTTCTAGTACGAGGCCAATTGTTGAAAAATTTATATACCTCGGTAGCTATTGACACAATTTTTTACGCCTTTCTTGTAAAGAGGTCTTACAAGAGCACTTTTTAAACCTTGTGGCACGATTTGGGTTGCAATAATATTGTTGATGATGGCAAGAATTACACATTTAAGTTTATCAAAATGCTTACAAAGGTATTCAATGGATACACCATCCAAACCTGGTGATTTCCGCTGGGGAAATCCAGATAAGATATACCTTAAAACTTTCTCGGTACATGGGAGAGGAAAAGCAGAATCTTTAACAGAACTAATACTTTGAGTCTTCGGATTTCTACTAACGGCTTGACCGGCAGAGGAAAAGAAACAGTTGAACTCATTACCGAAGGTGAGTGATGCCGCGCAAAAGTTTTGGGCAATTATATCAGAGGAATGCTTGGCTGTTTTGCCCCGTAACCGATTAATGGTAGACCATGTTTTGGCCGGTATATTTCAGGAATCGCTGAATACGCTGTGAAAATATTTTATTTTTTCAGAGTGAAGCACAGCATTTGGTTTGTTACGGGCCGATTTAAATTGGGTTCTTAAATGGTCATTTTTGGGTGAGCGTCTGCAACAGGCCCAGGCCCATTCTCTTTCTGCTATTGCTGCAAGCACCGAAGAATTAATCCAAGGACGATCAATTCCCCTCTGTTTTAAAATCACTGTTTTTTTCGAAGCTTCCAGTATCGTAGTTACTGGGAACAAAGAAGCCATAAAGATCGCCCGAAGGAGTAAAAGCAAGCAAAAGGTTCCAGTCAAAATTTGCTACTGTCAAGTCCATTTGTCGTTTATCTGTAATTACTACGGAGTGGGATTTCTGAGCATTCGATACAGCATTGTTAGAATCACTGAATACCTGGCACCCGACGAAAAAGTGATCTGACATTTTCTGTTCAATATTGAAAGATTTATTTCTTATGTTCGAAGCGGAAATTCACATGATCAATGCATGATGACACTATCTTGTCACCTCGAAGCTCGACACGGGTTGGACTATTTATCGCAGCTTCAATTTATTTATCTGCAAGAGTGTTTAAATATTCAATAACCAATGGTAGCTTATTTTTTATTGTGTTGATATTTACGTCCCCCAACACGCAAAAGTAACCGGAGGGAATGCGTATGTCATTTATTTCTTCGATAAAGCATGGAGGGTTTAGGTTAGGGGCCTATAGATTGCAAGCAATCTGATATCTGACGTTACTTCTGAACATCAATCATGAGGGTTTCCGCGGTCACGAGGGAAAAATCGAGCAGATCAGAAGCCCAGTTATTCTTCATGAACAATGCGATGACGCCCCCCGCATTATTGCTACTCGTTCGAAAAAAACTAGAATAGACTGCTAACGAAAATGGGGGGGTTATGTTCTCCGCAACGTTTATTTCAGTTAGTACGAAAACATCAACTGCATCTTTTAAATTGTGAACAATATAAGAAAATTCATCCCAGTGCTTACGTACACTTCGAAAGTAAACATGAATACATATAAAAAAACAAACAGTGGTTGATAAAAAAATATTATGAAAACCCGAGAAATCTTTAAATAAAAATTCCCCGCATTTCCCCGAGGGGAAGAATGTGAAAGTGCGAATGCACGATTTCAATTTGCGCGGTTCGGTAATGTTGGCGAAAGAGAGATCACACACACACACACAACTACAAAGAAAGAAAGATGACTTTATTCACAGACACCTATTTGTGTTGTCGTTGTACTTGATTGCTAGAGCGGATCTCAGCTTTGAAATTTCCTGTCAGTACTCCTTTAAACAGGTGCATTAGCCCTTCTCACGCCCGATTCTTGGCCAATCCCCCACGTGGGTATGTGCCATGTCAGCGGCCAGGCAGCGCGCGCCCATCTCCCTCGTTGCCAAGGAAGACGAGGAGATTCCTGGCCAATCCCCCACGTAAGTATGTCCCATGTCAGCGGCCAGGCTGCACGCGCCCATCTCCACGTGCGCGGACATCGCCGGTGGACGCAGGTTCAGGGGCGCTTAAGAAGTGCATTGAACTTAAAAGGGAGTCTGACGCCATGAAAGAATCTGGTACGAAGGATTACTTATCCCCTTTAAGCCAGCTGTGTAAGGTCAGTTGCAGGTGAGACCCGAATAGAAGGATCACCCTCCCTCTTCTTGAGGAACGTGTGGCCGTTTTTTACCCAAACGAACTTTTATGATTTGTCCTTCGCCGCCGTACGCGCAGCCCAGTACAGCTCCCTGTTTTTCTTCGTCAAGTTTTCTGAGGAAACCACAACTGGAAGGTCACCGTTCTCAGCACATTCTCTGAGTTTTGAACGCTTATCCAACCAGAGATTACTAACTTTGACCGAAGTGAACCTAACCAAAACAGGGGACGGTTTATTTCGAAGAGGGGCTAACCTATGAGCAGCAACAATGTCACCGGAAGAAAAAAGGGTGTCAAGCTTTTGAGCAAAATTTGTGAGTATAGCAGGCAGATTCTCATCGGGTGTTACGGGAAGGCAGTGAATGTCTAGGTTTTCTAGTCGGCTGTACTGTTCAGACTCATTGAAGTCACTCTGAAATTGTTCAATAATTCAGGCTTGTGAGGTTACACAAGTCTCACGCTCTTGCACCTGTGATGACAAAGCAGTTGCCGTAGCGTCTCGAGCATCAATTTCAGTCACAATAGTGTCGTATTTTGTCGAAAGGTTGTCTAGGGAATGCTGAACTTCCCTAACAACAGATTTCAGCGATTCAACTTGAGGTTTCAGGGTAAGAAGCTCATATATTTGATGTCCATGGATGAGAGCTACTCGACACGTTTCGTAATAGACACGAGGATGTCTAGCTTTTCAGTAATGTCAGCTAGTTGCTCGGACACGGTATAGGGATCTGACTGCCAAGCCGCTTGGCCACGGCACTCTTTGCATCGCCACGTATCCCTCTTCGCTCCCATAGAAGCAAACGTTGCTCCAGCGACACCAGCACAAACCGGCCCCAAGTGATGCGCGCCGAAACACACAGAGCATTTCAAATGTTGTTGGTCTGCGGTAATGTTTTCAGAACAATGTACACATTTTAGATCGGACATTTCACAGAAACTCGTAGTTGGCGGCAGATTCTAAAAAAAATAAGGAAATTGGATGACCATTCTCACCTGCAGTAATGCAAAACAATGGTCAGTGCCAGTTCCCACCATGCCGCCAACTGAAGCCGCCGTCTTGAACCCGCTGCTTTTTATAGGCGATCTTGGGCAATGATGCGCCGCCTCGTGGTAGACTGCAGCGGGGCGAAATTGCGCACTCCACAATGCGCATAAGCAGGATCCAGCAGTGGCACGTGACGCCACGACCCGGCCAGCAACTGATGCGATGCAGATATGGCGGTGACTTTCAATGACGAGCGATGGCGAGCAGGAACGCGTCCGTTGCAAGCAGGAGAAGACAGAAAAAAAAACGTCGACCTGCAGTAATGCAAAACAATGGGCAGTGCCAGTTCACAACATGCCGCCAACTGCGGCTGCCGTCTTGAACCCGCTCCTTTTTATAGGTGATCTTGGGCAGTGATGCGCCGCCTCGTGGTAGACTGCAGCCGGGCCAAACTACGCACTCCACAATGCGCATAAGCAGGATCCAGCAGTGGCACGTGACGCCACGACCCGGCCAGCAAGTGATGCGATGCAGATATGGCGTTGTAGTTCAATAAGGAGTGATGGCGAGCAGGAACGCGTCCGTTGCAAGGAGGAGAAGAAAGCAAAAAAACGTCGACCTGCAGTAATGCAAAACAATGGTCAGTGCCAGTTCACAACATGCCGCCAACTGCAGCTGCCGTCTTGAACCCGCCCCTTTTTATAGGCGATCTTGGGAAGTGATGCGCCGCCTCGTGGTAGACTGCAGCCGGGCCAAACTGCGCACTCCACAATGCGCATCAGCAGGATCCAGCAGTGGCACGTGACGCCACGACCCTGCCAGCAAGTGATGCGATGCAGATGTGGCGGTGTAGTTCAATGAAGAGTGATGGCGAGCAGGAACGCGTCCATTGCAAGGAGGAGAAGAAAGCAAAAAAAAACGTCGACCTGCAGTAATGCAAAACAATGGTCAGTGCCAGTTCACAACAAGCCGCCAACTGCAGCTGCCGTCTTGAACCCGCCCCTTTTTATAGGCGATCTTGGGAAGTGATGCGCCGCCTCGTGGTAGACTGCAGCCGGGCGAAACTGCGCACTCCACAATGCGCATAAGCAGGATCCAGCAGTGGCACGTGACGCCGCGACCCGGCCAGCAAGTGATGCGATGCAGATATGGCGTTGTAGTTCAATAAGGAGTGATGGCGAGCAGGAACGCGTCCGTTGCAAGGAGGAGAAGAAAGCAAAAAAAAACGTCGACCTGCAGTAATGCAAAACAATGGTCAGTGCAAGTTCACAACATGCCGCCAACTGCAGCTGCCGTCTTGAACCCGCCCCTTTTTATAGGCGATCTTGGGAAGTGATGCGCCGCCTCGTGGTAGACTGCAGCCGGGCCAAACTGCGCACTCCACAATGCGCATAAGCAGGATCCAGCAGTGGCACGTGACGCCACGACCCGGCCAGCAAGTGATGCGATGCAGATATGGCGGTGTAGTTCAATAAGGAGTGATGGCGAGCAGGAACGCGTCCGTTGCAAGGAGGAGAAGAAAGCAAAAAAAACGTCGACCTGCAGTAATGCAAAACAATGTTCAGTGCCAGTTCACAACATGCCGCCAACTGCAGCTGCCGTCTTGAACCCGCCCCTTTTTATAGGCGATCTTGGGAAGTGATGCGCCGCCTCGTGGTAGACTGCAGCCGGGCCAAACTACGCACTCCACAATGCGCATAAGCAGGATCCAGCAGTGGCACGTGACGCCACTACCCGGCCAGCAAGTGATGCGATGCAGATATGGCGTTGTAGTTCAATAAGGAGTGATGGCGAGCAGGAACGCGTCCGTTGCAAGGAGGAGAAGAAAGCAAAAAAAAACGTCGACCTGCAGTAATGCAAAACAATGGTCAGTGCCAGTTCACAACATGCCGCCAACTGCAGCTGCCGTCTTGAACCCGCCCCTTTTTATAGGCGATCTTGGGAAGTGATGCGCCGCCTCTTGGTAGACTGCAGCCGGGCCAAACTCCGCACTCCACAATGCGCATAAGCAGGATCCAGCAGTGGCACGTGACGCCACGACCCGGCCAGCAAGTGATGCGATGCAGATGTGGCGGTGTAGTTCAATGAAGAGTGATGGCGAGCAGGAACGCGTCCATTGCAAGGAGGAGGAGAAAGCAAAAAAAAACGTCGACCTGCAGTAATGCAAAACAATGGTCAGTGCCAGTTCACTACAAGCCGCCAACTGCAGCTGCCGTCTTGAACCCGCCCCTTTTTATAGGCGATCTTGGGAAGTGATGCGCCGCCTCGTGGTAGACTGCAGCCGGGCGAAACTGCGCACTTCACAATGCGCATAAGCAGGATCCAGCAGTGGCACGTGACGCCGCGACCCGGCCAGCAAGTGATGCGATGCAGATATGGCGTTGTAGTTCAATAAGGAGTGATGGCGAGCAGGAACGCGTCCGTTGCAAGGAGGAGAAGAAAGCAAAAAAAACGTCGACCTGCAGTAATGCAAAACAATGGTCAGTGCCTGTTCACAACATGCCGCCAACTGCAGCTGCCGTCTTGAACCCGCCCCTTTTTATAGGCGATCTTGGGAAGTGATGCGCCGCCTCGTGGTAGACTGCAGCCGGGCCAAACTGCGCACTCCACAATGCGCATAAGCAGGATCCAGCAGTGGCACGTGACGCCACGACCCGTCCAGCAAGTGATGCGATGCAGATATGGCTTTGTAGTTCAATAAGGAGTGATGGCGAGCAGGAACGCGTCCGTTGCAAGGAGGAGAAGAAAGCAAAAAAAAACGTCGACCTGCAGTAATGCAAAACAATGGTCAGTGCCAGTTCACAACATGCCGCCAACTGCAGCTGCCGTCTTGAACCCGCCCCTTTTTATAGGCGATCTTGGGAAGTGATGCGCCGCCTCGTGGTAAACTGCACCCGGGCCAAACTGCGCACTCCACAATGCGCATAAGCAGGATCCAGCAGTGGCACGTGACGCCGCGACCCGGCCAGCAAGTGATGCGATGCTGATATGGCGTTGTAGTTCAATAAGGAGTGATGGCGAGCAGGAACGCGTCCGTTGCTAGGAGGAGAAGAAAGCAAAAAAAAACGTCGACCTGCAGTAATGCAAAACAATGGTCAGTGCCAGTTCACAACATGCCGCTAACTGCAGCTGCCGTCTTGAACCCGCCCCTTTTTATAGGCGATCTTGGGAAGTGATGCGCCGCCTCGTGGTAGACTGCAGCCGGGCCAAACTACGCACTCCACAATGCGCATAAGCAGGATCCAGCAGTGGCACTTGACGCCACGACCCGGCCAGCAAGTGATGCGATGCAGATATGGCTTTGTAGTTCAATAAGGAGTGATGGCGAGCAGGAACGCGTTCATTGCAAGGAGGAGAAGAAAGCAAAAAAAACGTCGACCTGCAGTAATGCAAAACAATGGTCAGTGCCAGTTCACAACATGCCGCCAACTGCAGCTGCCGTCTTGAACCAACCCCTTTTTATAGGCGATCTTGGGAAGTGATGCGCCGCCTCTTGGTAGACTGCAGCCGGGCCAAAATGCGCACTCCACAATGCGCATAAGCAGGATCCAGCAGTGGCAGGTGACGCCACGACCCGGCCAGCAATTGATGCGATGCATATGTGGCGGTGTAGTTCAATGAAGAGTGATGGCGAGCAGGAACGCGTCCATTGCAAGGAGGAGAAGAAAGCAAAAAAAAACGTCGACCTGCAGTAATGCAAAACAATGGTCAGTGCCAGTTCACAACATGCCGCCAACTGCAGCTGCCGTCTTGAACCCGCCCCTTTTTATAGGCGATCTTGGGAAGTGATGCGCCGCCTCGTGGTAGACTGCAGCCGGGCCAAACTACGCACTCCACAATGCGCATAAGCAGGATCCAGCAGTGGCACGTGACGCCACGACCCGGCCAGCAAGTGATGCGATGCAGATATAGCGTTGTAGTTCAATAAGGAGTGATGGCGAGCAGGAACGCGTCCGTTGCAAGGAGGAGAAGAAAGCAAAAAAAAACGTCGACCTGCAGTAATGCAAAACAATGGTCAGTGCCAGTTCACAACATGCCGCCAACTGCAGCTGCCGTCTTGTACCCACCCCTTTTTATAGGCGATCTTGGGAAGTGATGCGCCGCCTCTTGGTAGACTGCAGCCGGGCCAAACTGCGCACTCCACAATGCGCATAAACAGGATCCAGCAGTGGCACGTGACGCCACGACCCGGCCAGCAATTGATGCGATGCATATGTGGCGGTGTAGTTCAATGAAGAGTGATGGCGAGCAGGAACGCGTCCATTGCAAGGAGGAGAAGAAAGCAAAAAAAAAACGTCGACCTGCAGTAATGCAAAACAATGGTCGGTGCCAGTTCACAACATGCCGCCAACTGCAGCTGCCGTGTTGAACCCGCCCCTTTTTATAGGCGATCTTGGGAAGTGATGCGCCGCCTCGTGGTAGACTGCAGCCGGGCCAAACTGTGCACTCCACAATGCGCATAAGCAGGATCCAGCAGTGGCACGTGACGCCACGACCCGGCCAGCAAGTGATGCGATGCAGATGTGGCGGTGTAGTTTAATTAAGAGTGATGGCGAGCAGGAACGCGTCCATTGCAAGGAGGAGAAGAAAGCAAAAAAAACGTCGACCTGCAGTAATGCAAAACAATGGTCAGTGCCAGTTCACAACATGCCGCCAACTGCAGCTGCCGTCTTGAACCCGCCCCTTTTTATAGGCGATCTTGGGAAGTGATGCGCCGCCTCATGGTAGACTGCAGCCGGGCGAAACTGCGCACTCCACAATGCGCATAAGCAGGATCCAGCAGTGGCACGTGACGCCACGTCCCGGCCAGCAAGTGATGCGATGCAGATATGGCGGTGTAGTTCAATGAAGAGTGATGGCGAGCAGGAACGCGTCCATTGCAAGGAGGAGAAGAAAGCAAAAAAAACGTCGACCTGCAGTAATGCAAAACAATGGTCAGTGCCAGTTCACAACATGCCGCCAACTGCAGCTGCCGTCTTGAACCCGCCCCTTTTTATAGGCGATCTTGGGAAGTGATGCGCCGCCTCGTGGTAGACTGCAGCCGGGCCAAACTGCGCACTCCACATTGCGCATAAGCAGGATCCAGCAGTGGCACGTGACGCCACGACAAGGCCAGCAAGTGATGCGATGCAGATGTGGCGGTGTAGTTCAATGAAGAGTGATGGCGAGCAGGAACGCGTCCATTGCAAGGAGGAGAAAAAAGCAAAAAAAACGTCGACCTGCAGTAATGCAAAACAATGGTCAGTGCCAGTTCACAACATGCCGCCAACTGCAGCTGCCGTCTTGAACCCGCCCCTTTTTATAGGCGATCTTGGGAAGTGATGCGCCGCCTCGTGGTAGACTGCAGCCGGGCCAAACTGCGCACTCCACAATGCGCATAAGCAGGATCCAGCAGTGGCACTTGACGCCACGACCCGTCCAGCAAGTGATGCGATGCAGATATGGCGGTGTAGTTCAATAAGGAGTGATGGCGAGCAGGAACGCGTCCGTTGCAAGGAGGAGAAGAAAGCAAAAAAAAACGTCGACCTGCAGTAATGCAAAACAATGGTCAGTGCCAGTTCACAACATGCCGCCAACTGCAGCTGCCGTCTTGAACCCGCCCCTTTTTATAGGCGATCTTGGGAAGTGATGCGCCGCCTCGTGGTAGACTGCAGCCGGGCCAAACTGCGCACTCCACAATGCGCATAAGCAGGATCCAGCAGTGGCACGTGACGCCGCGACCCGGCCAGCAAGTGATGCGATGCAGATATGGCGTTGTAGTTCAATAAGGAGTGATGGCGAGCAGGAACGCGTCCGTTGCTAGGAGGAGAAGAAAGCAAAAAAAAACGTCGACCTGCAGTAATGCAAAACAATGGTCAGTGCCAGTTCACAACATGCCGCCAACTGCAGCTGCCGTCTTGAACCCGCCCCTTTTTATAGGCGATCTTGGGAAGTGATGCGGCGCCTCGTGGTAGACTGCAGCCGGGCCAAACTACGCACTCCACAATGCGCATAAGCAGGATCCAGCAGTGGCACGTGACGCCGCGACCCGGCCAGCAAGTGATGCGATGCAGATATGGCGTTGTAGTTCAATAAGGAGTGATGGCGAGCAGGAACGCGTCCGTTGCAAGGAGGAGAAGAAAGCAAAAAAAACGTCGACCTGCAGTAATGCAAAACAATGGTCAGTGCCAGTTCACAACATGCCGCCAACTGCAGCTGCCGTCTTGAACCCGCCCCTTTTTATAGGCGATCTTGGGAAGTGATGCGCCGCCTCGTGGTAGACTGCAGCCGGGCGAAACTGCGCACTCCACAATGCGCATAAGCAGGATCCAGCAGTGGCACATGACGCCGCGACCCGGCCAGCAAGTGATGCGATGCAGATATGGCGTTGTAGTTCAATAAGGAGTGATGGCGAGCAGGAACGCGTCCGTTGCAAGGAGGAGAAGAAAGCAAAAAAAACGTCGACCTGCAGTAATGCAAAACAATGGTCAGTGCCAGTTCACAACATGCCGCCAACTGCAGCCGCCGTCTTGAACCCGCTGCTTTTTATAGGCGATCTTGGGCAGTGATGCGCCGCCTCGTGGTAGACTGCAGCGGGGCGAAATTGCGCACTCCACAATGCGCATAAGCAGGATCCAGCAGTGGCACGTGACGCCACGACCCGGCCAGCAACTGATGCGATGCAGATATGGCGGTGACTTTCAATGACGAGCGATGGCGAGCAGGAACGCGTCCGTTGCAAGCAGGAGAAGACAGAAAAAAAAACGTCGACCTGCAGTAATGCAAAACAATGGGCAGTGCCAGTTCACAACATGCCGCCAACTGCGGCTGCCGTCTTGAACCCGCTCCTTTTTATAGGTGATCTTGGGCAGTGATGCGCCGCCTCGTGGTAGACTGCAGCCGGGCCAAACTACGCACTCCACAATGCGCATAAGCAGGATCCAGCAGTGGCACGTGACGCCACGACCCGGCCAGCAAGTGATGCGATGCAGTTATGGCGTTGTAGTTCAATAAGGAGTGATGGCGAGCAGGAACGCGTCCGTTGCAAGGAGGAGAAGACAACGAAAAAACGTCGACCTGCAGTAATGCAAAACAATGGTCAGTGCCAGTTCACAACATGCCGCCAACTGCAGCTGCCGTCTTGAACCCGCCCCTTTTTATAGGCGATCTTGGGAAGTGATGCGCCGCCTCGTGGTAGACTGCAGCCGGGCCAAACTGCGCACTCCACAATGCGCATCAGCAGGATCCAGCAGTGGCACGTGACGCCACGACCCTGCCAGCAAGTGATGCGATGCAGATGTGGCGGTTTAGTTCAATGAAGAGTGATGGCGAGCAGGAACGCGTCCGTTGCAAGGAGGAGAAGAAAGCAAAAAAAAACGTCGACCTGCAGTAATGCAAAACAATGGTCAGTGCCAGTTCACAACATGCCGCCAACTGCAGCTGCCGTCTTGAACCCGCCCCTTTTTATAGGCGATCTTGGGAAGTGATGCGCCGCCTCGTGGTAGACTGCAGCCGGGCCAAACTACGCACTCCACAATGCGCATAAGCAGGATCCAGCAGTGGCACGTGACGCCACGACCCGGCCAGCAAGTGATGCGATGCAGATATGGCGTTGTAGTTCAATAAGGAGTGATGGCGAGCAGGAACGCGTCCGTTGCAAGGAGGAGAAGAAAGCAAAAAAAAACGTCGACCTGCAGTAATGCAAAACAATGGTCAGTGCCAGTTCACAACATGCCGCCAACTGCAGCTGCCGTCTTGAACCCGCCCCTTTTTATAGGCGATCTTGGGAAGTGATGCGCCGCCTCTTGGTAGACTGCAGCCGGGCCAAACTGCGCACTCCACAATGCGCATAAGCAGGATCCAGCAGTGGCACGTGACGCCACGACCCGGCCAGCAAGTGATGCGATGCAGATGTGGCGGTGTAGTTCAATGAAGAGTGATGGCGAGCAGGAACGCGTCCATTGCAAGGAGGAGGAGAAAGCAAAAAAAAACGTCGACCTGCAGTAATGCAAAACAATGGTCAGTGCCAGTTCACTACAAGCCGCCAACTGCAGCTGCCGTCTTGAACCCGCCCCTTTTTATAGGCGATCTTGGGAAGTGATGCGCCGCCTCGTGGTAGACTGCAGCCGGGCCAAACTGCGCACTCCACAATGCGCATAAGCAGGATCCAGCAGTGGCACGTGACGCCACGACCCGTCCAGCAAGTGATGCGATGCAGATATGGCGGTGTAGTTCAATAAGGAGTGATGGCGAGCAGGAACGCGTCCGTTGCAAGGAGGAGAAGAAAGCAAAAAAAACGTCGACCTGCAGTAATGCAAAACAATGGTCAGTGCCAGTTCACAACATGCCGCTAACTGCAGCTGCCGTCTTGAACCCGCCCCTTTTTATAGGCGATCTTGGGAAGTGATGCGCCGCCTCGTGGTAGACTGCAGCCGGGCCAAACTACGCACTCCACAATGCGCATAAGCAGGATCCAGCAGTGGCACTTGACGCCACGACCCGGCCAGCAAGTGATGCGATGCAGATATGGCGTTGTAGTTCAATAAGGAGTGATGGCGAGCAGGAACGCGTTCATTGCAAGGAGGAGAAGAAAGCAAAAAAAACGTCGACCAGCAGTAATGCAAAACAATGGTCAGTGCCAGTTCACAACATGCCGCCAACTGCAGCTGCCGTCTTGAACCCACCCCTTTTTATAGGCGATCTTGGGAAGTGATGCGCCGCCTCTTGGTAGACTGCAGCCGGGCCAAAATGCGCACTCCACAATGCGCATAAGCAGGATCCAGCAGTGGCAGGTGACGCCACGACCCGGCCAGCAATTGATGCGATGCATATGTGGCGGTGTAGTTCAATGAAGAGTGATGGCGAGCAGGAACGCGTCCATTGCAAGGAGGAGAAGAAAGCAAAAAAAACGTCGACCTGCAGTAATGCAAAACAATGGTCAGTGCCAGTTCACAACATGCCGCCAACTGCAGCTGCCGTCTTGAACCCGCCCCTTTTTATAGGCGATCTTGGGAAGTGATGCGCCGCCTCGTGGTAGACTGCAGCCGGGCCAAACTACGCACTCCACAATGCGCATAAGCAGGATCCAGCAGTGGCACGTGACGCCACGACCCGGCCAGCAAGTGATGCGATGCAGATATAGCGTTGTAGTTCAATAAGGAGTGATGGCGAGCATGAACGCGTCCGTTGCAAGGAGGAGAAGAAAGCAAAAAAAAACGTCGACCTGCAGTAATGCAAAACAATGGTCAGTGCCAGTTCACAACATGCCGCCAACTGCAGCTGCCGTCTTGTACCCACCCCTTTTTATAGGCGATCTTGGGAAGTGATGCGCCGCCTCTTGGTAGACTGCAGCCGGGCCAAACTGCGCACTCCACAATGCGCATAAACAGGATCCAGCAGTGGCACGTGACGCCACGACCCGGCCAGCAATTGATGCGATGCATATGTGGCGGTGTAGTTCAATGAAGAGTGATGGCGAGCAGGAACGCGTCCATTGCAAGGAGGAGAAGAAAGCAAAAAAAAAACGTCGACCTGCAGTAATGCAAAACAATGGTCAGTGCCAGTTCACAACATGCCGCCAACTGCAGCTGCCGTGTTGAACCCGCCCCTTTTTATAGGCGATCTTGGGAAGTGATGCGCCGCCTCGTGGTAGACTGCAGCCGGGCCAAACTGTGCACTCCACAATGCGCATAAGCAGGATCCAGCAGTGGCACGTGACGCCACGACCCGGCCAGCAAGTGATGCGATGCAGATGTGGCGGTGTAGTTTAATTAAGAGTGATGGCGAGCAGGAACGCGTCCATTGCAAGGAGGAGAAGAAAGCAAAAAAAACGTCGACCTGCAGTAATGCAAAACAATGGTCAGTGCCAGTTCACAACATGCCGCCAACTGCAGCTGCCGTCTTGAACCCGCCCCTTTTTATAGGCGATCTTGGGAAGTGATGCGCCGCCTCATGGTAGACTGCAGCCGGGCGAAACTGCGCACTCCACAATGCGCATAAGCAGGATCCAGCAGTGGCACGTGACGCCACGTCCCGGCCAGCAAGTGATGCGATGCAGATATGGCGGTGTAGTTCAATGAAGAGTGATGGCGAGCAGGAACGCGTCCATTGCAAGGAGGAGAAGAAAGCAAAAAAAACGTCGACCTGCAGTAATGCAAAACAATGGTCAGTGCCAGTTCACAACATGCCGCCAACTGCAGCTGCCGTCTTGAACCCGCCCCTTTTTATAGGCGATCTTGGGAAGTGATGCGCCGCCTCGTGGTAGACTGCAGCCGGGCCAAACTGCGCACTCCACATTGCGCATAAGCAGGATCCAGCAGTGGCACGTGACGCCACGACAAGGCCAGCAAGTGATGCGATGCAGATGTGGCGGTGTAGTTCAATGAAGAGTGATGGCGAGCAGGAACGCGTCCATTGCAAGGAGGAGAAAAAAGCAAAAAAAACGTCGACCTGCAGTAATGCAAAACAATGGTCAGTGCCAGTTCACAACATGCCGCCAAGTGCAGCTGCCGTCTTGAACCCGGCCCTTTTTATAGGCGATCTTGGGAAGTGATGCGCCGCCTCGTGGTAGACTGCAGCCGGGCGAAACTGCGCACTCCACAATGCGCGTAAGCCGGATCCAGCAGTGGCACGTGACGCCACGACCCGGCCAGCAAGTGATGCGATGCAGATATGGCGGTGTAGTTCAATAAGGAGTGATGGCGAGCAGGAACGCGTCCATTGCAAGGCGAAGAAGAAAGCAAAAAAAACGTCGACCTGCAGTAATGCAAAACAATGGTCAGTGCCAGTTCACAACATGCCGCCAACTGCAGCTGCCGTCTTGAACCCGCCCCTTTTTATAGGCGATCTTGGGAAGTGATGCGCCGCCTCGTGGTAGACTGCAGCCGGGCCAAACTGCGCACTCCACAATGCGCATAAGCAGGATCCAGCAGTGGCACGTGACGCCACGACCCGGCCAGAAAGTGATGCGATGCAGATATGGCGGTGTAGTTCAATAAGGAGTGATGGCGAGCAGGAACGCGTCCGTTGCAAGGAGGAGAAGAAAGCAAAAAAAAACGTCGACCTGCAGTAATGCAAAACAATGGTCAGTGCCAGTTCACAACATGCTGCCAACTGCAGCTGCCGTCTTGAACCCGCCCCTTTTTATAGGCGATCTTGGGAAGTGATGCGCCGCCTCGTGGTAGACTGCAGCAGGGCGAAACTGCGCACTCCACAATGCGCATAAGCAGGATCCAGCAGTGGCACGTGACGCCGCGACCCGGCCAGCAAGTGATGCGATGCAGATATGGCGTTGTAGTTCAATAAGGAGTGATGGCGAGCAGGAACGCGTCCGTTGCAAGGAGGAGAAGAAAGCAAAAAAAAAACGTCGACCTGCAGTAATGCAAAACAATGGTCAGTGCCAGTTCACAACATGCCGCCAACTGCAGCTGCCGTCTTGAACCCGCCCCTTTTTATAGGCGATCTTGGGAAGTGATGCGCCGCCTCGTGGTAGACTGCAGCCGGGCCAAACTGCGCACTCCACAATGCGCATAAGCAGGATCCAGCAGTGGCACTTGACGCCACGACCCGTCCAGCAAGTGATGCGATGCAGATATGGCGGTGTAGTTCAATAAGGAGTGATGGCGAGCAGGAACGCGTCCGTTGCAAGGAGGAGAAGAAAGCAAAAAAAAACGTCGACCTGCAGTAATGCAAAACAATGGTCAGTGCCAGTTCACAACATGCCGCCAACTGCAGCTGCCGTCTTGAACCCGCCCCTTTTTATAGGCGATCTTGGGAAGTGATGCGCCGCCTCGTGGTAGACTGCAGCCGGGCCAAACTGCGCACTCCACAATGCGCATAAGCAGGATCCAGCAGTGGCACGTGACGCCGCGACCCGGCCAGCAAGTGATGCGATGCAGATATGGCGTTGTAGTTCAATAAGGAGTGATGGCGAGCAGGAACGCGTCTGTTGCTAGGAGGAGAAGAAAGCAAAAAAAAACGTCGACCTGCAGTAATGCAAAACAATGGTCAGTGCCAGTTCACAACATGCCGCCAACTGCAGCTGCCGTCTTGAACCCGCCCCTTTTTATAGGCGATCTTGGGAAGTGATGCGGCGCCTCGTGGTAGACTGCAGCCGGGCCAAACTACGCACTCCACAATGCGCATAAGCAGGATCCAGCAGTGGGACGTGACGCCACGACCCGGCCAGCAAGTGATGCGATGCAGATATGGCGTTGTAGTTCAATAAGGAGTGATGGCGAGCAGGAACGCGTCCGTTGCAAGGAGGAGAAGAAAGCAAAAAAAACGTCGACCTGCAGTAATGCAAAACAATGGTCAGTGCCAGTTCACAACATGCCGCCAACTGCAGCTGCCGTCTTGAACCCGCCCCTTTTTATAGGCGATCTTGGGAAGTGATGCGCCGCCTCGTAATAGACTGCAGCCGGGCCAAACTACGCACTCCACAATGCGCATAAGCAGGATCCAGCAGTGGCACGTGACGCCACGACCCGGCCAGCAAGTGATGCGATGCAGATATGGCGTTGTAGTTCAATAAGGAGTGATGGCGAGCAGGAACGCGTCCGTTGCAAGGAGGAGAAGAAAGCAAAAAAACGTCGACCTGCAGTAATGCAAAACAATGGTCAGTGCCAGTTCACAACTAGCCGCCAACTGCAGCTGCCGTCTTGTACCCACCCCTTTTTATAGGCGATCTTGGGAAGTGATGCGCCGCCTCTTGGTAGACTGCAGCCGGGCCGAACTGCGCACTCCACAATGCGCATAAGCAGGATCCAGCAGTGGCACGTGACGCCACGACCCGGCCAGCAATTGATGCGATGCATATGTGGCGGTGTAGTTCAATGAAAAGTGATGGCGAGCAGGAACGCGTCCATTGCAAGGAGGAGAAGAAAGCAAAAAAAACGTCGACCTGCAGTAATGCAAAACACTGGTCAGTGCCAGTTCAAAACATGCCGCCAACTGCAGCTGCCGTCTTGAACCCGCCCCTTTTTATAGGCGATCTTGGGAAGTGATGCGCCGCCTCGTGGTAGACTGCAGCCGGGCCAAACTGCGCACTC
Source organism: Haemaphysalis longicornis (assembly GCF_048455015.1). Taxonomy (NCBI): domain Eukaryota; kingdom Metazoa; phylum Arthropoda; class Arachnida; order Ixodida; family Ixodidae; genus Haemaphysalis; species Haemaphysalis longicornis. Next base: position 90,921,727 of record NW_027526214.1, read on the forward strand.
CACAATGCGCATAAGCAGGATCCAGCAGTGGCACGTGACGCCACGACCCGGCCAGCAAGTGATGCGATGCAGATGTGGCGGTGTAGTTTAATTAAGAGTGATGGCGAGCAGGAACGCGTCCATTGCAAGGAGGAGAAGAAAGCAAAAAAAACGTCGACCTGCAGTAATGCAAAACAATGGTCAGTGCCAGTTCACAACATGCCGCCAACTGCAGCTGCCGTCTTGAACCCGCCCCTTTTTATAGGCGATCTAGGGAAGTGATGCGCCGCCTCATGGTAGACTGCAGCCGGGCGAAACTGCGCACTCCACAATGCGCATAAGCAGGATCCAGCAGTGGCACGTGACGCCACGTCCCGGCCAGCAAGTCATGCGATGCAGATATGGCGGTGTAGTTCAATGAAGAGTGATGGCGAGCAGGAACGCGTCCATTGCAAGGAGGAGAAGAAAGCAAAAAAAACGTCGACCTGCAGTAATGCAAAACAATGGTCAGTGCCAGTTCACAACATGCCGCCAACTGCAGCTGCCGTCTTGAACCCGCCCCTTTTTATAGGCGATCTTGGGAAGTGATGCGCCGCCTCGTGGTAGACTGCAGCCGGGCCAAACTGCGCACTCCACAATGCGCATAAGCAGGATCCAGCAGTGGCACATGACGCCACGACAAGGCCAGCAAGTGATGCGATGCAGATGTGGCGGTGTAGTTCAATGAAGAGTGATGGCGAGCAGGAACGCGTCCATTGCAAGGAGGAGAAAAAGCAAAAAAAAACGTCGACCTGCAGTAATGCAAAACAATGGTCAGTGCCAGTTCACAACATGCCGCCAACTGCAGCTGCCGTCTTGAACCCGCCTCTTTTTATAGGCGATCTTGGGAAGTGATGCGCCGCCTCGTGGTAGACTGCAGCAGGGCGAAACTGCGCACTCCACAATGCGCGTAAGCCGGATCCAGCAGTGGCACGTGACGCCACGACCCGGCCAGCAAGTGATGCGATGCAGATATGGCGGTGTAGTTCAATAAGGAGTGATGGCGAGCAGGAACGCGTCCATTGCAAGGCGGAGAAGAAAGCAAAAAAAACGTCGACCTGCAGTAATGCAAAACAATGGTCAGTGCCAGTTCACAACATGCCGCCAACTGCAGCTGCCGTCTTGAACCCGCCCCTTTTTATAGGCGATCTTGGGAAGTGATGCGCCACTTCGTGGTAGACTGCAGCCGGGCGAAACTGCGCACTCCACAATGCGCATAAGCAGGATCCAGCAGTGGCACGTGACGCCACGACCCGGCCAGAAAGTGATGCGATGCAGATATGGCGGTGTAGTTCAATAAGGAGTGATGGCGAGCAGGAACGCGTCCGTTGCAAGGAGGAGAAGAAAGCAAAAAAAAACGTCGACCTGCAGCAATGCAAAACAATGGTCAGTGCCAGTTCACGACATGCTGCCAACTGCAGCTGCCGTCTTGAACCCGCCCCTTTTTATAGGCGATCTTGGGAAGTGATGCGCCGCCTCGTGGTAGACTGCAGCCGGGCCAAACTGCGCACTCCACAATGCGCATAAGCAGGATCCAGCAGTGGCACGTGACGCCGCGACCCGGCCAGCAAGTGATGCGATGCAGATATGGCGTTGTAGTTCAATAAGGAGTGATGGCGAGCAGGAACGCGTCCGTTGCTAGGAGGAGAAGAAAGCAAAAAAAAACGTCGACCTGCAGTAATGCAAAACAATGGTCAGTGCCAGTTAACAACATGCCGCCAACTGCAGCTGCCGTCTTGAACCCGCCCCTTTTTATAGGCGATCTTGGGAAGTGATGCGGCGCCTCGTGGTAGACTGCAGCCGGGCCAAACTACGCACTCCACAATGCGCATAAGCAGGATCCAGCAGTGGCACGTGACGCCACGACCCGGCCAGCAAGTGATGCGATGCAGATATGGCGTTGTAGTTCAATAAGGAGTGATGGCGAGCAGGAACGCGTCCGTTGCAAGGAGGAGAAGAAAGCAAAAAAAACGTCGACCTGCAGTAATGCAAAACAATGGTCAGTGCCAGTTCACAACATGCCGCCAACTGCAGCTGCCGTCTTGAACCCGCCCCTTTTTATAGGCGATCTTGGGAAGTGATGTGCCGCCTCGTAATAGACTGCAGCCGGGCCAAACTACGCACTCCACAATGCGCATAAGCAGGATCCAGCAGTGGCACGTGACGCCACGACCCGGCCAGCAAGTGATGCGATGCAGATATGGCGTTGTAGTTCAATAAGGAGTGATGGCGAGCAGGAACGCGTCCGTTGCAAGGAGGAGAAGAAAGCAAAAAAAAACGTCGACCTGCAGTAATGCAAAACAATGGTCAGTGCCAGTTCACAACATGCCGCCAACTGGAGCTGCCGTCTTGTACCCACCCCTTTTTATAGGCGATCTTGGGAAGTGATGCGCCGCCTCTTGGTAGACTGCAGCCGGGCCAAACTGCGCACTCCACAATGCGCATAAGCAGGATCCAGCAGTGGCACGTGACGCCACGACCCGGCCAGCAATTGATGCGATGCATATGTGGCGGTGTAGTTCAATGAAGAGTGATGGCGAGCAGGAATGCGTCCATTGCAAGGAGGAGAAGAAAGCAAAAAAAAAACGTCGACCTGCAGTAATGCAAAACAATGGTCAGTGCCAGTTCAAAACATGCCGCCAACTGCAGCTGCCGTCTTGAACCCGCCCCTTTTTATAGGCGATCTTGGGAAGTGATGCGCCGCCTCGTGGTAGACTGCAGCCGGGCCAAACTGCGCACTCCACAATGCGCATAAGCAGGATCCAGCAGTGGCACGTGACGCCACGACCCGGCCAGCAAGTGATGCGATGCAGATGTGGCGGTGTAGTTTAATTAAGAGTGATGGCGAGCAGGAACGCGTCCATTGCAAGGAGGAGAAGAAAGCAAAAAAAACGTCGACCTGCAGTAATGCAAAACAATGGTCAGTGCCAGTTCACAACATGCCGCCAACTGCAGCTGCCGTCTTGAACCCGCCCCTTTTTATAGGCGATCTTGGGAAGTGATGCGCCGCCTCATGGTAGACTGCAGCCGGGCGAAACTGCGCACTCCACAATGCGCATAAGCAGGATCCAGCAGTGGCACGTGACGCCACGTCCCGGCCAGCAAGTGATGCGATGCAGATATGGCGGTGTAGTTTAATGACGAGTGATGGCGAGCAGGAACGCGTCCATTGCAAGGAGGAGAAGAAAGCAAAAAAAACGTCGACCTGCAGTAATGCAAAACAATGGTCAGTGCCAGTTCACAACATGTCGCCAACTGCAGCTGCCGTCTTGAACCCGCCCCTTTTTATAGGCGATCTTGGGAAGTGATGCGCCGCCTCGTGGTAGACTGCAGCCGGGCGAAACTGCGCACTCCAGAATGCGCATAAGCAGGATCCAGCAGTGGCACGTGACGCCGCGACCCGGCCAGCAAGTGATGCGATGCAGATATGGCGTTGTAGTTCAATAAGGAGTGATGGCGAGCAGGAACGCGTCCGTTGCAAGGAGGAGAAGAAAGCAAAAAAAAAACGTCGACCTGCAGTAATGCAAAACAATGGTCAGTGCCAGTTCACAACATGCCGCCAACTGCAGCTGCCGTCTTGAACCCGCCCCTTTTTATAGGCGATCTTGGGAAGTGATGCGGCGCCTCGTGGTAGACTGCAGCCGGGCCAAACTACGCACTCCACAATGCGCATAAGCAGGATCCAGCAGTGGCACGTGACGCCACGACCCGTCCAGCAAGTGATGCGATGCAGATATGGCGTTGTAGTTCAATAAGGAGTGATGGCGAGCAGGAACGCGTCCGTTGCAAGGAGGAGAAGAAAGCAAAAAAAACGTCGACCTGCAGTAATGCAAAACAATGGTCAGTGCCAGTTCACAACATGCCGCCAACTGCAGCTGCCGTCTTGAACCCGCCCCTTTTTATAGGCGATCTTGGGAAGTGATGTGCCGCCTCGTAATAGACTGCAGCCGGGCCAAACTACGCACTCCACAATGCGCATAAGCAGGATCCAGCAGTGGCACGTGACGCCACGACCCGCCCAGCAAGTGATGCGATGCAGATATGGCGTTGTAGTTCAATAAGGAGTGATGGCGAGCAGGAACGCGTCCGTTGCAAGGAGGAGAAGAAAGCAAAAAAAAACGTCGACCTGCAGTAATGCAAAACAATGGTCAGTGCCAGTTCACAACATGCCGCCAACTGCAGCTGCCGTCTTGTACCCACCCCTTTTTATAGGCGATCTTGGGAAGTGATGCGCCGCCTCTTGGTAGACTGCAGCCGGGCCAAACTGCGCACTCCACAATGCGCATAAGCAGGATCCAGCAGTGGCACGTGACGCCACGACCCGGCCAGCAATTGATGCGATGCATATGTGGCGGTGTAGTTCAATGAAGAGTGATGGCGAGCAGGAACGCGTCCATTGCAAGGAGGAGAAGAAAGCAAAAAAAACGTCGACCTGCAGTAATGCAAAACAATGGTCAGTGCCAGTTCAAAACATGCCGCCAACTGCAGCTGCCGTCTTGAACCCGCCCCTTTTTATAGGCGATCTTGGGAAGTGATGCGCCGCCTCGTGGTAGACTGCAGCCGGGCCAAACTGCGCACTCCACAATGCGCATAAGCAGGATCCAGCAGTGGCACGTGACGCCACGACCCGGCCAGCAAGTGATGCGATGCAGATGTGGCGGTGTAGTTTAATTAAGAGTGATGGCGAGCAGGAACGCGTCCATTGCAAGGAGGAGAAGAAAGCAAAAAAAACGTCGACCTGCAGTAATGCAAAACAATGGTCACTGCCAGTTCACAACATGCCGCCAACTGCAGCTGCCGTCTTGAACCCGCCCCTTTTTATAGGCGATCTTGGGAAGTGATGCGCCGCCTCATGGTAGACTGCAGCCGGGCGAAACTGCGCACTCCACAATGCGCATAAGCAGGATCCAGCAGTGGCACGTGACGCCACGTCCCGGCCAGCAAGTGATGCGATGCAGATATGGCGGTGTAGTTCAATGAAGAGTGATGGCGAGCAGGAACGCGTCCATTGCAAGGAGGAGAAGAAAGCAAAAAAAACGTCGACCTGCAGTAATGCAAAACAATGGTCAGTGCCAGTTCACAACATGCCGCCAACTGCAGCTGCCGTCTTGAACCCGCCCCTTTTTATAGGCGATCTTGGGAAGTGATGCGCCGCCTCGTGGTAGACTGCAGCCGGGCCAAACTGCGCACTCCACAATGCGCATAAGCAGGATCCAGCAGTGGCACGTGACGCCACGACCCGGCCAGCAAGTGATGCGATGCAGATGTGGCGGTGTAGTTCAATGAAGAGTGATGGCGAGCAGGAACGCGTCCATTGCAAGGAGGAGAAAAAAGCAAAAAAAACGTCGACCTGCAGTAATGCAAAACAATGGTCAGTGCCAGTTCACAACATGCCGCCAACTGCAGCTGCCGTCTTGAACCCGCCCCTTTTTATACGCGATCTTGGGAAGTGATGCGCCGCCTCGTGGTAGACTGCAGCCGGGCGAAACTGCGCACTCCACAATGCGCGTAAGCCGGATCCAGCAGTGGCACGTGACGCCACGACCCGGCCAGCAAGTGATGCGATGCAGATATGGCGGTGTAGTTCAATAAGGAGTGATGGCGAGCAGGAACGCGTCCATTGCAAGGCGGAGAAGAAAGCAAAAAAAACGTCGACCTGCAGTAATGCAAAACAATGGTCAGTGCCAGTTCACAACATGCCGCCAACTGCAGCTGCCGTCTTGAACCCGCCCCTTTTTATAGGCGATCTTGGGAAGTGATGCGCCGCCTCGTGGTAGACTGCAGCCGGGCGAAACTGCGCACTCCACAATGCGCATAAGCAGGATCCAGCAGTGGCACGTGACGCCACGACCCGGCCAGAAAGTGATGCGATGCAGATATGGCGGTGTAGTTCAATAAGGAGTGATGGCGAGCAGGAACGCGTCCGTTGCAAGGAGGAGAAGAAAGCAAAAAAAAACGTCGACCTGCAGTAATGCAAAACAATGGTCAGTGCCAGTTCACAACATGCCGCCAACTGCAGCTGCCGTCTTGAACCCGCCCTTTTTTATAGGCGATCTTGGGAAGTGATGCGCCGCCTCGTGGTAGACTGCAGCCGGGCGAAACTGCGCACTCCACAATGCGCATAAGCAGGATCCAGCAGTGGCACGTGACGCCGCGACCCGGCCAGCAAGTGATGCGATGCAGATATGGCGTTGTAGTTCAATAAGGAGTGATGGCGAGCAGGAACGCGTCCGTTGCAAGGAGGAGAAGAAAGCAAAAAAAAACGTCGACCTGCAGTAATGCAAAACAATGGTCAGTGCCAGTTCACAACATGCCGCCAACTGCAGCTGCCGTCTTGAACCCGCCCCTTTTTATAGGCGATCTTGGGAAGTGATGCGGCGCCTCGTGGTAGACTGCAGCCGGGCCAAACTACGCACTCCACAATGCGCATAAGCAGGATCCAGCAGTGGCACGTGACGCCACGACCCGGCCAGCAAGTGATGCGATGCAGATATGGCGTTGTAGTTCAATAAGGAGTGATGGCGAGCAGGAACGCGTCCGTTGCAAGGAGGAGAAGAAAGCAAAAAAAACGTCGACCTGCAGTAATGCAAAACAATGGTCAGTGCCAGTTCACAACATGCCGCCAACTGCAGCTGCCGTCTTGAACCCGCCCCTTTTTATAGGCGATCTTGGGAAGTGATGCGCCGCCTCGTGGTAGACTGCAGCCGGGCGAAACTGCGCACTCCACAATGCGCATAAGCAGGATCCAGCAGTGGCACGTGACGCCACGACCCGGCCAGAAAGTGATGCGATGCAGATATGGCGGTGTAGTTCAATAAGGAGTGATGGCGAGCAGGAACGCGTCCGTTGCAAGGAGGAGAAGAAAGCAAAAAAAAACGTCGACCTGCAGTAATGCAAAACAATGGTCAGTGCCAGTTCACAACATGCCGCCAACTGCAGCTGCCTTCTTGAACCCGCCCTTTTTTATAGGCGATCTTGGGAAGTGATGCGCCGCCTCGTGGTAGACTGCAGCCGGGCGAAACTGCGCACTCCAGAATGCGCATAAGCAGGATCCAGCAGTGGCACGTGACGCCGCGACCCGGCCAGCAAGTGATGCGATGCAGATATGGCGTTGTAGTTCAATAAGGAGTGATGGCGAGCAGGAACGCGTCCGTTGCAAGGAGGAGAAGAAAGCAAAAAAAAACGTCGACCTGCAGTAATGCAAAACAATGGTCAGTGCCAGTTCACAACATGCCGCCAACTGCAGCTGCCGTCTTGAACCCGCCCCTTTTTATAGGCGATCTTGGGAAGTGATGCGGCGCCTCGTGGTAGACTGCAGCCGGGCCAAACTACGCACTCCACAATGCGCATAAGCAGGATCCAGCAGTGGCACGTGACGCCACGACCCGGCCAGCAAGTGATGCGATGCAGATATGGCGTTGTAGTTCAATAAGGAGTGATGGCGAGCAGGAACGCGTCCGTTGCAAGGAGGAGAAGAAAGCAAAAAAAACGTCGACCTGCAGTAATGCAAAACAATGGTCAGTGCCAGTTCACAACATGCCGCCAACTGCAGCTGCCGTCTTGAACCCGCCCCTTTTTATAGGCGATCTTGGGAAGTGATGTGCCGCCTCGTAATAGACTGCAGCCGGGCCAAACTACGCACTCCACAATGCGCATAAGCAGGATCCAGCAGTGGCACGTGACGCCACGACCCGGCCAGCAAGTGATGCGATGCAGATATGGCGTTGTAGTTCAATAAGGAGTGATGGCGAGCAGGAACGCGTCCGTTGCAAGGAGGAGAAGAAAGCAAAAAAAAACGTCGACCTGCAGTAATGCAAAACAATGGTCAGTGCCAGTTCACAACATGCCGCCAACTGCAGCTGCCGTCTTGTACCCACCCCTTTTTATAGGCGATCTTGGGAAGTGATGCGCCGCCTCTTGGTAGACTGCAGCCGGGCCAAACTGCGCACTCCACAATGCGCATAAGCAGGATCCAGCAGTGGCACGTGACGCCACGACCCGGCCAGCAATTGATGCGATGCATATGTGGCGGTGTAGTTCAATGAAGAGTGATGGCGAGCAGGAACGCGTCCATTGCAAGGAGGAGAAGAAAGCAAAAAAAAACGTCGACCTGCAGTAATGCAAAACAATGGTCAGTGCCAGTTCAAAACATGCCGCCAACTGCAGCTGCCATCTTGAACCCGCCCCTTTTTATAGGCGATCTTGGGAAGTGATGCGCCGCCTCGTGGTAGACTGCAGCCGGGCCAAACTGCGCACTCCACAATGCGCATAAGCAGGATCCAGCAGTGGCACGTGACGCCACGACCCGGCCAGCAAGTGATGCGATGCAGATGTGGCGGTGTAGTTTAATTAAGAGTGATGGCGAGCAGGAACGCGTCCATTGCAAGGAGGAAAAGAAAGCAAAAAAAACGTCGACCTGCAGTAATGCAAAACAATGGTCAGTGCCAGTTCACAACATGCCGCCAACTGCAGCTGCCGTCTTGAACCCGCCCCTTTTTATAGGCGATCTTGGGAAGTGATGCGCCGCCTCATGGTAGACTGCAGCCGGGCGAAACTGCGCACTCCACAATGCGCATAAGCAGGATCCAGCAGTGGCACGTGACGCCACGTCCCGGCCAGCAAGTGATGCGATGCAGATATGGCGGTGTAGTTCAATGAAGAGTGATGGCGAGCAGGAACGCGTCCATTGCAAGGAGGAGAAGAAAGCAAAAAAAACGTCGACCTGCAGTAATGCAAAACAATGGTCAGTGCCAGTTCACAACATGCCGCCAACTGCAGCTGCCGTCTTGAACCCGCCCCTTTTTATAGGCGATCTTGGGAAGTGATGCGCCGCCTCGTGGTAGACTGCAGCCGGGCCAAACTGCGCACTCCACAATGCGCATAAGCAGGATCCAGCAGTGGCACGTGACGCCACGACCCGGCCAGCAAGTGATGCGATGCAGATGTGGCGGTGTAGTTCAATGAAGAGTGATGGCGAGCAGGAACGCGTCCATTGCAAGGAGGAGAAAAAAGCAAAAAAAACGTCGACCTGCAGTAATGCAAAACAATGGTCAGTGCCAGTTCACAACATGCCGCCAACTGCAGCTGCCGTCTTGAACCCGCCCCTTTTTATAGGCGATCTTGGGAAGTGATGCGCCGCCTCGTGGTAGACTGCAGCCGGGCGAAACTGCGCACTCCACAATGCGCGTAAGCCGGATCCAGCAGTGGCACGTGACGCCACGACCCGGCCAGCAAGTGATGCGATGCAGATATGGCGGTGTAGTTCAATAAGGAGTGATGGCGAGCAGGAACGCGTCCATTGCAAGGCGGAGAAGAAAGCAAAAAAAACGTCGACCTGCAGTAATGCAAAACAATGGTCAGTGCCAGTTCACAACATGCCGCCAACTGCAGCTGCCGTCTTGAACCCGCCCCTTTTTATAGGCGATCTTGGGAAGTGATGCGCCGCCTCGTGGTAGACTGCAGCCGGGCGAAACTGCGCACTCCACAATGCGCATAAGCAGGATCCAGCAGTGGCACGTGACGCCACGACCCGGCCAGAAAGTGATGCGATGCAGATATGGCGGTGTAGTTCAATAAGGAGTGATGGCGAGCAGGAACGCGTCCGTTGCAAGGAGGAGAAGAAAGCAAAAAAAAACGTCGACCTGCAGTAATGCAAAACAATGGTCAGTGCCAGTTCACAACATGCCGCCAACTGCAGCTGCCGTCTTGAACCCGCCCTTTTTTATAGGCGATCTTGGGAAGTGATGCGCCGCCTCGTGGTAGACTGCAGCCGGGCGAAACTGCGCACTCCACAATGCGCATAAGCAGGATCCAGCAGTGGCACGTGACGCCGCGACCCGGCCAGCAAGTGATGCGATGCAGATATGGCGTTGTAGTTCAATAAGGAGTGATGGCGAGCAGGAACGCGTCCGTTGCAAGGAGGAGAAGAAAGCAAAAAAAAACGTCGACCTGCAGTAATGCAAAACAATGGTCAGTGCCAGTTCACAACATGCCGCCAACTGCAGCTGCCGTCTTGAACCCGCCCCTTTTTATAGGCGATCTTGGGAAGTGATGCGGCGCCTCGTGGTAGACTGCAGCCGGGCCAAACTACGCACTCCACAATGCGCATAAGCAGGATCCAGCAGTGGCACGTGACGCCACGACCCGGCCAGCAAGTGATGCGATGCAGATATGGCGTTGTAGTTCAATAAGGAGTGATGGCGAGCAGGAACGCGTCCGTTGCAAGGAGGAGAAGAAAGCAAAAAAAACGTCGACCTGCAGTAATGCAAAACAATGGTCAGTGCCAGTTCACAACATGCCGCCAACTGCAGCTGCCGTCTTGAACCCGCCCCTTTTTATAGGCGATCTTGGGAAGTGATGTGCCGCCTCGTAATAGACTGCAGCCGGGCCAAACTACGCACTCCACAATGCGCATAAGCAGGATCCAGCAGTGGCACGTGACGCCACGACCCGGCCAGCAAGTGATGCGATGCAGATATGGCGTTGTAGTTCAATAAGGAGTGATGGCGAGCAGGAACGCGTCCGTTGCAAGGAGGAGAAGAAAGCAAAAAAAAACGTCGACCTGCAGTAATGCAAAACAATGGTCAGTGCCAGTTCACAACATGCCGCCAACTGCAGCTGCCGTCTTGTACCCACCCCTTTTTAAAGGCGATCTTGGGAAGTGATGCGCCGCCTCTTGGTAGACTGCAGCCGGGCCAAACTGCGCACTCCACAATGCGCATAAGCAGGATCCAGCAGTGGCACGTGACGCCACGACCCGGCCAGCAATTGATGCGATGCATATGTGGCGGTGTAGTTCAATGAAGAGTGATGGCGAGCAGGAACGCGTCCATTGCAAGGAGGAGAAGAAAGCAAAAAAAAACGTCGACCTGCAGTAATGCAAAACAATGGTCAGTGCCAGTTCAAAACATGCCGCCAACTGCAGCTGCCGTCTTGAACCCGCCCCTTTTTATAGGCGATCTTGGGAAGTGATGCGCCGCCTCGTGGTAGACTGCAGCCGGGCCAAACTGCGCACTCCACAATGCGCGTAAGCAGGATCCAGCAGTGGCACGTGACGCCACGACCCGGCCAGCAAGTAATGCGATGCAGATGTGGCGGTGTAGTTTAATTAAGAGTGATGGCGAGCAGGAACGCGTCCATTGCATGGAGGAGAAGAAAGCAAAAAAAACGTCGACCTGCAGTAATGCAAAACAATGGTCAGTGCCAGTTCACAACATGCCGCCAACTGCAGCTGCCGTCTTGAACCCGCCCCTTTTTATAGGCGATCTTGGGAAGTGATGCGCCGCCTCGTGGTAGACTGCAGCCGGGCCAAACTGCGCACTCCACAATGCGCATAAGCAGGATCCAGCAGTGGCACGTGACGCCACGACCCGGCCAGCAAGTGATGCGATGCAGATGTGGCGGTGTAGTTTAATTAAGAGTGAGGGCGAGCAGGAACGCGTCCATTGCAAGGAGGAGAAGAAAGCAAAAAAAAACGTCGACCTGCAGTAATGCAAAACAATGGTCAGTGCCAGTTCACAACATGCCGCCAACTGCAGCTGCCGTCTTGAACCCGCCCCTTTTTATAGGCGATCTTGGGAAGTGATGCGCCGCCTCATGGTAGACTGCAGCCGGGCGAAACTGCGCACTCCACAATGCGCATAAGCAGGATCCAGCAGTGGCACGTGACGCCACGTCCCGGCCAGCAAGTGATGCGATGCAGATATGGCGGTGTAGTTCAATGAAGAGTGATGGCGAGCAGGAACGCGTCCATTGCAAGGAGGAGAAGAAAGCAAAAAAAACGTCGACCTGCAGTAATGCAAAACAATGGTCAGTGCCAGTTCACAACATGCCGCCAACTGCAGCTGCCGTCTTGAACCCGCCCCTTTTTATAGGCGATCTTGGGAAGTGATGCGCCGCCTCGTGGTAGACTGCAGCCGGGCCAAACTTCGCACTCCACAATGCGCATAAGCAGGATCCAGCAGTGGCACGTGACGCCACGACCCGGCCTGCAAGTGATGCGATGCAGATGTGGCGGTGTAGTTCAATGAAGAGTGATGGCGAGCAGGAACGCGTATATTGCAAGGAGGAGAAAAAAGCAAAAAAAACGTCGACCTGCAGTAATGCAAAACAATGGTCAGTGCCAGTTCACAACATGCCGCCAACTGCAGCTGCCGTCTTGAACCCGCCCCTTTTTATAGGCGATCTTGGGAAGTGATGCGCCGCCTCGTGGTAGACTGCAGCCGGGCGAAACTGCGCACTCCACAATGCGCGTAAGCCGGATCCAGCAGTGGCACGTGACGCCACGACCCGGCCAGCAAGTGATGCGATGCAGATATGGCGGTGTAGTTCAATAAGGAGTGATGGCGAGCAGGAACGCGTCCATTGCAAGGCGGAGAAGAAAGCAAAAAAACGTCGACCTGCAGTAATGCAAAACAATGGTCAGTGCCAGTTCACAACATGCCGCCAACTGCAGCTGCCGTCTTGAACCCGCCCCTTTTTATAGGCGATCTTGGGAAGTGATGCGCCGCCTCGTGGTAGACTGCAGCCGGGCGAAACTGCGCACTCCACAATGCGCATAAGCAGGATCCAGCAGTGGCACGTGACGCCACGACCCGGCCAGAAAGTGATGCGATGCAGATATGGCGGTGTAGTTCAATAAGGAGTGATGGCGAGCAGGAACGCGTCCGTTGCAAGGAGGAGAAGAAAGCAAAAAAAAACGTCGACCTGCAGTAATGCAAAACAATGGTCAGTGCCAGTTCACAACATGCCGCCAACTGCAGCTGCCGTCTTGAACCCGCCCTTTTTTATAGGCGATCTTGGGAAGTGATGCGCCGCCTCGTGGTAGACTGCAGCCGGGCGAAACTGCGCACTCCACAATGCGCATAAGCAGGATCCAGCAGTGGCACGTGACGCCGCGACCCGGCCAGCAAGTGATGCGATGCAGATATGGCGTTGTAGTTCAATAAGGAGTGATGGCGAGCAGGAACGCGTCCGTTGCAAGGAGGAGAAGAAAGCAAAAAAAAAAACGTCGACCTGCAGTAATGCAAAACAATGGTCAGTGCCAGTTCACAACATGCCGCCAACTGCAGCTGCCGTCTTGAACCCGCCCCTTTTTATAGGCGATCTTGGGAAGTGATGCGCCGCCTCGTGGTAGACTGCAGCCGGGCCAAACTGCGCACTCCACAATGCGCATAAGCAGGATCCAGCAGTGGCACGTGACGCCACGACCCGTCCAGCAAGTGACGCGATGCAGATATGGCGGTGTAGTTCAATAAGGAGTGATGGCGAGCAGGAACGCGTCCGTTGCAAGGAGGAGAAGAAACCAAAAAAAACGTCGACCTGCAGTAATGCAAAACAATGGTCAGTGCCAGTTCACAACATGCCGCCAACTGCAGCTGCCGTCTTGAACCCGCCCCTTTTTATAGGCGATCTTGGGAAGTGATGCGCCGCCTCGTGGTAGACTGCAGCCGGGCCAAACTGCGCACTCCACAATGCGCATAAGCAGGATCCAGCAGTGGCACGTGACGCCGCGACCCGGCCAGCAAGTGATGCGATGCAGATATGGCGTTGTAGTTCAATAAGGAGTGATGGCGAGCAGGAACGCGTCCGTTGCTAGGAGGAGAAGAAAGCAAAAAAAAACGTCGACCTGCAGTAATGCAAAACAATGGTCAGTGCCAGTTCACAACATGCCGCCAACTGCAGCTGCCGTCTTGAACCCGCCCCTTTTTATAGGCGATCTTGGGAAGTGATGCGGCGCCTCTTGGTAGACTGCAGCCGGGCCAAACTGCGCACTCCACAATGCGCATAAGCAGGATCCAGCAGTGGCACGTGACGCCACGACCCGGCCAGCAATTGATGCGATGCATATGTGGCGGTGTAGTTCAATGAAGAGTGATGGCAAACAGGAACGCGTCCATTGCAAGGAGGAGAAGAAAGCAAAAAAAACGTCGACCTGCAGTAATGCAAAACAATGGTCAGTGCCAGTTCACAACATGCCGCCAACTGCAGCTGCCGTCTTGAACCCGCCCCTTTTTATAGGCGATCTTGGGAAGTGATGCGCCGCCTCGTGGTAGACTGCAGCCGGGCCAAACTGCGCACTCCACAATGCGCATAAGCAGGATCCAGCAGTGGCACGTGACGCCACGACCCGGCCAGCAATTGATGCGATGCATATGTGGCGGTGTAGTTCAATGAAGAGTGATGGCGAGCAGGAACGCGTCCATTGCAAGGAGGAGAAGAAAGCAAAAAAAACGTCGACCTGCAGTAATGCAAAACAATGGTCAGTGCCAGTTCAAAACATGCCGCCAACTGCAGCTGCCGTCTTGAACCCGCCCCTTTTTATAGGCGATCTTGGGAAGTGATGCGCCGCCTCGTGGTAGACTGCAGCCGGGCCAAACTGCGCACTCCACAATGCGCATAAGCAGGATCCAGCAGTGGCACGTGACGCCACGACCCGGCCAGCAAGTGATGCGATGCAGATGTGGCGGTGTAGTTTAATTAAGAGTGATGGCGAGCAGGAACGCGTCCATTGCAAGGAGGAGAAGAAAGCAAAAAAAACGTCGACCTGCAGTAATGCAAAACAATGGTCAGTGCCAGTTCACAACATGCCGCCAACTGCAGCTGCCGTCTTGAACCCGCCCCTTTTTATAGGCGATCTTGGGAAGTGATGCGCCGCCTCATGGTAGACTGCAGCCGGGCGAAACTGCGCACTCCACAATGCGCGTAAGCAGGATCCAGCAGTGGCACGTGACGCCACGTCCCGGCCAGCAAGTGATGCGATGCAGATATGGCGGTGTAGTTCAATGAAGAGTGATGGCGAGCAGGAACGCGTCCATTGCAAGGAGGAGAAGAAAGCAAAAAAAACGTCGACCTGCAGTAATGCAAAACAATGGTCAGTGCCAGTTCACAACATGCCGCCAACTGCAGCTGCCGTCTTGAACCCGCCCCTTTTTATAGGCGATCTTGGGAAGTGATGCGCCGCCTCGTGGTAGACTGCAGCCGGGCCAAACTGCGCACTCCACAATGCGCATAAGCAGGATCCAGCAGTGGCACGTGACGCCACGACCCGGCCTGCAAGTGATGCGATGCAGATGTGGCGGTGTAGTTCAATGAAGAGTGATGGCGAGCAGGAACGCGTCCATTGCAAGGAGGAGAAAAAAGCAAAAAAAACGTCGACCTGCAATAATGCAAAACAATGGTCAGTGCCAGTTCACAACATGCCGCCAACTGCAGCTGCCGTCTTGAACCCGCCCCTTTTTATAGGCGATCTTGGGAAGTGATGCGCCGCCTCGTGGTAGACTGCAGCCGGGCGAAACTGCGCACTCCACAATGAGCGTAAGCCGGATCCAGCAGTGGCACGTGACGCCACGACCCGGCCAGCAAGTGATGCGATGCAGATATGGCGGTGTAGTTCAATAAGGAGTGATGGCGAGCAGGAACGCGTCCATTGCAAGGCGGAGAAGAAAGCAAAAAAAACGTCGACCTGCAGTAATGCAAAACAATGGTCAGTGCCAGTTCACAACATGCCGCCAACTGCAGCTGCCGTCTTGAACCCGCCCCTTTTTATAGGCGATCTTGGGAAGTGATGCGCCGCCTCGTGGTAGACTGCAGCCGGGCGAAACTGCGCACTCCACAATGCGCATAAGCAGGATCCAGCAGTGGCACGTGACGCCACGACCCGGCCAGAAAGTGATGCGATGCAGATATGGCGGTGTAGTTCAATAAGGAGTGATGGCGAGCAGGAACGCGTCCGTTGCAAGGAGGAGAAGAAAGCAAAAAAAAACGTCGACCTGCAGTAATGCAAAACAATGGTCAGTGCCAGTTCACAACATGCCGCCAACTGCAGCTGCCGTCTTGAACCCGCCCTTTTTTATAGGCGATCTTGGGAAGTGATGCGCCGCCTCGTGGTAGACTGCAGCCGGGCGAAACTGCGCACTCCACAATGCGCATAAGCAGGATCCAGCAGTGGCACGTGACGCCGCGACCCGGCCAGCAAGTGATGCGATGCAGATATGGCGTTGTAGTTCAATAAGGAGTGATGGCGAGCAGGAACGCGTCCGTTGCAAGGAGGAGAAGAAAGCAAAAAAAAATGTCGACCTGCAGTAATGCAAAACAATGGTCAGTGCCAGTTCACAACATGCCGCCAACTGCAGCTGCCGTCTTGAACCCGCCCCTTTTTATAGGCGATCTTGGGAAGTGATGCGCCGCCTCGTGGTAGACTGCAGCCGGGCCAAACTGCGCACTCCACAATGCGCATAAGCAGGATCCAGCAGTGGCACGTGACGCCACGACCCGTCCAGCAAGTGATGCGATGCAGATATGGCGGTGTAGTTCAATAAGGAGTGATGGCGAGCAGGAACGCGTCCGTTGCAAGGAGGAGAAGAAAGCAAAAAAAACGTCGACCTGCAGTAATGCAAAACAATGGTCAGTGCCAGTTCACAACATGCCGCCAACTGCAGCTGCCGTCTTGAACCCGCCCCTTTTTATAGGCGATCTTCGGAAGTGATGCGCCGCCTCATGGTAGACTGCAGCCGGGCCAAACTGCGCACTCCACAATGCGCATAAGCAGGATCCAGCAGTGGCACGTGACGCCACGACCCGGCCAGCAAGTGATGCGATGCAGATGTGGCGGTGTAGTTTAATTAAGAGTGATGGCGAGCAGGAACGCGTCCATTGCAAGGAGGAGAAGAAAGCAAAAAAAAACGTCGACCTGCAGTAATGCAAAACAATGGTCAGTGCCAGTTCACAACATGCCGCCAACTGCAGCTGCCGTCTTGAACCCGCCCCTTTTTATAGGCGATCTTGGGAAGTGATGCGCCGCCTCATGGTAGACTGCAGCCGGGCGAAACTGCGCACTCCACAATGCGCATAAGCAGGATCCAGCAGTTGCACGTGACGCCACGTCCCGGCCAGCAAGTGATGCGATGCAGATATGGCGGTGTAGTTCAATGAAGAGTGATGGCGAGTAGGAACGCGTCCATTGCAAGGAGGAGAAGAAATAAAAAAAAACGTCGACCTGCAGTAATGCAAAACAATGGTCAGTGCCAGTTCACAACATGCCGCAAACTGCAGCTGCCGTCTTGAACCCGCCCCTTTTTATAGGCGATCTTGGGAAGTGATGCGCCGCCTCGTGGTAGACTGCAGCCGGGCCAAACTGCGCACTCCACAATGAGCATAAGCAGGATCCAGCAGTGGCACGTGACGCCACGACCCGGCCAGCAAGTGATGCGATGCAGATGTGGCAGTGTAGTTCAATGAAGAGTGATGGCGAGCAGGAACGCGTCCATTGCAAGGAGGAGAAAAAAGCAAAAAAAACGTCGACCTGCAGTAATGCAAAACAATGGTCAGTGCCAGTTCACAACATGCCGCCAACTGCAGCTGCCGTCTTGAACCCGCCCCTTTTTATAGGCGATCTTGGGAAGTGATGCGCCGCCTCGTGGTAGACTGCAGCCGGGCGAAACTGCGCACTCCACAATGCGCGTAAGCCGGATCCAGCAGTGGCACGTTACGCCACGACCCGGCCAGCAAGTGATGCGATGCAGATATGGCGTTGTAGTTCAATAAGGAGTGATGGCGAGCAGGAACGCGTCCGTTGCAAGTAGGAGAAGAAAGCAAAAAAAACGTCGACCTGCAGTAATGCAAAACAATGGTCAGTGCTAGTTCACAACATGCCGCCAACTGCAGCTGCCGTCTTGAACCCGCCCCTTTTTATAGGCGATCTTGGGAAGTGATGCGCCGCCTCGTGGTAGACTGCAGCCGGGCCAAACTGCGCACTCCACAATGCGCATAAGCAGGATCCAGCAGTGGCACGTGACGCCACGACCCGGCCAGCAAGTGATGCGATGCAGATGTGTCGGTGTAGTTCAATGAAGAGTGATGGAGAGCAGGAACGCGTTCATTGCAAGGAGGAGAAGAAAGCAAAAAAAACGTCGACCTGCAGTAATGCAAAACAATGGTCAGTGCCAGTTCACAACATGCCGCCAACTGCAGCTGCCGTCTTGAACCCGCCCCTTTTTATAGGCGATCTTGGGAAGTGATGCGCCGCCTCGTGGTAGACTGCAGCCGGGCCAAACTGCGCACTCCACAATGCGCATAAGCAGGATCCAGCAGTGGCACGTGACGCCACGACCCGTCCAGCAAGTGATGCGATGCAGATATGGCGGTGTAGTTCAATAAGGAGTGATGGCGAGCAGGAACGCGTCCGTTGCAAGGAGGAGAAGAAAGCAAAAAAAACGTCGACCTGCAGTAATGCAAAACAATGGTCAGTGCCAGTTCACAACATGCCGCCAACTGCAGCTGCCGTCTTGAACCCGCCCCTTTTTATAGGCGATCTTCGGAAGTGATGCGCCGCCTCATGGTAGACTGCAGCCGGGCCAAACTGCGCACTCCACAATGCGCATAAGCAGGATCCAGCAGTGGCACGTGACGCCACGACCCGGCCAGCAAGTGATGCGATGCAGATGTGGCGGTGTAGTTTAATTAAGAGTGATGGCGAGCAGGAACGCGTCCATTGCAAGGAGGAGAAGAAAGCAAAAAAAACGTCGACCTGCAGTAATGCAAAACAATGGTCAGTGCCAGTTCACAACATGCCGCCAACTGCAGCTGCCGTCTTGAACCCGCCCCTTTTTATAGGCGATCTTGGGAAGTGATGCGCCGCCTCATGGTAGACTGCAGCCGGGCGAAACTGCGCACTCCACAATGCGCATAAGCAGGATCCAGCAGTTGCACGTGACGCCACGTCCCGGCCAGCAAGTGATGCGATGCAGATATGGCGGTGTAGTTCAATGAAGAGTGATGGCGAGTAGGAACGCGTCCATTGCAAGGAGGAGAAGAAATAAAAAAAAACGTCGACCTGCAGTAATGCAAAACAATGGTCAGTGCCAGTTCACAACATGCCGCAAACTGCAGCTGCCGTCTTGAACCCGCCCCTTTTTATAGGCGATCTTGGGAAGTGATGCGCCGCCTCGTGGTAGACTGCAGCCGGGCCAAACTGCGCACTCCACAATGAGCATAAGCAGGATCCAGCAGTGGCACGTGACGCCACGACCCGGCCAGCAAGTGATGCGATGCAGATGTGGCAGTGTAGTTCAATGAAGAGTGATGGCGAGCAGGAACGCGTCCATTGCAAGGAGGAGAAAAAAGCAAAAAAAACGTCGACCTGCAGTAATGCAAAACAATGGTCAGTGCCAGTTCACAACATGCCGCCAACTGCAGCTGCCGTCTTGAACCCGCCCCTTTTTATAGGCGATCTTGGGAAGTGATGCGCCGCCTCGTGGTAGACTGCAGCCGGGCGAAACTGCGCACTCCACAATGCGCGTAAGCCGGATCCAGCAGTGGCACGTTACGCCACGACCCGGCCAGCAAGTGATGCGATGCAGATATGGCGTTGTAGTTCAATAAGGAGTGATGGCGAGCAGGAACGCGTCCGTTGCAAGTAGGAGAAGAAAGCAAAAAAAACGTCGACCTGCAGTAATGCAAAACAATGGTCAGTGCTAGTTCACAACATGCCACCAACTGCAGCTGCCGTCTTGAACCCGCCCCTTTTTATAGGCGATCTTGGGAAGTGATGCGCCGCCTCGTGGTAGACTGCAGCCGGGCCAAACTGCGCACTCCACAATGCGCATAAGCAGGATCCAGCAGTGGCACGTGACGCCACGACCCGGCCAGCAAGTGATGCGATGCAGATGTGTCGGTGTAGTTCAATGAAGAGTGATGGAGAGCAGGAACGCGTTCATTGCAAGGAGGAGAAGAAAGCAAAAAAAACGTCGACCTGCAGTAATGCAAAACAATGGTCAGTGCCAGTTCACAACATGCCGCCAACTGCAGCTGCCGTCTTGAACCCGCCCCTTTTTAAAGGCGATCTTGGGAAGTGATGCGCCGCCTCGTGGTAGACTGCAGCCGGGCGAAACTGCGCACTCCACAATGCGCATAAGCAGGATCCAGCAGTGGCACGTGACGCCACGACCCGGCCAGCAAGTGATGCGATGCAGATATGGCGGTGTAGTTCAATAAGGAGTGATGGCGAGCAGGAACGCGTCCGTTGCAAGGAGGAGAAGAAAGCAAAAAAAAACGTCCACCTGCAGTAATGCAAAACAATGGTCAGTGCCAGTTCACAACATGCCGCCAACTGCAGCTGTCGCCTTGAACCCGGCGTTATTTTTAGGCGATCTTGGGAAGTGATGCGCCGCCTCGTGGTAGACTGCAGCCGGGCCAAACTGCGCACTCCACAATGCGCATGAGCAGGATCCAGCAGTGGCACGTGACGCCACGACCCGGCCAGCTAGTGATGCGATGCGGATATGGCGGTGTAGTTCAATAAGGAGTGATGGCGAGCAGGAACGCGTCCGTTGCAAGGAGGAGAAGAAAGCAAAAAAAACGTCGAGCTGCAGTAATGCAAAACAATGGTCAGTGCCAGTTCACAACATGCCGCCAACTGCAGCTGCCGCCTTGAACCCGGCCTTATTTTTAGGCGATCTTGGGAAGTGATGCGCCGACTCGTAGTAGACTGCAGCCGGGCGAAACTGCGCACTCCACAATGCGCATAAGCAGGATCCAGCAGTGGCACGTGACGCCACGACCCGGCCAGAAAGTGATGCGATGCAGATATGGCGGTGTAGTTCAATAAGGAGTGATGGCGAGCAGGAACGCGTCCGTTGCAAGGAGGAGAAGAAAGCAAAAAAAAACGTCGACCTGCAGTAATGCAAAACAATGGTCAGTGCTAGTTCACAACATGCCGCCAACTGCAGCTGCCGTCTTGAACCCGCCCTTTTTTATAGGCGATCTTGGGAAGTGATGCGCCGCCTCGTGGTAGACTGCAGCCGGGCGAAACTGCGCACTCCACAATGCGCATAAGCAGGATCCAGCAGTGGCACGTGACGCCGCGACCCGTCAGCAAGTGATGCGATGCAGATATGGCGTTGTAGTTCAATAAGGAGTGATGGCGAGCAGGAACGCGTCCGTTGCAAGGAGGAGAAGAAAGCAAAAAAAAAAATGTCGACCTGCAGTAATGCAAAACAATGGTCAGTGCCAGTTCACAACATGCCGCCAACTGCAGCTGCCGTCTTGAACCCGCCCCTTTTTATAGGCGATCTTGGGAAGTGATGCGCCGCCTCGTGGTAGACTGCAGCCGGGCCAAACTGCGCACTCCACAATGCGCATAAGCAGGATCCAGCAGTGGCACGTGACGCCACGACCCGGCCAGCAAGTGATGCGATGCAGATGTGGCGGTGTAGTTTAATTAAGAGTGATGGCGAGCAGGAACGCGTCCATTGCAAGGAGGAGAAGAAAGCAAAAAAAAACGTCGACCTGTAGTAATGCAAAACAATGGTCAGTGCCAGTTCACAACATGCCGCCAACTGCAGCTGCCGTCTTGAACCCGCCCCTTTTTATAGGCGATCTTGGGAAGTGATGCGCCGCCTCATGGTAGACTGCAGCGGGCGAAACTGCGCACTCCACAATGCGCATAAGCAGGATCCAGCAGTTGCACGTGACGCCACGTCCCGGCCAGCAAGTGATGCGATGCAGATATGGCGGTGTAGTTCAATGAAGAGTGATGGCGAGTAGGAACGCGTCCATTGCAAGGAGGAGAAGAAATAAAAAAAAAAACGTCGACCTGCAGTAATGCAAAACAATGGTCAGTGCCAGTTCACAACATGCCGCAAACTGCAGCTGCCGTCTTGAACCCGCCCCTTTTTATAGGCGATCTTGGGAAGTGATGCGCCGCCTCGTGGTAGACTGCAGCCGGGCCAAACTGCGCACTCCACAATGCGCATAAGCAGGATCCAGCAGTGGCACGTGACGCCACGACCCGGCCAGCAAGTGATGCGATGCAGATGTGGCAGTGTAGTTCAATGAAGAGTGATGGCGAGCAGGAACGCGTCCATTGCAAGGAGGAGAAAAAAGCAAAAAAAACGTCGACCTGCAGTAATGCAAAACAATGGTCAGTGCCAGTTCACAACATGCCGCCAACTGCAGCTGCCGTCTTGAACCCGCCCCTTTTTATAGGCGATCTTGGGAAGTGATGCGCCGCCTCGTGGTAGACTGCAGCCGGGCCAAACTGCGCACTCCACAATGCGCATAAGCAGGATCCAGCAGTGGCACGTGACGCCGCGACCCGGCCAGCAAGTGATGCGATGCAGATATGGCGTTGTAGTTCAATAAGGAGTGATGGCGAGCAGGAACGCGTCCGTTGCTAGGAGGAGAAGAAAGCAAAAAAAAACGTCGACCTGCAGTAATGCAAAACAATGGTCAGTGCCAGTTCACAACATGCCGCCAACTGCAGCTGCCGTCTTGAACCCGCCCCTTTTTATAGGCGATCTTGGGAAGTGATGCGGCGCCTCGTGGTAGACTGCAGCCGGGCCAAACTACGCACTCCACAATGCGCATAAGCAGGATCCAGCAGTGGCACGTGACGCCACGACCCGGCCAGCAAGTGATGCGATGCAGATATGGCGTTGTAGTTCAATAAGGAGTGATGGCGAGCAGGAACGCGTCCGTTGCAAGGAGGAGAAGAAAGCAAAAAAAACGTCGACCTGCAGTAATGCAAAACAATGGTCAGTGCCAGTTCACAACATGCCGCCAACTGCAGCTGCCGTCTTGAACCCGCCCCTTTTTATAGGCGATCTTGGGAAGTGATGCGCCGCCTCTTGGTAGACTGCAGCCGGGCCAAACTGCGCACTCCACAATGCGCATAAGCAGGATCCAGCAGTGGCACGTGACGCCACGACCCGGCCAGCAATTGATGCGATGCAGATGTGGCGGTGTAGTTCAATGAAGAGTGATGGCGAGCAGGAACGCGTCCATTGCAAGGAGGAGAAGAAAGCAAAAAAAACGTCGACCTGCAGTAATGCAAAACAATGGTCAGTGCCAGTTCACAACATGCCGCCAACTGCAGCTGCCGTCTTGAACCTGCCCCTTTTTATAGGCGATCTTGGGAAGTGATGCGCCGCCTCGTGGTAGACTGCAGCCGGGCCAAACTGCGCACTCCACAATGCGCATAAGCAGGATCCAGCAGTGGCACGTGACGCCACGACCCGGCCAGCAAGTGATGCGATGCAGATGTGGCGGTGTAGTTTAATTAAGAGTGATGGCGAGCAGGAACGCGTCCATTGCAAGGAGGAGAAGAAAGCAAAAAAAACGTCGACCTGCAGTAATGCAAAACAATGGTCAGTGCCAGTTCACAACATGCCGCCAACTGCAGCTGCCGTCTTGAACCCGCCCCTTTTTATAGGCGATCTTGGGAAGTGATGCGCCGCCTCATGGTAGACTGCAGCCGGGCGAAACTGCGCACTCCACAATGCGCATAAGCAGGATCCAGCAGTTGCACGTGACGCCACGTCCCGGCCAGCAAGTGATGCGATGCAGATATGGCGGTGTAGTTCAATGAAGAGTGATGGCGAGTAGGAACGCGTCCATTGCAAGGAGGAGAAGAAATAAAAAAAAAAACGTCGACCTGCAGTAATGCAAAACAATGGTCAGTGCCAGTTCACAACATGCCGCAAACTGCAGCTGCCGTCTTGAACCCGCCCCTTTTTATAGGCGATCTTGGGAAGTGATGCGCCGCCTCGTGGTAGACTGCAGCCGGGCCAAACTGCGCACTCCACAATGCGCATAAGCAGGATCCAGCAGTGGCACGTGACGCCACGACCCGGCCAGCAAGTGATGCGATGCAGATGTGGCAGTGTAGTTCAATGAAGAGTGATGGCGAGCAGGAACGCGTCAATTGCAAGGAGGAGAAAAAAGCAAAAAAAACGTCGACCTGCAGTAATGCAAAACAATGGTCAGTGCCAGTTCACAACATGCCGCCAACTGCAGCTGCCGTCTTGAACCCGCCCCTTTTTATAGGCGATCTTGGGAAGTGATGCGCCGCCTCGTGGTAGACTGCAGCCGGGCGAAACTGCGCACTCCACAATGCGCGTAAGCCGGATCCAGCAGTGGCACGTGACGCCACGACCCGGCCAGCAAGTGATGCGATGCAGATATGGCGTTGTAGTTCAATAAGGAGTGATGGCGAGCAGGAACGCGTCCGTTGCAAGGAGGAGAAGAAAGCAAAAAAAAAACGTCGACCTGCAGTAATGCAAAACAATGGTCAGTGCTAGTTCACAACATGCCGCCAACTGCAGCTGCCGTCTTGAACCCGCCCCTTTTTATAGGCGATCTTGGGAAGTGATGCGCCGCCTCGTGGTAGACTGCAGCCGGGCCAAACTGCGCACTCCACAATGCGCATAAGCAGGATCCAGCAGTGGCACGTGACGCCACGACCCGGCCAGCAAGTGATGCGATGCAGATGTGTCGGTGTAGTTCAATGAAGAGTGATGGAGAGCAGGAACGCGTTCATTGCAAGGAGGAGAAGAAAGCAAAAAAAACGTCGACCTGCAGTAATGCAAAACAATGGTCAGTGCCAGTTCACAACATGCCGCCAACTGCAGCTGCCGTCTTGAACCCGCCCCTTTTTAAAGGCGATCTTGGGAAGTGATGCGCCGCCTCGTGGTAGACTGCAGCCGGGCGAAACTGCGCACTCCACAATGCGCATAAGCAGGATCCAGCAGTGGCACGTGACGCCACGACCCGGCCAGCAAGTGATGCGGTGCAGATGTGGCGGTGTAGTTTAATTAAGAGTGATGGCGAGCAGGAACGCGTCCATTGCAAGGAGGAGAAGAAAGCAAAAAAAACGTCGACCTGCAGTAATGCAAAACAATGGTCAGTGCCAGTTCACAACATGCCGCCAACTGCAGCTGCCGTTTTGAACCCGCCCCTTTTTATAGGCGATCTTGGGAAGTGATGCGCCGCCTCATGGTAGACTGCAGCCGGGCGAAACTGCGCACTCCACAATGCGCATAAGCAGGATCCAGCAGTGGCACGTGACGCCACGACCCGGCCAGCAAGTGATGCGATGCAGATGTGGCGGTGTAGTTCAATGAAGAATGATGGCGAGCAGGAACGCGTCCATTGCAAGGAGGAGAAGAAAGCAAAAAAAACGTCGACCTGCAGTAATGCAAAACAATGGTCAGTGCCAGTTCACAACATGCCGCCAACTGCAGCTGCCGTCTGGAACCCGCCCCTTTTTATAGGCGATCTTGGGAAGTGATGCGCCGCCTCGTGGTAGGCTGCAGCCGGGCGAAACTGCGCACTCCACAATGCGCGTAAGCAGGATCCAGCAGTGGCACGTGACGCCACGACCCGGCCAGCAAGTGATGCGATGCAGATATGGCGGTGTAGTTCAATAAGGAGTGATGGCGAGCAGGAACGCGTCCGTTGCAAGGAGGAGAAGAAAGCAAAAAAAAAACGTCGACCTGCAGTAATGCAAAACAATGGTCAGTGCTAGTTCACAACATGCCGCCAACTCCAGCTGCCGTCTTGAACCCGCCCCTTTTTATAGGCGATCTTGGGAAGTGATGCGCCGCCTCGTGGTAGACTGCAGCCGGGCCAAACTGCGCACTCCACAATGCGCATAAGCAGGATCCAGCAGTGGCACGTGACGCCACGACCCGGCCAGCAAGTGATGCGATGCAGATATGGCGCTGTAGTTCAATAAGGAGTGGTGGCGAGCAGGAACGCGTCCGTTGCAAGGAGGAGAAGAAAGCAAAAAAAAAACGTCCACCTGCAGTAATGCAAAACAATGGTCAGTGCCAGTTCACAACATGCCGCCAACTGCAGCTGGCGCCTTGAACCCGGCGTTATTTTTAGGCGATCTTGGGAAGTGATGCGCCGCCTCGTGGTAGACTGCAGCCGGGCCAAACTGCGCACTCCACAATGCGCATAAGCAGGATCCAGCAGTGGCACGTGACGCCGCGACCCGGCCAGCAAGTGATGCGATGCAGATATGGCGTTGTAGTTCAATAAGGAGTGATGGCGAGCAGGAACGCGTCCGTTGCTAGGAGGAGAAGAAAGCAAAAAAAAACGTCGACCTGCAGTAATGCAAAACAATGGTCAGTGCCAGTTCACAACATGCCGCCAACTGCAGCTGCCGTCTTGAACCCGCCCCTTTTTATAGGCGATCTTGGGAAGTGATGCGGCGCCTCTTGGTAGACTGCAGCCGGGCCAAACTGCGCACTCCACAATGCGCATAAGCAGGATCCAGCAGTGGCACGTGACGCCACGACCCGGCCAGCAATTGATGCGATGCATATGTGGCGGTGTAGTTCAATGAAGAGTGATGGCAAACAGGAACGCGTCCATTGCAAGGAGGAGAAGAAAGCAAAAAAAACGTCGACCTGCAGTAATGCAAAACAATGGTCAGTGCCAGTTCACAACATGCCGCCAACTGCAGCTGCCGTCTTGAACCCGCCCCTTTTTATAGGCGATCTTGGGAAGTGATGCGCCGCCTCGTGGTAGACTGCAGCCGGGCCAAACTGCGCACTCCACAATGCGCATAAGCAGGATCCAGCAGTGGCACGTGACGCCACGACCCGGCCAGCAATTGATGCGATGCATATGTGGCGGTGTAGTTCAATGAAGAGTGATGGCGAGCAGGAACGCGTCCATTGCAAGGAGGAGAAGAAAGCAAAAAAAACGTCGACCTGCAGTAATGCAAAACAATGGTCAGTGCCAGTTCAAAACATGCCGCCAACTGCAGCTGCCGTCTTGAACCCGCCCCTTTTTATAGGCGATCTTGGGAAGTGATGCGCCGCCTCGTGGTAGACTGCAGCCGGGCCAAACTGCGCACTCCACAATGCGCATAAGCAGGATCCAGCAGTGGCACGTGACGCCACGACCCGGCCAGCAAGTGATGCGATGCAGATGTGGCGGTGTAGTTTAATTAAGAGTGATGGCGAGCAGGAACGCGTCCATTGCAAGGAGGAGAAGAAAGCAAAAAAAACGTCGACCTGCAGTAATGCAAAACAATGGTCAGTGCCAGTTCACAACATGCCGCCAACTGCAGCTGCCGTCTTGAACCCGCCCCTTTTTATAGGCGATCTTGGGAAGTGATGCGCCGCCTCATGGTAGACTGCAGCCGGGCGAAACTGCGCACTCCACAATGCGCGTAAGCAGGATCCAGCAGTGGCACGTGACGCCACGTCCCGGCCAGCAAGTGATGCGATGCAGATATGGCGGTGTAGTTCAATGAAGAGTGATGGCGAGCAGGAACGCGTCCATTGCAAGGAGGAGAAGAAAGCAAAAAAAACGTCGACCTGCAGTAATGCAAAACAATGGTCAGTGCCAGTTCACAACATGCCGCCAACTGCAGCTGCCGTCTTGAACCCGCCCCTTTTTATAGGCGATCTTGGGAAGTGATGCGCCGCCTCGTGGTAGACTGCAGCCGGGCCAAACTGCGCACTCCACAATGCGCATAAGCAGGATCCAGCAGTGGCACGTGACGCCACGACCCGGCCTGCAAGTGATGCGATGCAGATGTGGCGGTGTAGTTCAATGAAGAGTGATGGCGAGCAGGAACGCGTCCATTGCAAGGAGGAGAAAAAAGCAAAAAAAACGTCGACCTGCAATAATGCAAAACAATGGTCAGTGCCAGTTCACAACATGCCGCCAACTGCAGCTGCCGTCTTGAACCCGCCCCTTTTTATAGGCGATCTTGGGAAGTGATGCGCCGCCTCGTGGTAGACTGCAGCCGGGCGAAACTGCGCACTCCACAATGAGCGTAAGCCGGATCCAGCAGTGGCACGTGACGCCACGACCCGGCCAGCAAGTGATGCGATGCAGATATGGCGGTGTAGTTCAATAAGGAGTGATGGCGAGCAGGAACGCGTCCATTGCAAGGCGGAGAAGAAAGCAAAAAAAACGTCGACCTGCAGTAATGCAAAACAATGGTCAGTGCCAGTTCACAACATGCCGCCAACTGCAGCTGCCGTCTTGAACCCGCCCCTTTTTATAGGCGATCTTGGGAAGTGATGCGCCGCCTCGTGGTAGACTGCAGCCGGGCGAAACTGCGCACTCCACAATGCGCATAAGCAGGATCCAGCAGTGGCACGTGACGCCACGACCCGGCCAGAAAGTGATGCGATGCAGATATGGCGGTGTAGTTCAATAAGGAGTGATGGCGAGCAGGAACGCGTCCGTTGCAAGGAGGAGAAGAAAGCAAAAAAAAACGTCGACCTGCAGTAATGCAAAACAATGGTCAGTGCCAGTTCACAACATGCCGCCAACTGCAGCTGCCGTCTTGAACCCGCCCTTTTTTATAGGCGATCTTGGGAAGTGATGCGCCGCCTCGTGGTAGACTGCAGCCGGGCGAAACTGCGCACTCCACAATGCGCATAAGCAGGATCCAGCAGTGGCACGTGACGCCGCGACCCGGCCAGCAAGTGATGCGATGCAGATATGGCGTTGTAGTTCAATAAGGAGTGATGGCGAGCAGGAACGCGTCCGTTGCAAGGAGGAGAAGAAAGCAAAAAAAATGTCGACCTGCAGTAATGCAAAACAATGGTCAGTGCCAGTTCACAACATGCCGCCAACTGCAGCTGCCGTCTTGAACCCGCCCCTTTTTATAGGCGATCTTGGGAAGTGATGCGCCGCCTCGTGGTAGACTGCAGCCGGGCCAAACTGCGCACTCCACAATGCGCATAAGCAGGATCCAGCAGTGGCACGTGACGCCACGACCCGTCCAGCAAGTGATGCGATGCAGATATGGCGGTGTAGTTCAATAAGGAGTGATGGCGAGCAGGAACGCGTCCGTTGCAAGGAGGAGAAGAAAGCAAAAAAAACGTCGACCTGCAGTAATGCAAAACAATGGTCAGTGCCAGTTCACAACATGCCGCCAACTGCAGCTGCCGTCTTGAACCCGCCCCTTTTTATAGGCGATCTTCGGAAGTGATGCGCCGCCTCATGGTAGACTGCAGCCGGGCCAAACTGCGCACTCCACAATGCGCATAAGCAGGATCCAGCAGTGGCACGTGACGCCACGACCCGGCCAGCAAGTGATGCGATGCAGATGTGGCGGTGTAGTTTAATTAAGAGTGATGGCGAGCAGGAACGCGTCCATTGCAAGGAGGAGAAGAAAGCAAAAAAAAACGTCGACCTGCAGTAATGCAAAACAATGGTCAGTGCCAGTTCACAACATGCCGCCAACTGCAGCTGCCGTCTTGAACCCGCCCCTTTTTATAGGCGATCTTGGGAAGTGATGCGCCGCCTCATGGTAGACTGCAGCCGGGCGAAACTGCGCACTCCACAATGCGCATAAGCAGGATCCAGCAGTTGCACGTGACGCCACGTCCCGGCCAGCAAGTGATGCGATGCAGATATGGCGGTGTAGTTCAATGAAGAGTGATGGCGAGTAGGAACGCGTCCATTGCAAGGAGGAGAAGAAATAAAAAAAAACGTCGACCTGCAGTAATGCAAAACAATGGTCAGTGCCAGTTCACAACATGCCGCAAACTGCAGCTGCCGTCTTGAACCCGCCCCTTTTTATAGGCGATCTTGGGAAGTGATGCGCCGCCTCGTGGTAGACTGCAGCCGGGCCAAACTGCGCACTCCACAATGAGCATAAGCAGGATCCAGCAGTGGCACGTGACGCCACGACCCGGCCAGCAAGTGATGCGATGCAGATGTGGCAGTGTAGTTCAATGAAGAGTGATGGCGAGCAGGAACGCGTCCATTGCAAGGAGGAGAAAAAAGCAAAAAAAACGTCGACCTGCAGTAATGCAAAACAATGGTCAGTGCCAGTTCACAACATGCCGCCAACTGCAGCTGCCGTCTTGAACCCGCCCCTTTTTATAGGCGATCTTGGGAAGTGATGCGCCGCCTCGTGGTAGACTGCAGCCGGGCGAAACTGCGCACTCCACAATGCGCGTAAGCCGGATCCAGCAGTGGCACGTTACGCCACGACCCGGCCAGCAAGTGATGCGATGCAGATATGGCGTTGTAGTTCAATAAGGAGTGATGGCGAGCAGGAACGCGTCCGTTGCAAGTAGGAGAAGAAAGCAAAAAAAACGTCGACCTGCAGTAATGCAAAACAATGGTCAGTGCTAGTTCACAACATGCCGCCAACTGCAGCTGCCGTCTTGAACCCGCCCCTTTTTATAGGCGATCTTGGGAAGTGATGCGCCGCCTCGTGGTAGACTGCAGCCGGGCCAAACTGCGCACTCCACAATGCGCATAAGCAGGATCCAGCAGTGGCACGTGACGCCACGACCCGGCCAGCAAGTGATGCGATGCAGATGTGTCGGTGTAGTTCAATGAAGAGTGATGGAGAGCAGGAACGCGTTCATTGCAAGGAGGAGAAGAAAGCAAAAAAAACGTCGACCTGCAGTAATGCAAAACAATGGTCAGTGCCAGTTCACAACATGCCGCCAACTGCAGCTGCCGTCTTGAACCCGCCCCTTTTTATAGGCGATCTTGGGAAGTGATGCGCCGCCTCGTGGTAGACTGCAGCCGGGCCAAACTGCGCACTCCACAATGCGCATAAGCAGGATCCAGCAGTGGCACGTGACGCCACGACCCGTCCAGCAAGTGATGCGATGCAGATATGGCGGTGTAGTTCAATAAGGAGTGATGGCGAGCAGGAACGCGTCCGTTGCAAGGAGGAGAAGAAAGCAAAAAAAACGTCGACCTGCAGTAATGCAAAACAATGGTCAGTGCCAGTTCACAACATGCCGCCAACTGCAGCTGCCGTCTTGAACCCGCCCCTTTTTATAGGCGATCTTCGGAAGTGATGCGCCGCCTCATGGTAGACTGCAGCCGGGCCAAACTGCGCACTCCACAATGCGCATAAGCAGGATCCAGCAGTGGCACGTGACGCCACGACCCGGCCAGCAAGTGATGCGATGCAGATGTGGCGGTGTAGTTTAATTAAGAGTGATGGCGAGCAGGAACGCGTCCATTGCAAGGAGGAGAAGAAAGCAAAAAAAAACGTCGACCTGCAGTAATGCAAAACAATGGTCAGTGCCAGTTCACAACATGCCGCCAACTGCAGCTGCCGTCTTGAACCCGCCCCTTTTTATAGGCGATCTTGGGAAGTGATGCGCCGCCTCATGGTAGACTGCAGCCGGGCGAAACTGCGCACTCCACAATGCGCATAAGCAGGATCCAGCAGTTGCACGTGACGCCACGTCCCGGCCAGCAAGTGATGCGATGCAGATATGGCGGTGTAGTTCAATGAAGAGTGATGGCGAGTAGGAACGCGTCCATTGCAAGGAGGAGAAGAAATAAAAAAAAACGTCGACCTGCAGTAATGCAAAACAATGGTCAGTGCCAGTTCACAACATGCCGCAAACTGCAGCTGCCGTCTTGAACCCGCCCCTTTTTATAGGCGATCTTGGGAAGTGATGCGCCGCCTCGTGGTAGACTGCAGCCGGGCCAAACTGCGCACTCCACAATGAGCATAAGCAGGATCCAGCAGTGGCACGTGACGCCACGACCCGGCCAGCAAGTGATGCGATGCAGATGTGGCAGTGTAGTTCAATGAAGAGTGATGGCGAGCAGGAACGCGTCCATTGCAAGGAGGAGAAAAAAGCAAAAAAAACGTCGACCTGCAGTAATGCAAAACAATGGTCAGTGCCAGTTCACAACATGCCGCCAACTGCAGCTGCCGTCTTGAACCCGCCCCTTTTTATAGGCGATCTTGGGAAGTGATGCGCCGCCTCGTGGTAGACTGCAGCCGGGCGAAACTGCGCACTCCACAATGCGCGTAAGCCGGATCCAGCAGTGGCACGTTACGCCACGACCCGGCCAGCAAGTGATGCGATGCAGATATGGCGTTGTAGTTCAATAAGGAGTGATGGCGAGCAGGAACGCGTCCGTTGCAAGTAGGAGAAGAAAGCAAAAAAAACGTCGACCTGCAGTAATGCAAAACAATGGTCAGTGCTAGTTCACAACATGCCACCAACTGCAGCTGCCGTCTTGAACCCGCCCCTTTTTATAGGCGATCTTGGGAAGTGATGCGCCGCCTCGTGGTAGACTGCAGCCGGGCCAAACTGCGCACTCCACAATGCGCATAAGCAGGATCCAGCAGTGGCACGTGACGCCACGACCCGGCCAGCAAGTGATGCGATGCAGATGTGTCGGTGTAGTTCAATGAAGAGTGATGGAGAGCAGGAACGCGTTCATTGCAAGGAGGAGAAGAAAGCAAAAAAAACGTCGACCTGCAGTAATGCAAAACAATGGTCAGTGCCAGTTCACAACATGCCGCCAACTGCAGCTGCCGTCTTGAACCCGCCCCTTTTTAAAGGCGATCTTGGGAAGTGATGCGCCGCCTCGTGGTAGACTGCAGCCGGGCGAAACTGCGCACTCCACAATGCGCATAAGCAGGATCCAGCAGTGGCACGTGACGCCACGACCCGGCCAGCAAGTGATGCGATGCAGATATGGCGGTGTAGTTCAATAAGGAGTGATGGCGAGCAGGAACGCGTCCGTTGCAAGGAGGAGAAGAAAGCAAAAAAAAACGTCCACCTGCAGTAATGCAAAACAATGGTCAGTGCCAGTTCACAACATGCCGCCAACTGCAGCTGTCGCCTTGAACCCGGCGTTATTTTTAGGCGATCTTGGGAAGTGATGCGCCGCCTCGTGGTAGACTGCAGCCGGGCCAAACTGCGCACTCCACAATGCGCATGAGCAGGATCCAGCAGTGGCACGTGACGCCACGACCCGGCCAGCTAGTGATGCGATGCAGATATGGCGGTGTAGTTCAATAAGGAGTGATGGCGAGCAGGAACGCGTCCGTTGCAAGGAGGAGAAGAAAGCAAAAAAAACGTCGAGCTGCAGTAATGCAAAACAATGGTCAGTGCCAGTTCACAACATGCCGCCAACTGCAGCTGCCGCCTTGAACCCGGCCTTATTTTTAGGCGATCTTGGGAAGTGATGCGCCGACTCGTAGTAGACTGCAGCCGGGCGAAACTGCGCACTCCACAATGCGCATAAGCAGGATCCAGCAGTGGCACGTGACGCCACGACCCGGCCAGAAAGTGATGCGATGCAGATATGGCGGTGTAGTTCAATAAGGAGTGATGGCGAGCAGGAACGCGTCCGTTGCAAGGAGGAGAAGAAAGCAAAAAAAAACGTCGACCTGCAGTAATGCAAAACAATGGTCAGTGCCAGTTCACAACATGCCGCCAACTGCAGCTGCCGTCTTGAACCCGCCCTTTTTTATAGGCGATCTTGGGAAGTGATGCGCCGCCTCGTGGTAGACTGCAGCCGGGCGAAACTGCGCACTCCACAATGCGCATAAGCAGGATCCAGCAGTGGCACGTGACGCCGCGACCCGTCAGCAAGTGATGCGATGCAGATATGGCGTTGTAGTTCAATAAGGAGTGATGGCGAGCAGGAACGCGTCCGTTGCAAGGAGGAGAAGAAAGCAAAAAAAAAAATGTCGACCTGCAGTAATGCAAAACAATGGTCAGTGCCAGTTCACAACATGCCGCCAACTGCAGCTGCCGTCTTGAACCCGCCCCTTTTTATAGGCGATCTTGGGAAGTGATGCGCCGCCTCGTGGTAGACTGCAGCCGGGCCAAACTGCGCACTCCACAATGCGCATAAGCAGGATCCAGCAGTGGCACGTGACGCCACGACCCGTCCAGCAAGTGATGCGATGCAGATATGGCGGTGTAGTTCAATAAGGAGTGATGGCGAGCAGGAACGCGTCCGTTGCAAGGAGGAGAAGAAAGCAAAAAAAACGTCGACCTGCAGTAATGCAAAACAATGGTCAGTGCCAGTTCACAACATGCCGCCAACTGCAGCTGGCGCCTTGAACCCGGCGTTATTTTTAGGCGATCTTGGGAAGTGATGCGCCGCCTCGTGGTAGACTGCAGCCGGGCCAAACTGCGCACTCCACAATGCGCATAAGCAGGATCCAGCAGTGGCACGTGACGCCACGACCCGGCCAGCAAGTGATGCGATGCAGATGTGGCGGTGTAGTTTAATTAAGAGTGATGGCGAGCAGGAACGCGTCCATTGCAAGGAGGAGAAGAAAGCAAAAAAAAACGTCGACCTGTAGTAATGCAAAACAATGGTCAGTGCCAGTTCACAACATGCCGCCAACTGCAGCTGCCGTCTTGAACCCGCCCCTTTTTATAGGCGATCTTGGGAAGTGATGCGCCGCCTCATGGTAGACTGCAGCGGGCGAAACTGCGCACTCCACAATGCGCATAAGCAGGATCCAGCAGTTGCACGTGACGCCACGTCCCGGCCAGCAAGTGATGCGATGCAGATATGGCGGTGTAGTTCAATGAAGAGTGATGGCGAGTAGGAACGCGTCCATTGCAAGGAGGAGAAGAAATAAAAAAAAAAACGTCGACCTGCAGTAATGCAAAACAATGGTCAGTGCCAGTTCACAACATGCCGCAAACTGCAGCTGCCGTCTTGAACCCGCCCCTTTTTATAGGCGATCTTGGGAAGTGATGCGCCGCCTCGTGGTAGACTGCAGCCGGGCCAAACTGCGCACTCCACAATGCGCATAAGCAGGATCCAGCAGTGGCACGTGACGCCACGACCCGGCCAGCAAGTGATGCGATGCAGATGTGGCAGTGTAGTTCAATGAAGAGTGATGGCGAGCAGGAACGCGTCCATTGCAAGGAGGAGAAAAAAGCAAAAAAAACGTCGACCTGCAGTAATGCAAAACAATGGTCAGTGCCAGTTCACAACATGCCGCCAACTGCAGCTGCCGTCTTGAACCCGCCCCTTTTTATAGGCGATCTTGGGAAGTGATGCGCCGCCTCGTGGTAGACTGCAGCCGGGCCAAACTGCGCACTCCACAATGCGCATAAGCAGGATCCAGCAGTGGCACGTGACGCCGCGACCCGGCCAGCAAGTGATGCGATGCAGATATGGCGTTGTAGTTCAATAAGGAGTGATGGCGAGCAGGAACGCGTCCGTTGCTAGGAGGAGAAGAAAGCAAAAAAAAACGTCGACCTGCAGTAATGCAAAACAATGGTCAGTGCCAGTTCACAACATGCCGCCAACTGCAGCTGCCGTCTTGAACCCGCCCCTTTTTATAGGCGATCTTGGGAAGTGATGCGGCGCCTCGTGGTAGACTGCAGCCGGGCCAAACTACGCACTCCACAATGCGCATAAGCAGGATCCAGCAGTGGCACGTGACGCCACGACCCGGCCAGCAAGTGATGCGATGCAGATATGGCGTTGTAGTTCAATAAGGAGTGATGGCGAGCAGGAACGCGTCCGTTGCAAGGAGGAGAAGAAAGCAAAAAAAACGTCGACCTGCAGTAATGCAAAACAATGGTCAGTGCCAGTTCACAACATGCCGCCAACTGCAGCTGCCGTCTTGAACCCGCCCCTTTTTATAGGCGATCTTGGGAAGTGATGCGCCGCCTCTTGGTAGACTGCAGCCGGGCCAAACTGCGCACTCCACAATGCGCATAAGCAGGATCCAGCAGTGGCACGTGACGCCACGACCCGGCCAGCAATTGATGCGATGCAGATGTGGCGGTGTAGTTCAATGAAGAGTGATGGCGAGCAGGAACGCGTCCATTGCAAGGAGGAGAAGAAAGCAAAAAAAACGTCGACCTGCAGTAATGCAAAACAATGGTCAGTGCCAGTTCACAACATGCCGCCAACTGCAGCTGCCGTCTTGAACCTGCCCCTTTTTATAGGCGATCTTGGGAAGTGATGCGCCGCCTCGTGGTAGACTGCAGCCGGGCCAAACTGCGCACTCCACAATGCGCATAAGCAGGATCCAGCAGTGGCACGTGACGCCACGACCCGGCCAGCAAGTGATGCGATGCAGATGTGGCGGTGTAGTTTAATTAAGAGTGATGGCGAGCAGGAACGCGTCCATTGCAAGGAGGAGAAGAAAGCAAAAAAAACGTCGACCTGCAGTAATGCAAAACAATGGTCAGTGCCAGTTCACAACATGCCGCCAACTGCAGCTGCCGTCTTGAACCCGCCCCTTTTTATAGGCGATCTTGGGAAGTGATGCGCCGCCTCATGGTAGACTGCAGCCGGGCGAAACTGCGCACTCCACAATGCGCATAAGCAGGATCCAGCAGTTGCACGTGACGCCACGTCCCGGCCAGCAAGTGATGCGATGCAGATATGGCGGTGTAGTTCAATGAAGAGTGATGGCGAGTAGGAACGCGTCCATTGCAAGGAGGAGAAGAAATAAAAAAAAAAACGTCGACCTGCAGTAATGCAAAACAATGGTCAGTGCCAGTTCACAACATGCCGCAAACTGCAGCTGCCGTCTTGAACCCGCCCCTTTTTATAGGCGATCTTGGGAAGTGATGCGCCGCCTCGTGGTAGACTGCAGCCGGGCCAAACTGCGCACTCCACAATGCGCATAAGCAGGATCCAGCAGTGGCACGTGACGCCACGACCCGGCCAGCAAGTGATGCGATGCAGATGTGGCAGTGTAGTTCAATGAAGAGTGATGGCGAGCAGGAACGCGTCAATTGCAAGGAGGAGAAAAAAGCAAAAAAAACGTCGACCTGCAGTAATGCAAAACAATGGTCAGTGCCAGTTCACAACATGCCGCCAACTGCAGCTGCCGTCTTGAACCCGCCCCTTTTTATAGGCGATCTTGGGAAGTGATGCGCCGCCTCGTGGTAGACTGCAGCCGGGCGAAACTGCGCACTCCACAATGCGCGTAAGCCGGATCCAGCAGTGGCACGTGACGCCACGACCCGGCCAGCAAGTGATGCGATGCAGATATGGCGTTGTAGTTCAATAAGGAGTGATGGCGAGCAGGAACGCGTCCGTTGCAAGGAGGAGAAGAAAGCAAAAAAAAACGTCGACCTGCAGTAATGCAAAACAATGGTCAGTGCTAGTTCACAACATGCCGCCAACTGCAGCTGCCGTCTTGAACCCGCCCCTTTTTATAGGCGATCTTGGGAAGTGATGCGCCGCCTCGTGGTAGACTGCAGCCGGGCCAAACTGCGCACTCCACAATGCGCATAAGCAGGATCCAGCAGTGGCACGTGACGCCACGACCCGGCCAGCAAGTGATGCGATGCAGATGTGTCGGTGTAGTTCAATGAAGAGTGATGGAGAGCAGGAACGCGTTCATTGCAAGGAGGAGAAGAAAGCAAAAAAAACGTCGACCTGCAGTAATGCAAAACAATGGTCAGTGCCAGTTCACAACATGCCGCCAACTGCAGCTGCCGTCTTGAACCCGCCCCTTTTTAAAGGCGATCTTGGGAAGTGATGCGCCGCCTCGTGGTAGACTGCAGCCGGGCGAAACTGCGCACTCCACAATGCGCATAAGCAGGATCCAGCAGTGGCACGTGACGCCACGACCCGGCCAGCAAGTGATGCGGTGCAGATGTGGCGGTGTAGTTTAATTAAGAGTGATGGCGAGCAGGAACGCGTCCATTGCAAGGAGGAGAAGAAAGCAAAAAAAACGTCGACCTGCAGTAATGCAAAACAATGGTCAGTGCCAGTTCACAACATGCCGCCAACTGCAGCTGCCGTTTTGAACCCGCCCCTTTTTATAGGCGATCTTGGGAAGTGATGCGCCGCCTCATGGTAGACTGCAGCCGGGCGAAACTGCGCACTCCACAATGCGCATAAGCAGGATCCAGCAGTGGCACGTGACGCCACGACCCGGCCAGCAAGTGATGCGATGCAGATGTGGCGGTGTAGTTCAATGAAGAATGATGGCGAGCAGGAACGCGTCCATTGCAAGGAGGAGAAGAAAGCAAAAAAAACGTCGACCTGCAGTAATGCAAAACAATGGTCAGTGCCAGTTCACAACATGCCGCCAACTGCAGCTGCCGTCTGGAACCCGCCCCTTTTTATAGGCGATCTTGGGAAGTGATGCGCCGCCTCGTGGTAGGCTGCAGCCGGGCGAAACTGCGCACTCCACAATGCGCATAAGCAGGATCCAGCAGTGGCACGTGACGCCACGACCCGGCCAGCAAGTGATGCGATGCAGATATGGCGCTGTAGTTCAATAAGGAGTGGTGGCGAGCAGGAACGCGTCCGTTGCAAGGAGGAGAAGAAAGCAAAAAAAAAACGTCCACCTGCAGTAATGCAAAACAATGGTCAGTGCCAGTTCACAACATGCCGCCAACTGCAGCTGGCGCCTTGAACCCGGCGTTATTTTTAGGCGATCTTGGGAAGTGATGCGCCGCCTCGTGGTAGACTGCAGCCGGGCCAAACTGCGCACTCCACAATGCGCATAAGCAGGATCCAGCAGTGGCACGTGACGCCACGACCCGGCCAGCAAGTGATGCGATGCAGATGTGTCGGTGTAGTTCAATGAAGAGTGATGGAGAGCAGGAACGCGTTCATTGC
This sequence comes from Haemaphysalis longicornis, assembly GCF_048455015.1. Taxonomy (NCBI): domain Eukaryota; kingdom Metazoa; phylum Arthropoda; class Arachnida; order Ixodida; family Ixodidae; genus Haemaphysalis; species Haemaphysalis longicornis. The sequence goes on from NW_027526214.1 coordinate 90,959,854, forward strand.
AAGGAGGAGAAGAAAGCAAAAAAAACGTCGACCTGCAGTAATGCAAAACAATGGTCAGTGCCAGTTCACAACATGCCGCCAACTGCAGCTGCCGTCTTGAACCCGCCCCTTTTTAAAGGCGATCTTGGGAAGTGATGCGCCGCCTCGTGGTAGACTGCAGCCGGGCGAAACTGCGCACTCCACAATGCGCATAAGCAGGATCCAGCAGTGGCACGTGACGCCACGACCCGGCCAGCAAGTGATGCGATGCAGATATGGCGGTGTAGTTCAATAAGGAGTGATGGCGAGCAGGAACGCGTCCGTTGCAAGGAGGAGAAGAAAGCAAAAAAAAACGTCCACCTGCAGTAATGCAAAACAATGGTCAGTGCCAGTTCACAACATGCCGCCAACTGCAGCTGTCGCCTTGAACCCGGCGTTATTTTTAGGCGATCTTGGGAAGTGATGCGCCGCCTCGTGGTAGACTGCAGCCGGGCCAAACTGCGCACTCCACAATGCGCATGAGCAGGATCCAGCAGTGGGACGTGACGCCACGACCCGGCCAGCTAGTGATGCGATGCAGATATGGCGGTGTAGTTCAATAAGGAGTGATGGCGAGCAGGAACGCGTCCGTTGCAAGGAGGAGAAGAAAGCAAAAAAAACGTCCACCTGCAGTAATGCAAAACAATGGTCAGTGCTAGTTCACAACATGCCGCCAACTGCAGCTGCCGTCTTGAACCCGCCCCTTTTTATAGGCGATCTTGGGAAGTGATGCGCCGCCTCGTGGTAGACTGCAGCCGGGCCAAACTGCGCACTCCACAATGCGCATAAGCAGGATCCAGCAGTGGCACGTGACGCCACGACCCGGCCAGCAAGTGATGCGATGCAGATATGGCGCTGTAGTTCAATAAGGAGTGGTGGCGAGCAGGAACGCGTCCGTTGCAAGGAGGAGAAGAAAGCAAAAAAAAAACGTCCACCTGCAGTAATGCAAAACAATGGTCAGTGCCAGTTCACAACATGCCGCCAACTGCAGCTGGCGCCTTGAACCCGGCGTTATTTTTAGGCGATCTTGGGAAGTGATGCGCCGCCTCGTGGTAGACTGCAGCCGGGCCAAACTGCGCACTCCACAATGCGCATAAGCAGGATCCAGCAGTGGCACGTGACGCCACGACCCGGCCAGCAAGTGATGCGATGCAGATGTGTCGGTGTAGTTCAATGAAGAGTGATGGAGAGCAGGAACGCGTTCATTGCAAGGAGGAGAAGAAAGCAAAAAAAACGTCGACCTGCAGTAATGCAAAACAATGGTCAGTGCCAGTTCACAACATGCCGCCAACTGCAGCTGCCGTCTTGAACCCGCCCCTTTTTAAAGGCGATCTTGGGAAGTGATGCGCCGCCTCGTGGTAGACTGCAGCCGGGCGAAACTGCGCACTCCACAATGCGCATAAGCAGGATCCAGCAGTGGCACGTGACGCCACGACCCGGCCAGCAAGTGATGCGATGCAGATATGGCGGTGTAGTTCAATAAGGAGTGATGGCGAGCAGGAACGCGTCCGTTGCAAGGAGGAGAAGAAAGCAAAAAAAAACGTCCACCTGCAGTAATGCAAAACAATGGTCAGTGCCAGTTCACAACATGCCGCCAACTGCAGCTGTCGCCTTGAACCCGGCGTTATTTTTAGGCGATCTTGGGAAGTGATGCGCCGCCTCGTGGTAGACTGCAGCCGGGCCAAACTGCGCACTCCACAATGCGCATGAGCAGGATCCAGCAGTGGGACGTGACGCCACGACCCGGCCAGCTAGTGATGCGATGCAGATATGGCGGTGTAGTTCAATAAGGAGTGATGGCGAGCAGGAACGCGTCCGTTGCAAGGAGGAGAAGAAAGCAAAAAAAACGTCCACCTGCAGTAATGCAAAACAATGGTCAGTGCTAGTTCACAACATGCCGCCAACTGCAGCTGCCGTCTTGAACCCGCCCCTTTTTATAGGCGATCTTGGGAAGTGATGCGCCGCCTCGTTGTAGACTGCAGCCGGGCCAAACTGCGCACTCCACAATGCGCATAAGCAGGATCCAGCAGTGGCACGTGACGCCACGACCCGGCCAGCAAGTGATGCGATGCAGATATGGCGCTGTAGTTCAATAAGGAGTGGTGGCGAGCAGGAACGCGTCCGTTGCAAGGAGGAGAAGAAAGCAAAAAAAAACGTCCACCTGCAGTAATGCAAAACAATGGTCAGTGCCAGTTCACAACATGCCGCCAACTGCAGCTGGCGCCTTGAACCCGGCGTTATTTTTAGGCGATCTTGGGAAGTGATGCGCCGCCTCGTGGTAGACTGCAGCCGGGCCAAACTGCGCACTCCACAATGCGCATAAGCAGGATCCAGCAGTGGCACGTGACGCCACGACCCGGCCAGCAAGTGATGCGATGCAGATGTGTCGGTGTAGTTCAATGAAGAGTGATGGAGAGCAGGAACGCGTTCATTGCAAGGAGGAGAAGAAAGCAAAAAAAACGTCGACCTGCAGTAATGCAAAACAATGGTCAGTGCCAGTTCACAACATGCCGCCAACTGCAGCTGCCGTCTTGAACCCGCCCCTTTTTAAAGGCGATCTTGGGAAGTGATGCGCCGCCTCGTGGTAGACTGCAGCCGGGCGAAACTGCGCACTCCACAATGCGCATAAGCAGGATCCAGCAGTGGCACGTGACGCCACGACCCGGCCAGCAAGTGATGCGATGCAGATATGGCGGTGTAGTTCAATAAGGAGTGATGGCGAGCAGGAACGCGTCCGTTGCAAGGAGGAGAAGAAAGCAAAAAAAAACGTCCACCTGCAGTAATGCAAAACAATGGTCAGTGCCAGTTCACAACATGCCGCCAACTGCAGCTGTCGCCTTGAACCCGGCGTTATTTTTAGGCGATCTTGGGAAGTGATGCGCCGCCTCGTGGTAGACTGCAGCCGGGCCAAACTGCGCACTCCACAATGCGCATGAGCAGTATCCAGCAGTGGCACGTGACGCCACGACCCGGCCAGCAAGTGATGCGATGCAGATGTGTCGGTGTAGTTCAATGAAGAGTGATGGAGAGCAGGAACGCGTCCGTTGCAAGGAGGAGAAGAAAGCAAAAAAAACGTCCACCTGCAGTAATGCAAAACAATGGTCAGTGCTAGTTCACAACATGCCGCCAACTGCAGCTGCCGTCTTGAACCCGCCCCTTTTTATAGGCGATCTTGGGAAGTGATGCGCCGCCTCGTGGTAGACTGCAGCCGGGCCAAACTGCGCACTCCACAATGCGCATAAGCAGGATCCAGCAGTGGCACGTGACGCCACGACCCGGCCAGCAAGTGATGCGATGCAGATATGGCGCTGTAGTTCAATAAGGAGTGGTGGCGAGCAGGAACGCGTCCGTTGCAAGGAGGAGAAGAAAGCAAAAAAAAACGTCCACCTGCAGTAATGCAAAACAATGGTCAGTGCCAGTTCACAACATGCCGCCAACTGCAGCTGGCGCCTTGAACCCGGCGTTATTTTTAGGCGATCTTGGGAAGTGATGCGCCGCCTCGTGGTAGACTGCAGCCGGGCCAAACTGCGCACTCCACAATGCGCATAAGCAGGATCCAGCAGTGGCACGTGACGCCACGACCCGGCCAGCAAGTGATGCGATGCAGATATGGCGGTGTAGTTCAATAAGGAGTGATGGCGAGCAGGAACGCGTCCGTTGCAAGGAGGAGAAGAAAGCAAAAAAAACGTCGAGCTGCAGTAATGCAAAACAATGGTCAGTGCCAGTTCACAACATGCCGCCAACTGCAGCTGCCGCCTTGAACCCGGCCTTATTTTTAGGCGATCTTGGGAAGTGATGCGCCGACTCGTAGTAGACTGCAGCCGGGCGAAACTGCGCACTCCACAATGCGCATAAGCAGGATCCAGCAGTGGCACGTGACGCCACGACCCGGCCAGCAAGTGATGCGGTGCAGATGTGGCGGTGTAGTTTAATTAAGAGTGATGGCGAGCAGGAACGCGTCCATTGCAAGGAGGAGAAGAAAGCAAAAAAAACGTCGACCTGCAGTAATGCAAAACAATGGTCAGTGCCAGTTCACAACATGCCGCCAACTGCAGCTGCCGTTTTGAACCCGCCCCTTTTTATAGGCGATCTTGGGAAGTGATGCGCCGCCTCATGGTAGACTGCAGCCGGGCGAAACTGCGCACTCCACAATGCGCATAAGCAGGATCCAGCAGTGGCACGTGACGCCACGACCCGGCCAGCAAGTGATGCGATGCAGATGTGGCGGTGTAGTTCAATGAAGAATGATGGCGAGCAGGAACGCGTCCATTGCAAGGAGGAGAAGAAAGCAAAAAAAACGTCGACCTGCAGTAATGCAAAACAATGGTCAGTGCCAGTTCACAACATGCCGCCAACTGCAGCTGCCGTCTGGAACCCGCCCCTTTTTATAGGCGATCTTGGGAAGTGATGCGCCGCCTCGTGGTAGGCTGCAGCCGGGCGAAACTGCGCACTCCACAATGCGCGTAAGCAGGATCCAGCAGTGGCACGTGACGCCACGACCCGGCCAGCAAGTGATGCGATGCAGATATGGCGGTGTAGTTCAATAAGGAGTGATGGCGAGCAGGAACGCGTCCATTGCAAGGAGGAGAAGAAAGCAAAAAAAACGTCGACCTGCAGTAATGCAAAACAATGGTCAGTGCCAGTTCACAACATGGCGCCAACTGCAGCTGCCGTCTTGAACCCGCCCCTTTTTATAGGCGATCTTGGGAAGTGATGCGCCGCCTCGTGGTAGACTGCAGCCGGGCGAAACTGCGCACTCCACAATGCGCATAAGCAGGATCCAGCAGTGGCACGTGACGCCACGACCCGGCCAGAAAGTGATGCGATGCAGATATGGCGGTGTAGTGCAATAAGGAGTGATGGCGAGCAGGAACGCGTCCGTTGCAAGGAGGAGAAGAAAGCAAAAAAAACGTCGACCTGCGGTAATGCAAAACAATGGTCAGTGCCAGTTCAGAACATGCCGCCAACTGCTGCTGCCGTCTTGAACCCGCCCCTTTTTATAGGCGATCTTGGGAAGTGATGCGCCGCCTCGTGGTAGACTGCAGCCGGGCCAAACTGCGCACTCCACAATGCGCATAAGCAGGATCCAGCAGTGGCACGTGACGCCACGACCCGGCCAGCAAGTGATGCGATGCAGATATGGCGGTGTAGTTCAATAAGGAGTGATGGCGAGCAAGAACCCGTCCATTGCAAGGAGGAGAAGAAAGCAAAAAAAACGTCGACCTGCAGTAATGCAAAACAATGGTTAGTGCCAGTTCGCAACATGCCGCCAACTGCAGCTGCCGTCTTGAACCCGCCCCTTTTTATAGGCCATCTTGGGAAGTGATGCGCCGCCTCGTGGTAGACTGCAGCCGGGCGAAACTGCGCACTCCACAATGTGCATAAGCAGGATCCAGCAGTGGCACGTGACGCCACGACCCGGCCAGCAAGTGATGCGCTGCAGATATGGCGTTGTAGTTCAATAAGGAGTGATGGCGAGCAGGAACGCGTCCGTTGCAAGGAGGAGAAGAAAGCAAAAAAAAAACGTCGACCTGCAGTAATGCAAAACAATGGTCAGTGCTAGTTCACAACATGCCGCCAACTGCAGCTGCCGTCTTGAACCCGCCCCTTTTTATAGGCGATCTTGGGAAGTGATGCGCCGCCTCGTGGTAGACTGCAGCCGGGCCAAACTGCGCACTCCACAATGCGCATAAGCAGGATCCAGCAGTGGCACGTGACGCCACGACCCGGCCAGCAAGTGATGCGATGCAGATATGGCGCTGTAGTTCAATAAGGAGTGGTGGCGAGCAGGAACGCGTCCGTTGCAAGGAGGAGAAGAAAGCAAAAAAAAAAACGTCCACCTGCAGTAATGCAAAACAATGGTCAGTGCCAGTTCACAACATGCCGCCAACTGCAGCTGGCGCCTTGAACCCGGCGTTATTTTTAGGCGATCTTGGGAAGTGATGCGCCGCCTCGTGGTAGACTGCAGCCGGGCCAAACTGCGCACTCCACAATGCGCATGAGCAGGATCCAGCAGTGGCACGTGACGCCACGACCCGGCCAGCAAGTGATGCGATGCAGATATGGCGGTGTAGTTCAATAAGGAGTGATGGCGAGCAGGAACGCGTCCGTTGCAAGGAGGAGAAGAAAGCAAAAAAAACGTCGAGCTGCAGTAATGCAAAACAATGGTCAGTGCCAGTTCACAACATGCCGCCAACTGCAGCTGCCGCCTTGAACCCGGCCTTATTTTTAGGCGATCTTGGGAAGTGATGCGCCGCCTCGTAGTAGACTGCAGCCGGGCGAAACTGCGCACTCCACAATGCGCATAAGCAGGATCCAGCAGTGGCACGTGACGCCACGACCCGGCCAGCAAGTGATGCGATGCAGATATGGCGGTGTAGTTCAATAAGGAGTGATGGCGAGCAGGAACGCGTCCGTTGCAAGGAGGAGAAGAAAGCAAAAAAAAACGTCGACCTGCAGTAATGCAAAACAATGGTCAGTGCCAGTTCACAACATGCCGCCAACTGCAGCTGCCGCCTTGAACCCGGCCCTAATTTTAGGCGATCTTGGGAAGTGATGCGCCGCCTCGTGGTAGACTGCAGCCGGGCCAAACTGCGCACTCCACAATGCGCATAAGCAGGATCCAGCAGTGGCACGCGACGCCACGACCCGGCCAGCAAGTGATGCGATGCAGATATGGCGGTGTAGTTCAATAAGGAGTGATGGCGAGCAGGAACGCGTCCGTTGCAAGGAGGAGAAGAAAGCAAAAAAAACGTCGACCTGCAGTAATGCAAAACAATGGTCAGTGCCAGTTCACAACATGCCGCCAACTGCAGCTGCCGCCTTGAACCCGGCCTTATTTTTAGGCGATCTTGGGAAGTGATGCGCCGCCTCGTGGTAGACTGCAGCCGGGCCAAACTGCGCACTCCACAATGCGTATAAGCAGGATCCAGCAGTGGCACATGACGCCACGACCCGGCCAGCAAGTGATGCGATGCAGATATGGCGGTGTAGTTCAATAAGGAGTGATGGCGAGCAGGAACGCGTCCGTTGCAAGGAGGAGAAGAAAGCAAAAAAAAACGTCGACCTGCAGTAATGCAAAACAATGGTCAGTGCCAGTTCACAACATGCCGCCAACTGCAGCTGCCGCCTTGAACCCGCCCCTTTTTATGGGCGATCTTGGGAAGTGATGCGCCGCCTCGTGGTAGACTGCAGCCGGGCCAAACTGCGCACTCCACAATGCGCATAAGCAGGATCCAGCAGTGGCACGTGACGCCACGTCCCGGCCAGCAAGTGATGCGATGCAGATATGGCGGTGTAGTTCAATGAAGAGTGATGGCGAGCAGGAACGCGTCCATTGCAAGGAGGAGAAGAAAGCAAAAAAAACGTCGACCTGCAGTAATGCAAAACAATGGTCAGTGCCAGTTCACAACATGCCGCCAACTGCAGCTGCCGTCTTGAACCCGCCCCTTTTTATAGGCGATCTTGGGAAGTGATGCGCCGCCTCGTGGTAGACTGCAGCCGGGCCAAACTGCGCACTCCACAATGCGCATGAGCAGGATCCAGCAGTGGCACGTGACGCCACGACCCGGCCAGCAAGTGATGCGATGCAGATATGGAGGTGTAGTTCAATAAGGAGTGATGGCGAGCAGGAACGCGTCCGTTGCAAGGAGGAGAAGAAAGCAAAAAAAACGTCGAGCTGCAGTAATGCAAAACAATGGTCAGTGCCAGTTCACAACATGCCGCCAACTGCAGCTGCCGCCTTGAACCCGGCCTTATTTTTAGGCGATCTTGGGAAGTGATGCGCCGCCTCGTAGTAGACTGCAGCCGGGCGAAACTGCGCACTCCACAATGCGCATAAGCAGGATCCAGCAGTGGCACGTGACGCCACGACCCGGCCAGCAAGTGATGCGATGCAGATATGGCGGTGTAGTTCAATAAGGAGTGATGGCGAGCAGGAACGCGTCCGTTGCAAGGAGGAGAAGAAAGCAAAAAAAAAACGTCGACCTGCAGTAATGCAAAACAATGGTCAGTGCCAGTTCACAACATGCCGCCAACTGCAGCTGCCGCCTTGAACCCGGCCCTAATTTTAGGCGATCTTGGGAAGTGATGCGCCGCCTCGTGGTAGACTGCAGCCGGGCCAAACTGCGCACTCCACAATGCGCATAAGCAGGATCCAGCAGTGGCACGCGACGCAACGACCCGGCCAGCAAGTGATGCGATGCAGATATGGCGGTGTAGTTCAATAAGGAGTGATGGCGAGCAGGAACGCGTCCGTTGCAAGGAGGAGAAGAAAGCAAAAAAAACGTCGACCTGCAGTAATGCAAAACAATGGTCAGTGCCAGTTCACAACATGCCGCCAACTGCAGCTGCCGCCTTGAACCCGGCCTTATTTTTAGGCGATCTTGGGAAGTGATGCGCCGCCTCGTGGTAGACTGCAGCCGGGCCAAACTGCGCACTCCACAATGCGTATAAGCAGGATCCAGCAGTGGCACATGACGCCACGACCCGGCCAGCAAGTGATGCGATGCAGATATGGCGGTGTAGTTCAATAAGGAGTGATGGCGAGCAGGAACGCGTCCGTTGCAAGGAGGAGAAGAAAGCAAAAAAAAACGTCGACCTGCAGTAATGCAAAACAATGGTCAGTGCCAGTTCACAACATGCCGCCAACTGCAGCTGCCGCCTTGAACCCGCCCCTTTTTATGGGCGATCTTGGGAAGTGATGCGCCGCCTCGTGGTAGACTGCAGCCGGGCCAAACTGCGCACTCCACAATGCGCATAAGCAGGATCCAGCAGTGGCACGTGACGCCACGACCCGGCCAGCAAGTGATGCGATGCAGATGTGTCGGTGTAGTTCAATGAAGAGTGATGGAGAGCAGGAACGCGTCCATTGCAAGGAGGAGAAGAAAGCAAAAAAAACGTCGACCTGCAGTAATGCAAAACAATGGTCAGTGCCAGTTCACAACATGCCGCCAACTGCAGCTGCCGTCTTGAACCCGCCTTTTTTTATAGGCGATCTTGGGAAGTGATGCGCCGCCTCGTGGTAGACTGCAGCCGGGCGAAACTGCGCCCTCCACAATGCGCATAAGCAGGATCCAGCAGTGGCACGTGACGCCACGACCCGGCCAGCAAGTGATGCGATGCAGATATGGCGGTGTAGTTCAATAAGGAGTGATGGCGAGCAGGAACGCGTCCGTTGCAAGGAGGAGAAGAAAGCAAAAAAAACGTCCACCTGCAGTAATGCAAAACAATGGTCAGTGCCAGTTCACAACATGCCGCCAACTGCAGCTGCCGCCTTGAACCTGGCGTTATTTTTAGGCGATCTTGGGAAGTGATGCGCCGCCTCGTGGTAGACTGCAGCCGGGCCAAACTGCGCACTCCACAATGCGCATGAGCAGGATCCAGCAGTGGCACGTGACGCCACGACCCGGCCAGCAAGTGATGCGATGCAGATATGGCGGTGTAGTTCAATAAGGAGTGATGGCGAGCAGGAACGCGTCCGTTGCAAGGAGGAGAAGAAAGCAAAAAAAACATCGAGCTGCAGTAATGCAAAACAATGGTCAGTGCCAGTTCACAACATGCCTTCAACTGCAGCTGCCGCCTTGAACCCGGCCTTATTTTTAGGCGATCTTGGGAAGTGATGCGCCGCCTCGTAGTAGACTGCAGCCGTGCGAAACTGCGCACTCCACAATGCGCATAAGCAGGATCCAGCAGTGGCACGTGACGCCACGACCCGGCCAGCAAGTGATGCGGTGCAGATGTGGCGGTGTAGTTTAATTAAGAGTGATGTCGAGCAGGAACGCGTCCATTGCAAGGAGGAGAAGAAAGCAAAAAAAACGTCGACCTGCAGTAATGCAAAACAATGGTCAGTGCCAGTTCACAACATGCCGCCAACTGCAGCTGCCGTCTTGAACCCGCCCCTTTTTATAGGCGATCTTGGGAAGTGATGCGCCGCCTCATGGTAGACTGCAGCCGGGCGAAACTGCGCACTCCACAATGCGCATAAGCAGGATCCAGCAGTGGCACGTGACGCCACGTCCCGGCCAGCAAGTGATGCGATGCAGATATGGCGGTGTAGTTCAATGAAGAGTGATGGCGAGCAGGAACGCGTCCATTGCAAGGAGGAGAAGAAAGCAAAAAAAACGTCGACCTGCAGTAATGCAAAACAATGGTCAGTGCCAGTTCACAACATGCCGCCAACTGCAGCTGCCGTCTTGAACCCGCCCCTTTTTATAGGCGATCTTGGGAAGTGATGCGCCGCCTCGTGGTAGACTGCAGCCGGGCCAAACTGCGCACTCCACAATGCGCATAGGCAGGATCCAGCAGTGGCACGTGACGCCACGACCCGGCCAGCAAGTGATGCGATGCAGATGTGGCGGTGTAGTTCAATGAAGAGTGATGGCGAGCAGGAACGCGTCCATTGCAAGGAGGAGAAGAAAGCAAAAAAAAACGTCGACCTGCAGTAATGCAAAACAATGGTCAGTGCCAGTTCACAACATGCCGCCAACTGCAGCTGCCGTCTTGAACCCGCCCCTTTTTATAGGCGATCTTGGGAAGTGATGCGCCGCCTCGTGGTAGACTGCAGCCGGGCGAAACTGCGCACTCCACAATGCGCGTAAGCAGGATCCAGCAGTGGCACGTGACGCCACGACCCGGCCAGCAAGTGATGCGATGCAGATATGGCGGTGTAGTTCAATAAGGAGTGATGGCGAGCAGGAACCCGTCCATTGCAAGGAGGAGAAGAAAGCAAAAAAAACGTCGACCTGCAGTAATGCAAAACAATGGTCAGTGCCAGTTCGCAACATGCCGCCAACTGCAGCTGCCGTCTTGAACCCGCCCCTTTTTATAGGCGATCTTGGGAAGTGATGCGCCGCCTCGTGGTAGACTGCAGCCGGGCGAAACTGCGCACTCCACAATGCGCATAAGCAGGATCCAGCAGTGGCACGTGACGCCACGACCCGGCCAGCAAGTGATGCGCTGCCGATATGGCGTTGTAGTTCAATAAGGAGTGATGGCGAGCAGGAACGCGTCCGTTGCAAGGAGGAGAAGAAAGCAAAAAAAAAACGTCGACCTGCAGTAATGCAAAACAATGGTCAGTGCTAGTTCACAACATGCCGCCAACTGCAGCTGCCGTCTTGAACCCGCCCCTTTTTATAGGCGGTCTTGGGAAGTGATGCGCCGCCTCGTGGTAGACTGCAGCCGGGCCAAACTGCGCACTCCACAATGCGCATAAGCAGGATCCAGCAGTGGCACGTGACGCCACGACCCGGCCAGCAAGTGATGCGATGCAGATGTGTCGGTGTAGTTCAATGAAGAGTGATGGAGAGCAGGAACGCGTCCATTGCAAGGAGGAGAAGAAAGCAAAAAAATACGTCGACCTGCAGTAATGCAAAACAATGGTCAGTGCCAGTTCACAACATGCCGCCAACTGCAGCTGCCGCCTTGAACCCGGCGTTATTTTTAGGCGATCTTGGGAAGTGATGCGCCGCCTCGTGGTAGACTGCAGCCGGGCCAAACTGCGCACTCCACAATGCGCATGAGCAGGATCCAGCAGTGGCACGTGACGCCACGACCCGGCCAGCAAGTGATGCGATGCAGATATGGCGGTGTAGTTCAATAAGGAGTGATGGCGAGCAGGAACGCGTCCGTTGCAAGGAGGAGAAGAAAGCAAAAAAAAAACGTCTAGCTGCAGTATTTCAAAACAATGGTCAGTGCCAGTTCACAACATGCCGCCAACTGCAGCTGCTGCCTTGAACCCGGCCTTATTTTTAGGCGATCTTGGGAAGTGATGCGCCGCCTCGTAGTAGACTGCAGCCGGGCGAAACTGCGCACTCCACAATGCGCATAAGCAGGATCCAGCAGTGGCACGTGACGCCACGACCCTGCCAGCAAGTGATGCGATGCAGATATGGCGGTGTAGTTCAATAAGGAGTGATGGCGAGCAGGAACGCGTCCGTTGCAAGGAGGAGAAGAAAGCAAAAAAAAAACGTCCACCTGCAGTAATGCAAAACAATGGTCAGTGCCAGTTCACAACATGCCGCCAACTGCAGCTGCCGCCTTGAACCCGGCCCTAATTTTAGGCGATCTTGGGAAGTGATGCGCCGCCTCGTGGTAGACTGCAGCCGGGCCAAACTGCGCACTCCACAATGCGCATAAGCAGGCTCCAGCAGTGGCACGCGACGCCACGACCCGGCCAGCAAGTGATGCGATGCAGATATGGCGGTGTAGTTCAATAAGGAGTGATGGCGAGCAGGAACGCGTCTGTTGCAAGGAGGAGAAGAAAGCAAAAAAAACGTCGACCTGCAGTAATGCAAAACAATGGTCAGTGCCAGTTCACAACATGCCGCCAACTGCAGCTGCCGCCTTGAACCCGGCCTTATTTTTAGGCGATCTTGGGAAGTGATGCGCCGCCTCGTGGTAGACTGCAGCCGCGCCAAACTGCGCACTCCACAATGCGCATAAGCAGGATCCAGCAGTGGCACATGACGCCACGACCCGGCCAGCAAGTGATGCGATGCAGATATGGCGGTGTAGTTCAATAAGGAGTGATGGCGAGCAGGAACGCGTCCGTTGCAAGGAGGAGAAGAAAGCAAAAAAAACGTCGACCTGCAGTAATGCAAAACAATGGTCAGTGCCAGTTCACAACATGCCGCCAACTGCAGCTGCCGCCTTGAACCCGCCCCTTTTTATAGGCGATCTTGGGAAGTGATGCGCCGCCTCGTGGTAGACTGCAGCCGGGCCAAACTGCGCACTCCACAATGCGCATAAGCAGGATCCAGCAGTGGCACGTGACGCCACGACCCGGCCAGCAAGTGATGCGATGCAGATGTGGCGGTGTAGTTCAATAAGGAGTGATGGCGAACAGGAACGCGTCCGTTGCAAGGAGGAGAAGAAAGAAAAAAAACGTCGACCTGCAGTAATGCAAAACAATGGTCAGTGCCAGTTCACAACATGCCGCCAACTGCAGCTGCCGTCTTGAACCCGCCCCTTTTTATAGGCGATCTTGGGAAGTGATAAGCCGCCTCGTGGTAGACTGCAGCCGGGCCAAACTGCGCACTCCACAATGCGCATAAGCAGGATCCAGCAGTGGCACGTGACGCCACGACCCGGCCAGCAAGTGATGAGATGCAGATATGGCGGTGTAGTTCAATAAGGAGTGATCGCGAACAGGAACGCGTCCGTTGCAAGGAGGAGAAGAAAGCAAAAAAAACGTCGACCTGCAGTAATGCAAAACAATGGTCAGTGCCAGTTCACAACATCCCGCCAACTGCAGCTGCCGTCTTGAACCCGCCCCTTTTTATAGGCGATCTTGGGAAGCGATAAGCCGCCTCGTGGTAGACTGCAGCCGGGCCAAACTGCGCACTCCACAATGCGCATAAGCAGGATCCAGCAGTGGCACGTGACGCCACGACCCGGCCAGCAAGTGATGCGATGCAGATATGGCGGTGTAGTTCTATAAGGAGTGATGGCGAACAGGAACGCGTCCGTTGCAAGGAGGAGAAGAAAGAAAAAAAAATGTCAACCTGCAGTAATGCAAAACAATGGTCAGTGCCAGTTCACAACATGCTGCCAACTGCAGCTGCCGTCTTGAACCCGCCCCTTTTTATAGGTGATCTTGGGCAGTGATGTGCCGCCAAGTGGTAGACTGCAGCCGGGCGAAACTGCGCACTCCACAATGCGCAGAAGCAGGATCCAGCAGTGGCACATGACGCCACGACCCGGCCAGCAAGTGATGCGATGCAGATGTGGCGGTTTAGTTCAATGAAGAGTGATGGCGAGCAGGAACGCGTCCGTTGCAAGGAGGAGAAGAAAGAAGAAAAACGTCGACCTGCAGTAATGCAAAACAATGGCAGTGCCAGTTCACAACATGCCGCCAACTGCAGCTGGCGCCTTGAACCCGCTCCTTTTCTTAGGTGATCTTGGGCAGTGATGCGCCGCCTCGTGGTAGACTGCAGCCGGCCCAAACTGCGCACTCCACAATGCGCATAAGCAGGATCCAGACGTGGCACGTGACGCCACGACCCGGCCAGCAAGTGATGCGATGCAGATGTGGCGGTGTTGTTCAATGAAGAGTGATGGCGAGCAGGAACGCGTCCATTGCAAGGAGGAGAAGAAAGAAAAAAAACGTCGACCTGCATTAATGCAAAACAATGGGCAGTGCCAGTTCACAACATGCCGCCAACTGCAGCTGCCGTCTTGAACCCGCTCCTTTTTATAGGTGATCTTGGGCAGTGATGCGCCGCCTCGTGGTACTGCAGCCGGGCGAAACTGCGCACTCCACAATGCGCAGAAGCAGGATCCAGCAGTGGCACATGACGCCACGACCCGGCCAGCAAGTGATGCGATGCAGATATGGCGGTGTAGTTCAATAAGTAGTGATGGCGAGCAGGAACGCGTCCGTTGCAAGGAGGAGAAGAAAGCAAAAAAAACGTCGACCTGCAGTAATGCAAAACAATGGTCAGTGCCAGTTCACAACATGCCGCCATCTGCAGCTGCCGCCTTGAACCCGGCCCTATTTTTAGGCGATCTTGGCCAGTGATGCGCCGGCTCGTGGTAGACTGCAGCCGGACGAAACGGCGGACTCCACAATGCGCAGAAGCAGGATCCAGCAGTGGCACGTGACGACACGACCAAGCCAGCAAGTGATGCGATGCAGATGTGGCGGTGTAGTTCAATGAAGAGCGATGGCGAGCAGGAACGCGTCCATTGCAAGGAGGAGAAGAAAGAAAAAAAAAACGTCGACCTGCAGTAATGCAAAACAATGGCAGTGCCAGTTCACAACATGCCGCCAACTGCAGCTGCCGAATTGAACCCGCCCCTTTTTTTTAGGCGATCTTGGGCAGTGATGCGCGGCCTCGTGGTAGACTGCAGCCGGGCGAAACTGTGGACTCACCAATGCGCAGAAGCAGGATCCAGCAGTGGCACGTGACGACACGACCAAGCCAGCAAGGGATGCGATGCAGATGTGGCGGTGTAGTTCAATGACGAGTGATGGCGAGCAGGAAAGCGTCCGTTGCAAGGAGGAGATGAAATATAAAAAACGTCGACGTGCAGTAATGCAAAACAATGGCAGTGCCAGTTCACAACATGCCGCCAACTGCAGCTGCCGTCTTGAACCCGCTCCTTTTCTTAGGTGATCTTGGGCAGTGATGCGCCGCCTCGTGGTAGACTGCAGCCGGCCCAAACTGCGCACTCCACAATGCGCATAAGCAGGATCCGGAAGTGGCACGTGATGCCACGACCCGGCCAGCAAGTGATGCGATGCAGATGTGGCGGTGTAGTTCAATGAAGAGCGATGGCGAGCAGGAACGCGTCCATTGCAAGGAGGAGAAGAAAGAAGAAAAAACGTCGACCTGCAGTAATGCAAAACAATGGCAGTGCCAGTTCACAACATGCCGCCAACTGCGGCTGCCGTCTTGAACCCGCTCCTTTTTATAGGTGATCTTGGGCGGTGATGCGCCGCCTCGTGGTAGACGGCAGCCGGGCGAAACTGCGCACTCCACAATGCGCAGAAGCAGGATCCAGCAGTAGCACGTGACGCCACGATCCAGCCAGCAAGTGATGCGATGCAGATATGGCGGTGTAGTTGAATAAGGAGTGATGGCGAGCAGGAACGCGTCCGTTGCAAGGAGGAGAAGAAAGCAAAAAAAACGTCGACCTGCAGTAATGCAAAACAATGGTCAGTGCCAGTTCACAACATGCCGCCAACTGCAGCTGCCGCCTTGAACCCGGCCTTTTTTTAAGCGATCTTGGGCAGTGATGCGCCGCCTCGTGGTAGACTGCCGCCGGGCGAAACTGCGGACTCCACAATGCGCAGAAGCAGGATCCAGCAGTGGCACGTGACGACACGACCAAGCCAGCAAGTGATGCGATGCAGATGTGGCGGTGTAGTTCAATGAAGAGTAATGGCGAGCAGGAACGCGTCCATTGCAAGGAGGAGAAGAAAGAAAAATAACGTCGACCTGCAGGAATGCAAAACAATGGGCAGTGCCAGTTCACAACATGCCGCCAAATGCGGCTGCCGTTTTGAACCCGCTCCTTTTTATTGGTGATCTTGGGCGGTGATGCTCCGCCTCGTGGTAGACTGCAGCCGGGCGAAACTGCGCACTCCACAATGCGCAGAAGCAGGATCCAGCAGTGGCACGTGACGACACGACCAAGCCAGCAAGTGATGCGATGCAGATATGGCGGTGTAGTTAAATAAGGAGTGATGGCGAGCAGGAACGCGTCCGTTGCAAGGAGGAGAAGAAAGCAAAAAAAAAACGTCGACCTGCAGTAATGCAAAACAATGGTCAGTGCCAGTTCACAACATGCCGCCAACTGCAGCTGCCGTCTTGAACCCGCCCTTTTTTTTAGGTGATCTTGGCCAGTGATGCACCGCCTCGTGGTAGACTGCAGCCGGGCGAAACTGCGGACTCCACAATGCGCATAAGAAGGATCCAGCAGTGGCACGTGACGACAAGACCAAGCCTGCAAGTGATGCGATGCAGATGTGGCGGTGTAGTTCAGTGAAGAGTGATGGCGAGCAGGAACGCGTCCGTTGCAAGGAGGAGAAGAAAGAAAAAAAACGTCGACCTGCAGTAATGCAAAACAATGGTCAGTGCCAGTTCACAACATGCCGCCAACTGCAGCTGCCGCCTTGAACCCGGCCTTATTTTTAGGCGATCTTGGTTAGTGATGCGCCGCCTCGTGGTAGACTGCAGCCGGGCGAAACTGCGGACTCCACAATGCGCATAAGAAGGATCCAGCAGTGGCACGTGACGACAAGACCAAGCCTGCAAGTGATGCGATGCAGATGTGGCGGTGTAGTTCAATGAAGAGTAATGGCGAGCAGGAACGCGTCCATTGCAAGGAGGAGAAGAAAGAAAAATAACGTCGACCTGCAGTTATGCAAAACAATGGGCAGTGCCAGTTCACAACATGCCGCCAACTGCGGCTGCCGTCTTGAACCCGCTCCTTTTTATTGGTGATCTTGTGCGGTGATGCGCCGCCTCGTGGTAGACTGCAGCCGGGCGAAACTGCGTACTCCACAATGCGCAGAAGCAGGATCCAGCAGTGGCACGTGACGACACGACCAAGCCAGCAAGTGATGCGATGCAGATATGGCGGTGTAGTTCAATAAGTAGTGATGGCGAGCAGGAACGCGTCCGTTGCAAGCAGGAGAAGAAAGCAAAAAAAAAAAACGTCGACCTGCAGTAATGCATAACAATGGTCAGTGCCAGTTCAAAACATGCCGCCAACTGCAGCTGCCGTCTTGAACCCGCCCTTTTTTTTAGGCGATCTTGGGCTGTGATGCGCCACCTCGTGGTAGACTGCAGCCGGGCGAAACTGCGGACTCCACAATGCGCATAAGCAGGATCCAGCAGTGGCACGTGACGACAAGACCAAGGCTGCAAGTGATGCGATGCAGATGTGGCGGTGTAGTTCAATGAAGAGTAATGGCGAGCACGAATGCGTCCATTGCTAGGAGGAGAAGAAAGAAAAATAACGTCGACGTGCACTAATGCAAAACAATGGGCAGTGCCAGTTCACAACATGCCGCCAACTGCGGCTGCCGTCTTGAACCCGCTCCTTTTTATAGGTGATCTTGGGCGGTGATGCGCCGCCTCGTGGTAGACTGCAGCCGGGCGAAACTGTGCACTCCACAATGGGCAGAAGCAGGATCCAGCAGTAGCACGTGACGCCACGATCCAGCCAGCAAGTAATGCGATGCAGATATGGCGGTGTAGTTCAATAAGGAGTGATGGCGAGCAGGAACGCGTCCGTTGCAAGGAGGAGAAGAAAGCAAAAAAAAAACGTCGACCTGCAGTAATGCAAAGCAATGTTCAGTGCCAGTTCACAACATGCCGCCAACTGCAGCTGCCGCCTTGAACCCGCCCTTTTTTTTAGGCGATCTTGGGCTGTGATGCGCCGCCTCGTGGTAGACTGCAGCCGGGCGAAACTGCGGACTCCACAATGCGCATAAGCAGGATCCAGCAGTAGCACGTGACGACACGACCAAGCCAGCAAGTGATGCGATGCAGATGTGGCGGTGTAGTTCAATGAAGAGTAATGGCGAGCAGGAACGCGTCCATTGCAAGGAGGAGAAGAAAGAAAAATAACGTCGACCTGCAGTAATGCAAAACAATGGGCAGTGCCAGTTCACAACATGCCGCCAACTGCGGCTGCTGTCTTGAACCCGCTCCTTTTTATAGGTGATCTTGGGCGGTGATGCGCCGCCTCGTGGTAGACTGCAGCCGGGCGAAACTGCGCACTCCACAATGCGCAGAAGCAGGATCCAGCAGTAGCACGTGACGCCACGATCCAGCCAGCAAGTGATGCGATGCAGATATGGCGGTGTAGTTCAATAAGAAGTGATGGCGAGCAGGAACGCGTCCGTTGCAAGGAGGAGAAGAAAGCAAAAAAAAAACGTCGACCTGCAGTAATGCAAAACAATGGTCAGTGCCAGTTCACAAAATGCCGCCAACTGCAGCTGCCGCCTTGAACCCGGCCTTATTTTTAGGCGATCTTGGGCAGTGATGCGCCGCCTCGTGGTAGACTGCAGCCGGGCGAAACTGCGGACTCCACAATGCGCAGAAGCAGGATCCAGCAGTGGCACGTGACGACACCACCAAGCCAGCAAGTGATGCGATCCAGATGTGGTGGTGTAGTTCAGTGAAGAGTGATGGCGAGCAGGAACGCTTCCATTGCAAGGAGGAGAAGAAAGAAAAATAACGTCGACCTGCAGTAATGCAAAACAATGGCAGTGCCAGTTCACAACATGCCGCCAACTGCAGATGCCGCATTGAATCCGCCCTTTGTTAAGCGATCTTGGGCAGTGATGCGCCGCCTCGTGGTAGACTGCAGTCGGGCGAAACTGCGGACTCCACAATGCGCAGAAGCAGGATCCAGCAGTGGCACGTGACGACACGACCAAGCCAGCAAGTGATGCGATGCAGATGTGGCGGTGTAGTTCAATGAAGAGTGATGGCGAGCAGAAACGCGTCCGTTGCAAGGAGGAGAAGAAAGAAGAAAAACGTCGACCTGCAGTAATGCAAAACAATGGCAGTGCCAGTTCACAACATGCCGTCAACTGCAGGTGGCGCCTTGAACCCGCCCTTTTTTTTAGGCGATCTTGGGTAGTGATGCGCGGTCTCATGGTAGACTGCAGCCGGGCGAAACTGTGGACTCCACAATGCGCGGAAGCAGGATCCAGCAGTGGCACGTGACGACACGACCAAGCCAGCAAGTGATGCGATGCAGATGTGGCGGTGTAGTTCAATGACGAGTTATGGCGAGCAGGAACGCGTCCATTGCAAGGAGGAGAAGAAAGAAAAAAAACGTCGACCTGCAGTAATGCAATACAATGGGCAGTGCCAGTTCACAACATGCCGCCAACTGCAGCTGCCGTCTTGAACCCGCTCCTTTTTATAGGTGATCTTGGGCAGTGATGCGCCGCCTCGTGGTAGACTGCAGCCGGGCGAAACTGCGCACTCCAAAATGCGCAGAAGCAGGATCCAGCAGTGGCACATGACGCCACGACCCGGCCAGCAAGTGATGCGATGCAGATATGGCGGTGTAGTTCAATAAGGAGTGATGGCGAGCAGAAACGCGTCCGTTGCAAGGAGGAGAAGAAAGCAAAAAAAACGTCGACCTGCAGTAATGCAAAACAATGGTGATTGCCAGTTCACAACATGCCGCCAACTGCAGCTGCCGAATTGAACCCGCCCTTTTTTTTAGGTGATCTTGGGCAGTGATGCGCCGCCTCGTGGTAGGCTGCAGCCCTGCGAAACTGTGGACTCCACAATGCGCAGAAGCAGGATCCAGCAGTGGCACGTGACGACACGACCAAGCCAGCAAGTGATGCGATGCCGATGTGGCGGTGTAGTTCAATGAAGAGAGATGGCGAGCAGGAACGCGTCCGTTGCAAGGAGGAGAAGAAAGAAAAAAAACGTCGACCTGCAGTAATGCAAAACAATGGCAGTGCCAGTTCACAACATGCCGCCAACTGCAGCTGCCGTCTTGAACCCGCCCTTTTTTTAGGCGATCTTGGGCTGTGATGCGCCGCCTCGTGGTAGACTGCAGCCGGGCGAAACTGCGGACTCCACAATGCGCATAAGCAGGATCCAGCAGTGGCACGTGACGACAAGACCAAGCCTGCAAGGGATGCGATGCAGATGTGGCGGTGTAGTTCAATGAAGAGTAATGGCGAGCAGGAACGCGTCCATTGCAAGGAGGAGAAGAAAGAAAAAAACGTCGACCTCCAGTAATGCAAAACAATGGCAGTGCCAGTTCACAACATGCCGCCAACTGCAGCTGCCGTCTTGAACCCGCTCCTTTTTGTAGGTGATCTTGGGCAATGATGCGC
Source organism: Haemaphysalis longicornis (assembly GCF_048455015.1). Classification (NCBI taxonomy): domain Eukaryota; kingdom Metazoa; phylum Arthropoda; class Arachnida; order Ixodida; family Ixodidae; genus Haemaphysalis; species Haemaphysalis longicornis. The sequence goes on from NW_027526214.1 coordinate 90,980,198, forward strand.
CGCCTCGTGGTAGACTGCAGCCGGGCGAAACTGCGCACTCCACAGTGCGCAGAAGCAGGATCCAGCAGTGGCACGTGACGCCACGACCCGGCCAGCAAGTTATGCGGTGCAGATATGGCGGTGTAGTTCAATGAAGAGTGATGGCGAGCAGGAACGCGTCCGTTGCAAGGAGGAGAAGAAAGCAAAAAAAACGTCGACCTCCAGTAATGCAAAACAATGGTCAGTGCCAGTTCACAACATGCCGCCAACTGCCAAACCACTAACCAAACTACTAACCAGTCATCCTGAGAGCATGGTCTCCTGAGAGCATGGTCTCGGTTACTTATCTCCACGAAATAAGTGACCAGAAGTTTATCCATACTGAATTTGCATTGAAACTGTGAATTCATCAAACCACCGAAAAAAACCATTCGGCTTTACGACAAGGGGAATGATGAAGCAATAAATTTGGACCTGTACGCATTCTTATCCAGTTTGGAAACTACTTTCTATTCCCGGTTTGTCGAAGAAAACTGGACACTGTTTACGGACAAGGTCAATGAATTGACTGAGAGGTATATGCCGAAATCCCACTTCCGCTCAAACTCCCATAAGCCATGGTTCTCTAAAACTCTGAAAAGATTAGAAAACAAAAAAAACGCCTGTTTTGATTTGCAAAAACCTAGAAGACCCGCAAAAGTGGCAGAAATATTACGCAGCTGAAAAAGTATATTTATGTGCAGTTCGAGACGCAAAGAAATATTTGTTCAACGTTGACTTACGAACATGCTGACAAACAACCAAAAAAAATTTTGGCAGGAACCTCTAGCATACAGCCCCAATTACTCTTACAAGTGAATGGGGTCACGTAATCAGCTATGATGAATTCGCTAACATCTTCAACACCGCTTTCTCATCCGTGTTTACCAAAATAGGTAACGTGTCATTCACAATACCACCTACTGTTAAAGAATGTGCGATGCCACCCGTATCGTTCACTACTAATAGAATTTTGTGCTTTATCGAACAACTAAAACTTTTCTCCTCTTCTGTGATTGAAGAAATCAACTCCAAGTTCCTTAAGAATACAAAATATATTTGTGCATCTTTTCTGTGGTTGCTCTTCTCACAGTCACTTTAAACAGAACATCTACCAGAGGACTCGAAGAATGGGAAGGTCGTTCCAATTTTCAAATCAGGTAACAAAAACTCGCCATTAAACTATCGTCTGATATCCCTTACCAGCGTGCACCGTAAAATCATGGAACACATCATATACACGCATATCATAAACTTTCTTGATTCAAACACTTTTTTCATCCAGCTCAACATGGGTTCTGCAGAGGTTTGTCATGTGAAACGCACTGGCCTTATTTGTTCATGATTTGCATAATAACCTGGACTGTCTCTCACAAACCGATGCCGTATTCTTAGATTTTTCCAAAGTGTTCGACAAAGTACCCCATTATCGACTGTTAATAAAACTTTCCCAGTTAAATCTTCACCCTAACATATTAAATTAGATCAGAGAATTCCTTACAAACCACTCCCAGTCTGCTAATATCAACAACCATACCTCTAATCCTCTTCCAGTAACGTCCGGAGTACCCCAAGGTGCTGTTCTTGGTCCCCTTTTATTTCTTACATACATAAATGACTTGCCTTCAACCCAACCTGTAAAACCCACCGGTTCCCTGATGACTGCGTTATATATGACACTGTTACTGACATTTCAAAACGGTCCTCCCTACAAACCAAGTTAAACTGCCTCCAGGAATGGGGCGAGCACTGGCTAATGGAACTTAACCCCAGTAAATGTAAAGTCGTTTCATTCCACCGCCGCCGCATGCGGCTCGTGTATCCGTACACAGTTAATACCATCCCATTAGAAAATGTTCAGTCATACAGGTATTTGGGCGTCACTCTTTGTAGCGATCTTTCATGGGACATACACGTTACTAACATCAATTCATCCTCAAATAAAACACTGCGTTTCCTTAAACGCCATTTACTCTTCGCTCCAAACACGTGAAATTGCAAGCATACAAATTCATTGTTCGACGGAAACTAGAATACGCATCGCCCATATGAGACCCTCGACAATCTTATCTTGCCCATGCCATTGAATCACTTCAAAACCGGGCCGCTAGATTTATTCGCTGTTTATACTCTTCCACTGTCAGCGTATCTGGATTGAAAACAGAATCTGGTTTACCGGATCTAGAACTTCGCCGTCGTATTGCCAGCCTGTCTTTGTTCCACAAACTTTTTCATAGACCCTTGCACGCCCCAACTTATATCGTTCCCTCAACACGCATATCTCACCGCACGAGCCATTTGCTTCAAGTTGATCGGCCAGGTTCCCGGACTTCTACTTTTTCTGCCTCGTTTTTTCCGCGTACCGAGTAAGACTGGAACGGCCTTCCCGGTGAAATCGCAACCATTACCTGCCCATCATCCTTCACAGAAAACCTCAATAGGCATTTGCTTTTTAAATCTTTGGCTTTTATGTTTGTCATTATAATTACCACCACTTATTTAATACCCCCTCGTGGGTGATTAAGGAAATACAATGAGAATAAATGAAATGAAATGATTCTCACTCGGGAGGGAAAATGTAAACACAGAAGGCAGACTAAGAATAAAGAAGAAAAATGAGCAATAGTTAGGCAAGGAAGTCAGTTGGCGTGTGTCAAAATATTGGGAGAGAGAGAGAGCAACATTATTTAGTCGCCTGCAGGGCCGTTTCGGACGACCCTCTCACTACAAGTCCATTCTAGCCATGACGCGGCTTGGACCCGTCCCGGCTGGACCATAGGACCTGCGCCCTTGCTTCCTTGCTCGGGTCGGAGAGCGCCACCGCTCCCCCTCCCCTGTGCGGGATCGCTCGGTCGCTGCAAACCTAAGGCCGCCGAGACCTGCTGGACTGCCTGGAGTTGAACGTCGTAGTCATAAGTCCACTTCGCCGCCTCTAAGGATCGTAGAAGCGTCGTTTCTTCCGCTGCTTTCGTCGCGCTGATTTTACAGTCCTACATGAGATGGGTCAGCGTGGCCCGCTCACACCCACATCATTTGCATACATCACTGTCGTGCACCATTGGGCAATGTAATTCATGAGCACCGGGATGATCATGAAGTCCGTCTGTAATTGTCTGTATATTACGACCTCCTCGCGAGTCAACGTCGGGTGGGGAGGCGGCATCGTTTGCCGACAAAGTCTGTACCATGGCACAACGTCGTTGTAGCTGGTCATCGTATCCTTGGTTCTGTCGTATTCTTCGGCGCGTGCGTCCACTTCGTCCTAGTCGGGCTGGTCGCTGTTCATCACGCGGCGTGCAAGGCCGTCATGGTATGGTTCGGGTTGCCCCCCTGGCCCGCCACGGTTGTACCCTTGTGGGCCGGGAACCACTACCACATTACCTCTACTGAAGCAGCCGTTGGCTTCGGCCTTGCGTAAATTGAGCGCGACCTCACCGCACACACTGTTCTTGGCCTAGTTGCGTATCGCCGTTGTTGAGTCGCAGGGAACCGTCGTGCACCCGTCGTCTGCTAGGGCGAGTGCCACCGCTACCTTCTCGGTCTAATGCGTTTTCTTGGCGTGAACTCTCGCCGCCGTATTCGTGTATCCCGTCGTGGCTGTCACCACCCCTGCCACGTAGGCGTCTTCCTTTTCTTGGTGTCTCGTAGCATCCATGTACACTGCCCCTTTGTCGGTTGCGTGCACGTCTACCAGGGCCTTGGCCCGCGCGGACCTTCATTCCTTGTTATTTTCTGGGTTCATATTGTGAGGGATCGGACAGACGACGAGCCGCCCCCGCATTCCCTCGGGCAGCGGTTCACCTGCTGGTTGTCCTCCTTTTTTGGGCCGCTACCGCAGGCGTATTAGGACGTACCGTCCTGTTCTTGTGCTCGACAGGCGCTCAAACTGCACCGTCTTCTGTGCTTCCGCGATTTCGTCCAGGACGTTGTGCCCTCCTAACGCCGCAAGCTTCTCCGTGTTCGTACTTCTGATGAGGCCAAGAGCCGTCTTGTAAGCCTTACGTATGGTCTCCTCGACGTTGGCTTTCTCGCACGCCCTTCAGTTGTGAAACGCGGCGACGTACACGACGTGACTTATGATGAAGAACAGGACAAGCCTCATCAGGTTCTCCTCCTTCATGCCTTCTTTCTTGTTGGAGACTCGGCGGACAAGGCGCATGGCCACGTCGGCTTTCGTGGTCAGTTTGGTTACCGTGGCGCCGTTGATCCTGGTTCGTTCGAGAAGCACGCCCAGCACCCCGATTTGGTAGACCTCCGGGATGACCTGTCTGTTGGCCGTGTGTGCGACGATGCTTGACCGGTCGTCCCTTTTGCATTTCCTAACGCCCTTCGGTGGGAGTATCAGCAACTCCGACTTGGTCGGAGAGCAGACGATGCCCGATCCGTCGATCTGTTCTTCGATTACGTCTATAGCTTCTTGCAAAGCGGTCTCGATGTGTCCGTCGCTGCCTCCCGGTACCCACAGCCTGACATCATCGGTGTGAATGGTGTGGCAGACGGCCGCCACTCTTTCTATCCGATTTACTAGGCCGATCATCACGAGGTTGAACAGCAGCGGGCACGCACAAGACCGTGCCCTGCGGCGTCCCGACGCTGCCGAGCTTTTTCTCGAGCAGCTCCAGGTCTTCCGCGCGGATCTTGGTTGTTCTGTTCGTCAAAAAGTCCCTGCTGTAGCCGTACGTCCGTCCTCCCATGTTGGGTTTAGAGACTTGCCCTAGGATTGCCTACTGTTGGACTTTGTCGAACGCACTCTGGAGATCTAGGCCAAGTAGCGATCTGTTGTCACTGGTCATCGTGTCGTCGTCGACGATCTCGGGTTCTAGCAGCATCAGGACATCCTGTGTGCTCAACTTATCTCTGAATCGTATGGAAGAGTTGGGGTAGAGCTCTGCGTGCTCTTGGTAGCATTGCAACCGGTTCATGAGGACATGCTCCGGCATCTTCCCCGCGCACCACGTGAGTGAAATTGGTCGAAGGTGCTCTATGCTCGGGGACTTGCCGGGTTTCGTGATTAGGATCGTTTACCAGAGCTTGAAATGGGGCTAGTTGGTTTCTTACTCGGAACATTGCTGGCGCTAGGCGGGACAAGGACGACGAATTACACACAACTGGAGCGCACACTACCAACTGATTTATTAATCACAACAAACACAACTTATGAAGGGAAAATTCAGATGACGTAAAAGGTGGAGTTAATCAATCTCGCTGAATTGAATACAATATTTGTTATGCACATACGCTTGCCTACGAACTGTCAAGTAGTGCCATGTCAGTTGTCGACAGTGCAATTGATGGCGAACTGATACAGTCTTTTTCTTTTCGGATGGCGTAAGCTTCCCATATCTCGCGGGTGATCGTTTCTGAAGATTCAAAGAGGATCGTGGTGCTTTCGAATTTCGCAGAGCACCCATGTCTGGCGCAGTGGGCACACGCAGTGGGCGCAGTGGGCGCACACAACAATATGTGCAAGCAAGTCTCAGCCCCAGGGCACTTGGCTGCCCACTGCGCCAGACATGGGTGCTCTGCGAAATTCGAAAGCACCACGATCCTCTTTGAATCTTCAGAAACGATCACCCGCGAGATATGGGAAGCTTACGCCATCCGAAAAGAAAAAGACTGTATCAGTTCGCCATCAATTGCACTGTCGACAACTGAGATGGCACTACTTGACAGTTCGTAGGCAAGCGTATGCGCATAGCAAATATTGTATTCAATTCAGCGAGATTGATTAACTCCACCTTTTACGTCATCTGAATTTTCCCTTCATAAGTTGTGTTTGTTGTGATTAATAAATCAATTGGTAGTGTGCGCTCCAGTTGTGTGTAATTCGTCGTCCTTGTCCCGCCTAGCGCCAGCAATGTTCCGAGTAGGATCGTTTTGCCGTCTTCCACGCATCCGACTAAAACCTGACCACAACTACGCCAAATCAGCCTAAACTCAAACAAATATGCTGGCAACGCTGCCTTTTTGGCCTCAAAATGTTCCCAACTTTGGTGTGAAAAATGGAAGGGTTTTGGCCCTGCTGACAACGCTGACAACGTTGTTTATTGCATTTCTTGCTCGTCCGTCCGTGTGTTTGCGGCACCGTTTAGACTTAATGGACGGAGGACCTGTACGCTGTCGTGGTTTTAAAGGGCAGCTGTTATTCTAGCTGACATTCCAAGGGTGCCATCGAGCCTCACGTCAGTCCGCACCTTGGCTTCAAACTGTCAGCTTCGGAGACGCAAAGGCGGAGACTTAGCGAGCTTCATTTTGTGGCCGTCTACGTCGGTGGTAGTAATAAGATCGTGAGGAGGTAAGTCTTTACACATGTCATATTGCGCTTTTTATACCCCGAGGAAAACACACAAGGTGCTTTTGGCGTAAGGGTTTGTAGTAGCAGTTTAGGATAATTTTAAAGAGGGTAGCTACGTGCCATATTTCTTGCGAAAGCACACACAAAAGCAGACAGTACAGCGTCGCGGTTTTTTTATGTTACGGGCTCATATGCGTAACTGAGCTCGAAAGTTCTAGATATGGAGTCACTATGCTTACTAATGGTGATAGGTATTACACCGAGGTGAACGTTCGCAGCCTTAGTAAGCATTACAGGCGTTCTGGGTTGCATGCACAAATGCAAAGCGAGCACAGTTTCGGAGGTATTTATTTCGGTATCGTATGCCATCGAGACGTCGCTCACTGCTTTCATTACAGGGCTGGTCGAAAATTTCCACTCCAGCCGGTGCACGTGTACGAGTGGCCAAGGGGTGACCAGCGCCGTTTCTAAAAAGAGACAGACCTACTTTAAGAGATTGCTTGTCGATGCCTTGGGATAACGGTGTCACTGTTGTCGTTGCGGGTATAAGTATTTTGCAAAATCTGCGCTTCGCAGCCTGCAGTGGAGACAGTGCATTGAAAGTATATTCCTGTTAAGGAGCTTTATTATATAACTGTGCGTTCTTGCGTGTGTGTGCATGTGTGTGTGTGTGTGTGTGTGTGTGTGTAAAATACAATTTGCACCTGTCACCACAATTTCTGTTTTAATTTTTTAGAACACATAATTGAGAGTTTCTAGCGCTCGCATGCAGAAGTTTGAAGATGGAATAGATTTCACAGGACACATGCCAAGACTTATTCTGTTCAGGGGAAAGTGAAATGGAGACACTCGTTGCTTGTTCACATAGATGCAGTACATGGTTCTCCGTTGTAGGTTACTACCAGTAGGATTGCGATATCCGCCGACATTCATTTTTTTGAATTGCTTTCACACTCTTGTAATGCTTTTTTATTAAAAGTAACTTCAAACTAACAAATATATTTTGTTCTAGCGTTGAATTATCGAGCAATTTCTTCTTTCGAATGGCATGTAAACTTACCCGGACCTGAATGTCACTTCCAAATAACTGAAAATTCTAATTAGGTGACTCAGATTATCGAGAGTCGACTGCATTTGAATGGCTTACTACAGACATTGAACAGAGGTTAGGTACGTAGTAGTTGGTATGACCTTTAAGAATTGCAGCAACTAATAACTATTGATGTCTTACTTATACCACCGTATTTATAAGCTCTTTCCGCATTAAAAATTTGGTGTAGGTAGCATTGCACTTCATGCAAGATTGGCTGCGAGAGTTCCACCAGAGTTCTTTAATGCCTTTCCGGTCATAAAACTTCACCGTTAGGCTATGGGAGAGCTTGGTGCGTTGCCGCGTCGCGTCGCTTGTTTCGACCAGAGGGCAGCCAGGGGCGTGGCCAGAGGTCGTTTGGCAGGAAAGGACCACAAAGATATAACAGACTCTCGCCGCCTTATCAGTAGTGCGCTGCCGCTTTACGTGTCGTTGGCCGCTCAAATGGTCTTACGAATTTGTGAGTGGCGAAATATTTTGGCGCTGAACGGGCATGCTGCTACTGCGTTCCTGCCTGCCTGTCTGGCTAGAGAGCAGTGGCAGCCACCCGATGCCCTCCGATCTGCAGTGGCGCCACTCATAGTAGCCTTTGTCCCAGTACGAAACTTGGCCGGGAGCTTGATTACCACAGAAGCATTCAAGGACCCTGGTTCCACTTTTGTGCAAGGTTCTAATGGTGGGTTTCTTGCGTGGCGTTGACGTCATGATAAAAACCCTACTCAAAGGAACGTGCCATGCAGTGAGGCTTAAAGTTTAGGTCTGCATGTGGCGTGGCAGAGCCAACTTTTATTTCCGTAGTAATCAGCCTAAAATCAGACCTTGAAGTAAACCAGAGAATGGCAGGCCATTTGCCCTTAGAACTACATGGAAAAACAAGAACCAAAGCAGTTCAGAGAGATATGGGCTGTGCGTCGTTTCAAGTTCAAGAAGCACAGAGCAAAATGTGTTTTTTGAAGGGGTTGACAGCAATGGATCGACGTAGGTGGCCAGCTACAGTTAAAAACGTGGACCCGCAGTGGCTAAGGAGGGCAAAAAGACTAATGATGAAATACGGAAAAACACAATGAAGAAGGGAAAACAGCCAATTTAACCAAAAAGGAGGTAAAGCAGATAGAAACGAATAAATAGTGGGGAAAATGGAAGCTAAAACGTCGTTACAGATGTACAGGGCTGAGAAATTGGGCATCAGAAACGAAGGGCAGTGCTCCGCCCATTGAGGGTGGGGCGGCTTGCTTGTCAACTAAGATATTTGTGGGGAAGTATAACAAGAAGATGGGTATGCGTGGTCTGGGGAAACGAAACAATCTATGCAGCATATAGTGATGGAATGCGTGGGTATCCATCCAAATGTAGAGAGAAGTATTTGGCTTCCATAAGCCCTATGATTTAAGGGTAGCAAAGTGGAAGTCAACTTAAGGGCTGTTGAGGTTACGAAGAGAAGATTAGAATGCTGGTGGACGAAACGCAGAGAAGGGAATGTTGCCCAGAAAAGCTACCACGTGTAACAGAAAAAATAAGTGTTAGGCTCGGTAATTGGTTAGTGACAACTGATATTAAGGTGCGTACACGCAGAGCTTGGAGGAAATGAGACACACTGAGGCTGGCGAAAAACATTAACAATTAATTTATTGGGGTGCCTCAGTGGTGGCGGCTTCCTCATCTGGTTGGGCGTAACCGTTCAGATTGCAGAGGCGGTCAATCCTCGACGGGACACGGATTGACCAAGAGGGTCTCGGGGCCCGGAGATGGAGGCAGTGAGGGGCCGGTGAATTTTAGGCTCTTCGCGATGAACCCGAAGGGCAGGAACGGGAGGTAGTACCGGACCGGTCGTTCGGTGAGCTCGGGGTCCAGGTATCGGTCAGAAAGTCATGCCGGGCAGGACCGTTAGCTCGGCTTGCTCGAGAAGTAGACAGGGGCAGGAACGCTGGCAGCGTGCGGGCTCTTGGGAGGGACGTGCTTTCGGATATCTCCTACGACTACGTCCGGGTAGCAACACGGTTGCCCCAAGACGGCTTGATCCTCTCCGTTCGCTCCATTTTATCTCCTCCTCCTACTACGTCCGAGAAGCGGCGAAGAGAAGAGAGAGAAGGGCCGGCTTCGAGCGGCAGTGGACGAAGCGGCTTGCCATGCACAGTCAAAGGTGCGCCGAGCAGGAGGGAAGCCTGGCTCGCCCCGAGGCAAAACGAAACTATATGTCAGCTTGGCGCCCGCGCAATTCCACGGGAAAACTTCCTGCGGCCAAAGTTCCTTCATCTGGTTCGGAGTAGCCGGGGCACACACACGATCGTCACATCCACCCACTCTAGGAGAAGAGTTTTGCCACTGCAAAAGTCTTGAATCACCCCCTTTAGTCATACACATTATTCGAACCGGAAAGTCCAGTCGTGGAGCACGACAGTTTGCAGGTTGGGCAATAAAGACACAGGGTTTGAAAAGCCACCACTAAAGCACATAATTAGGCGCATTGTCGCCTCTATAAACTTGACCCTAGCGAACGTCGCGAAACCTTCAACTGTATAAGCACAAAAAATAAACAAACAGAACGGGTTGCGGAAGCTCGGAATTTTGCCCCAGAAGCATCACCCACCATCGCATGTTAGGGAGGGTACGGTACAGCACCCCTGCTTCGCGAGGCATAATCGTGCAATGGTTGAGGGTGGCCGCCAACCACGGCTTGAAGGAACGATTGCCTGGAATTCTGAATTATTTTATCGATTAGAGCTTCTGGCGGCATGTCCCCGAAACGGTCTCGCCGTTGGGCCACGGTATTCAGTGAACGGGGGTCGTGGCCTGTCCCTGTCAGCCACCGTTACCGGTTGTTGCTCATTTTCGGTTTCACAGACAGCAATTTTGAATGTGTTTATATTCACAATTTTTGCTCTTTCGTTTGGATCCGACGGATTCTGCACGTGAGGTCTGAGAGCTTCTCGACCACGCGGAAGGAACCATTTTCATTTTGGCGAAGGGTTTTTGGTCAGTCCGGGTCTCAGGAATTCTACCTCCACGAAAACTTTGTCGCCTACTTCGAAACAGCTGGGTTGGCCTTTTAGGTCAGAGCACGCATTTCTCTTTTCTGCTGTTTTGATGAGAGCCTCGACCGCCAGCCCATGCGATGTCAAGAGGCGTCGAGCCAGTTCCGCGCGGTAGTCCTTCATGGTGTTGTAAGGAAGCGTAGCTGCCTCATCCTCGACGCTCGGCGTCGTTGCATCGCGCCCGTGGAGGAGGAAAAGGGGGTTTCGTTGGTGGCCTCACAAACCTGGGTGTTGTAAGCGAACATCGCGAAAGGAAGCCACTGATCCCAATCTCGTTGTTCATGAGCGAGAAAATGAGACAACATGCCAACCAGCGTTTTGTTCAGTCTTTCTACGGCGATGTTACATTGAGCATGATACGCGGTGGTTTGTAGCTTCTTTATTCCTAAGAGATCGTAGTCCTCTTTCATGTCCCAGGAGACAAAGTTTGTACCCTGATCGGTCAGCAGCTATTCATGCACACCGTGTCGCAGTACTACCTTTTTTACAAATGCTCTGGCAACCGTTTCTGGTTACTGGTAAACTAAAGGAACAGCTTCTGAGTAGCGGCTCAAATGGTCCACGAAGACCAATATGTACTTGCTCCCCGCTGAGTTAGTCGGCAGTGGGCCCACTATATCCATCGCCGTGCGCTGAAATGGGGCGCTAAGCCTCTCAACCACCTGTAAAGAAGCACGCTTCTGATTCTAGGGGGTTTTGTGAACGGCGCAGGACAGTCATTTGCGACAGTACTCCACACCATCTCGTCGCATCCCGGGCCAAAAATACACCCTGCTAATCCTTTGACGCATCTTACGGGCCCCTGGGTGACCCGCGTATGGAGCATCGTGGTGAAGTGGTAACAGTTCGCCTCTCATGGAGGCGGTACCACAAGGCGCCCTTAAGTATCGTCTGGTTGGTCTCTGAACCGGAGGAGTCCTCTGTCATCCACATACTACTCTGTATCACGAACGCCGGCCTGAAGAGACTTGAGTATGGGCTGCAGGGGCGGGTCGTCGTCCGGTTCCCGCTTTATACGGGCCTCTGAACTACCCGCGCTAAACCCTCGACCCCCCGGACTGCTGCCCTACTCAATGTATCGGCGTTCTGATGCGCTGTCCATGCCCTGTGATTGACTTCGAAGTCCTACTCCTGCAACAGTAGGTTCCATCTCGCTAGCCTCGAGTTCGGGTCGCGTGCGTTCATCAGCCATTTTAAGGGCTGGTAGTCAATGACAATGCGGAAGTGCCTCCCGTACAGAAAACACCAGAAATGACGGACGGCCCATACTACGACGGCATTGCTGTTACGTGGCTCCATACTTCTGCTTCGCGGAGTTCAACTGGTGACTCGCTTATGCTATCGCATGTTCCTTCCACTCAAACTCCTTTGACAGCACCGCTCCTACAGCCACCATGGAAGCGTCTGTCGCGAGCGTGAATGGTCAACTGAAATCAGGAATCTTTTGCACTGGAGCCTCCGTCAACTTCCTTTTCACAGCAGAGATGGTCGTATGGTCTACTTCAACCCAGCGGAACGGTTTCTTGGTTGTAAGTTGTGCCAAAAGACGAGCCTGCGCTGCGAAGTTGGGAATGTGTCGCCGGTAGTAGAACAAAAGCCCCAGGAATCGCCGCACTTCGGTCTTTGTCTTGGGCTCGGGGAAGTAACTCACGCACTGTACTTTACCCGGGTCGGGACGCACGCCTTCTGCCGAAACAATATGTCCGAGGTATTTGACTTCGGGCCTAAGGAACTTCCATTTGGAAGGTTTGAGTTTAAGGCCCGCCGCCTGTATTCTCTGGAATACGTTCCGCAGGTTGGTCAGGTGGTCCTCAAATATGCTGCTGTACAACATAATGTCATCGAGATACACATGACAGATCTTGCCCAACAGTCCTGTCAAGAAGACGTCGGCCGTGCGTTGCCATCAGGCGGCGTTGTTAACTAACCCAATTTGCATACGTCGCCACTGGTAATGCCCCAATGGCGGGTTGAAAGCGGTCTTTTCACTGTCATTCTCGTGCATGTCTATCTGCCAATAGCCGGAAGCCAGTCCACGACTGTGAAAAACTTGGCCGAGCCTAGTTCTGACAACGTCTCAGAAATGTTCGGTAGCGGGTACGTGTCGACGCGATTAACACGGTTTAAATCGCAATAGTCAACGACAAAACGATAGGACTCGTCCGGTTTCTCGACCAGCTACGCCGGCGCACCCCACGGAGAGGTAGAGTGCTCAATCATCCCTGGTCCAGCAAATCGTTAACCTGCTTGTCCATATCGTCTTTCTTGGTATAAGGAATTCAGTATGCCTTACGATAGACAGGCGCTATATCGTTAGTAGGAATCCGGTGTTATATCACGTAGCTGTGGCCGATGTCTGTGTTTGCCGTGGAAAAGGCAAGCGAAACTCAGAGATCAGATCCTGAATGTGGGATTTCTCGGGTTCGCTGAAGTGGGAAAGGGCAAACTTATTGCGCAGGTCGGCCGTGCTGATAAGCCTGCGCTTTGCCTCCTCTACCGGCTGTTTGGTGACGATGGCGGGAACGAGGAGCCCGGTTACTTTGTTGAGAGGTAATATGAACTCTTGAAGCGTATTGTTTACAATGCGCGCCGGCAACCGGCCGTCTTCGGAACATCTAAGGAGTAGGCTTCGGCAAGCCCAGATACATCTACTAGGTCAATCTTGGTGACGCCCAAGCGGCCATACGCCGGTTCACAAGTGACCTGGCCCGCCAGCACGCAATCGCTTAACGGCGGTAGAATGCCTTCCTCTGCAACGCGGAAGGTGGTTCTCTCCTTCGTGAACCAATCTCGGGGACGTTTGGTCCTGTCGACCTTATCAGCCCAGTTTACAAGGGGTATTTCTACACCGTCTAAGCTCAGTGTCCCCTTGCTCTGCAACATGTCTATTCCCTGCTTTGAGAGATTGTTTCGGCCGATCAGAACGGCTATTGGCCACATGGCTCGTTACGTGCAAACAAAAAACCTTGGCGAACAAAAAAATGCCGATCTCCCAACGACAAAGGCACTACACAACAAGCGACTGCTTCTAAGGCATCGCCGGTGAGGCCGACTAGGTTCGCCTTCTGTTCTAACTGCCTAAGTTTCTGCTTTCAGTCCAGCAAAGCCTCATCGAGAGCGGTAGGTCTTAAAAGGTTGCCCTTGGAACCAGTGACTATTAGGCATTTCAACCGAGCTCCATTCAAGCTGGTTTCTACAATCGGCTTTGCCTCCCCAAAATTGTTTATAACAGCAGTCTGAGCTCCCACTTCGTTTTTCGCCTGCACGTGTTTCCCTGGTTCCTTTTGGAAGCGCTTGTGTTTGGGTTCCCCCCTGCTCGGGTGCCGCCGTGAGCGCGCCTGTTCTCTTTACAGTTCCTTAAAAGTGGCCGTACTTCCCGCAGTTGTAACAGGCACCCCTTTGCGGAGCTTTCCCCCTCCGGTCGTCGCAGTCGCGCATTTGTTTGTTTTGAAGTTTGATTCTAGTCTCCAAAAGCTGCTCAACCCTTTCCAGGAGCGCACGTAGCTCATCAGACTGCCTGTCGCCTTCCCGCACGCTGCGTTACGGTCGCATGACCGCAATTCAGCGCTCGTTCGTTCCTCTCCTCTCGTACGGCTCCGTCGACCCCTTCATCCAAAGTCTTGCAGTCTCAGGAGAGCGTGAACCGTATATCCGGATCCCTTAGCCCGTTCAGAAATTGAGTTCGGAGTTGCTCGTCGAGGAGCTCTCTGCGGATTTCGCGCTTAGATTCGGCCTCCATGTCACCACGTCCGCCCATTGCCACGTTGCCCTGCGTACGGAGCCTCGCCGCAAACGAGTGCATGTCCTCAGCGTCGTTTTGACTGGCGCGCATATATTTTCGCAATGTTTCGCACTCGGGCTCAGTGTCGAACCGCTTTTGTGCCCGTTCCTTGAACTCAGCGTAGGTTTTAGCCGCAGCCGGAGTCTCATCATGCCATTCAAAATCATATGATGCACCGACTATTTTACAGCGTGCATTGCCTGCGAACTGTGCGACCGACCAACCGGCCAGATATCCCACTGGCTCCACCACATGCAAAAACTAGACGATGTTGACCGCGTGTTCATCTCCCGTGAAGGACGAAACCATGTCACCCAATGCCAAAATACTTCCGCCTATCACGTTCGCTTCGGTCATAGTAGCTTCGGCCATGGTGTATCGTTGCCTCCGAGCGTGAGGCTCAAATCTCACGTTTTAGCTCTGCGCTTTTTCTTACGTGTATCCCATCGCTGCCGCCATCTGTGATGATCGTTAATTGGTTAGTCACAACTTATATTAAGGTTGCGTACACGCAGAGCTTGGAGGAAATGAGACACACTGAGGCGGGCGAAAAAAATTACCAATTACTTAATTGGGGTGCCTCAATAGCGCCGGTTTCCTCACGAGGTTGGAAGGAGCCGTTCTGGTCGCAGGGGTGGTCAATCGTCGACGTGATGCCGATGGGCCATTGGGTATGGAAGCCCGGAGACGGAGGCAGTGCGGGGCTTGTGGATCGAAGGGTCAGCGCGGTGAACCCGAGGTCAGGTACGGGAGGTACTAATGGGCCGGTACTTCGGCGAGCTCGGGCTCCAGGCCTCAGTCAGAAAGTCACGCTGGGCAGGACCAGTAGCTCGGCGGGCACGATAAGTAGACCGAGGAAGAACGCTGGCAGGGTGCGGGCTCTTAGGAGGGGCGCGCGTTCGGATTGCTCCTACGGCTGCGCCCGGGTAGGAAGACGGTTCCCCGAAGTATCCTTGATCGTCTCCGTTCGCTGTTCTTTATCTCATTCTCCTCCTACTACCGAGCAGCGGCGGGGAAAAGGGGGAGAAGGGCGGGCTTTAAGCGGTGGTGGATGACGCGGCTGGCCATGCACCCGCAAGGGCGTGTCGAGCAGGATGGAACCCTTGCTCACCCCGAGGCAAAACGGAACCATATGTCCTTAGCGAAGCGGCCGCGCGTTCCCACGGGAAACCTTGCTGCGGCCAAAGTTCCTCCATCTGGTTCGGAGTAGCCGGGGCACACACACGACCGTCACATGAGTATTCTGTGCTAAAAAAGTTTTTTTGCACCTGCCTTAAAAGTAGAGCTCTAATTAAACGAAGAGTGGAAAACATACGTATATTGGTTGTTTTGTTAAGATTACTTGTCGTTACCCCGCTACAAACGGGGTACCACTATCAATCATCATCATCATCAATTAGGTGCAAGCTTTATCTGCTATATGAGGCGAAATATTTATTGTTATAAGCAGTGAATGGCCCTGATATTTCCCAGGTACACTTGGCGCATGGCTTATGAACAAAAGTGTACCAAAAGGAGAAATAGCATACAGAACAAAAGTATGTCTCTGGTGGCTCTTACAAAACTGCGTGGCTCCAGGACCTTCCAGCTCGAATATGCAGAGGTTGTTTGGGACCCTAATACTAAAAATGACACTATGAATTTGGAACGTATACAAAGAAAGGCTGTTTGATTCATCTCTTGCGAAATATAAAAGACAGGATTCCCCAACCTTGCTAATGCTTCGAAATAAAATCAGTTCGCTAAAAAGCAGGCGCCAAGTTAGTCGTCTCCACTTTTTGCAGAGCATCATAAATGAAAAAATCGGACCTAAATTACCTCTTTACGTAACTTTTCTTCTAGCCCGAAAAACAAGATACAGACACAACCACTCTATTACGCCAATATTTTCTAATACAAATTCTCACATGAATAGTTTTTAACGTACTTTTAACGAATGGAATCCCCTCCCCTTTGATGTTTTACAATCAAGCAACTTCTGACAAGAGCTGGAAAACTACTTGCCTCATGAATTAAAATAATCTAAACCTGGGCCTGTGACCTCTTGTACGTTATATGAAAATTACCTGCTGTTTTGTTATTTTTGTGCTGTGTTGTTGCGGAAAGGCGTTTTGCCCAACTGCGATTTATTTCTGTTTCTCTTCTGCGCAGTTGTGCCAAGTCAAGTATTTGGGAGATTTTGTGACATGTTATAGGTAGCATCCTCTTCATGCGTTGTTGTATTCTTGCTCTGTATTGCCCTCCCTGCATGGGCCAGCATCTTGGCCTGCAGTATAAATATTTGAAAGGAAATGAAGCCATCAGATTGCCTGTCACACGTCGGGGCTTTTGAGGGACTACATAACTCATGCCTCAGTAGCGTGCCAGGCGAACCTATAAGTTTCCGTGATGTTTGTTGAATGTATTGTAGTTACTAGATCCGTGTCTTGCTATTGAATGTGCTCGACGTCGAGTGCACTGCTAGATTCTGCACCTGCTAACTGTGCCGTCCAGGCAAGTACAATGATAAGACCAAGGTGCAGGAAGCATGTAATGCCAGCTGAAGCCACAATACCTACTATTTAAAGCAACATAAGCAGACTTCAGTGCCCCACAAAATTGCTTATAATTATAAATCCTTAAAACCGTAGACAAAATTACAAATAAAATTAAAAAGCAAGCACTATTCATGAAGAATTTTTATTTTACAACTTTTAACGTAACATATATTTCTACATTTAATTTTTAAAAATATTTATGGCTTTGGTGGTATTGCTTATTTTACCCATTTTTTTTTTAATACAAAACTGATGCTGCACCTAAATATTCTACTGCTTTAAGTAAAGTGAAGCAGGAAATTTGTAATTTAGGTGAAAGGTGTCATGGCCTTATAACTTTCCACGTGAAAGAATTATCCACATATAAACATTTTTTCTTGCATGCTCATGCTGCCAACGCTGCACTAACAGCAAAAAGAAAGTAAAAAAAAGAAAGGAAAAAACACTTAAAAAATTGAACAAGGGCTTGAATAAGAAAAGCTGTATATCATGCTTTTCCTGACTCGGGAAAAATTGAACAACTTTTAGTACCAACTGTTCAGCTACAGAAGATATTTCATTGCAGCGCCGCTTGCTAAGGATATCTGCTTGCCACTTTTTAAAGCGCAACTCTTAAGTGCCCGCTTCGCTCCTGTTGTTTCGCATCACCTTCGAATTATCGTAATCAAACGAAAAAGAGGGAACTGGATGGCACTGGAGAGGGTCCGTATCAAAAGCGTGTTAGAGTTTATTTTCAAAATGAAACTAATGTCCGGGTGTCCTCGTGGAAAGCGAGATTAGCTGTTGCTGCGTGCTAACCATTTCCAGACGTGTTCAATGGCCTAAGAACAATGAAGACGCCATAAAACGCCCCGTTATGCGCGTGGAGCCGGCCACGGAGGTTCTTTCTATTTGCATGCTTGATATATATTACAATTAAAAGGCACTTTTTCGGGCCAAAACAGGCGAGACTATAATGTGCAGCTGACTGCTGGTTCATCCTCGGAACTGTCTCAAGGTGTATGGAAGCTCTGCTGGTAGTTACGACAATGGTGGCGGCCACAGCGGCGGTGGCAGTGGCACTGGCAAGAGTGTTCTGAGTAATAGCCTGATTTCAGTCCTTTGGTAGAATGGAAATGCCTAAAGAAGAGGTGTTCTGTGATCGTCGTGTTGCCGTGGTCGCGCTTCTCTTGTGTCGTCATAGCAGCAAAGCTGTTCGGTTCGTGTGAAGGAAAGTTTGACATCCACCTGAATGCAGCGGTACGGCTACAAAAAAAAAGCTATACAATACTGTATCCAAGACATCCTATACAAGACAAGACAAGAGAATACAAGCTATACAAGACATCCTGGACAAGACAAGACAAAACAATCTGTGCAAGACCAGGGCAAATTTTTTTTCAACTGCGAAGTTTCTGAGAAAGCTGTATAGCTTTCCTTTGTAGCCGTACGGCTGCATTGAGGTGGATGTCAAACCTTTCTTTACAGAAACTTCCTCCACCTTGGGGGTTTTCCCCTAAATCTGGTAGACTATTCGGTTTGTCACCTTCCTCCAGCAAGTAGCCATCGCTGGCCTAGAAGCTATGTATTTCCCATTGGCAATACGGCAGACAGAGTGTACAAGCCTTCTGAAGCCTGATTCTGATCTGGGTGAACGAAAACAAATCGGCTATTAAGAAGGTATATTTGGCAATTGTATGGGACACCATGAAAGCAGGCCGATTTGGCAGCCACTGCTTTAATTTCTTTGTTTATTTGAGTACAACAAAGGCCCGAGATGGATTGCATAAAGGATTCTGTTCATGTGGTGTATACGAGCCCCCCTCCCTATTCAAAACATACTTCAAAACAAGGGGCTCAGAGTGGGCCGATGGAGGCTGCCCCTTAATTCAGACGTTTAATATGACGGTTGTGTACGAGCCGGTGAAGCAATATTTTCACGCATCCTGCTTGTGGCAAGTTCTTGTAGATTATCCTAGCATGACGGATCATCCCAATCTCTCACTTCGCATAATATAGTAAAAAGCCTCACTGGCTCGGCTGATGCGAACTTTAAAGAATTAAGGGGCGGGTTTTTGGTAGAGTAATTAGTGAGACCGCATTTGTGGCCTTCCTTTGATAGTAAACTGCGTCCACGTTAACCTTGGTGGGATGAATGGCCCAATTCTGTGTAACGATTTGCTCCTGTTGCTTTATAGACTGCTTATTGAAAACAGGGTGCACATAGTGCAGTAAATGGTGTATAGTTAGGGAGCCACGAATGTCCAGTGGTGCCGTACGGCTGTACTCAGAAATAATGGGAGCACAACGATAAGGGTTAAGCAGCGTGCGACCTGTAGCCGTGCAATAACAGCTTATCTTTCTGAAGACAATGTAGGTATCTGAGGGGTTGTGTGCCATATTGTAAATACAAAATGCTCTAGTTTCGCAGTGTTACTGCTCAGAGGGTCCCGCACCTGTTTTTTCTAAAGTTCGAAGGAGATATTTGGTAGGAGAAATAGCGTAAGCCCAAATGCCTGCGGAACTAACTTCTCTAGCTGATGGTATCTACGACTATCTACGAGTATCTACTACCTGCGAGTCTAGTGTCTATGAATATACTCTCTGTGTGTATAAAGCTATAACGCCACCCTTCAGGACATTTACCAAGAACAAGTTTCGCAAAAGTAAACATTTCTGCGGCTACTTCTTGCCGCGTTCGCATTTTTTGTTTGTTCCAACAGGTATAATCTGTCCTACCCAATTTCACTAACATTAATGATTTTTGTATTTTATAGTGAGTGCACTTTTCTGTCATCACATGCAAAATGTGCTGTTAAGCTTTTCATAAATGTTTTCGCAAGACGTCTCGCATCCCAAAAATATTTGGAGAAAAACAACAAAAATGCAAGGTACAATAACAAAACATGGAGCATTGAAGAAGTATTGCTGTAAATATTGAGTGACAAAAATTATAAGGCGTCGAGTATACTGTGACAATATCAGCGCAAAAAAGGCACCCGGCAGCTTCGTTCCACAATCAAACCACCCGCTCAAGAAACAATAATACGCGACACAGGCAGGATAAAGGCAATTTCCAGATCCACAATGAGGAAAATCACCAGTTTGCCACAAATAATTTATTCTATTCTGTTGCTACTCTATTCGAAGAAACCAGTCACACTCATAAAAAGAGGGTGTGTATATGAACAATGAATCATGAATACACGATGACATAGTCTTTGCAGCAAAGACCACACGAGACAAAATGCAAAAAGACAGGTGAAAATTAAGGATTAAATAGTTTGTGGTGCCTTGCACGGGGCACTTTCTGCTTCAAATTGATGGCATTGGCGGCCCGAGGGGCCCTTCGGACCCCGAGATGACGAACATAAGCTGGGAACAACCGTTGCGTTGTAGTAATCGGTGGAGGGTAAAAAACCTAGAATTACATCCATCGGAGCTCTGCTTAAGCTCCCGCCAATAAGCTGCCTATCTGTTTAGCAGCAAAGGAGCAGAACCAGGCTTCAGTATTCCTGAGGGAGTGGAGGAAATAAATACG